>NC_044555.1:38688234-39888234 GCF_007565055.1 Rhinopithecus roxellana | reverse complement strand
ATTTACATAGGGGGAGCCCAAAGTAACCAGTGGAATCCTCTAGGGGGTATTTAAACTCCCCAAAATTCTGTAACAGGACCTTTGAGCCCCTATGCTCAGGCCCGCTCCCACACTGTGGAGTGTACCTTCATTTTCAATAAAACCCTTCATTCCTTCCTTTCTTTGTTTGTGCATTTTGTCCAATTCTTTGTTCAATATGCCAAGAACCTGGTCACCTTCCACGGTTAACAGGAGCGGGTCTCAGGCCAGTGGGTTGATGTTTCAGAGAGGAATATTGATGCCTCTACTGCACAGAAGTTTCTGTGCAGGGAGTGGGGAGTAGCAGGCTGCAGTAAGCCCCACACAGTTGCCACACACCTGGTGAGGCAGATCCACGCCTGCAGTGTTCCACTGGCAGCAGTGAGCTGAGTTCCAGTCAGCCTTTAATCAGACCTCACCACTGCTAGTAGTCCTAAGTTTTCCATGGGTAGATAGAAACCACAGCTTTCAGGCCAGGCTGTCAGCTGAAAAGCTGAGCTCCTGCCTCCTGCACTCGGTACTCCTGCACTCATGGTCTGCTTTACTCTCTCTGTCACCTTGGCCCTGGCCAAAGGAATTTATCCCCACCCAAGGTTATATCAAGAAACACTCCTGGGAGTTTCTTTCAACCTGTGGTAACTACCTGAAATTTTTTACTGTTCTCCACAGGGTCCTCTCTGAGAAAGAGTAAGGAATGACTGCCCTCAGCCCACAATGGAATCTGGGAGTGCATGTAAGGGTCTTCCCGTAACTGCTCCTAATTTTATATTCCACAACCTTCCCCAAGTCAGTTCCTGCACTGGGTGGAACTAGGGCCTTCCCCAGTGGCCTGGACTTTCAGGGACCCTGGTGGGAGTGTGTATCCTGGAGGCAAACTCTCCCCGTCTCACACTCTTGGAACTGACAGCCCTTCATCTGACTCACATTGTGGACTGCGGCCTCCTGCTTGCTTCAAAGTGTCCATAAATTTTTGCGGTTTTCCTGTTCAGTTCCTACATTGCTTCTTGTAGAAAAATTTACACTGTGAATTTCTGCAAATTATTTTGTCCTTGCAAGTGGGAGAGGATGCTAGCAATGCCTCTTATCTACCGTCTTGAAAATAATGGGATTATATTTGTGAAAGTAGATTTGTATCCTATTTTTTTGGCATAGTAAATATTTTAGTCTGAATTCTGTCATGTTATTGATTATTATTTAAAAAACATTTTTCAGAAGCTACATTATACTATAAAGTGTTAATGTAGCATAATTTTTTTTTAAATTTTTCTGTTGTAAATATTATTGTAAAATGCTACAATTAGAAGTTGGTGAAATGTTCCCGTAATTTCAGCTACTGAGGAGGCTGAGGTTGGAGGATCTCTTACACCAGGGGTTTTGGACCATCCTGGACAACATAGCAAAACCCATCTTAAAACGCACAATCAAACAAACAGAAAAAAATGTTACAATTAAAAATACTTGCCCACCTTACAAATATTCCCAGCTAAATATTTCCAAAAGAGTAATTCCTTCAAATATTATTAGATACCATTAGAATATTTCAAATATTCCCAGTTAAATATTTTCAAAAGAATAACTGGTTCAAAGATTATTAATATGTTTCTCAAATTGCTTTTTGGGTTTTATCAATTTATATTATCAGCAGATGTACCCGCAAATATCTTTGATATTTTGAGCCTGATGGCTTGTAGGAAAGAAAAATTAACTTTTGTCCTAAGACTGAAAACTTTGTAGGATAAAAGAAATTTCTTCTGATATACTGAAAACCTCTCATAAATTACTGACTCCTGTCCTTGTTAACAAGCATGGGCTATGGGAGTAAGTTCTAGTAGTAGAAAATAGCAGGGGATTCCTGAAACAAATGTCTCAAAGAGCAGAAATGGCTACACAGTTGGGTAGAACCTATTTCAAACTGGGTCATAATGAGAAAAAGTAATTACAAATTAATATCATAAGCACTGAAACTTTCCCTCCAAGAAGCAAGTGTATCTCCTGCAGTAACAGATATATGACTAAATCTAAAGAGCCCGTATTTTGTAGCCTCCAAGCAAATTTTGGCATGAAAATCACCTGGATAAGAAAAGTGTTAGTGGAAATGAATTTAGACGATTCCTCAGCAATCTTTAGTGACCTCACTGTGAAGCAAGGGTTTTTAGAATAATATTATTTCCAACACAATCAGAATGATGAGTATTACAGAAATACAATGAGAATAATCAGAAATCTCACTCAAATATTTTTGTTCTTGTGCAGTGATTATGGATTATGAACTCAATGGGTACAATTTTATAGATGAACGTACTTTAAAACCTTTAAAAAACTATGCTTTCTTCTATGAATTTTTTTTTTCCAGATGACAGGGAGATGCAGATCTGACTCCAATTTAAATAAAAACCCTAATATTGCATGGCTTTAGACATGAAAGATCATATTAATTTAGGCCCCCAACTCAATTGAGGCCTGATTTATGGCCATGGATTGTCAGAAGAGATTATTCCAAACTTCATCCAAGGCAGTTCATAGCTGAGATAGGTAAAGTCCCTTTTTCATGTTTTTGAGACAGGGTTTCACTCTGTCACCCCAGCTGGAGTGCAGTGGCACAATCATGGCTCACTGCAGCCTCAGCCTCATGGGGCTCAAGTGATCCTCCCACCTCAGCTTCCGTAGTAGCTGGCACTACAGGTGCGTGCCTCCATACCCAGCTAATTTTTATAATTTTTGTAGAGATGGGATTTTCCCATGGTGCCCAAGGTGGTCTCATACTCCTGGGTTCAAGTGATCTTCTCACCTCAGCCTCTCAAAGTACTAGGATTACAGATGTGAGCCACCACACCTGGCCAAGGTCCCATTTATGTGCATCTGAGAGGCCCATCTTTTTATGATTCTCTATTTCCCTGAGAGAGAGAGAGACTGTGTAGGTCACTGCTCAGCAGTCTCTTATCTGCTTCTTTGCTGTATGTGGACCCGATGCTTTGTCTTTGATGCTACTCATAGAGCAGGTAAAACAATTACTAGACAAATTGAAACCAGTTGATGCCTAGAGATGGCAGAAAACTTTGGTGTTCATCTAACTTGCTGGATTCAAGCTCTTGTTTAATTTCTGTTCTTAGGTCTCAAAGATTTTTCCCTTATTTTCTTGCATGTTTCTTGTATGATTATATATATATATATGTGTGTGTGTGTGTATATATATGTGTGTGTGTATATATATGAAAACATATATATACACATACATAAATACACATATATCATGTGATATTAAAAATTTCCCTTGATATGATATATTACATTAATTGATTTTTAGATGTTAAACCAAGCTTTTAGTCCTGAGATAAATACTACTCTGTCATAGTGAATAATTATTTTTTATATGTTGCTGGATTTAGTTTGGAAGGCTTCCCTATTTATCCCAGTTTGGATGAATTTACTAGACCAGAAGCAAAGATTACAAGGAGAAACCTGATCTGGAATCACCTGAGGAAATAAGCATATCAATCAAGACAAAGATTGATAAAAGAGCCTGGGCCCTTTGGCTCAAAAGGTCACTGTGGACCCAAGGCCTTATGCATATGAGTGAGTAAAATAATCAGAGAGTGGAGAACAAAAAATTCTGGGACCTGATATGGAAGCTCTATGGACTTCAGTAACAAAGTCCATTGGTAAGGTTCCAGCAGGTTCTGCAATTAAATTCAGAGAATATGGGAATGCACAGATTTGTAGAATTAAGGTAAAAGTTTGCATGAAAATTGGAATATTTAAACAGACTTTATGTCAAGTGGTGTGACTCCTTTGCCTGAATGTTGAATGTAATTGATATTATGCCTTACTGGAGAACACATTCTCTACTTAGTATCCTAAAATCAAATTCTGGTAAAGTCTTAACATGAGCTACAATTAGATTGAGAGAATATAGAAATGCAAAGGATGAAAGAGGGTAAAAGTGGAATAAAATGGTATGTTTAAATAGGCTTTATGTGAAGTCGATGCATCTTATTTACCTAAATAAAATATAGGGATAGATATTCTATCTGATTGAAAACTGTTTTCCTTCCCTAGTATTATAAAAGAGAAGACATGTAAATCTACCCTTGAGGCAATGTTAATTGGACATGCTAAATGGGGGTCTATAAGATTCTAAGCACACATAGGTTGGTAATATTAAATAATATAAAACAGAAACTGGAGTGCTTGAATGTACAAATTATCTGTACAATTCCTATTGGAAATGTAGAGTGGAGCTTACGACAGATTCTTATATGTGCTTCCCAGGGGCAACTTCTTGGACTTTGCTCTAGAGAATCTCCATTTGGTGAGTGGGTGGGAGGGGGGGGAATTACTAGCTAGCAATGGGGCATTAATTGAAACTGTCCCATAGATTGCAAAACATAGAATAACATTGATACCTGAAATACCCATGATGTCTTAGGTGATACCAGATCCTTTTCTAAAGAGAAGAGGGCAAAAGCCCAAATAATTCCATAATAAAATGGAAACGGTTTATGTAGAAACATGTTACAGGGGGAGTTCAAAGAAATACTCAGAATATTCACAACCAGGCAGACTCTTTTCCTCTAGGACTGACCTTAAAACAATCTAAGGATTCCATTGCCACTTAGTACCCTATAAATAGCTCTCAACTGACCAACAAAAAGCTGCTTGGTTTACGGATGGCAGTTCAAAGATGAATGGACAGTATCTTATTAGGAAGACCACCATTCTGATGTAAAAGGGTTAAAAAAAAAATAGCTTTTTGGTCAAATAGCATGCTGTTTGTCACTTTGTGTTTTCACTAACACATAGGTGGTGGGCAATGGCCTGGCACAAGGTGAAGCCAAAAAACAATGGAAAACTGGCATATTAAAGGGATTCCCTTATGTGACAGAGCCTATGAAAATCATTATGTGAACTGAGGGATGCATTAAAGTAAGACACGTTGATATTTGTCAGAAGAACCCTTTATAAGCATCAGAATTTAGTTGGGCAGGCATCCTAGTGTGCTTGCTTGAGGTGGCCACCTGAATCCACAAAATGAGTGGGCAGTATGGGCAATGCAGACATGAGCTGAATCTAGACATATTCCTCTTATACTCTTGAAGATGAAAAATGACAATAATAATTGTTCTGTATACCAGTAAGAAAGATTGATTCCCAGTGGGTAGGCCTTCATATAGCTATCAAATTAAACTGATGCTGTCAGCCTCAAGAGGCTGGCTACAATGGATCCTGAAAGGAACATATGCTCAACTGAACTGGGTTTTGCTTATGCATGGTAGATTAAAGTGTTCCGAGTAGTACTATAAAAAAATGGGAACAGATATACTGCACCAATTTGAACTGCCACGTTCCATTTCTTCGTACCAAAGAACACTCTTTTTAGCCCATAATGACTGACAATGGGCAGAGTGATATCCTCCTCAGAGTAATAGTCTGATAGAGAATTGAAATGGGGAATTAAGATATTGCTTTTCCAATACAGAGATAAACAGATATAGATATAGGTGCACAGGTCTGGTTTTCACACACTTCATGAGTGTGTGCTCAGAGTTAACATAAGTGGAGGCAAGTGTATGAATCCATTAGGCAGATACCTCTGCTTTTTCTGGTGAATCTAGGAAAGATGGTGTAGGAGATGATGCTGATATGACTATGCATTTTTTTTCCCCATGGGGAGGGAGTGCTAGTATAATGACTATGTTTTTCTTCTTTCTTCCACACATCACCTCAACTTTCTTCTTCCCATGCAATTAAATGGTCCCAGGTCCAGAACTGCAACTACAAGTTTTAGGAGCAGGGATGATTCCTAAGAAATAAACTGTAACTATGTTTTTAAACTTTTATGTCAGAATTTCTAAGGACTTGATGGGGCAGGCTGTGCCTTCACATCATCTGACAAAATTAGGGTTAACTGTGAATGCAGCTATATTTCCTAGTGGTAGAAATAGCCCACTAATTATGTAGCTGGGTAACCTTATCCTGCATGAATGGTAGTGGATTGTACTTGCTAGACTAGTATGGCTGCCTGAAATCTACACCATCACAGTGGCCAAATCCATCCAAAGGTGAAGAAGTTTGGGTGTAAATGGAGAGAAATAGGAATAGCTGAGGGTAAAGAAATGACTACATAGGTTATGTAATGAAAGAAGCCCAACATTTCAAAAGCTGTTCCAAAAGGAGATAATATTGTTTCTTAGCTCGCTTATATCAGATACTGTAAATGCCCAATGAGTTCACCTTGCCTGCTGCCTAGACAGAGCCAATTTATCAAGACAGGGGAATGGCAATGGAGAAAGAGTAATTTACACATAGCCAGCTGTGCGGGAGACCGGAGTTTTATTGTTACTCAAATCTGTCTCCCGGAGCATCCGGGTATCAGAGTTTTTAAGGGTAGTTTGACAGGTATGGGCTCTGAAGGCAGGGAGTGCTGATTGGTTGGGTTGAAGATGAAATCATAGGGGGTCCAAGTGAGTTCTTCTTGCTGACTTCTGTTCCTGGGTGAGATCCCAGAACTGGTTGAGTCAGATTATCAGTCTGGGTGGTGTCATCTGTTGCATCGGAATGCAGGATCTGCAAAATATCTCAAGCACTAATCTTAAGTTTTACAATAATGATGTTACTCTCAGCAATTTGGGGAGGTCCAGACACTTGCAGTCAGAGGCTGCATGGCCCCCAAACCGTGATATCCAATCTTGTAGCTATCTCATTGGTACTACCTACAATGACAGACTGGTCCCCAGGCAAGAAAGGGTTTTTCGGGAAAGGGGTATTATCCATTTTGCTTCAGAGTTTAAACTGTAAACAATTCCTTCCTATGGCTAGTTTGGCCTACACCCAGGAATGAACAAAGACAGTTTAGAGGTTAGAAGCAAGATGGGTCAGTTAGGTCTGATCTCTTTCACTGACGTGACTTCCTCAGTTATAATTTTGCAAAAAAGGCGATTTTAATACCCAAAAGAGTAAAGCCATGTATTGCTGAGATCACGCCTGCTTTTAGAAACTGACAAGTTCAAATTGAAGCCTGTAAAATTGAGTGGCCCCTCTCTGGGAGGTATTTTAATCACATTATGATAAGGGACTAGGCTAGTTATTAAGGACTGTATGGAACTGTAGTGATATGCCAGTATCTTTCAACTTTTTGTTTGATGTTAAATCTACCATAGTGCAATACGGTCTAATACTGACATTACTTGTAAAATTATAATATGGATATTGATAGTCAAATGTATTAGAAAATTGAGTTAAAAGTCTCCTACCCCTACCCTATGCCATCTCCTCCATATGTTGCTATATCTGTTGTGCTCAGGCAGATAGAATCCTTTGCTATAAGAGATCTGTGAATGACCAGGGGATAGCCTGTGATGTAATGAGGAATATATCTGAACTTTGGTTTCTGGCACAAAGTTTTATAGACTCTTGGATTCACCTGAATGATAGTAGTATCTTTGTTATTTATATTGAGCTCCTTTCTATCATACCTAAGTTTATGCTAATGAAGTGACTTATAATGGACCTTCAGAGAGTTTCAAGTAAAGGGCTGGCCATGTCCAAAAACTAAGCACACAAATTGAGTGTTAAAAATGTTTGGCCCACTTCCAACCTCCAGAGAAGAAAGAGGGACTAAAAATTGAGTTCAGTCATCTGGCCAATGATTTGGCCAATCATGCCCATGTAACAGAACTCCAGATATAAACGTTGGGCACTGAAGGTCAAGAGAGCTTGCTGGTTGGTGAATGTATTAATGTACCAGGAGCATGCCACATCCTGACTCCACAGGCACAGAAACTCGTGTGCTCTGGACTCTCTTAGACCTTTCCCTATGTATCTCTTCATCTGGATCTTTATTTAAATAATTCATAATAAAGTGGTGATTATAAATATAATGCTTCCTGAGTGAGTTTTTGTAATGAAAAATGAATTATCAAACCTGAGGAGGTTGTGTGAACCCCCAAGTTTACAGCCAGCTGGTCAAAAGTATGGGTAGCTTGTGGACACCTGAAATATTCAGTTGACGTCAGAATGGGAGGCAGTCTTGGGAAGAACTTTACCCTGTACTTGCGGAATCTGTGTGTAGTTGAAAAGAGTCAAACTCTGTAAAATATTTTAAGAGATTTATTCTGAACCAAATATATGTGACCATGGTCCATGACACAGCCCTCGGGGGTCCTGAGAACATGTGCCCAAGGTGGTTGGGGTACAGCTTGGTTTTATATATTTTAGGAAAGCATGAGACATCAATTAAATACATTTAAGAAATACATTGGTTTGGTTCAGAAAGGCAGGACAAATCAAAGTGGGGGCTTCCAAGCTATAGGTAAATTTAAACATTTTTGGGTTTACAATTGGTTGACTTTGTCTAAAGACCCAGGATTGATAGAAAGTGATGCTCAGATTAAAGACAAAGGATTAGATGGCCGAATAGGAACAGCTCCAGTCTCCAACTCCCAGCGTGAGCTACACAGAAGACCCATGATTTCTGCATTTTCAACTGAAGTACTGGGGTCATCTCACTAGGGAGTGCCGGACAATTGGTGCTGGTCAGCTGCTGCAGCCCGACCAGCGAGAGCTGAAGCAGGGCAAGGCATCACCTCACCTGGGAAGTGCAAGGGAGAAGGGAATCCCTTTTCCTAGCCAGGGGAACTGAGACACACAACACCTGAAAAATCGGGTGACTCCCACCCCAATACTGTGCTTTAAGCAAATGGGCACAGCAGGAGAATATATCCCACACCTGGCCGGGAGGGTCCCACGCCCACGGAGCCTCCCTCATTGCTAACACAGCAGTCTGCAATCTAACCACAAGGCAGCAGCGAGGCTGGGGGAGGGCCGCCCACCATTGCTGAGGCTTAAGTAGGTAAACAAAGCCGCTGGGAAGCTCGAACTGGGTGGAGCTCACAGCAGCTCAAGGAAACCTGCCTGTCTCTGTAGACTCCACCTCTGGGGACAGGGCACAGCTAAACAACAACAACAAAAAGGCAGCAGAACCTCTGCAGACGCAAATGACTCTGTCTGACAGCTTTGAAGAGAGCAGTGGATCTCCCAACACGGAGGTTGAGATCTCAGAACGGACAGACTGCCTGCTCAAGTGGGTCCCTGACCCCTGAGTAGCCTAACTGGGAGACATCCCCCACTAGGGGCAGTCTGACACCCCACACCTCACAGGGTGGAGTACACTCCTGAGAGGAAGCTTCCAAAGTAAGAATCAGACAGGTACACTCGCTGTTCAGCAATATTCTATCTTCTGCAACCTCTGCTGCTGATACCCAGGCAAACAGGGTCTGGAGTGGACCTCAAGCAATCTCCAACAGACCTACAGCTGAGGGTCCTGACCGTCAGAAGGAAAACTATCAAACAAGAAGGACACCTATACCAAAACCCCATCAGTACGTCACCATCATCAAAGACCAGAGACAGATAAAACCACAAAGATGGGGAAAAAGCAGGGCAGAAAAGCTGGAAATTCAAAAAATAAGAGCGCATCTCCCCCTGCAAAGGTGCGCAGCCCATCGCCAGCAACGGATCGAAGCTGGTCAGAGAATGACTTTGACGAGATGAGAGAAGAAGGCTTCAGTCCATCAAACTTCTCAGAGCTAAAGGAGGAATTATGTACCCAGCGCAAAGAAACTAAAAATCTTGAAAAAAGAGTGGAAGAATTGACGGCTAGATTAATTAATGCAGAGATGGTCATAAACGAAATGATAGAGATGAAAACCATGACACGAGAAATACGTGACAAATGCACAAGCTTCAGTAACCGACTCGATCAACTGGAAGAAAGAGTATCAGCGATTGAGGATCAAATGAATGAAATGAAGTGAGAAGAGAAACCAAAAGAAAAAAGAAGAAAAAGAAATGAACAAAGCCTGCAAGAAGTATGGGATTATGTAAAAAGACCAAATCTACGTCTGATTGGGGTGCCTGAAAGTGAGGGGGAAAATGGAACCAAGTTGGAAAACACTCTTCAGGATATCATCCAGGAGAACTTCCCCAACCTAGTAGGGCAGGCCAACATTCAAATTCAGGAAATACAGAGAATGCCACAAAGATACTCCTCCAGAAGAGCAACTCCAAGACACATAATTGCCAGATTCACCAAAGTTGAAATGGAGGAAAAAATCTTAAGGGCAGCCAGAGAGAAAGGTCGGGTTACCCACAAAGGGAAGCCCATCAGACTAACAGCAGATCTCTCAGCAGAAACTCTACAAGCCAGAAGAGAGTGGGGGCCAATATTCAACGTTCTTAAAGAAAAGAATTTTCAACCCAGAATTTCATATCCAGCCAAACTAAGTTTCATAAGTGAAGGAGAAATAAAATCCTTTACAGATAAGCAAATGCTTAGAGATTTTGTCACCACCAGGCCTGCCTTACAAGAGACCCTGAAGGAAGCCCTAAACATGGAAAGGAACAACCGGTACCAGCCATTGCAAAAACATGCCAAAATGTAAAGACCATCGAGGCTAGGAAGAAACTGCATCAACTAACGAGCAAAATAACCAGTTAATATCATAATGGCAGGATCAAGTTCACACATAACAATATTAACCTTAAATGTAAATGGACTAAATGCTCCAATTAAAAGACACAGACTGGCAAACTGGATAAAGAGTCAAGACCCATCAGTCTGCTGTATTCAGGAGACCCATCTCACATGCAGAGACATACATAGGCTCAAAATAGAGGGATGGAGGAAGATCTACCAAGCAAATGGAGAACAAAAAAAAGCAGGGGTTGCAATCCTAGTCTCTGATAAAATAGACTTTAAACCATCAAAGATCAAAAGAGACAAAGAAGGCCATTACATAATGGTAAAGGGATCAATTCAACAGGAAGAGCTAACTATCCTAAATATATATGCACCCAATACAGGAGCACCCATATTCATAAAGCAAGTCCTTAGAGACTTACAAAGAGACTTAGACTCCCATACAATAATAATGGGAGACTTCAACACTCCACTGTCAACATTAGACAGATCAACGACACAGAAAGGTAACAAGGATATCCAGGAATTGAACTCATCTCTGCACCAAGCGGACCTAATAGACATCTATAGAACTCTCCACCCCAAATCAACAGAATATACATTCTTCTCAGCACCACATTGCACTTATTCCAAAATTGACCACATAATTGGAAGTAAAGCATTCCTCAGCAAATGTAAAATAACAGAAATTATAACAAACTGTCTCTCAGACCACAGTGCAATCAAACTAGAACTCAGGACTAAGAAACTCAATCAAAACCGCTCAACTACATGGAAACTGAACAACCTGCTCCTGAATGACTACTGGGTACATAACAAAATGAAGGCAGAAATAAAGATGTTCTTTGAAACCAATGAGAACAAAGATACAACATACCAGAATCCCTGGGACACATTTAAAGCAGTGTGTAGAGGGAAATTTATAGCACCAAATGCCCACAAGAGAAAGCAGGAAAGATCTAAAATTGACACTCTAACATCACAATTAAAAGAACTAGAGTGGCAAGAGCAAACACATTCAAAAGCTAGCAGAAGGCAAGAAATAACTAAGATCAAAGCCGAACTGAAGGAGATAGAGACACAAAAAACCCTCCAAAAAATCAATGAATCCAGGAGTTGGTTTTTTGAAAAGATCAACAAAATTGACAGACCGCTAGCAAGGCTAATAAAGAAGAAAAGAGAGAGGAATCAAATAGATGCAATAAAAAATGATAAAGGGGATATCACCACTGACCCCACAGAAATACAAACTACCATCAGAGAATACTATAAACGCCTCTACGCAAATCAACTAGAAAATCTAGAAGAAATGGATAATTTCCTGGACACTTACACTCTCCCAAGGCTAAACCAGGAAGAAGTTGAATCCCTGAATAGACCAATAGCAGGCTCTGAAATTGAGGCAACAATTAATAGCCTACCCACCAAAAAAAGTCCAGGACCAGATGGATTCACAGCTGAATTCTACCAGAGGTACAAGGAGGAGCTGGTACCATTCCTTCTGAAACTATTCCAATCAATAGAAAAAGAGGGAATCCTCCCTAACTCATTTTATGAGGCCAACATCATCCTGATACCAAAGCCTGGCGGAGACACAACAAAAAAAGAAAATTTTAGACCAATATCCCTGATGAACATTGATGCAAAAATCCTCAATAAAATACTGGCAAACCGGATTCAGCAGCACATCAAGAAGCTTATCCACCATGATCAAGTGGGCTTCATCCCTGGGATGCAAGGCTGGTTCAACATTCGCAAATCAATAAACGTAATCCAGCATATAAACAGAACCAAAGACAAGAACCACATGATTATCTCAACAGATGCAGAAAAGGCTTTTGACAAAATTCAACAGCCCTTCATGCTAAAAACCCTCAATAAATTCGGTATTGAGGGAGCGTACCTCAAAATAATAAGAGCTATTTATGACAAACCCACAGCCAATATCATACTGAATGGGCAAAAACTGGAAAAGTTCCCTTTGAAAACTGGCACAAGACAGGGATGCCCTCTCTCACCACTCCTATTCAACATAGTGTTGGAAGTTCTGGCTAGGGCAATCAGGCAAGAGAAAGAAATCAAGGGTATTCAGTTAGGAAAAGAAGAAGTCAAATTGTCCCTGTTTGCAGATGACATGATTGTATATTTAGAAAACCCCATTGTCTCAGCCCAAAATCTCCTTAAGCTGATAAGCAACTTCAGCAAAGTCTCAGGATACAAAATTAATGTGCAAAAATCACAAGCATTCTTATACACCAGTAACAGACAAACAGAGAACCAAATCAGGAATGAACTTCCATTCACAATTGCTTCAAAGATAATAAAATACCAAGGAATCCAACTTACAAGGGATGTAAAGGACCTCTTCAAGGAGAACTACAAACCACTGCTCAGTGAAATAAAAGAGGACACAAACAAATGGAAGAACATACCATGCTCATGGATAGGAAGAATCAATATCTTGAAAATGGCCATACTGCCCAAGGTTATTTATAGATTCAATGCCATCCCCATCAAGCTACCAATGAGTTTCTTCACAGAATTGGAAAAAAAACTGCTTTAAAGTTCATATGGAGCCAAAAAAGAGCCTGCACTGCCAAGACAATCCTAAGTCAAAAGGACAAAGCTGGACGCGTCACGCTACCTGACTTCAAACTATACTACAGGTCTACAGTAACCAAAACAGCATGGTACTGGTACCAAAACAGAGATATAGACCAATGGAACAGAACAGAGTCCTCAGAAATAATACCACACATCTACAGCCATCTGATCTTTGACAAACCTGAGAGAAGCAAGAAATGGGGAAAGGATTCCCTATTTAATAAATGGTGCTGGGAAAATTGGCTAGCCAGAAGTAGAAAGCTGAAACTGGATCCTTTCCTTACTCCTTATACGAAGATTAATTCAAGATGGATTAGAGACTTAAATGTTAGACCTAATACCATAAAAACCCTAGAAGAAAACCTAGGTAGTACCATTCAAGACATAGGCATGGGCAAGGACTTCTTGTCTAAAACACCAAAAGCAACAGCAGCAAAAGCCAAAATTGACAAATGGGATCTAATTAAACTAAAGAGCTTCTGCACAGCAAAAGAAACTACCATCAGAGTGAACAGGCAACCTACAGAATGGGAGAAAATTTTTGCAATCTACTCATCTGACAAAGGGCTAATATCCAGAATCTACAAAGAACTCAAACAAATTTACAAGAAAAAAACAAACAACCCCATCAAAAAGTGGGCAAAGGATATGAACAGACATTTCTCAAAAGAAGACATGCATACATCCAACAGACACATGAAAAAATGCTCATCATCACTCGCCATCAGAGAAATGCAAATCAAAACCACAATGAGATACCATCTCACACCAGTTAGAATGGCAATCATTAAGAAGTCAGGAAACAACAGGTGTTGGAGAGGATGTGGAGAAATAGGAACACTTTTACACTGTTGGTGGGATTGTAAACTAGTTCAACCATTATGGAAAACAGTATGGCAATTCCTCAAGGATCTAGAACTAGATGTACCATATGACCCAGCCATCCCACTACTGGGTATATACCCAAAGGATTATAAATTATTCTACTACAAAGACACATGTACACGTATGTTTATTGCGGCACTATTCACAATAGCAAAGACTTGGAATCAACCCAAATGTCCATCTGTGACAGACTGGATTAAGAAAATGTGGCACATATACACCATGGAATACTATGCAGCCATAAAAAAGGATGAGTTTGCGTCCTTTGTAGGGACATGGATGCAGCTGGAAACCATCATTCTTAGCAAACTATCACAAGAACAGAAAACCAAACACCGCATGTTCTCACTCATAGGTGGGAACTGAACAATGAGATCACTTGGACTCAGGAAGGGGAACATCACACACTGGGGCCTATCATGGGGAGGGGGGAGGGGGGAGGGATTGCATTGGGAGTTATACCTGATATAAATGATGAATTGATGGGTGCTGACGAGTTGATGGGTGCAGCACACCAACATGGCACAAGTATACATATGTAACAAACCCGCACGTTATGCACATGTACCCTAGAACTTAAAGTATAATAAAAAAAAAAAAAAAAAAGAAAAACGCACTGCAGTGATAAGGGACTAAGTTAATCTCCTAGATTGTCTAATAAAAAGTTATTGTATTGGAAAAAAAAATACAAAACAAAATTAGCCAGGCGTGGTGGCGGGCGCCTGTAGTCCCAACTACTTGGGAGGCTGAGACCAGAGAATGGAGTGAACCCGGGAGGCGGAGCTTGCGGTGAGCCGAGATCGTGCCACTGCACTCCACTCTGGGCAAGAGAGTGAGAAGGCATCTCAAAAACGAAAACAAAACAAAACGACAACCAAAACAAACAAACTCAATACCTCCTTTGCTTCTGGTGTTTTATGGAATTTCTTTCGCTGACTTTTCTCTGTGAAATGTTCTAATAAAGGAAAGTATTTTCCTCCTGCCTGTTTCTGTATTAAAAAAAAAAAAAAAAAAAAAAAAAGACAAAGGATTGTGGCGACCAAGTTTTATTGTACAGAGGAAGTTCTCAGCAGACTTCAGAGAGAGTGGGTTATAACTCGTTTCTTATGGGATTTAAAAGGGTCCCTTGCTATTAGTTGATTATCTCCTGGATCTGGAAAGAAAAGAAGGAAAACGAAGGGGGAAGGGGATTCTCTACAGAATGTGGATTTTTTTCCCACAAAAGACTTTGCAGGGCAATTTCAAGGTATGGCAAGGAAATATATTTTGGGGTTAAATATACATTCCTTGTCTCATGTTATGCCAGGGTCAGATTGAAAAGTAAGTCACAATATACAGGGTCAAATAAAACCCATCTGATGAGAATTTATGGTTTGTAGGGCAGGACTCCCTAGACCCCTTAGGTAGGAATTTAGGCAGGATAAAAAATCAGAGCTTAGTCCTCATGTGCTAACTTTGGGGAGTGTCCAAATCGGATTGAATTGCAGTTGGTGCCTGAAGGTTGGCATTGGTACAACGTGACTTGTTTTTTTCCCCCGTCATTTTTACTTTTGACCTATTTGTGTTTTTGAATCCAAAGTGAGTTTCCAGTACATAGTATATAGTCAGAGCTTTTTATTTTATCCACTCTTTGGATTAGATTATTTAATCCATTCACAATATTATTGATACAGTTGCACTTGTATCTGCCATTTTACTTTCTGTTTTCTATGTATTTCATGTCTTTTCTGCTCTTTTATTCATCCGTACCACTTCATTTAACACTAATTTCTAGGGTATCATTTTAATTCCTTTAACTGTTTTTAGACTTGTGTTTAGTTAATTTCTTAATGGTTACTCTAAGGCTCATCATATACATCTTGACTTATCAGGATCCAGTTCAGATTTATAGTAAATTGATTCTAGTTAGGTTTATAAATGTTACTCCTGTATAGCTCTCTTTCCCCCTTTGGTGCTATTATTACTTCACATATGACCTGAATATAAATTGCAGACAGCACTACATTATAATATACTTCAGATAATTTTACATCTTTTAAAGAAACTGACAAAACAAAAGCAGCTGCTATATTTCTGTCTTAGTCTGTTTGTGCTGCTATAATAAAATAACTGAAACTGGGTAATTTATAAATAAGAGACTTTATTTCTCACAGTTCTGAAGGGTGGGATGTCCAAAATCAAGGCAACAGCAGTAGATTCGGTGTCAGGTAAGAGCTGGCTCTCTCTTTTTCTGTGATGGCACCTTGTTTCTCTGTCTTATAGACAGAGAAAATGCTATATCCTCACATGGCAGGAGGAAGAACAGCAAAAAGGACCAAACTGTCTGGAAATTTTTTTATAAAGACCTTGCTTCCATTCATTAGGGAGTAGCCCTCATAATACGATGACCTCCTGAAGGTTCTACCTATTAATACTATTGCATTGGAGATTAAGTTTCAAAATGAACCTTGGGGAATACATTAAGACGAAAGCAATATTTATAGAATTTACTATATTAAACTTATTATTTACCATCTGATTGTCTTCATTTTTTCCTGTGGATTTGAGTTACTATCTGGCATCATTTTCCCAGTCCAATGATGCTTTACTCCTGCTACCAGAAAGGGGCCCCGATCCAAACCCCAAGAGAGGGTTCTTGGATCTTGCGCAAGAAAGAATTCAGCGCAAGTCCATAGAGTAAAGTGAAAGCAAGTTTATTAAGAAAGTAGAGGAATAAAAGAATAGCTACTCCATAGAGAGAGCAGTTCCCAGGGTGGCTGGTTGCCCATTTTTGTGGCTATTTCTTGCTTATATGAGAAACAAAGGGTGGATTATTCATGCCTCCCCTTTTTAGACCATATAGGGTAACTTCCTGACATAGCCATGGCATTTGTAAACTGTCATGGTACTAGTGAGAGTGTAGCAGTGAGGACAGCCAGAGGCCACACTTGTCGCCACCTTGGTTTCGGTGGGTTTTGGCTGGCTTCTTTACTGCAACCCGTTTTTTCAGCAAGGTCTTTATGACCTGTATCTTGTGCCGACATCCTGTCTCATCCTGTAATTTAGAATGCCTTAACCCGCTGGGAAGGCTGCCCAGTATGTCTGACCCTCATTTTACCCAGCCCCTATTCAAGATGAAGTTGCTCTGGTTCAAACGCCTCTGACATTCCTACTTACGTCATTTGTGCTGTTATTGTCAACTACATTTCACCCCTGTGTGTTATAGTTTTAACAACATAATTTCAAACATGTTTTATACTATTGCTCTTTACATTAACTAAGAGAAGAAAGGAGAAGAAATAGGCATTTATGCTTTATTTTATAATTCTCTTTACTGGTGCTCATTTCTCTATAAAAATTCAAATAACTTACTTGGATCACTTCCTTTAACCTGAATAACTTCCTCTAGTTATTCTTTTGAAGTGAGTCTGCTAGCAACAAATTCTCTCTCTCTCTCTCCTTCTCTCTGCGTGTGTGTGTATGTGTGTGTACATGTGTGTTTTCTATTGTTTTTGTTGAGACTCAGAAAATACACAAAGTAACGTGCTTTGGTAGGCTAAGCACTGTGCGTTAAAGATAATTGGAACGCTTTAGATGTTTATTTAGAATCAGGGTCTCTCTGACCTTTTCTCGTATTGTTCCTCACTGCTCCCCCCACCAAACTTAGAGAAGGGCTCTCTCTTTGAAGTCCCCTTATCTGACAGAGAGGAGTTTTTTTTTCCAAAAGAAATATAATTTCCTTGCCTTCAATCTTCTTTCTGAAACCTCGTTAACCAGGGAAGGTTAATCACTGAAGAAGAAGCTAAAAGTCATCATCATGTATGCCTGAACAGACTTCTCATGTATTCTTCTGATGGCTATTACATGGCATACTTTACTTGCATAATAACACAATCTTTGTTTACAATACAGTTCCACCACTCACCTCCCCATTACTTGTGGCTCTGTCCCCCAGATCCATCAAGTACTTTGTCCCAGGCTATTATCTGTTCTTCCAGAACATTCATCTCCCCTGAGAATTATTTACTATTTGTATAAAATTGTCTGCATCCCTCACTCCCCTCTCACCTATGAAGAAGATATTTAAATATTAACCATCTGGACCTTCATTGAGTTTTATATTTTGTATGACTCCTGTGCACTTGCACATTTATAAATTTGTATACCTCTTTTTCCTATTAATCTGGCTATAGTTAATTTACTTCAGCAGACTCAATTTTGGGAACTTCAGAAAAATCTTTGAACTTCCCTGCAATTTCAATTTGCTAATGTCTTTATTTTATCATCATTTTTGAAAGACAGTTGTGATGGATGTGATTCTTTGGTGACATTTTTTTCTTTTCAGCACTTTTTTTTTTTTTTTTTTTTTTTTTTTCCTTGAGAGGGAGTCTCGCTCTGTCGCTCAGGCTGGAGTGCAGTGCCGCGATCTCGGCTCACTGCAAGGTCCGCCTCCCGGGTTCACGCCATTCTCCTGCCTCAGTCTCCAGAGTAGCTGGGACTATAGGCGCCCACCACCACGTCCGGCTAATTTTTTGTGTTTTCAGTAGAGACAGGATTTCAATGTGTTAGCCAGATGGTATCAATCTCCTGACCTCGTGATCCGCCAACCTCAGCCTCTCAAAGTGCTAGGATTACGGGCATGAGCCACCTCGCCCAGCCAGCACTTTGAATATGACATTTTAATGCGTTATTTTATATATACATGCTATATTATATATTTTATATTTATATATAATATATATTTTATATATACACAAATATATATATTTGTATATATAATATTATATACATATCACATGGTGAAATATAATTCCCAGTGTTGGAGATTTTAAAGGTGGGCCCTAGTGGGACATAATTAGATCATTGGGGCAGATTTCTCATGAATGATTTATCACCATTCCCCTGATGCTGTCCTCATGATAATGAATGATTTCTGGTGAGATCTGGCAGTTTTAAGATGCATGGCACCTCCCCCTCTCTCTTTCTTACTCCAGCTCTTGCCATGTAATGTGTCTGTTCCCACTTCACATTCCACCGGGAGAAAAAGCTCCCTGAGGCCTCCCCAGAAGCTGTGCACATGCCAGTGCCATATTTCTTGTACAACCTGAAGAACCATGAGCCAATTCCATTTAACCAACTTTTCTTTATAAACCACCCAGTTTTAGTTTTAGGCATTTTCTTTATAGAAACACAAGAGCAGCTTAATGGTAGGCAGGTAGATAGATAGATAGATAGATAGCTAAATAGATAGATAGACAGATAAATACATACATACATACATATATACATACATAGACAGATAGATATAGCTATAAATATCTTCTTATGGAAAGCCAACTTATAATTTTATCAAAATCCCCTTATACATAATGATATATTTTAAAAGTTTGGCTTCGATATTGGCTTTGAAAATATCTTCTATGATGTTTCTCCGTGTGGATCTCTTTGCTTTTATGCTAAAGTATGTTTAAATTTTTGGACATGTGGATTAGTATTTTTCATCAAATTTGAAGATTTTTGAATGTGTACATTAATATCTCTTATCAAATTTAAAAAGTTTTTGGCCATTAATTTTTGAAATATTTTTCTTTTTTCTCTTTTCTTTTCTTTTGATATTCCATGATGCATATATTGGTGTGCTTAATGATGCTTCACATTTATCTAAGGTTCTCTTCATTGCTGTCCATTCCTTTCCTTTAATGTTCTTTGGATTACATAATCGTTATCAATCTATCTTCATGTACATTGTCCTCTTCTGTTATGACATTTTTAATTTTATAATTTTTATTATTTAAAAAAATTTATTGATAGTCTCTTTGATTAGCATGGTATTCTTTAGTTCTTTAAATATGTTGATATTGGTTTTCATGAAGTCTCAGGCAATTCTGCTATCTTGGCTCTCTTACAGGACGTTACCATTGCCTGCTTTTCTTTTCCTGTTTATGGGACAACTTTCTGTTTCTTCGCAGACATATAAAATTTTATTTGTCAATGAGATATTTTAGTTAATATATTGTAGCACCTCTGGATATTGATCCCATCCATTCCCAGGCTTCATTTTGTTATTGATTGCTTATTTGTTTAGTGAATTGGCTACATTATTTTAGTGAAGTAGGCTTTCACTTCTGTGAAGCTCCTAATATTGCTCTCCAAAGGGTTAAGTCATAGGTATGTGTACAATTATGGTAGAATGACAGTGGTTTCTGAGAACCCTCTTTCACTGTCTCATTACTTTGTCTCTCTGTTAAGCTGTTCACCTTGTTTGGAATTAGATACAACTATTAGGTTCTACTAATTTCCGGCCGATTGTTCTGTACTTTTTGATAATACCTTGAGGTAAAATTTGCTCCACAGTGTGATTCAATCAAATTTGGGCCTCTTTGCGATTGTAGTTTTTGATGCCCATTTTTTATATTTGTTTAGACCTGAGGAAGACTAGTCCAAGCCGTGTCTTTCCCTGGTTCTCTTTTAAACTTGCTGGCCTGTGGGTTGCAAACTTTCTTCCACAGGAAAATCAGGCTCCTCTTGGAGAAATTTTTGCCTGTGGCTGTCATTATTTTTAATTGGAGGATTTTGCAGTACTCTGTCCAGGATAATTGGGAGGCAATAAAGAAAACCACAAAACACACCACTGCACCATTCCTCAAGACACAAAAATAAAACTACTACTCTATTTTGCCTGGGGCCAAACTCTTTGTATCATTAAAAAATATATATTTTTGATAGGTATAATACCTTACATGGATAGTTTTGTTTTCTATACACCAATGTCTTTATTTCAGTTTATTCTGGCATCTACTAAATAGAAGATCTTACAGTCTTCTGTAGATCTTATTTCTGCTCATTTTTGTGTTCTTTTTTTTAGTAGTTTAAAGATGTTCTCTTTTTTTCCCCAAAAGTTTTACTATTATGTGCATAAAAGTAGTTCATTTGTGTTTATGTTCTTGGAATTTATTGTGATTTCTTGAATTTCTGTGCCAGTGTTTTTTATGAGGCTTACACACCACTATTTAACTATTTCATCTGTTAATTATGAACATCTTTTAGATTGCTAATTCATGATTTAAGTCTTTTAACTTAAAATTTTTCCTGTATACTCTTCTGTTTTTTCTCTCGTTTTTTCTCTACGATATGTAGTTCGTATTTTCTAATGGCTTATTTACCTTTTCATTAATCCTCTCTTCTTTTTAATGTTTTACTCATTCATTAAATTCTTAAGTTCATATATATACATATATATGTAGATAGATGGATGGATATATATATATATACACACACATACACACACACACATATATATATATATATTTAGTTTGAAAATATCCATATAATACTTTTTATGGATTTCAATTATCTGGTAAAATTTAACTATTTTGTCTATCTTTCCTTTATTTAAATGTAATTTAAAAAGCTATTTTACAAACCTCTCTGTATTATTGATAATGTGTCTTTATGTATGTTGTCCTCTTTATGTCTATTTTTTAATGATTTCCTTGAGTACTGCCTCAACATATTTATTAAGCAACTTGAATTAAAAATTTAAGTGAAGGCAGAGAATGTGAGGATTCTGTAGCAAGTCCAGGGTGTGATTCAAGATGCTTTGCTGCTTCACTATATCACTTGGAAAATCCAATGGTCTTAAAAGTAAATTATGACCCTTTATCATTAAAGAAATATGTGAGCAGAGCTGTCCCATCATGATCTAAGAATTTTCAGATGCATCTCAAGAAATTGTATCATCATCCTTTTATACCTTAAGGCCTTCCCTGGTGTACAGATGTTTGCTCTGCCATAAGCAGAAGCGATCCAGAAGTGTGAGTGAGTTCACTTTCCTGGCGGCAACCATCAATCAAGGGTGGTTGTCAATGGATAAATGCCACAAGCTCCCCATTCTTTTCTGGGACAATTCTGAGGCACATCACATAAATGTACCCCTTATTGGTATTTTTCCCTTCCCTGTTTTATTTTTTCCCATTTCCTCATATGTGTTTTCTCACACTACCTTCCAAATAAATTAATTGCTTCCAAGTCTCTGGCTCAGCACCCACTTTTGGAGTAACACAAACAGAGTACAAATAATACAATAAATAATATAAAAAAATTCCCTGACCAATAGTAAGTTGAGGAAACTCCTTGCTACAGATGAGTTTAACTGTAGATCCTTCAATTTTGCTGTTGGAGATTGTTGAAACAGAAAATGTGGATGCAAACTACGAAAGTGACCTTGACTGATGAGAGGTGTAACAAAAATTTTAGACTGTCATTATGTCTCTTACCTCTCCAGCCACAATTTAAAGTTTTAGCCCTATGCATTTCTTAGAGGCCCACTACACTGAGGCTCTATACTTATCTCCTTCAAATTTCATTTCTACACTCTGTATTAATTTTATCTTAGAGGCTGGGCATGGTGGCTCATGCCTGTAATCCCAGCACTTTGGATGCCAAGGCAGGCAGATCAACTGAGGTGAGGAGTTCAAGACCAGCCCGGCCAACATGGCGAAACCCCATTTCTACTAAAATACAAAAATTAACCAGGAGTGGTGGCATATGTCTGTAGTCCCAGCTACTTGGGAGGCTGAGGCAGGAGGATCATTTGAATCCTGGGAGGCGGAAGTTGCAGGAAACCGAGATTGCGCCACTGCACTCCAACTTGGGTGACAGAGGGAGACTCTGTCTCAAATAAATAAATAAATAAATAAATAAATAAATAAATAATTTATCTTAGAACTAGAGATTTTTATATCATTTGATATTTTACCTACTCTCTGATTCTTGATGTTAAATTCATGTCCTCAAGGGACAGAATTAACTATTGGTTTTATTTCTAGTTGTGGTTGTATTTTATTTTATATCACCATCTTTTTTCTTCTTATTCCCCCTCCTTCACTCTCTCCTCAGTCTCTTTAAACAACACAATTCTTTTACCCATGGGTAACCAAGAGTAATAATGTAAATTTTTATATTTTTATGTTTATTATCATAAATATTATAGGTACACACTAATAAATAAATGCACATATGCATGTGTTTCTCCACATATAGTTTTCCCAATATTTTGTTAAAATTGTATCATATTCTATGTACTATTTTGCATCTTGTCTTCCCTCTCAGCAATGTCATATGGAGATCTAGTATAAGTAAATTCACTTCCCTAATTATTTTTTCTATGATTGCATAGTATGTCATAATGTAGATATATCATAAATTATGCAATAAAATGCCAATTGATTAACGTATGTTTTCTTTCATATGCATCTTAACAGAATTGAGTTAGCCCACACCATATTTTTTTTATGAAAATTAAAGAGATCTCCATTCTGTGATGAATTGAAATATATACATACATGTACGTGTGTGTGTGTGTGTTGTATTCTGACATTTTGGTGCTTTTACTTCTATAGGATAGATCCCCAGATATAGTATTAATATTACTGAGTTGAGAGGTTTTCATATTTCAAATTTTAATAGAGATTGCCAGATCTTTTCTATAAAAGGCTGTAACAATTCGTATTTACAGCCACAATATAAGAATGTCTTCACTTTCTGAGCATTGCTGTCAAAAGCAAAATAACAAAGAATTTAACACAACATCAAATCTATCATTACTGACACCACAAGGTAGAAAGGATGAAGCAAAAAGTAGACAAATAATGTGAAATGAGTATTCATTCATATATAATTATTTCCATACAGTCAATGATGGACAACTTAGCATATGTAATATAAATACTAATGAACATTTAAATAAAAGGAAACGTGAAAAGAAACAATGTAATAATACTTTAGAAGTAAAACTATTAATATAGTAAAACATAAAATGGATAGGAAAGTGCAAGTGAGAAGTTAAATACATTCCATTATGTTGAGGTGAAGAATTAAAGGAGTAAATATAAACCATTTTAGACATTCCATTTTAATAGGGAAATACAAATGCCTCAGGTAGGAAAAGATTTTGTATTTACATTTTTAAATGATAGAGAAATATGTGTATGTTTTTGAGTGATGTGAAAGATAACCATTAAGAATAAGAAAAAGCACACTTTTGCAATGAAATACACAAGGAAAAAAACATAAAATTAAAAGCTATATTGATCAAGCTGTGAAATAAGAATGAAAAAATGAGGAAATAATAAAGTAAAATGAATAATGCATGTATAGTAAGATAAAATAATTTCAAGTTTATTAGTAATAATTCTAAACGTGAAACATGGGACTTCTCTATTGCATAGAAATCTTTAGAGATTGAGTTAAATGGCAAAATCTCAAAGAAGTTTCTGAAAATAAAGTGATAAATAAAAGGTCGAGAGGGGAGCAAAGATGACCAACAAGATGCAGCTTAGAGGAACATCTATCACTGAGATACCAGAATATTGGAAAGACTGGCATACTCCCAGCAGATCTTCAGAGGGAAGACATTGAGAGTGGATAGACGGAAGATGCAGGCACTGGGTTGAAGGGGAAGGAAGCTGGAAATCATGTATAGGGCTGCCAAGCATCGATACTCATTCCTGCTCCCCAGTGCCTCCTGGGGAAGGAGTGGCTTGAACAGGTGAGGAGTGGCCTGCTCTTTCCATGGAAGTCTGGAATCCTAGGTGCAGGTGATCTCATGACCCACATGAACACTTGAGCTGGCAGGAAGAGCTTCTTACAGAGGTGGTAGAGGCAGGACTCCAGTCTCAGTGGAGTGGAAGCTCAGGGAAGTCCATCTTCCAAGATTCACTATGCTCCTGTATGTGGGTTTTGCTTTAAGGTAACTGTTGGACCTGGACTCAGCAAGGTGGCCTTGTCCATGGAACAGAGCCAGTCTGATCTGAGTGCTCTCTTTTATGCTGGGTTCTCCTGGAGCCCCAGCCTGGCTATGCCCACACATGGTGCAGCCTTGGCTGCCCAATCAGGATGGTTCCCAGGGGCCCTCATCATACCTCCTTCAATAGCAGACCATACTTAACCATCGAAGATCTCCAGCAGACTGGCCATCACTGATGTTCACCCACCTACCTGGAGCCACCCCATAATGCAGCCTCCCCTTGGCACTTTAATAGTATACACTTGCTCAAGGCCACCCCAACCACATTGCTGGTACAAGTCATGGACAGACCTTGCCTCCCTTCTTGCAAAAGTGTGTGTCTATGAGTGCACCCCACACCACCACATCACTGCTGGCACAAGCACATCTTGCCACCACATCCATGCCAGTGGCCCACCTATGATAACTCACAGGCACATGGCTGCAACACCACCACTGGCAAGGGTGTGTGTATGAATACTGGCATGCTGCCCCCATTGGCATCCCTCCCTTTCCAGTGTTCAGACACCTTGCCATGCTGCCACAGCCAGTGCAAATGCATGCACAGATGCTGCTGCCCCACTTCTACTGGTGCACTGACCCAGCTGACACCTGTGCCCTATCAAACCACCACTGTTGCTGGCATGCATGAGCAAGCATAGATCTTAATGCCACTGCCAGAACTAAGAGCTTTGGCTGGCACACTCCATCAGTGTTATTGACAGAGAGCCAGGAACACATCAGTCCATCCAGCACAGCAGGTTCCTATACTTAAGGGACCAGATAACAAAGCCAGGGACCTGGTATTCAAGCAAGCAGCCCAGGAATTCTGAGCTGAGGCTTGATCCTCTGAAGTCTTCCAGAAATGAAGCTAGTTGACTGATTCTACCTTATACAATAGTCAAACCCTCAAGGGCATAAAAGAACATAAAAGCAAAAATAAAACTCATCCATAGGATGGCAACTTCAAAAACTAAAAGAACATTAGTCCACACAGATGAAAAAGACCCAGTGCAAGAACTCTGGCAACTCAAAAAGGCAGTGTCTTACTTATTCCAAATGACTGAACTTGTTCCACAGCAATGGCTCTTAACCATGATAAAGTGACTGAGATGGCAATCATATAATTAAGAATATGGAGAGAAGCTAACATCATTGAGATTCAGGAGGAAGTTGAAACCCAATACAATAAGTCTAAAGAAAATAATAAACATTACAAGGGACGAAAGATAAAATAGCCCTTTTAAAAAATAAACTGATCTAATAGAGTTGAAACACTATAAGAATTTCATAATACAATCATGAGTATTAACAGCAGAATAGATCAAGCTGAAGAAAGAATCTCAGAGCTCAAAGTACTCCAAATTAACTGAGTTAGACAAAAATAAAGAAAAGAGAATTAAAAAGAGTGAATAAAACCTCTAAGAAATGTAAGATTATGTAAACAGGCCAAATCTGTGGCTCCCTGAACTCCCTAATTAAGATGGAGAGAAAGCAAGCAACTTGGAAAGCATATTTGAAAATATCATCTGTGAAAATTTCCCTTAGTTTGCTAGAGAGGTCAACATTCAAATTAAGAAAATGCAGAGAATCCCTGTGAGATACTATACAAGATGACCAATCCCCAAGGTACATATTCATCAGATGCTTCAAGTTTAAAGTGAAAGAAAAATGTGAAAGGCAGGTAGAGAAAGGGGGTATGTCATCTACAAAGGTAACCACATCAGGTTAACAACAGTGGACCTTTCAGCAGAAACCCTACAAGTCAGAAGAGATTCAGGGACTATATTCTGAATTCTTAAAGAAAACAAATTTCAACCCCAAATTTTGTGTTGAGCCCAACAACAATTCATAAATGAAAGAAAATGAGATCCTCTTCAGATAATCAAATGCTAAGGGAATGTATTACCACCAGACTTGACTTATAAGAGATCCTTAAGGTAGTGCTAAACATGGCACAAAAGATCACCACAAAAATACACTTAAACATAGACCACTGTCACTATAAAACATAGACCACTGTCACTATAAAACATAGATCATTGTCACTATAAAGCAACTACACAATCATATCTGAATAATAACCAGGTAACATGATGACCAATTCAAATTCACATACATAAATATTAACCTTCAACCTAAATAGGCTAAATTCCTCAATTAAAAGGAACATAATGGCAAGTTGAATAAAGAATGAAGACTCAACTGTATGCTGTCTTCAAGAGACCCATCTCACATGGATAGGCTTAAAGTAAATGATGAAGAAAAAATTGGCCGGGCGCGGTGGCTCAAGCCTGTAATCCCAGCACTTTGGGAGGCTGAGACGGGCGGATCACGAGGTCAGGAGATCGAGACCATCCTGGCTAACACGGTGAAACCCTGTCTCTACTTAAAAATACAAAAAACTAGCCGGGTGACAAGGCGGGCACCTGTAGTCCCAGCTACTCGGGAGGCTGAGGCAGGAGAATGGCGTAAACCCGGGAGGCGGAGCTTGCAGTGAGCTGAGATCCGGCCACTGCACTCCAGCCTGGGTGGCAGAGCAAGACTCCATCTCAAAAAAAAAAAAAAAAAAAGAAAGAAAAAGAAAAAATCTACTAAGCAAATGGAAAGTGGAGTTGCTATTCTAATCTCAGATAAAACAGACTTCAAATCAACAGTGATCTAACAGGAAAATGAAGGGCATTACATAATGATAAACAGTTCAATTCAACAATACTTGACTACCCTAAATATTACACATGTGCAAGACCAACAATAGAGCACCAAGATTCATAACACAAGTCCACCTATGAAGAGACTTGGGTAACTACATAATATAGTGGGAGACTTCAACATCCTACTGACAGTATTAGACAGATTATCTAGGTGGAAAACTAACAAAGATATTCAAGACTTGAACTAGACATGACCAAATAAACCTAACAGGCATCTATTCCACTCTTTATGCAAAAATAATAGAATATACATTTTTTATCTGCATGTGGCACGTAGTCTAAAATTGACCACACAATTGCCATAAAACTATTCTCAGCAAACTGGAAAAGCCCCAATTTTACCAAACACACTCTCAGACCACAACACAATAAAAATGAAAATAATGCTGAGAAGACCACTCAAAATTACACAATTACATGGAAATTGAATAACCTGCTCCTGAAAGACTTTTGGGTAAACAATAAAACTAAGGCAATAATCGAAAAATGCTTGGAAACTATAGAGAATGAAGATACAACATACTAGAATCTCTGAGTTGTAGCTAAAGTAGTGTTAAAAGGAAAGTTTAGAGCACTAAATACCTACATTGAAAGGTTAAAAACCTCACTAACAGCCTAAAATCACACCTAGAAGAACTAAAAGAACAGGAGCAAACCAACCTCAAAACTAGCAGAAGACAAGACAAGAAATATCCAATATCATAGCTGAACCAATTGAAATTGAGATGCAAAAACTATACAAAAGATCAACAATCAGAAATTGGTTCTTTGAAACAATAAATACATTTGATAGACCTCCAGCTAAAGTAATAATAAAAAGAGAAGACCTAAATGAACACAATCAGAAATGCCAAAAAGACATTATACCTGACTCCATAGAAATAGAAAAAAATATCAGGGACCATAATGAACATGTCCATGCATACAAACTAGAAAACCTACAATAATTGGATAATTTCCTGGAAACACAGAACCTCTCATGATTGAATCAGGAAGACATTGAAACCCTTAACAGACTAATAATGATTTCTAAAATTGAATCAGTAATAAAAAGCTTACCAACCAGAAAAATCCCAGCACTAGATGGATTCACAGCCATAGATGGATTCACAGCCCAATTCTCCCAGACATATAAAGAAGGGTTAGTACTATTCCTACTAAAACTATTCCAAAAAAGTGCAGAGGAGGGTATCTTCCCTAGCTCATTCTATGACTCCAGCAGCATCTTAATACAAAAACCGGACAGAGACACACAAAAATAGAAAACTTTAGCCAATTTCTTTGACAAATATAGATGCCAAAATTCTCAACAAAATACTATCAAACTGAATCCAGCAGCACCTCAAAAAGCTAATCCACCATGATCAAGTTGGCTTTATTCCTGGGATACAAGGTTGGTTCAACATACACAAATCAATAAATGTGATTCATCACATAAATAGAAATAAAAACAAAACCAACATGGTCATCTCAATAGATGGCAGGAAAAGCTTTTGATAAAATTTCACATCACTATTGATAAAAACTCTCAACAAATAAAGCATTGACGGAACATACCTCAAATAATAAGAGTCATCTATGAGAAACCCACAGCCAACATCATACTGAATGAGCAAAAGCTGGAAGCATTCTCCTTTGAGAACTGGAATAGCATAAGATGTCTCATTCTCATCACTTCTATTAAACATAATACTAAAAGTTCTAGCCAGAGCAATCAGGCAAGAGATAGAAAGAAATGCATGCAAATAAAAGGAGAGAAATGGACACATCTCTATTTGCAGATGGTATAATTTTATACTTAGAAAACCCCATTGTCTCTTCCAAAAAGCATGAAATCTGATAAACAACTTCAGAAACAATTTAAAATACAAAATCAATGTACACATATCAGTAGCATTTCTAAACACCAACAGTGTCCAAGCCAAGAGCCAAATAAATCATAATCCCTTTCACAACAGCTACGCACACACACACGTAATACCAGGTATACAGCTAACCAGGGAGGTGAAATATCTCTACAACAAGAATGACAAAACACAGCTGAAAAAAATCAGAGATGACACAAACAAATGGAAAAATATTCCATGATCTTGGATAGGAAGAATCTACATTTTTAAAATGTCCTCACTGCCTAAAGCAACTTGGAGATTCAACACTATTGCAATCAAAGACCAAAGATATTTTTCACAGAATTAGAAAAAAGAAACCTATTCTAAAATTCATATATAACCAAAAAAGAGCCCAAATAGACAAAGCAATTCTAAGCACAGTGATCAAAGCTGGAGGGATAACATTACCCTTCTTCAAACATTACTACAAGGCTACAGTAACCATAACAGCCTGGTACCTGTACAAATCCAGACATGTAAGCTAATACAACAGAATAGAGGCATTAGTAATAAAGTCACACACCTACAATCATCTGATCTTCAACAAAGTTGACAAAGACAAGCAATAGGGAAAGGGCACCCTATTCAATAAATGGTGCTATGACAGCTGGCTACTCATATGCAGATGATTGAAACCAAAACTCTTCCTTACACCATATACAAAAATCAACTCAAGTGGGATTAAAGACTTCAATATAAAACCTGAAACTATTTAAACCCTAGAAGAAAATCTAGGAGATACCATTTTGTACATAGGCCTTGGGAAAGAGTTCATAACAAAGTTGTCAAAAGCAATTGCATCAAAAAGAAAAATTGACAAATGGAACCTAATCATACTAAAGAGCTTCAGCACAGGAAAAGAAACTATCAGCAAAGTAAACAGACAACTTACAGAATGGGAGAAAATATTTGCAAACTATGTATCTGACAAGGATCTAAAATCCAGAATCTGTAAGAATCTTAAACAAAGTAACAAGTAAGAAACAAACAACCCATTAAAAAGTGGGCAAAGGACATGAACAGACACTTTTCAAATGAAGACATATATACATGCAACATATGAAAAGAAAAAATGTTCACCCTCACTAATCATTAGAGAAATGCAAATCAAAACCACAATGAGATACCATCTCACACCAGTCAGAATGGCTATTATTAAAAAGTTAAAAAATAACAGATACTGGCAATGTGGCCAAGAAAAGTGAACAAAAACACTGCTGGTGGGAATATAAATTAGTTCAGCCACTGTAGAAAGCAATAGAGAAATTTCTCAAATAACTTAAAACAGAACTACTATTCAACCCAGTACTCTCATTTTTGGGTATATACCTAAAGTAATGTAAGTCATTCTACCATAAAGACACATGTATGCTTGTGTTCATTGCAGTGGTACTGTTGTGGGAATCAGGAGACCAGAGAGACCAATAGGGTGGAGCAGGAGGATTTTATTTCATTGCACCGTCTCAGTGGATTCACATCCAAAAGGCTGAGCCCTGGACAGAGACAGGGCTTAACTTTCACACATGCATCTGTGGCACAAAATGCAGTGGCATGAAATGAAAGCAGGTAGAACAAAGACAGTTTATCAAACAGTGACAGGCTCATAACTCGGGCTTTCATGTGACGCTTGCTATGCGGACCAGGTGGCTGTTATCTAGGCTTGCTCAAGATGCCTGCACAATCTTATCTCATGTCCTTTGCTATGGTGCCCAGATGGCTGCAATCTGAGCTTGTTCAAGCATGTCTCATGATCTCTGTAGTGCTACAGAGACTTACAGACACTAGTTACATAAAACAGGAATCTATAAACTCATAAAAACTTGCAGAGCAGGGTACAATGGCATGGAGCAGGGAGGGATTCAAGGGGGAAGCTGCTCATACCAAAGGAAAGGAAGAAAATTTGTTTTTTCCCTTTTTAACCTCTGTTTCATTCCCCCCTCTTTTGATGCTTTTTATAAATGAGGTTTAATAGAAAGCATCTCTATTATTTAGTTCTTCATGCGGGATTATTTCTCTATTTGGCAGGGGTTGATATTTAGTTAGGGCCATCATTCGAGTGGCAGTTTGCCAGTCCACAAGAGCTTCTATGACCAATGGGATGTTCTTGACCAGGAGGGGTAAGAGACAAGGGTGTATAAGGCAGACTCCCAGTACAGCTAGAACTATTCCTACTAAGGTTTTAAATCCTCCAAGGGATGAAAACCAGCCTCTGAAGAGGGAATCTGGAGACCATCCCTTCCAAGTCTGGACTGGGACTTGGGCTAATTTTTGGATCTTGGCAGTTATGTCCTTGATAACCTTCCCATTGTCATCAATTTCCAAGCAACAACTGGAACAACAACTGGACTCCTGGGTTGGTTCCCTAACCACAGATCTGTAATGTCATGAGGTAACCTGTAGTCCATATGGGCAGAATTGGCTCCAGGATGGTAAAATAGAAAGGATTGCAGGTTCTTGTCTTACAATAAGGTTTTGCTGGCATTTTGGTAAGCCTGACTATCCCCTGTGGTCATTCCTGACTTTCCACAGGGTCAGTGGACCCCATTGTACAGGCCTAATCATCTATTTCTGGAGACTGGGGGAGCAAAAAGGGGTCTTCTCTTGAGAGGTTGCTCTCCTTGGTGTACATATGTACTTGTGACAGCCACTATAGTATCTTTCCCATGATAGGCTGTCACAAGAGACTACAGGATAAGAGTTGCTGACGTATGCAGCTTGGCAGGCATCAAAATACAAGGAAATAGGCCCCCTGTAGGAGGGAGGGATCTTTTTGGTTAGGGTTAGGAAGTTCTCTTCTTTTAGCCTGACATAGACTTTAAACCAGATGGACTAGTAAGGACTTAGGGTCATAACATATATAAGGCTGGTCATTTCCCAGGTCACAGAGTAGGTCACCTGATTGTGAATACAAGTTCCTGGGTGGGTCCCTGTACATTCATAGTATGTGTGATATAACAGGGTTTTAGTTACTGTGCTCTCCCACCACGTGGTGTGAGTGCAGTTGGGGCAGTCTTCTATGGGCTCATCCCCAGACACAGGTAAAGGGAATGTCCTGTTGGGGAGAAGTAAGAACGAAGTAAAGAGTGACATCTTTATATCCAGCAGGGACAAAAGGAGTCTTTACCCAGGGAAGGAGGCCGAGCAAAACGACGGAATACTAGTAAAACAATTGGTATTGCCAGGAAGGCTATTAGACTCAAGATTTCTAACCACATTACTTTACTCCAGCTTCGGCCGTGCATAGACAAGTCAGCTTCAGGGGTGACTAGAGCAGGGCTGTTGCCTCATCAAGCTTCAGCCGTGCATAGACTGGTCAGCTTCTGGAGTGACCAGAGCAGGGCTGTTGTCGTCCACAGTGGCAACTCGGTCCCCTCGCAGGATCAGCCGGCTTGGATGGTCTGGGTTCTGCTGACTGGTCCACTTGTCCTGGATTGCTGGTTTTAACCAACTGTGATGGATCCAAGGCACAATTCCTGGAACTTTAACAGTAGTGGGAGTGGACAAGATTACAGTATGGAGCCCATCCCATATGGGTCCTAGAGTGGTTGAATTCCATTTCTTGACCCAAACAGAATCCCCAGGTTTAAAGGAGTGTACTGGGTCTGTCAGGCTTATGGGCATTCTTTCCCATACCCAGCCATGGACACCCTGCATAGCTATCGCTAAAGCCTGCATTTGCCCTCTCAAAGTCAGTTCCCCTAGTTCATGGAGGTCACCCTTAATCTGACCTATGATTGGGGGTGGCCAGCTGAATAAGATCTCATAGGGTGAATACCCAGTTTGTTTGGTGGGGGTGCACCTGACTCAGAGGAGGACCATGGGCAGGACCTGATCCCATCTCAGATGGGTTTCTTGACAATACTTCTTTAGTAGCTGTTTGAGTGTCTGGTTCCTGCGCTCCACTTTTCCTGAGCTCTGCGATTGGTAGGTGGTATGTAATTTCCCCTTTATTTTTTAACAGCTGCATTAGTTCCTGAACTATCTGGGCTACAAATGCCGGTCCATTGTCAGACCCCAAAGTCAGGGGCAATCCAAATCTGGGGATCATGTCTCTTAACAGCACTTTAGTCACCTCTCATGCTTTCTCTGTTTGGGTGGGGAAAGCCTTCACCCATCCCGAGAAGGTGAAAATGAGCACCACCAGGTACCGATAGTCCCCCACTCGGGGCAACTTGGTGAAGTCCATAAGCAGGTTGTCACAGGGTGCGGCCCCTATTTCCTGAATCCCCGGGGGCCTGGTGGGCTCCTGTCGTGGGTTGTTCTGTGCACAAGTTAGGCATTGTTTGCAAATGGCTTGGATGATGGCAGTGAGCTGTGGCACATAGAAGTGGCATCCCAGTAGTGTTTCTAGTGCCATTTTCCCCATGTGAGTTCCTTGGTGGAATTGCCTTACAAATTTAGGGACCAACATTTCAGGAAAGGCTAGTCTCCCATCAGAGAATTTGTACCATCCTCCCTCAATATATTTTCCAGATTCTTGGGCAAACCAGGCCTTCTCACTTGGAGAGTAACTGGGAATCTCTGGGATGGGAGGCTCCGGGAGGAGAGGGGTAACCAGGGCTTCCTTTCTAGAGTATGCAATAGTCATTGCTGCCCATCTTGCTTCCCTGTCTGCCTTTCCGTTTCCCTTGGCCTCTAGTGTCCTTGACCTCTGGTGCCCTCTACAGTGCATAACAGCTACCTTCTTCAGGGCCCACACAGCTACTAAGAGCTGTAGAATTTCCTCTTTGTGCTTTATGTCTTTTCCCCCAGCAGTTAAAAGTCCTCTCTCCTTATATACAGCTCCATGTACATGCAATGTGGCAAAGGCATACTTGGAGTCAGTATAAATGTTAACCCTTTTGTCTCTCACTAGCAAAAGAGCTCTCGTTAGGGCTATTAGCTCTGCCTTCTGGGCCAACATTTCGGTGGGCAGGGGCTGGGCCTCCACCACTGAGTCCAATGTTACCACTGGATACCCTGCCTGTCGGACCTCTTCCAATATGAAACTGCTCCGATCAACATCTGGGTCTCCAAGGTGGCGATCTGTGAGATCTCCCCCACTTCAGAATATCTCTTCTACTGTTTCCACACAGTCATGAAGGGGAGCTCCCGTTTTGATTGGGAGCAAGGTGGCCGGGTTACCTGTGTTTACTGTTTCCAAAGTTATGTGGGGATTTTCGCATAGGAGCTCCTGATTCTGAGTCATTCTTGGATTTGATAGCCAATGGTGCCCTCTCTGGTCCATTAGAATTATAACTGAGTGCAGATAGTCAACTGTTGTCCCAAAGTCAATTTGTCAGTATCTTGGGTTAGCAGGGCAGTGACAGCTAGTGCCCTAAGGCAGGGGGGCCATTCCCAAGCTACAGAGTTCAGCTGTTTGGATAAGTAGGCTACCAGGCAGTGCCAAGATCCTAGGACTTGAGTCAGGACCCCTATAGCCATTCCCTTTCGTTCATGAACATACAAAAAAAAGGCTTAGTTATATCTGGCAGTCCTAAGGCCGGGGCCTGAGTTAGAGCTTCCTTGATCTGTTTAAACGCCTTTTCTTGGTCAGTTTCCCAGAGGAGGGGCTCACTTTCCTGCCTTTTGTGGCTTCACATAAGGGCTTAGCCATAAGTGAGAAGTTTGGGATCCAGATATGACAGAACCCTGCTGCCTCCCAAAATTCTATTATTTGGCGCCGAGTGAGTGGTTGGGGTTGGGAGTGCACAGCCTGTTTTCGTTCATTGCCGAGCCAGCGTTCCCCTTGACTCACTATGAAGCCTATATATTTAACCCTTTCCTGGAAAATTGGGCTTTCTTCCTGGAAACTTTATAACCAGCTTTCCATACTAGGTAGAGGAAGTCTTGGATTCGTTGGTAACAGTCCTCACGGGTTGGGGCTGCTAAAAGATCGTCTACATTGTCAAGCAAGGCATGGTTATTATTTGGCAGGCTGTAGGCCTTGAGTTCTGAGGCCAGCACTTTCCCAAAAATTGTGGGAGAGTTTTTGAATTCTTGTGGGAGCCTAGTCCAGGTGAGCTGCAACCCTGTGTCCGTGACTGACTCATCCTATTGAAATGCAAAGAGAGGTTGACTACTTGGTGCTAGGCAAGGAAAGAAAAAGGCATCTTTTAAGTCTAGGCAAATAAACCAAGCAGCATTTGTGAGAATGAGTCCCATTAAAGTATACGGGTTTGGTACTACTGGGTGGATGGTCACTGTAGCCTGGTTTACAGCACACAAGTTCTGCACCAGTCTGTATTCATTAGTCCCTCGTTTCTGCACTGGCAAAAGTGGAGTGGTCCATGGTAACGGGCATTGGGCCAAGATCCCGTGTTCCAATACCTGCTTCAAACGCCCTTGACTGCCCTGTACGGCTTCTTGGGAAAGTGGGTATTAAGAAACTCAAATCGGAGTTGCCCCCGGTTTTAGTTCTGCTATCACTGGTGCCTGGTTCCAGACAGTCCAGGGGGCTTATCTTCAGCCCACACTGCAGGAATTTTACTAGTCAACCCATATAGCTCATCTAGCTCTGGCTTTAGCAATCCTTCTGTGTACAGTCTCCATTCCTCTGCCTTTGGGACGGTAAGGGTTAACACCATTGCTTCTGGGTGGGGCAGGCTTAAAATCATATTCCCCTGCATCCTGAAAGCAATCTGGGCTTGCAGTTTTCTAGTAAGCCTCTTCCTAGTAGGAGAACTGGGCAGTTCGGGAGGTATAGGAATTCATGCTGGACCTATCGTCCCCTTATGACGCATATCCGGGGCCAGCAGAGTGGCCTTTTCTCTGGGACCCCTGTAGCCTCAATGATAGTTGTATAATTTTTGGATAGCGGCCCCACAGGCCTTGTCACTGCCGACTGTTCAGCCCCAGTGTCTACCATAAAGTTCATCAGTTGACCCACTACTTCCACCGTGACCATGGGCTCCTGGGGACCTAAGGAGATGGAGCCCGGTCTTGCCTAATCTTTATACCCTTCAGTTCCTGCCAGCCTGATAAGGTCAGTGTCTCGCTCCTTCTGAATGCAGCCTCCTTTGGTTAGCAGTCTTCTAGCCCTATGGCTTTCGTCCTTTCCCTCATTGCCCTCTGGACATTAATTCTTCCAGTGTCCCTTCCTCTTGCAGCGCACACACTGGTCCCTCTCTAGTCTTGCCTCATTCTCAGGTCTTTTCCCGATCTGACCCCTTCCTTGTCTGCACCCACGTCCACATCCTCTTGTGACACTCGCTGTCCTCTCCTGAGTTCTGCCACCAGCAAATCAGCTTTCTTTCTAAGTCTCCGATCAGCTTCCCTTTTTGCCTCCTGATAGCGGTTAACATACACTTTTGTGGCTACTTCCAAAAGCTGGCATTCATGCCTGCAAAACCTTCCAGATTTTGTAGTTTCTGCCTAATGTCTCCCGGGGCTTGTCCTACAAACACCGTGTTCACCATGCATTGGTTATCATTAGCCTCGGGGTCAAACGGTATGAATAGCCAGAATGTCTCACAGAGTCATAAAACTGGCGAGGGCTTTCATCTGCTCTCTGAAGCACCTCCAAAATCTTTCCCATATTGAGTGCCTTTTTCCTGCCTTCTCTCAAACCTTGCAGGAGTGCCTCTCAGTACCTCTGCAGTTGCTATAGTTGGGCTGCCTCATATCGGTCCCAGTGTGGGTCTGCTTCTGGGAACTGGTCCTGAATGTATGTCTGGACATTAAATGTGCCTTCTGGTGCATTGTTTTTTAGCCAGTGGAGGGCTACTTGGGTCACCCTCCGAAGTTCCTTGGTATTTAACAGCATCAGGAGGAGTTGCTTGCAATCTGGCCAGGTTGGATTATGTGTTTGAAAAATAGACTGCATCAGATCTATGAGGGCCTGGGGCTTCTCTGTGTAGGCGGGAATATGGTGTTTCCAGTTAAGGTGGTCAGTGGTTGAGAAAGGCTGGTAGAGGAAGGTCCATTGCCCTCCTTGGACCTGGCCCTGTTCATCATAATAGATGGGTCCTTGAGTTTCCCAGAGGGGCATTTGTAAGGCATGGGAGCTGGCAGACTGGAGGAGGCCTGCTTGGTCATTTTGACTTCCCTCCCTGCATTTCAGAGGCAGTAGTTAGGACTCATCCCTTTGGGGTGAAGCCTCGGACTTATCACCATCTGAGCTTAACTCCTCAGGGGCCAGGCTCGGTAAAGGGGGGTAGATTGGAGTGTAAGGTGGAGAGATCTCTGTCTCCTTTGGTAGTTCCTATAAAACTGGTTTCTCCTGACTCTCCCGTGGCTTTTTCTTTCTCTCCAAAGCTCCCAGCAAAGTTGATCCTTCGTTCAGCATAGGCTCAGCTCGGGCTATGAGCGTTTCGCAATACACTGCCAGGCAGAGCTGCAGCCACACAGGTCGAGTTTGGATTATATTTACCATGAGTCAATATATGGAAATTGATCTGGATGCCCTGGCTCTCCTCTGACCCCAGTCGCCACCTTAAATACACAGCCAATTGTTTTCCTATCTATAGTTCCTTCGGCCAGTCATTCAACACTAAAAGAGGGCCATTCTACTTCACAGAGAGTTCTCAACCTCTGGGGGTTAACTTGATCCCATAGTCCCCTTATAACCTTTCTTAAAGTTCTCTAACATACATTCTAATGGGGTGGGTTTTGATGACTTCCCTCCCATTTCCTCCCAGTTATGGTGCAATTCACTCACTCTCACTTTCGCTTCAGACAGATTCGACCGTCCCTCTCGCGGGAGTATTTCAGATGCTGCTTAGCATTGGAGGCTCTGTTTTAACCCCCACAATTACTAAATTGTGGGTCGCCTCCCTAAGCCATATGTGAATTGCCACTAGTCCTGGTCAGTCCCACAATTCACTCGGGGCGTACAGTCTATGCTAAGAGACCTACGGCCCCATGCATGTCACTCCCCACATTGGTTCCTTTTGGAACCACCTCTTTCACACGCATTCACATGCTTCCCCGCTCCCAGGTCCTCTTCGCTAGTTGGGGTGTAGGTTTCATCCAACTCTTTGGACCACTCTGGTGTCCTGGGTCAGACTACTCAGTACACCCTGGGTGCAAGTTTCATCCGACTTTGCGAGTCACTCTTGCACTCTAGGTCAGAATACTTGACACACCCCCAGGAGGTGATCAGGTTCCCCTTCTGTACTTATGCAACGGGTCCTGCCTTGGGCCCCAAATCTTACCATGGTCCTGTAGTGTGCTGTCCCTGGAATCATCCTGAAGCCCCTTACATTCCATTGTGCTGACTGGGAGGGGCACCAGGTCACAGGAGAACCAATCCCTTCTCCAGGTTAAGTTCCCACGATGGCACCTGAGGTCATGGGTCTTCCCCGGCTTAGGACCTCAGACCCACGGGCAAAGGAGACAGCAAAACCTGTCGTCTCCAACTCCTGGTTGGCTTGCCAAAATGTTTCAGGAATCAGGAGACCAGAAAGACGAATAGGGTGGAACAGGAGGATTTTATTTAGGTGCACTGGCTCAGTGGGTTTGTACCCAAAAGGCTGAGCCCTGGACAAATAGAGGGTTTGACTTTAATTCATGCATCTGTGGTGTGAAATGCAGTGGCACGAAAGCAGGTAGAACAAAAACAGTTTAACAAACAGTGACAAGCTCATAAGTCAGGCTTTCATGTGACTCTTGCTATGCAGGCCACGTGGCTATTATCTAGGCTTGCTCAAGATGCCTGCACAATCATATCTCATGTCTTCCTCAGTGGTGCCCAGATGGCTGCAATCTAAGCTTGCTCAAGCATGTCTCATGACCTCCGTGGGGCTACAGACACTAGTTACAGAAAACAGGAATCTATAAACTCATAAAAAACTTGCAGAGCAGGATGCAATGGCATGGAGAGGGGAGGGATTAAAGGGGTAAGCTGCTCATACAAAGGAAAGGAAGAAAATTTGTTTTTTCCCCTTTTAACTTCTGCTTCAGTACTAACAATAGCAAAGACATGGAATCAACCTAAATGCCCAACAGTGGTAGACTGGATAAAGAAAATATGGTATATGTACACTATGGAATACTGCATAGTCATAAAAAGACTGAGATCATGTCCTTTGAAACAACATGGACGGAGCTGAGGCCATTATCCTAAGTGAACGAATGCAGGATTGAAAATCAAATATTGCATGCTCTTATTTGTAAGTGGGAGCTAAACTTTGAGTATACGTGGACAAAAATAAGGAAACTATATAAATCAGGGGCTACTTGAGGGTGGAGGGTGGCTGGAAGGTGAGGACTGAAAAACTACCTATCTGGTACCATGTATATTATCTGGGTGACGGAATAATCTGTTCATCAGATTTCCACAATATACAATTTATTTGTGTAAAAAACCTGCACATGTATTCCGAACCTAAAAGAATAATGAAAAGAGTAAAATACATTTTAAAAGAAGTTTGAAAATAAATGTCATAAATTACTACCTAAAAATGCAGAGAAAAAGAAAGCACGAGTGAAAATATTTGTCTTAGACATGAGATATTACATTATGATAAAAGGAGCCATTTTTGTTAAATCATAAGTTGAAAATTATAAGTCAGGTAGGGCTATCATGTCTGGTTGTACATAGTGTTCACTACATAAGTTACTGGCTGCAAACATATATGGGGATTGAGATCCAACTCATGCTGGAGTACAGAGTGCTTTGTCCTATATTATCATGAATCTTAATCCATAAAGATATGTTACTGCAACACTATGTAAACTAGTGGGGACATATTTTTCTAACTCCTTCACATGTCTGGTGTACCCCAAACATCATAGAAAATAAATGTAAAACAAAACTAAATTACAACCTTAATTTAGATATATTTATTTTTTTCTATCCATGCAATATTTGGTGGAAATATCAATCATATACTTGGCAATAAATAAAGTATATGTGAAAATATACAAATGTGTATATTTGAAAGTTATATATATATGATATATAACTGAAAACTATAAAATCCTTACAATATATGATAATAATCCAATACAATTAGAAAACAATAATAAAAAAATAAAAAGTATAAACAAAAAGCATTAACTCTGTGGATATTTGAAACATCCTTATAAAATTTCAATAAAGGAGAATGTCAAAAGTCAAATATAAAAATATATATAGTACGAATTGATAAAAACATCTTATACCCAAACTTATGAAATATAATTCTCAAAGAAAAAATTAAAACTTTAAATGTTTTAATTACAAGAAAAACCAAAAAAAAAGAGTTTGCTACTCTAGAGAAATTAGAAAAAAGTGACAAAATTAACCAAAAGAAAGTAAGAAAAAGGAATTAGTTAACATAACAGATAATATTAAGTTAATAAAACAGTAAATAAATAAATATAATGAATTGGATATATATGTGGGAGTAATTTTCTCTTTTTTATAGTTTAGTAAAATAGATAAATTATGAGGAAAAAAGAGCTAAAATAGCTAATTATATAAATGAGAAAAGGTGAGAATCATAACTAGTAATTTAACATTTTCAAGAATTTGATATATGCAGATCTATGAAAATAAATTTGGACACCTTTAACAAAAGAATGATTTCCTAGAAAAATATCAGTAGTTAAAGTTAACATTACCTACAAATACATCTTTTAGTGGTTCCTTTTTCAATAGAAAATTATAAATCAACTTTCTAATCTGTGCTGTGGTAATGTTAACTTTAACTATTGATATCTATCTAATCTTTAAAACGATAGGTTATTGAAATGGTTATTATATTATGAGATGGTAGAAAATGACAAGTAATTCTCTACTATAGTGCACGTGGTCACAATAACTTTAACACTAAAAATGTAATATAGTACAGAAATAAAACTATAGACCAATTTCACTTATCAATATAGATGTAAACTTTTTAAACTACATAGTAGATGTAATCCAGCAATATAATGCTGGGTCTCAGAAGCTGATACCCCAAAGTAATATGATGCTTTGACATGCTGAAGCAGAAGTTTCAAGGTCTCTCTGACTTTCCACACCTCTCCGCACCACCCATCTTCCATCACTCCCAAAGCACAGGATAAAGTTAGTCTCTGAAATTCTATTTTCTGCCTATAGCGCAGATTTCCAAAGAAGAAAACAATTACCTCTGGTCCATTCTGAGTTTCATTAACTGAACTCATATCACAGGAAGAAAAACTGAAGGCTATCAAAACACCTGCACAGACTTTCGTCATAAACCATTGTTTGTTGTATGGGCCCAACAGAGTTTCTGCCAGGTTATTGTATTTTCTTCAAGTCCATTGGATTTTCCTTAAAAAAAAAAAATTGCTGCCCTCTTAAAAATCATCCATACTTCCCCGTCTTCCTGTTCCCTAAGAAGAATGGCATACAAGCATCTGTGTGCCACTCGGTGATAAGGTAATCACTCCGTGATTCCCCTCTTCTGCCATGTACACTAATACACTTTAAGTCTTCTCTCCTATTAGACTACCTTTTCTCAGTTGATTCTTAGTGAACCTTTAGAGAGTGAAGGGGGAGTTTTCCACTGGACCTTACTAGTAGAATGTATTTGAGGAATACAAGGGTGATTAAATATTAGATGATAGATACTAATCAGCAAAAACATTGTAAAATTTCAGAATAGATTTTGTCCCAAGAATTTGGCTCTGAAAATTAAAAGAGCGCTGACCTTTAGACTATTTTCTCTGTCATTGACTTTAGAATCTCTATCTTAAAAGCATTGCTGAGCAATGCCTTTTTATTCTTGGCTCTACCTGAACTGTCCCTAAGGGCAATGAATGTTGCTCATTTCATATGTGAAAAAAAGAAAAAATAATATGAAAGAAGAGTCTCATCTTAAAATGTCCAGATTCTTTTTTGTCTGTTTGTTTTTGAGAAAGGGTCTCACTCTGTTGCCCAGGCTGGAGTGCAGGGGCATGATCTCAGCTCATTGCAACCTCTGCCAGGTTCAAGTGACTCTCCTACTTCAGCCTCCTGAGCAGCTGGGACTACAGGTGCACACCACCACACTTGGCTAATTTTTCTATTTTTACAAAATGCAAAGAGAATGGGTTTCACCATGTTGCCCAGGCTGGACTTCTCGAACTCCTGACCTCAAATGATCCACCCACCTCAGCCTCCCAAAATGCTGGGATTACAGGCATGAGCTACCATGCCTGGTCCCCAAACCTGCAGATTCTATTTGCTACACAGCCTTATTTTTGGAGAAACTATTACAAGTTACTTAGTACATCCACTTCTCAATTATCTAGTCACATAGTAGAAACTGATACTTTGGTCAATAAGCATTTATATAACTCTGGATACAATTTTCACAGGAATTGTTTTATTTTTTGTTTTTGTTTTTTTTGTTTTTTTGTTTTTTGAGATGGAATCTCGCTCTGTCACCCAGGCTGGAGTGCAATGGCACAGTCTCAGCTCATTGCAACCTCCGCCTCCCAGGCTCAAGCGATTCTCCTACCTCAGTCCCCCGAGTAGCTGAGATTACAGGTGCCTGCCACCACTCCTGGTTAATTTTTGTATTTTTTGTAGAGACGGGGTTTCACCATGTTGGCCAGGCTGTTCTCAAACTCCTGACCTCATGATCTGCCTGCCTTGGCCTCCCAAAGTGCTGGGATTATAGGCGTAAGCCAACGTGCCCAGCCTCACAGGGAAATTGTAACTGAAATTTGATCTAATAAAAGTTTAACATAACATTAAATTTTTGATATGTGATGCATAAATTTGAATGAAATCAATGGCTTCTGGAAAACACAAATCTTTCTTTCACTACGGTTTTGTTTTATATCTTCTAGAACGCCATATTGGCCCGGGCTCAGTGGCTCATGACTGTAATCCCAGTACTTTGGGTGGCTGATGCAGGTGGATCACAAGGTCAAGAGATCAAGACCATCCTGGCTAACATGATGAAACCCCATCTCCACTAAACGTACAAAAAATTAGCCAGGCGTGGTGGCATGTACCTGCAGTCCCAGCTACTTGGGAGGCTGAGGCAGTAGAATCGCTTGAACCTTGAACCCAGGAGGCAGAGGTTGTAGTGAGTGGAGATTGTGTCACTGCACTCCAGCCTGGGCGACAGTGAGACTCCATCTCAAAAAAAAAAAAAAAGGAACTACATATTAATGAAATAAAACACCATAGATTTTCTTTTGTCTGGTTCTAATGTTCAACATAATAATTTGAAAGCTTATCTAGGTTGTTTGTGTATATCAATATTTTGTTATATTGTTGAAAATTACTTTCTTGTGTGACTATACCCAGATTCACTGATGTATTCACCTATTCATGTATATCGCAGTTATTTATATTTTTAGTTACTATGAAATGTTTGTTGAGAGCAGTTATTTTAGTCTTTTGATGATATATATTTTCATTTATTTTAATTAAAAGTGTAATTGCTGGGCAATATAGTAGGTGTGTACTTAACTTTATACAAAGCTGATACACAATTCTACAAATAAGTTGTGACATTGTGCATTTCTAGAAGTAATATGTGAAATTAGTAGCTCCACATTCTTATTATCACTTCAGATTATAAATCTTATTAAATTTAGCCTTTTTAGTTTGTGTGTAGTAGTATATAATTATGGTTGTTAGTTGCATTTTTGTGATGAACAATCAAGCTAAACAACTTTCATGTCTCAACAATTTTCTCCATTTTTTTATTGCCTAGCTTCTTAGAAAGTTATAACGTTTTGTTTTGCATTTTAGATACCAGGTTTCTTTATCTCATATACAATTTTGAAATATTTTCTTTGTGTCAAGGTTTTTTTTCTTTTTTTTTTTTTCCCCACAGAAAGTCTATTTATTCTTCATCATTTAGTAAAACTTTTAGGCTTTTCTCATTTGATATGTGTGGATCTTTTGTCAAAAATTAGGTGACCACATATCTGCATTCAGATATGATGGACTAGAACCTTACCATGTCACACTGCATAGAACTATCAAACTGTAAACTAATAATAAAATTTAAGCCCCTCAATGATCTCAATGGACCCCTCTTCTTGGTCAATTGCATTCCAAAGTCAACCTGAAAAACCAGTTTAGGCCATGATGAATAGGGGTTGGGACATGCCTCAGTGTGCCCTCCTCCCTTTTGGAATTCAGTCACATCTGACCAGAATTAACATCAACACAGAGACTGATAGAGCAGACTCTTTAAGTCTGATAACAAACATTTACAATTTATTCTTACTGATATCTACTATCTGGAGGCTTCATCTGCATGATAAAACCTTGGTCCCCATAGCGGCTTATCATAACCCAGACACTCTTTTCTATTGATTCCAGGTCTTTAGATAATAATCTCCTTCAACCAATTGCCAATCAGAAAATATTTGAATCCACCTATGACCTGAAATCCCCCGTTTTCAGTTGTCCCACCTTTCCAGACCAAACCAATGTATGTCTTAACATGCATTGATTGATGTCTTATGTCTCTCCAAAATGTATAAAACTAAGATGTAGCCTGGCCACCTTGGACACATGTTCTTAAGGTCTCCTGAAGGCTGTGTCATAAGCCATTGGTCACTCACATTTGGCTCAAAATAAATATCTTCAAATATTTTATTGAGTTTGACTCTTTTTGTCAACAAAATCCTAGAAATAATTTAGAAAAGCAACTACCTGAGTTATTGAGAGTGAAAAGAGGCAGAAAGACTCATATAGCGGGTGTACCATGGATGAGGGCAGATCGAGAACTCAGTTCGTGCCTCCAGGGCCTAGGACTAATTACAGTCTATTGTGTTCCACTGCGAAGGGAACATGTGAATCTGAGGAAGCCTAAAAGAGTGGAGGAATTTTGGTAGAAAAAAAGCCATAAAGGGGATCCCTAAGCATGGTTTACTCACATCTCTATTAAGGCAATTGAAACATTAACGTGCAGACCAGACTCTAATAAACCTAAATAAAAACATAAAGACAAATTTGAAGGGATTTGGAAGTACTGGATCAGAATCAGCATGTGAACCTCATGAAGCAAATAAAAAAAGAGCCAACCTACTAAAACAAGAAACAGAATATTCATTAGAGAAACATAATTAAAAAAATAAAAATAGCCGGATGCGATTACTCACGCCTGTAATCCCAGCACTCTGAGAGGCTGAGGCGGGCGGATCACAAGGTCAGGAGATCGAGACCATCCTGGCTAATATGGTGAAACCCTGTCTCTACTAAAAAATACAAAAAATTAGCCTGGCGTGGTGGTGGGTGCCTGTAGTCCCAGCTACTTGGGAGGCTGAGGCAGGAGAATGGCGTGAACCCGGGAGGCGGAAGCTGCAGTGATCCGAGATCGCGCCACTGCACTCCAGCCTGGGCAACAGACCAAGATTCCTTCACAAATAATAATAATAATAATAATAATAATAGTAAATAAAAATAATGATGATAATAAATAAATCCAGAAACTAGACAACTTAACATCTGTGATATCATATTACCCAATACATGAAAAACCAAGAAAACAGCACACTGTCTTAAAGAAAATAAAATCACAGTTTGGGCAGCATAGTGAGATCCTGTCTCTACAAAATAAAATCATAAATTAGCTAGGCACGGTGGCACACACATGTATTCCCAGCTACTCAGGAGGCTGAGGTAGGAGGATTGCTTCAGCCCAGGAGGTCGAGGCTACAGTGGCTGCAGTAAGCTATGGTTGAGCCACTATACTCCAGCCTACTTGACAGAGTGAGACCTTGTCTCAAAACAAAACAAACAGAAAAAAATCACAGTGAATTCTGACCTTAAGATGAACAACGTATTAAAAGTAACAGACAAGGATTTAAAAATGTCTATTAAGCTATTAAGACTACCCTTAGTGAAGAAAAACAAAATACTTTTTGACATATAAAAACCTTAGCAAAAAACTAGTCTAAGCAGAGCAACCATTTGAAATAAAAGACAATTATAAGTTGGTATACTAATAGAGAAAAGAAAAGTCCATAAAATGCTCAGTTAAAACAAGAGAAGGCAGAAAATAAATGAAAAATTAAATACATACATAAATGGACAATATATAGAAAACATAGATAATTCAACTATATCAATAATTACTTTAAATGTTAAAGGTCTAAATGCACCATTTAAAGAACAGAAAATGTCAGATTTAATAAAGAAAAAATGACCTGCATGTATATTGTCTACAAGGAATCTCTATGAAAACAGATAAATTGAAAGTTAAAAAACTGAGAATGATATACAATGCTAAAATATTCACGGAAAATATGGAGTAATTATAATAACAAAGCAGGCTTCAGTGCATAGAAAATTATCAGCGATAATGTGGGGCATTACATAAAGAGAGCAATCTTCCAAGAAGACATGATAATCCTCAATGTGTATGCACCTAAGAAAAATGTGTCAAAACACCTAAGATCAAACTGGTAGAACTGCAAGACGAAATAGAAAAATTCATTATTGTATGTGGAGACACAAACACAAAATCAGTGGAATATAGAAACAGACACTTTTATGATCAGATCAACACTATAGTTACTTTTATTTAGTTGATATTTAAATAGCATACATCTCGTAAGTATGGTATATATTATTTTTAAGTACACATGTTTTGTTTTATTAGTATAGATCATATACTGGCAATGAAACAAGGCTCAATAAATGTAAAAAGATTAAAATCTGGAAGAGTCTATTACTTTCCCAAAATGAAATAAATTAGAAATTAAATATAATATAAAAAGAAAAATTCCAATTATTTGAAAATTAAAGAACATAACTTTAAATAATCTCTGGGTGGAAGAATAAATCAAAAAAATAAATTAAGACGTTTTTTGAAATGACAAAATCATAATCAAATGTATTTAAAATTTGTGGAATACAGCTAAAACAGCACTTATTAGGAATTTTCTAGCTTTAAATGCCTATATTAGAAAAGCATAATAATAAAAGCATTAAAAACCAGTGGTCTAAACTTCCACCTTGAAAAATTAGAAAACTGAATCTCAAATTAAACCAAAAAAAAAAAGAATATTAAAAAAGGGCATAGATCGATGAACTAGAAAACAAGCAAAAGCAATACAGAAAACCAATGAAACCAAATGATGGTTCCTTTAAAAATGAATTAAATTTATAACTCCTCAATATCAGAAAATATTGATTTTTCTGTTATTTTCTGTCTAGGTGAAACTTTATGTCCTATTTTCTTTTCACTTCACTGTAATCCCTTGGGTAAGTAAGTAAGGGTGCAAGAAAGATATTGGCTTTAAAAAACTTAAAATATAAAATATTTCAGAAATATTATGCTTGTTGAACTAACATTTGCTGGTGTAAGTACAGAAAATGATAGATAGCGAAAAGTTAATTTCAGTAAACTTGGCAGGAGAGCATTGGAAGTTAGAGGAGCTATTGGCACTGCTAGTATATGACCTTTATACATCTCTTTATGTTTTGAATGACTACAACAAACATACAGTACTTTTGTAATTTAAAAGTATAAAATTAAATACATATATGCATACATTCCAATTTTACAGTTTAATGAGTCAACATTAAACATAATAATAAGTAGACATTATGGAAGCTTCAGTTATGAAGATTAAAATGTTAAAAATTAATGATCATGTGAAAAAATATCTGAGTGAAAACTATTATGTGAAAGTCATCAAAACAAATAGACAATCAATTATTATGCTATTTTCTTAAATACTTTTTATCTGTGACTCTCAGATAAAAAAAGGAAATAGTCATTTGAATTTTAACATAGTTAATGTAAAATTTCTCTTTATAAATTGTAAATGAACTGTGACTATTTTAACTATAAATAAAGCAATGGACATTTATAAATCTAAGATTTTTTCTAATTAAATGACAATAGAAGATATAGTAAAAAAGATAAAATATAAAGTAATTGTACTATACTAGTTGGACAAACCAGGTTTTGTTAAAATAGATGTAAATATTTATCAAATATCATAAGCTAAAAAATGAATGATAATATTAAAATTGGAGAAAACTAGTAATATATAAAATGTTGTTTAATATTGTTAAGAAAAAAAGGTTGCCTAATTTCGCTGACTTTTCCCTTTTTAGACTCCAACTTGTATCAGCTAGAACACATAGCTGACCCTCATCCAGTTAAAATTGTTTGCTAAGCATGAGAGCATATTCCATCTTTGAAGGTTGAATTTTTGTTTCTGCAAGGAAACACAACCCTTAATTTGACATTCTTATTCTAAAAACACAATTTATTCAGTAATAATATCAAGGTGGATACTTTAACCACCATGTGTTTTTTACCACATAGTTTTGTTTTGCTTTACAAACATTTAAGTATTTTACAAACATTAAGTATTCTAAAAACAAACACCCAGTATATAACCTACTTTTTATATTGTCTTTTGGAGAATTTTTATGCATGGTTGGAAAGGTTGCAATTCTTCATGTATATATTTAGTGAAGTTTGGCAAGCATTTGTATTTTTACTCAATAGCAAATATAGGGATATTTCATTGTTCCAAGGATCTTCAAATGGCATTCAAGTTCAGAACCATATAATTAAAAAATATTGTTATTAAGTTTGCAGGAATGACTGAATACTATATAACATTAATGCTATGGAAAGTTAAATATCTATGGAACCATTGATGTCTATATTTTCCTCACTTACCAATGTATTCAGCATGATCTCAGGGAAGTTTCAGTTAGGCAACAGGGTTCTAGTTTTAGGGCATTGAGGTTAAGTTTTCTTAATGAAAAGGAACATAATAAAAGTGGAAACATACACACAGAACTATCTAAGTTAGGAAACATCTGTACTATTTTGCATTTCTGCTATATTTTATGTATAATTGCTTAAAATTCACCTATGAGAAAGGTATATGTTAGAACAATAAAGTGCATCTCAGGTAACCATTTCAAACTTACAAAATATAAAGACATTTTTCTAGAAGGAAAGTGTTTAAAGTCTGGTCGATCCAATTCTTACAAAACTAGGAAAATTATAGCAAGCATCTTATTTTTTTTATTTTTTATTTTTTTTTGAAACAGAGTCTCACTTTGTTGCCCAGGCTGGAGTACAGCGGCGAGATCTCGGCTCACTGCAACTTCCTCCTCCTGGGTTTAGGTGACTCTCCTGCCCCAGCCATCCCAAGTAGCTGGGACTACAGGCACACACCTCCATGCCTGGCCAATTTTTGTATTTTTAGTAGACACGGGGTTTCGCCATGTTGACCAGGCTGGTCTCAAACTCCTGACCTCAGGTGATCTGCCCACCTCGGCCTCCCGAAGTGCTGGGTTTACAGGCATTAGCCACCATGCCCAGCCAAGCTTCTTCTATAAATCTTTTTTTTGCAGTATTATTTTTGCCTTATCAATGTAAGGAACCGTACTATTTAAATAAACATAAAAATAAATGAAGTCAAGAAAAATATAAATGTCTTAATGGCCTTATTATTTTTAGTTCAAATAACTTTATCTAAGTGCTTTCTTATGCTAATATACATACACATTTATACTCACATACTGTATTAGTCCATTCTCGCCCTATTATAAAGTAATACCTGAGACTGGGTAATTTATTTTAAGAAAGAGGTTTAATTGGCTCATGATTCTGCAGGCTGTACAGGAAGTGTAGTGGTTTCTGCTTCTAGGGAGGCCTCAGGAAGCCTCCAATTATGGCAGAAGGCAAAGGGGCAGCAAGGCATCCCATGGCCACAGCAACGAGAGAGAGCAGGAAGCAGAGAGGTACTACACACTTTTGAACAACCAGATCTCGTGAGAACTCACCATCATAAGAACAGCACCAAGGAGGTGGTGCTAAACCTTTCATGAGGAACAGCTCTATGATCCAATCACTTCTCACCAAGCCCCACCTCCAACATTGAGGATTACAATTCAACCCGAGATTTGGGAGGGGACACAGATCCAAACGATGTCATATACACTGGTATAGTTTACATAGACACATTAACCCTGCTCTTCAAATGACTTGAAAATAATGACATCAGTGAATCTTTACATCTATACACTGTATTTCTGTATACATTATAGGGAAGTATTCTGCCCTACAAAACAGTAATCAGTTTACTGATAAACAACTCCTATAACTGTTAAAGTGATTATTAATTAAAAATTTTAAAACACTTCATATTTTCCAAATAATTCTCTAGGACTTCCCTTTCATAGTCTTCTATGCCATGTTGGAAGTAGTCTTTCATTCATGTTTAATCTCTCTAGGAACAATTAAAACAAAAAACCTCCAAAAATTAATACTTTAAGGTTATTTCAAATCGTATATGCATAGAAATAGTCTTATCTCTTTGTGTAATGTTTTTCTTCCATTTGGAAATGTTGTCATTTTTTTAAAAGTGGAATTACATTCTGGATATTTCATATTATATATAGTTTAATAAGGGTCTGGTGATGTTATATACGAAATTCATCAAAAAAGAAATCTAAAAGCCTAACTTCTTAATATATTTTCCTCTCAATGTTTCATTTTTATTTTTTTATAATCTCTATTTTTACATAACCGATATCACCCTTTTTCACATGGCTTTGTATGTTTTTATGTTAGTAGAGTTATTGATTTATGTAAATTGTGACTATATCCCAACTAATATTAAATATGTGGTTGAAACTCTCTTTGAATAGAGTAAGTTTTCATCAACAAAATATATCACAACTATTTTATCCACTGAGATCCAATAATACATTGTTAAAATATATAGCCATTTATTATTGTCTGTTTACTCAACTTTATTATCAGTATATTTTGAATAAAGACTATTCTCCATGGTGAAAAAGATTTTATTTGCCTTGCCCTCTATCAAATTCTCAGAACAGAGAACACTCATGTAATCTGTTGACATGAAAGGACAAAAGAGTAGAGAAAAGAAATTGAAAAGTTCAATGAGTAGCAAAAAATATGCTTACCACTCTAAAGCAGCCCATTCTTATGCTGCTATGAAACATCTGAGACTGGGTAATTTATAAAGAAAAGAAGTTTGACTCACAGTTTTGCTGGCTGGGAAGACCTCAGGAAACCTACAGTCATGGTGGAAGACACATCTTCACAGGGTGGCAGGAGAGAGAATGAGTGTTGAGTGAAGGGGAAGCCCCTTATAAAATCATAAGATCTCATGAGAACTCACTCACCATTATGAAAGCAGCATGGGGGTAACCACTCCCATCACTGAATTATCTCCACCTGGTCCCATCCTTGACATATGGGGATTATGACACTTCAGGGTGAGATTTGAGTGGGGAAACAGAGCCAAACCATATCACTCTGCCCCTGACCCCTCCCAAATCTCATGTCCTCACATTTGAAGACACAATCATGCCCTTCCAACAGTCCCCCAAAATCTTAATTCATTCCAGCATTAACCCAAAAGTCCAAGTCCAAAGTCTCATCTGAGACGAGGCAAGTCCCTACTACCTATGAGCCTGTAAAATCAAAAGCAAATTAGTCACTTCCTAGATAATATGGGGACACAGGAATTGGGTAAATACACCCATTCCAAATGGGAGAAATTGGCCAAAATAAAGGGGTACAGGCCCCCATGGAAGTCTGAAATCCAACAAGGCAATCAATAAAGTTCCAAAGTGATCTCCTTTGACTCCATGTCTCACATCCAGGTCAAGCTGATGTAAGAGGTGGGCTCCCATGGCCTTGGGCAGCTCCTCCCTTGTGGTTTTGCAGGGTACAGCCCCACTCATGGCTGCTTTCACAGGCTGGCATTGAGTGTCTGCAGCTTTTCCAGGTGCATGGTATAAGCTGTCGGTGGATCTAACATTCTGGAGTCTGGAGAATTGTGGCCATCTTCTCACAGGTCCATTATGCAGTTACCCAGGGGGACTTTGTGTGGGGGCTCCAACCCCACATTTCCCTTTTGCACTGCCCTAGCAGAGGTTCCCCCTGAGGGCTCTGCTCCCACAGCAATCTTCTGCCTGCACATTCAGGCATTTACACACATCCTCTGAAATTTAAGCAGAAGTTTCCAAACCTCAATTCTTGACATCTGTGCACACGCAGGCTCAACACCAAAAGAAGCTGCCAATGCTTGAGGCTTGCATCCCCTGAAGCAATGACCTGAGTTGTACTGTGGCACCTTTTAGCCACGCTGCAGCACATGGAGCACAGCACCAAAACCTGAGGCTGCACACCACAGCGGGGATCTGGATCTGGTCTAGGAAATCTCTTTTCCCTCCTAGGCCTCCAGGTCTGTGATGGTAGGGGCTTCCCTGAAGGTCTCTGGCATGCCCTGGAGACATTTTCCCCATTGTCTTGGCAATTAGCATTTGGCTCCTCATTACTTATGCAAATTTCTGCAGCTGCCTTAAATTTCTCCCCAGTGAATAGTTCTTTTCTATCACATTGTCAAACTGCAAATTTTCCAAACTTTTATGCTCTGCTTCCTCTTGAATGTTTTGCCACTTAGAAATGTATTCTGCCAGATACCCTAAATCATCTCTCTCAGGTTCAAAGTTCTACTGATATCTAGGGTAGGGGCAAGATGCCACCAGTCTCTTTGCATATCAGGGATGACCTTTGCTCCAGTTTCCAACAAGTTCTTCATCTCCATCTGAGACCACCTCAGCGTGGACTTCATTGTGCATATCACGATCAGCATTTTAGTCAAAGCCATTCAACAAATCTCTAGGAAGTTTCAACCTTTCCCACATCATCCTGTCTTCTGAGCCCTCCAAGTCTCTAGGAAGTTCCAGACTTTCCCATGTTTTCCTTTCTTCTTCTGAGCCCTCCAAACTGTTTCAACCTCTGCCTGTTACCCAATTCCAAAGTTGCTTCCACATTTTCAGGTATCCTTTCAGCAGCACCCCACTCCCTTGGTACTAATTTACTGTATTAGTCCATTCTCATGATGCTATGAATACCCAAGACTGAGTAATTTATAAAGAAAAGAGTTTTAGCCAGGCGCCGTGGCTCACGCCTGTAATCCCAGCACTTTGGGAAGCAGAGGCGGGCGGATCACGAGGTCAGGAGATAGAGACCATCCTGGCTAACACGATGAAACCCCGTCTCTACTAAAAATACAGAAAAAAAAAAATTAGCTGGGTGTGTGGCAGGCTCCTGTAGTCCCAGCTACTCGGGAGGCTGAGGCAGGAGAATGTCGTGAACTCGGGAGGCAGACCTTGCAGTGAGCAGAGATCTTGCCACTGCACTCCAGCCTGGGCCACAGAGTAAGACTCTGTCTCAAAAAAAAAAAAAAAAAAAGAAAAGAAAAGAAAAGAAAAAGAAAAAGAAGAAAGGAGTTTTAATTTACTCACAATTCTACATGTCTGGGGAAGCCTCAGGAAACTTACAATCATGGCAGAAGGCACCTCTTCACAGGGTAGCAGGAGATAGAGTGAGTGCTGAGTAAAGTGGGGAGCCCTTTATAAAACCATTAGATCTCATGAGAACTCACTCACTATCATGGGAGCAGCATGGGGGAAACCACCCCCATGATTCAATTATTTCCACTTGGTCCTGCCGTTGACACATGGGGATTATTACAATTCAAGGTGAGATTTGGGTGGGGACACAGAACCAAACCATATCATACCCCTTCAATCCCTTCCATCCCTTCCAGTCTTCAGTAATATGAAGACTCAGAGAAATACAAAGCAAACAAAACAAAACAGACATTATTTTTGAAGGTTCTATGGCATAAAATGTCCTTAGGAAATATTCTGCTTTCTGTTAGAGTAAGAAGAAGGAATATAAAAAAGGAGGTTAGGAATATAGGAGATTTTAAGGATGATAAAATGTTAGTATCAAAAAGCACAAAGATGAGGCTTCCAGAGTTAGGGAAGGATATTACAAAGAAACACAGTAAGGACCATGCATAATCTTACTGGATTAGGGTATGGGAGGTGTCCAGAAACTGGAAAACTAGGGCTTCTTACAGTGACCAGTATTAACAGAAATAAAAGGCATTGTAAAGAACCAGTTATGATGGGATTCCAGAAAGTCAATGGTGGAGAATCTGTGGATTTTTCAAATATGAAATTGTTTATTTCTTCATTTTCTTCTTTATTCATGTTGACTTGGGTTAGAAGGCCAAGAGGAGACCTTAATAAGGAAGGAATATTAAAATTTATTCAGGAAATATTTCTAACTCTCTTATCCCTTGATCATATTGTTTTCTGTTAGAAACCAAATGATTCAATTACTGTTTACATATTCACTATTAACTGGTTAGCTCTTTTCAGTTTGTTAATAAAATGCTAATAATAAGAGCATGATATAAAAATGTTTTTTCACTTACTCTCTTTGGGTTTACTCTTTTAAGATATGTGACAACTATTTATTTAGATTATCAACTAGCATGTTAGCTTTTTCTTTTATTGAATATTGTATTTCAATATAGTTTGGATGTTTGTCTCCTCCAAATCTCATGTTATAATGTAATCCCCAATGTAGGAGGTGTGGCTTGGTGGGAGGTCATTGGCTCCTGGGGGCAGTTCCCTGACAAGTGGCTTAGTGCCATCCCCTTGGCGATGAATGAGTACACATGAGAGCTGATTGTTTAAAAGACTCTGGCCCCATCTTCTAACTCCTTCTCTCTTGCCATTCTTGCTATGTGACATGCCAGCTCCCACTTTGCCTTCCACCGTGATTGTAAGATTCCTGAGACCCTCAACGGAAACAGATGCTGGAGCCATTTTGGTGCAGACTGCTGAACCATGAGCTAATTAAACCTCTTCGCTTTATAAATTATGCAGTCTCAGGTATTTTTTATAGCAATGCGAAAATGGTCAAACCCAGAAATACGGTACTAAGGAGTGAGGCATTGCTATAAAGATACATTAAAATGGGGAAGCAGCTTTCGAACTGGGTAACAGACAGAGGTGGGAAGAGTCCAGAGGGCTCAGAAGAAGACATAAAGGTGAGAAAATGTTTGGACCTTCACAGAGACTAAACAGTTGTGACCAAAATGTTGACAGTGGATTGGGCCTGGTGTCTCACACTTGTAATCCCAGCATTTTGGGGGACCACAGTGGGTGGATCACTTGAGGCCAGGAGTTAAAAAAATACAAAAAAATTAGCTGGGCATGGTGATGGGTGCCTATAATCCCAGCTACTTGGGAGGTTGAGGTGGTGGGGGAGGAATCACTTGAACCTGGGAAGTGGAGGTTGCAGTTAGCTGAGATTGTGCCACTGCATGCCAGCCTGGGTGACAGAGGAAAACTCTGTCTCAAAAACAACAACAACAACAGAACATTTATAGTGATATGGACAGTGAAGTCCAGGCTAACAAGGTGTCAGATTGAAATAAGAAATTTATTGGAAACTGAAGCAAAGGTCACCCTTGTTATGTCTTAGCAAAAAACTTAGCTACATTGTGTTCATGACTTAGGAATCTGTGGAAGATTGAACTTAAGACTGATAACTTAGAGTATCTGGCAGAAGTAATTTCTAAGCCACTAAGCATTCAAGATGTGGCCTGGCTGCTTCTAACCACTTACCACAGATGTAGGAGCAAAGAAAATACTTAAAATTGGACTGTATATTTGAAAGTAATGCAGAGCATAATAGTTCATAAAAAGTACGATATTCATGGTAGGGATATTTGCAGCTTAGCCATGTGATAGAAAAGAAAAGTTCATTTTCAGGAGAGGAATCCAAGTTGGCAGAACAATCATTTGCTAGGGGGATTTGCATGACTAAAAGACAGCCAGGTGCTGATAGCCAAGACAATGGAAGAAAAGGCCTCAAATGTGTTCCAGAAATCTATGAGGTAGCCACTTCCGCCACAGGCCCAGAGGCCTAGAGGGAGAAAATGGCTTAACTGGCCAGACCCAGGGCCCTGCTACCCTGTACCACCCCAGGAGGCTTCACCAACTTCAGCCTTGACTCAAAGGGGCCCACATACAGGTCAGGTTACAACTCTCAAGATTGCAAGCTTCTGTAAGCCTTGGTGGTACTTTCTTGTGGTGTTAAGTCTGTGGGCACAAGGAATGCAAGAGCTAAGGGGGCTTGGCACCTTCCCCTTAGATTTCAGATAATATATCAGAAAGTCTGGGTTTTCAGGCAGAAGAGTAATGCAAGGGTGGACAGCTCCCAGATAAACTACCCAGAGCTGTGCAGAGGGGAAATATGGGATTAGAGGCTTCACATAGAATCTCCACTGGGGTACTGCCTAGTGCAGCGGTGGGAAGGAGGCTGCCATCTTCCAGACCACAAAATGGTAGAGCTACAGGCAGCTTGTATCCTGAGCCTGCAAAAGCCACAGATGCTCAACTCTAACCCATGAAAGCAGCCACAGGTCTGCACCCTGAAAAGTCACAGGGACAAGGCTGTCCAAGGCTTTGTGAGTCCACCCCTCAAACCAGGATGTGGGACATGGAGTCAAAAATTATTCTGGAGCTTTAAGATATAATGCCTGGCTGGGCATGGTGTCTCACGTCTGTAAACCCAGCGCCTTGGGAGGCCAAGACGGGTGGATCACGAGGTCAGCAGTTTGAGAGCAGCCTGACCAACATGGTGAAACACTGTCTCTACTGAAAATACAAAGATTAACCAGGCCTGGTGGCGTGTACCTGTAATCCCAGCTACTCAGGAGGCTGATGCAGGAGAATCACTTGAACCTGGGAGGCAGAGATTGCAGTGAGTCAAGACTGTGCCACTGCACTCCAGCCTGGGCAACAAGAGAGACTCCATCTCAAAAAAAAAAAAAAAAAAAAAGATATACTACCTACCCTGTTAGGTTTTAGACTTGCATGGGGCCTATTGCCTCTTTCTTTTGGCCAATTTCTTTATTTTAAGACAGAAATGTTTACCCAATGCATGTACCACCATTGTTTCTTGGAAGTAAAATACTTGGTTTTGATATCATAGACTCATAGGTAAAGGGAATTCATCTCCACATTAGATCTTGGACTTTGGACTTCGTACTTGGGACATTTGATTGAGTTGATGCTGGAACAAGTTAGACTTTTGGGAAATATTGAGAAGGGATGATTGTATTTTGCAATGTGTAAAGAACATGAGATAGGAGGGGGCAGGGATGCAATGACCTAGTTTGGATATTGTCCCCTCTAAATCAGATGTTGGAGGTAGGACTTGGTGGAAGGTGATTTGATCATGCAGGCAGATGCCTCATGAATGGCTTAGTGCTATACCATTGGTGATGAGTGAGTTCCCATGAGAAGTAACTGTTTGAAAGAGCCTGGCTTGTTCCTCTCAGTCTCTGGCCCTCTTGCTCCTGCTCTCACCACGTAATGTGCCTGCTCTTGCTTTACCTTCCACCATAATTGTAAGGTTCCTAAGGCCCTTACCAGAAGCAGATGGTAGAGCCATGCTAAGACAGACTAGAAAATCATGGGCCAAGTAAACGTCTTTTCTTTACGAATCATCCAGTCTCTGGAATTTTTTTATAGCAGCCCCAACATGGCTTTAGTACATGTTTCTAAAATTTTAAACTGCTAACTGATCTATTATACTATATCATGCCTTAAATAAACATTTATCATGACATGGGAATTCGCCAACCATGCTTTTAATGTATTATTTTTTTCCTTTACATCATTTCAATGTTTTCTTGAGGAAATAAAATGTATTTCTTGTCGTAAACTTAAATGAATTACAGAAAGCTTCAAACTTGTCAGAAATGTATTTTCTTCCTGTAACTTTAAAAGTAATTTGTGTATTTTCCCTTTGGACTTAAAATAAGACACAAGGTTGAAACAAAATAAAGCAACATAATAAAAAAGAAACAAATACATCATTTAAGCTCCTTAAATACATTTGAATTTCTGGAAGTTCAGGAAGCCTGAGTTTTTACTAAGTTGCTGAACTACAATGTAATATTGCAAATAAAATCATACACAATGTTATTTCTTTCTTGTGGAAGGATTGAATCAGTGAAACTGGATTACAAATTTATGTTTCTTAATATTTCATTGCTCTTGAACAGCATATCCTATTACTACAGAATAAACCAGACATTTTGTTTATTTTTTGTTAGAACACATTTAGAATTGGGAAATGAAGAATACATTAACATGCAAGTCAAAAGAATGAAAGTTTAAGTTCCAGATTTTAGACAGCCTTGTTGATTTTGTGAATTCAAGTAAATACATTTTATTTATTTTTCTAGACATCCAGAAGAGGAAATACATTACATACACATTTCCATTGCAATTTAAAGTTGAAAAGTTGCTTCTAGCTTTCTGTGCACTACACACATTGCTACAGATCTTCGACAAACCTGTCACCAGGTACTAGTGCAGAAAAAATACTGTTACTATTTTTTATATTGAAATGATCATGTCTTGTAGTTAACATCATTATTGGATCTAAAATGCAGAGATAATTATGACATTAAGTAAAGTGGTTGCTTTCTAATTACATAGTATTGATTCTAAGGGTCCTAATATATCAATACGTTGGTTTAAGGACATATTGAACTTGGAAACTTTGCTATATACTATTTAGCCATTAAACTGTTAAAAATAATTTTAACCTTTCTCAACAAAATTTTTCAAGTATTTTGTATATTTACATGCCATGAAAATAGTGACACTGTATTTTATGATAGCTATACAGTAAGTAATCTTGATGACTTTTTTCTGTGTTTAAGTACCTACATTCCAAGCATATGAGACATATTTTCAGTAAAGACAAGAAAGCATAAACCTATTTTGGATCACATTTTGAGTCCTATGTGTTTCTCTGACAAAAACCTCACTTTTTCATATTTGGAAATTTATTATTATAAATGTACACATTGATGTGGTTTGGCTGTGTCCCTACCCTAATCTCATTTTGAATTGTAGTTCTCATAATTCCCATGTGCCATGGGAGGGACCTGGTGGGAGGTAATAGAATCATGGGGGTGGAATTTTCTCATACTGTTCTCGTGCTAGTAAATAAATCTCAGGAGATCTGATGGTTTTATGAAGGGGAGTTCCCCTACACAAGCTCTCTTGCTTGCCACCATGTTAGACATGACTTTGCTCCTCATTCACTTTCAAGCATGATTTTGAGGCCTCCCCAACCATGTGGCTGTGAGTCAATTAAATCTTTTTCCTTTATAAATTACCCACTCTCAGTATGTCTTTATTAGCAGCATGAGAACAGACTAATACATACGTATAATTATCTTATAACTTTTAAATACACAAATTTGTAGTTATGTTTTATTTGTCTTTCCTAATGTGGTCTTCTACTTGTGCCAGGATAGATAGATAGATAGATAGATAGATAGATAGATAGATAGATAGATAGATAGATAGATATGTCTTTTCTATGAGACATACCGCGTTTTTTGACTTGAGTTTTATTTTTTTAAACTATGCAGCTGATATGACTTTATTTAGTTAGTTAGATTATAGGCCATTCTTTCTGTAACATTTCAGTTTAATTGATTTTGCTTTTACTCTCCCTTAATTCTATCCCTCACTTCCACACACATTGTCTGGCTTGTTTTTATGTTTTTTTTCTAACTTCCTGAGTTTAGAATTTAGCTCAATTATTTTCAGTCTTGTCTTCTCTTCTCGCCTCTCCTCTCCTCTCCTCTCCTCTCCTCTCCTCTCCTCTCCTCTCCTCTCCTCTCCTTTCCTCTCCTCTTCTTTCCTTTCCTTTTCTTTTCTTTTGACAGAGTCTCACTCTGTCGCCCAGGCTGGAGTGCAGTGGCATGAGCTCAGCTCACTGCAACCTCCATCTCCCAGGTTCAAGTCATTCTCCTGCCTCAGTCTCCTGAGTAGCTGGAATTATCATCATGAACCACCATGCCCAGCTAATGTTTTTGTATTATTGTAGAGATGGGGTTTTGCTATCTATATTGGCCATATATTTATTTAAAGTCAAATAGAACTGTTTAAACCTATTTACCTATAGCTTATTGGTTTAATTTTTTTGAATTATGCTGACGAGGAAAAAAGCATTTTTTGGATATCAGGATGATTTTAGTTTTGATTGCATGGTTATGGATGGTTGCAATCATAGCCTTGGGGTATCTAAACTGTGGCCTCTGTTTTTGTTTTTATTTTATTTTTAATATTATGTTTATATTGTACCTTTCTGAAACCTATAGTAGTGTAAGAAGTGAGATACAGGTAAACAGTATAGTTTTCCAAATAATATTCTTTTTCCCAAACATGATTTATCAAATAAGCTATCTTTCTCATGCCTATTGAAAACGCCACTTTTATGTTATTCAAAATCTCCTAATGGATTTTAGGTCTATGAGGATGACTGCTCTAGTCTACTCCATTGACCTAATTTATATTTATAACTTAGTACCAATATTTTTGTTATTAGAGATTAACAATTGTTTTTAATATGCACTAGAGCTATTCCTTCTTATTACACATAATTTTCAGAGATGTTTTTGGCCAAATCTGAATATGTTTCACAGATTATATTTATTTTTTTAATATTCAAACTGATTAAAGTCACTAAAGGTACAAAGCAAATTTTTAGAGCAAGGCTGGTATTTTCTTGTTTATTTCTATGGGAGTTCAATGAGGTTTTTTTGGCTTTTTAAATTGTATCATTATAATTATGAATATACAATTTTATACATTTAAACTATTTTAGTCTACTACATATTTTATTCTATTTGTGACTAATAGAAGTCCTCTTATGTAGACAGCTGTTTGTGCTGTCTACATATGTTTGTTGCTGGTTTAACATGATACATTAGTCCATGGGAGTTTTCATACATTCCAACAAAAAGAAATACAATGTTAATCTTATACTTTTCTTGCCAAAGTACTGAAATAAAACATTGCTTTATGCGTTTTATAGGGATATATTTATTAGCTCTAGTTTCTTTCATATGGATATATAATTAAAAGTATATTATTAAATTATTATTAATTATATATATTTATACCCACACCAATAATGAACTAGCTTATAAAAGAAAGAAATCCCATTTGTAATAGCTACAAAAATACCAAGGAATGAATTTAACCAAGAAGATTTAAAAATCTCTACAACAAATACTATAAAACACTAATGACATACATTTAACAGGACACACATAAAATAAAAAGACATTCTATTTTCATGAATTGGAAGAACTGATACTGTCAATATGACCATACTACTGAAAGGAATCTACAGGCAGAACACAATTTCTATCAGAATACCCATTAAAATTCTTCAAAGATAAAACAAAAAATCCAAAAATGTGTATGGAACCACAAAATGACCACAAATAATCCAGGCAATCCTGAACAAAAAGAACATCCTGATGTCACACCACCTGACATCAAAATATGCTACAAACCTATAGTAACTAAAACTACATGATACTGATATAAAAACAGACACTTCAACCAGTGGAACAGAATAGAGAGCCCAGAAATAAATCTATGTATTTACAGTTAATTGCTTTTCAACAAAGGAACCAGCAACATACATTAGTAAAAGAATAACCTGTTCAATAAATGATGCTCAGAAAACTAGATATCCATATGCAGGAGAATAAAAGTAAACCCTTACCTCTCACTATATGCAATAACTAGATTAAAATGATTTAAAAATTCAAAAGTAAGAACCAAAACTATAAAACTACTAGAAGAAAACATAGGGTAAATGCTTCAGGACATTTTGTGTGAGCAAAGAGTTTATAGATAAGACTTCAAAAGCACAAACAATGAAAGCAAAAATAGACAAATAATATGGTATCAAACTAAAAACTTCTTCACAGGAAACAAAAATCATCAGAGTGAAGAGATGTTCTGCAGAATGGGAGAAAATATGTGCAAACTATCATCTGATAAGGGATTAATATCCAGAATATACAAAGAACTCAACTGCCAACATCAAAACACAATAATCAATCAATAAACAATGAGAAAATAATCTGAATAGATATTCCACAAAAGAAGACATACAAATGGCTTTAAATAAATTGTCATATTTTCAAATGTGACCAGACTACTTTGAGGAACTTATCTTTACTTCATAAAGCCAACAGACTTGGAAAATGACTAATCTGGTATCTCGTCTACATGATAGCTTTACAGGATTCTTACCCTCCTAGTTACTAAATAATGCCAGTTTCTGAAAGGGTTAGGAATCCCATGATATTTTGGGGTCTTAAGAAGAGAGGAAATTACCGAATTCATAGAGATGTTACAGGAACAGTCTGAAAGTGAATCCTTGGTTGGGCTTCGCATCCTCAAGAGACTTTTAGATACCTGACCTAAAATTCCTTATTAAAAAGTTTTAGCAAAGCCAACTTTTAAAAAGTCTATATAATAAATAACCATTATTACTGTACTTTACAAAAATAATCAGGCCAAATACTAAACTTACTTTGTAAATGACTTAGTCTTACCAGGAGTATCTTTTGTAAAAAATGGGGGTGAGTGTAGAGAGAAAAAAAAACACGTTTTAGGGGAAAATGCTATAGAATATCTATTAATAGTCTTTACCTCATTGCTTTTGAGGGTTTATTATCAACCTACAATCTGGAATTGAATCCTGAATTTTTTTTTTAGTTTTCTCCAATATATGACTATGACTTTCTGAACTAATATTTGCCATTTTTGTCCCACAGCTTTTATTTGAAATCACTGAAATTAAAACTACTCTTTCCTGAAGTCCTGCAAACTAAAATTGGACAATTTGATATCAACTTCATAGAAATCACTGCAAGAGCTTATGTATAGGCAACTTCTATGCCTATAATTGAGTGTACTACTCAGAATTTTCCTGGTTTGCAGTTTGCATCTGGTGTTCACTGCAAACTGCAAACCAGGAAAACTCTGTCAGATTACCAGTATCTGTTCTCATGCCATCCAAATATGCCTCAAGTTGAACATCTAACATTCTTCTCAACTGGCTGCTTTTTGGACTAAAAATTGAGTTTATAGTTTGTTCCAGCCATTAACCTTTACTTTTCTTTTGTTTACATAGAAATACCCTTTATTAAATATCTGGTTGCTCAAATCATATAGAAGCCTGACATTGGTAGAAGACCATCTTCAACACCACTGCCTGAACTGAGACACAGCTTTAACTGTTTAACTGGACTGATCTATTCTGAGACTGAGAGACTGAGTCAATGGCTTATAAGATAATCCACTGACCTAATTTCTGAACTGTGAAAATTCTTAAGGAAGTTTCAGAACAGAGAATGTTGGTGCTAAGAATGAAGGTCTCAGAAGCAGCCTCAGAAGCAATAGTTTCTCTCTGAAACTGTCATTCCCTTCTGTTTCTGGCTCTCATTCTCCCCCAAAGCTAGCCATAGACAGTAGAAGGTAGATCTTAGAAGCTCAACTACTTCAAATTGGGTCATAGAAACCAGAAACCCTTTTCTCTCAAGCCAGACACCAAACCTAAAATGATTGTGTACTCCTTCCACCACTTTTCTGTGTAAAAACTTGCCATAAAAAAATCACTCGATCGACTATGTTTAATTATAGGTCATCAGACCTCCATTCCAGAGAAGGTTCTGTCTTATCCCAGAAGGAAGGATTGCTGCACAGACAGGCCATGAAGAATCTAAACAGATCGGCCTTCCCAGGTTTTTCTATTCAGTGTATTAGAAATACATCATAAAGTTTTTGTCCAAACATATGTCTACATGGCATCTATACTTTCCTGTTTATAAGTATAAAAATGGACAATTTCCCTTGTATCTTTGGATCTTCATTCAGAAGATTCCTATGTCACGCAAAACTGATCAGATAAATTTGTATGCCATTCCTCCTATTAATCTGTCTTTTTTTGGTTGCTTTTTAGTGAACCTTCAGAGGGCGAAAGGGCAGTATTCCCTTAGTCCTTACAGTACAAATTAATGTTTTTTAAAATATATTCACATTTGTATTTAACCATCACCACAGTCAAATTCAAAGCGTTTTCCTCACAGCAAAACGAAAACAAGTACCACTTATCAATTTCCCTCACCTCCTTCCCTTGCCTTAGAGAAACACTAATCTGCTTTCTGTTTTTACAGATTTCCCAGCACTTGACATTTCCTGTAAATGGAATCATATAATGGGCAGGCTTCTGTGAATGGCTTCTTTCATTTAGAAAAATGTTCATCCATGTTGTAGCATATATCAGTGTTTTATTCCTAAGACAAAATAATATCCTATTTTATAAATATACCACATTTTTTATACATTTGTTAACTGAACTTTTCTTTTGTTGCTATCATTGGTTGTTTCTACCATTATGAATAACGCAGTTATAAACAATCTTCTAAATGTTTTGGCATGGTCATATGTTTTCTTTTTATCTGCCTCAGAATGTAATCAATGGGTCATCTGTTATTTCTGTGTTGAGTCATTTGAGGAACTGCCAGACCCTTATGCAAAGTATTTGCAGCATTTTTTACATTTCCACATGGAGTGTATGAGGTTTCCAAATTCTCTACATCCAAGAAAAAACATTTTCTTATCTGATTTTTGATTCTAGCCACCTTAGTGGGTGTGAAGGAATATTTCATTGTGGTTTTGATTGCATTTTGCTGATGGATAATGATGTAATAATGGCTCCTTGGCCATTTGTATATCTTCTTTGAAGAAATGTCCATTTAATTTATTTGGTTTTTTATTACTGAGATGTATCATTCACATATTCTCTATATATTTATTTTATTTTAGTTATTCTCAGTCACTTTTGTTTCCATACATGTCTTAGGTCACCTTAACAATTTCTCTAACTTGTCTGCTGGAATTTTGATTAGGAATACATTGAATCTGTAGCTCCATTTTATTAATGACATTGATAACTACGAGTAGCATTGACATCTTAACAATGCTGAGGTTTTCTTTTCATGCAATGTTGAATCTTTCTATGTATTTGTGTGTGATTTCATTTCTATCATTAGTTTCTGAACCAACACTGTAAAATTGAAGTTATGAAAACACGATTTTGCATTTTTGTGATTTGAGGGAATGGTTGGAAGTCTTAAGATCATTTGACCAATATATTTGATTGGCAAATAATAATTGTATATATTTATGGAGCACAATGTGATGTTTTGACATATACATATATGTATACATTGTAAAAATATTAAATCAAGTGAATTAACATAAACTTTATCTCACCTACTTTTTTTTTGTAGTGAGAGTTTTTAAAATCTACTCTTTCAGTAGTGTCAAAATACACAATACATTTTCATTAACTTGATCTTCTTCCCAGAAATTCAATTACATCACCTTCAAAAATAGATAATTATTATGCTCTTTTATACATTTATTTATGCTTGACTTACTTTTTAATATGTATTTATGCTTGACTTGACTTTTATATATTTATTTATGCTTGACTTATTTTTTCTCTATAACTGTAATCTTTAGGACGTCCATAATTAAAGTGCAGTAATCATGAGTAGCATTGTATCATTCTTGACTTTAAGGAAGATGTTCTTGGTTTTTTGTGCTCATAATTTTCTAGTTAATATATTACTCCATTTTTCAGGGTTGACTTTTTATAAAGAGAAGGTATCAGCAAAGAAAAAAGTTTGCAGAAAAAGAAAACAAAACAAAAGAAAAATGAAAACAAAACAAAAGAAAAACAAATGTATAATAAATAATTGATGTAAATGTAGAAGATGAATAATATCAGAGTTTGAACAGTCATGAAAAATAGTCCTAAGAAAAATCTATAATCTCTCCATGGCTTTTTTCAATAAAGAGTTTAATAGTGTTTCCACTACAGTTTACATCTATCTTCTATCTTAACAGATAGATAGGCTGGAATGAAATCTAGTCATCCCATTGTAGTATGACCATCCCTGAAATTAAAATACTTTCTAATATTTAATGCACATCTATGGACTTCTTCATCCAAGCACAGCAAAATACATGTTTTTTAAGCTTACATGGAACATTTACCAAGATAAGCTATATCCTTGGCCATAAGATATAACTTAACCAATTTTTAAAAAGATAAATCATTCAAAGTCTGCTGTCAGACCACAATGGAATTAAAACTAGGAATCAATAATGAGAGACGGATATCCCAAAATAGTTGGAGATTAAATAATAAACTTATAAATATCACATAGGTCAAAAATATCAAAAGACATTAAAATATTCTGAGCTATATGGTAGAATATATTCATCTGGGTATATACTCAGTAATGGAATTGCTGGATTGAATGATAGTTCTACTTTTAGCCCATTGAGGAATTGTCCTACTGCTTTCCAAAATGGTTGAACTAATTTACACTCCCACCAACAATGTATAAATGTTCCCTTTTCTCCACGACCTCACCAGCATCTGTTACTTTTTGACTGCTTAGTTATAGCCATCCTGACTGGCTTGAGATGATATCTATTGTGGTTTGGTTTGCATTTACCTAATGATCAGTGATGTTGCGCTTTTTTTCATATACTTGTTGGCCACATGTATGTCTTCTTTTGAGAGGTGTCTGTTTGTGTCCTTTGCTCATGTTTCAGTGGGGTTGTTTTTCTCTTGTAAATTTAAGTTACTTACAGATACTAGATATTAGACCTCTGTCAGATGCATAGTTTGCAAATATTTTCTCCCATTCTGTAGGTTGTCTGCTCACGCTGTTAATAGTTTATTTTGCTGTGCAGAAACTCTTAAATTTAATTAAATACCATAAAAGTATGTGTGCAAATGTTCATGGAGGCACTATTTACAATAGCAAAGACATGAAATCAACCTGAATTTCCATCTAGGACAGATTGGATAAAGAAAATGTGGTACATATACACCATGGAATACTATGCAGCCATAAAAACAATGAGATCATGTCTTTTATGGGAGCATGGATGGAGTTGGGGGCTATTATCCTTAGCAAATTAACTCAGGAACAGAAAATCAAACACCACATGTTCTCATTTATAAGTGGGAACTAAATGATAAGAACTTATGAACATGAAGGAAGCAACAGACACAGGGCCCTACTTAAGGGAGGAGAGTGGGACGAGGTAGAGGGGGAGAAAAAAATAGCTATTGGGTACTGGGCTTGACACCAGGATGATGAAATAATCTGCACAACAAACCCCCATGAAACATGTTTACCTATGTAACAAACCTTCACATGTACCCCCAAACCTAAAATAAAAGTTAAACAAATTTTGTAGCTAAATATAAATTAAAATGCACTTTATCAATATGTGTAGGTTGAAATAAAAACAGTGCTTAGAGAAAAATTTATAGCATTAAACTCATATACAGTTTGAATATCACTTATCAAAAATGCTTAACACCATAACAGTTTCAGATATGGGATATTTTTTGGATTTTGGAGTGTTTGCATTACATTTACTGGCTAAGCATATCTGATCCAAAATCCGAAATCCAAAATCATCAAGTGATCATTACATTTAAGCACCATGTTGGCACCCCAAAAGCTTCAGATATTGGATTTTTGAATTAAGGATACTCAAGCTGTATTAGAAAGAAGAAAGATGAAAAATTAATCATTTAAGCTTCCATTTTCAGAAAGTAGGAAAAAAGAGCACATCAAATTTGTAGTTAGCAGAAAAAAATAGTATAAATTAGAACAAACATCAAAGAAGTGGAAAGCAGCAAATTAGTAGAGAAAAATCAAAGAACCAAAATCTGGTGCTTTGAGAAGATCAATAAAATCATTTATCCTCTAGTTAGCTGACTGGCAATAAGAGAAAAAGAGAGACAGAAAATGTAAATTACTAGACATCACTGCAATTCACATAAACATTAAAACATAATACAGAAATACTATGAACAATTATCTGCCTAAAATTTGACAACCTAGATAAAGTGGACAAATTTCTTGAAAGATACAGTCATACAAGAAAACACACAAAAACATGCAAAACTCACACAAGAAAACAGAAGCAATCTAAATCTTTCTATGTCTGTTGTATTAGTCCACTCTCCACACTGCTACAAGGACATACTCAAGACTGGGTAATTTATAAAGAAAAGGTTTAATTGACTCACAGTTCTGCATGGCTGGGGAGGCCTCAAGGAAACTTGCAATCATGATGGAAGGCACCTCTTCACAGGGGGAAGCCCTGTATAAAACCGTTAGATCTCATGAAGACTCACTCACTATCATGAGAAAAGCATGTGGTAACTGCCCCCCATGATTCAGTTATCTCTACCTGGTCCTGCCCTTGACATGTGGTGATTATGACAATTTAAGGTGAGATTTGGGTAGGACCACAGAGCCAAACCATAGCATCTATTAAAGAAACTGAATCAATAACAAATAATGTTCCAAAAAAAGAAAGCACGAGGTGGATCAGAAGAATTCAATGGTGAATTCTATCCAACATTTAAAGAAGAAATTACACCCATTCTCTACAATCTCTTTCTGGAGATAGAAGCAAAGGGAATACTTTCTAACTCATTCTATGAAGCCAGCATCACCCTTATGCCAAAATCAGACAAACACATTACAAAAAAAAAAAAAAAAAAAAAAAAAACCTAGACCAATATGCCTTGAGAATGTAGATACATTCTCAAGGTAAATTCCTAACAAAATGTTAGCAAATAAAATCCAACAATGTATAAAAATAATTATATCCCATGACCAGATGGAATTTATCCCAGGTATGCAAGATTGGTTCAACATTAAAAAATCAACTAATGCTATTAATAATATCAACAGGCTAAAACAGAAAAATCACATGATTTTATAAATAGATGCATAAAAAGCACTTGACAAAATCCAAAACCTATTCATGATAAAAAGTTTTAGCAAACTAGGAATAGAGGGGACTTTTCTCAACTCAATAAAGAATAGATACAAAAAACCCTACACATAACATCATTCTTAATAGTGAGAAACCTGAAGTTTTCCCACTAAGATAAGAAATAAGGCAAGATTGACTGCTCTGATTACTCATTTTTAATATTTTACTGGAAGTCCTCCATAATGCAAAAATACAATTAATGGAAATAAAAGGTACATAGAGTGGGAGGAAAGAAATAAAACTGTCTTTCGTTGAAGATGACATGATAGTCAATATAGAAAATCTGAAAGACTGAGTGAAAAATTAACACTTCCTAAACTAATAAGTTATCACGGAAAGGTTGTAGGATGTAAGGTTAATATACAAATGTCAATTATTATCCTACCTACCAGCAATGAACAAGTGGAATTTGAAACTGAATACACAAATCCTACATACCAGCAATGAACAAGGGGAATTTGAAACTGAATACACAATATGACTTGCATTAACATCCGCCAACATTGAAACACTCAGCTGTAAGTCTAATAAAATACATACAAAATCTGTATGAGGAAAATAAAATTCTGACAAAGAAATCAGAGAAAAACTAAATAAATGCAGAGATATTTCATTTCATGGACAGGAAGACTTGATGTTGTCAAGATGTTCAGTTCTTCTCAAATTGATTTATAAACTTATTGTAATCAAAATTAATGCCCCAGCAAGTTATTTGGTGGATATTGACAAAGTGATTCTATGCTTTATATGGACAGGAAAAACACCCAGAATACCTGTCTTAGCCTCGTAGGGTAGAGAAAAAACTAGCTTAGGAATCTAACCACTCTATTTGAATCTCTAACTTTAGTCATAAAAATAAGTTTGTAACAACAATATGTTCATATTATTTTGTCATATAGTATGATTAACTTGTGTTTTGGAAGAGACATAATATGAGTTTACTAAATATATTACAATGTCGCAACACACCTTACTCTACTGGGAATTCAGATATACTGACATACATTAGGCTGACTTCCCTATTTCTCTTGAAAATGACTCAAAATGGATTTGAGAAAGTTGGTTTCTTTAAAATAATGAAGCACGAGATTTAATGTGTAAATATTATGATTATGATTTGAGTTCTGGGCAAACCACTAGTTTAGGCACACCTCCCGACAGGCCTATTTCAAGTTCATTCTCCCATTGGATACCCCTTATTTCTCTTTTTATTGCTTTCTCCTATCCACCAATATTTTTATGCTTTATTCTGGAGAGCTTAAATCCATAATCCATCATCATATGCTAAGTTGGCCTAAGGCTGCATTCTTTACTGTTTCTTCTTATCCCTTGAAATTCTTCCATCCTGCCTTTCCTTTTCTTAAAGCCCCCTCCTCTTTTCTAGAAGATTATAGTCAGAAATGGTCCTAGAAAATATTTTCTGTTTTTGTTAATGAAGCTATCCCTAATTGTACGTAACATTAATGTAAATAACAGATAGTATAGATAACTTTTATAACACAATCAGATGAATTTAAGACTTTAGGAAAGATCTTAAAATAAAAAATTATCCTGATGATTTCAAGTACCAAACCAGGACAGTGAAGGGACTGGTTTTGCTTTGAAGATTGTTTTACCATTCCTCAAAGGACAGGATTAAAATAAGTGCCTACTTCACATTTGTCAAATATTTACCTAGAAGCTTCATACATAGACACGTCAGCAACTACGTTATTCCCATTTGGAATCTAAGATATATCTTATCCTAAAGTGTGTTTTTAAATCAATAATTATGTAATAATATATAAATTCAATGAAAGAGAAAAAAATGCAGCTTCAAGTGGACAAGATGAAAAATTTACATTTGCCTTACTATAATACAGAAGTAATTTCACCTACTAGATATGGTCAAAAATGGAGAGATGAACCACAGATATATACGTGTATTTCAGGAAACTTTCAGGGAACTGATGCATTTAACTGTAACTGTTGTGGAAATAATTCAAATGAGAAATATAAATAGTATGACACTTTAGAATTAGAGAATTTGCTTTGCTTATTTTTACTTTTGTTTATTTCTGTCTCAACAACAACAATAAAGAATGTACATTCCATTCCACACTGCTACTTTAAAATTTTAGGTTATTTGAGTTTATTGCTCACAAATTTGATTACAGTTCTTCATTAAATATGATTTCAAGTTACATACATAGGATAAGTCTTTGCTTTCTGGCAGGGCTGGGGAATAATCAGTTATTTAACTTTTTATGACACTTATTATAATAAATCAGTTATTTAACAGTTAATCAGTTACCTTAATCATTTATTTAATCAGTTACAATAATCAGTTATTTAACTTTTTATAACATTTTCATGTATATTTGGGGAAAATAGTTTTATGTTTAGGTACATGGGCTTTGAAATTATTGGAATCAGGTAAATCTGGGTTTAAAATTTCAGCTCACTGACTATATTATACCAGTTAGATAATTCACTAGCTGTATGATATTGAGCCATTTATTTGAATTCCTGATACCTAGCTTCCTCAACTGTAAAATGGTATAAATACTTACTTCGCAGGCATCATGAAAACTTAAATGAGATAAAATCTATACAGCATAGTACTTAGAACACAGTGATTGCTTTAAAATATAGGCTATTATGATTTTTTATCATTCTCTAGACATATTCTCAAATTGCAATAAACTGAAATAAAATTATACACATTGAAAAACCATATGGTAATCAAATTAGAACTTACTGTTGAAAGTAACAAAATTCAATCCAAATTACCTTAAGAATCTGCTCTGAACTCTAGGACATACCAAAGTGTTGTCCTAATAATATACATATAAATTATATTGTTTTTAAAGCTAGTTTGGACTAGATATTTATCCTGACACTGTATTCTACTTTTACTCCCCTCTACCCCTGTGCACCCACCCACAATATATGAGATACCTGAAAAACAACTTATACATGAATCTATTTCAGGTTTTGTAATTCATGAGACAGAAAGGAAATTTCATAAATGATAGATATTACTTGTGCATTCTCACAGCTGGTTCACTTGTTCTTTCAGATAGAAGGAAGCGTGCACTTTCCAGATGTGCTGTGATTTTTGTGAGATCTTGCAGCTCGTTCTGGCGAAAGAACCATGAAGGAAAGCAGTGTGTGTGTGTGTGTGTGTGTGTGTGTGTGTGTGTGTGTTTGTGTGTGTGTGTGTGATTTCTATGCTGAGTCATCGATAAGACTTCTCATAATTATTCAAAATCTCTCAAGCCATGTGTTTCAAATACTGCAGTTAGAAGATAGTAGTGTTGGCCGGGCGCGGTGGCTCAAGCCTGTAATCCTAGCACTTTGGGAGGCCGAGACGGGTGGATCACGAGGTCAGGAGATCGAGACCACCCTGACTAACACGGTGAAACCCCGTCTCTACTAAAAAATACAAAAAAAAAAAAAAAAAAAAAAAAAAAAAAAAAAAAAACTAGCCGGGCGAGGTGGCGGGCTCCTGTAGTCCCAGCTACTCGGGAGGCTGAGGCAGGAGAATGGCGTAAACCCGGGAGGCGGAGCTTGCAGTGAGCTGAGATCCGGCCACTGCACTCCAGCCTGGGCGACAGAGCGAGACTCCGTCTAAAAAAAAAAAAAAAAAAAAGAAGAAGATAGTAGTGTTTTCTTCATCCTGAGTCATTGAGTATGGAATAATCTATTCTCTTCCCATGTGAAATATGTAGTAAGCAAGAGGCAACATTGTATTATAAAGATATTGATTTAGGGAGAGGTTGTTTGTTACTATAATATAACCTAATTTACATTAAAAATATATTCACTATCAAATTTAGGCCTTATTTTATACCTCTACTATAAGGCCATATTCAGAACCAACAAATCACAACAACAACAACACACAAACACACACACAACACATAAAACAATTTATAAATTAGATATTTGCAAGCCTAATTAAGAAACAATTTATTAAATCCAGGACAATCTCATACCTAAACTTGTTTTCTGATGGAATTCTGGGACAGACTTGTATGATGTGAGCATTGCTATCCTGAGATTTATTTTAATATTTGTAACAATTTAAAAGCAATTTTGATATTCCATACAGTTCCTATATTTCTAATGCCAAACATTTTAGATAAATATATTATGGGGAATTTTCCCTATTCATAACAATAATTTTTTACCAAAAATACTACAGCATTTCTCAAAATTCCTCTAATGCTAGGTAAATATTAAGTGAAACCCAGCTTTAATCCATAGTATTACTTTATGACAGCTATTTTATCACATTTACATATGGATATAAGCAACAGCTTTGACTAAAGAGGAAAGTCTGTTAAAAATGAAAGTCTGTTAAAAATGAAAAGAAAATGAAAGTCTGTTAAAAATGAAAGTCTGTTAAAAATGAAAGTTACAACTCGGGTGTTAATGTTCCAACATATTTTTATACTTCAGTGTCTGTAGAATGGCTTCTAAACTATTCTTTTAAGGAACTTACAGCTCCCCCAAAATATTATGAAAGTAAACTAGTCTCTTTTTGCTTAATGTTCCATAAAAGTTAAATTTTTTTTTTGCATGTTGAAAGATTATGTGTATATTTACTTCATTATGAATTTTTAATATTGCTCTCACTGAGTTTAAGCTGAGTAGACATAGTGAAAGAGAAGCAAGATGCATGAATATATTATGGTATTCACTTTGCTTAATTCCATACATGCATATAAGTGTTATTTAGATAACATTGATATGAGGGCAAAATCTCTTTATTTTTTCATATGCTTACATATTAAACATTTTATTTTGTTTCCTAAAGCATATACCTCAATAAAGGAAAGGCATTAAAGAACAGAGAGAAAAGTTACCCGATTTTTCAAGAGATTATCTGGTACTTTTCTGGAGAATACAATTTATAGCAAAATTGGAAACATTGGTGGAACCAGTGTGCCAACAAAGATGCACAGAGATAGTTAAAACTAACTAGTGAGTTAACGTTCAGTCAAGTATCAGAATACTTCAAAATACTGTATGTAGATTAGTTCCTTAGAAGATTGACCCTTCATGTACATATTTCTTGGCATTATGAAATTCCAGTAACTGCTTGTCAGATAATACATTTACTCCAATAAACTTTTTTTGTCGTTTTTGATGCATTTACCTTTTATAAAATGTAGCTTCACTTGCCTAGTTGTGCCCATCCAAAACAAAGTGGAAAGTAAGAGAAGAAGGAGGAGGAGGAAGACAAGAAGCCAAAGGAGGAAGGAGAGGGAAAAGAGGGAGAAGGAGAAGGGGAGCAGTAACAATAGAAGAAAAGCAGCCAAGTTCTAATTCCTTTTCACTTCTCCGACTGGTATTACCCATTATAACTACATTCTTCTGTCCCTGTACAGTGAGGAAGATTTAGACATAACATGTGATTATGAATTAAAGAAAGCAAAATAAATTTTCTAATCATGAACTGCATGCTTCCTATTTACTCATTCTTATCCAATGACTCACAGTATCTGTAAGATTACTTTTAAAAAACTATAGTAATAATTAAAAATAAAACACCAAATAATGAAATACAACATTAAATTGAACATGACTGAATATTAATTTAGTGTCCTACACAAATGTTCAAATAATAATTTGAAGATTTGAATGAGGCACTTAATGTAAATAAAATTCAACTTCCTCAGTAAATAATCTATAAAATTTATTATGTTTTCTTTACTTAGTTTTGTTTGCTGCCATCTTTCATAAAACAAGAAATACTGGTAGGGTACCTTACTAGATACTACTTTAATACACAGTGCTCATATATTATATGCTAACTTTCATTTGTGAAAACTTAATATCAATCTCTAATAATGTCTTGTGGTAATTCATTTTACAGTTCAATTTAAATAAATATGGATGAATTTTTCCAAACAAATCTTTGTCTCATATGGAATCGGTATTTTAATTCTCTATAGGTACAAATTAATCATTTTTTCCCATGAACATGAAAATGTTCAAATTAAAGATTTCTGATAATAGAGTTTCATTCTGAGAACTAATCATTCTTTTAAATATTAATGGATTATGTTAATTTTTGAATTTTAGAAAAATTGAACCAAGGCACTCACTGTTTAAGACAAAAGAACATCAAAACATTTTTGTTTTCTAATTTTTAAACAAAAATTTTTTTTTTATTTCTAAATGTCTGAAAATATAAATCCAAAATTTGGGGAAAATTTATAACAAAATCAAGGGATCTTACACCATTTAGTACATAGTATCAAATCACTATTGTTTTATATTTTGTCATTTCAAGTCACATGTGTCATACAGTGAGATTGGTAGGAATTTTTTTTTCAGGATCTAAAGGGGTTATATTGTGTGTCTTAGTAATGACTATTTGATTATGTTTGCCCACAGTATATACCTTAAGTCTTATCTCACAATTTCCTAAGGCGAATTTTAGCACCCCAGAAAGGAGAAATTTTGCATTTTAATGCTGATTCATTACTAACAGGTGAGACTTAGCTATTGCTCTTAAAAAATTGTTGTAAGTATGATGTTCACAACTGTGACCAACATATAAACAATACTAATATCTCTAATGAAGTGACTATAGGGACATAGATATATTGTAATTTTCCTCAATGTTCAAAATAATTTTAATGGTTTTCATTTCCAAATAAATAGCATTTTAGCTATTTGGGCTGTCAAAGCCTTGGAAGCCAATTTGGCTTTATTTGCTCTAGGTGGACAAAATCACATTATTCCACAACTGGTGAAATCTGTTTGCTTGTGATTCTTGAATAGTAAGCATAGAATTTCCTTTCTTATTAGATTTGCTCAGGTTGGCAGGCATTGTAAAATCAAATATACACATTTAAAAAAATTAAACAACTATTCCAACTCCCATGGCATGCAACACGTAACACAGTTCAGGATATATTTCATTAGTGTAACACATAATAAATACGATTCATGTAGCGTTTCATATGTGCTAGCAACTGCTATATAAACATTAATCCATTTAATTATCACAGTGCCACCATGAATGTGTACAGTACATATCTTCATAAGTGAGGAAATTAAGGCACAGATGGGTTAATTTGCCAAGAACATAATTCAAGTTAGTACATGAATTAAATACATGATTTAAAATCAGGTAATATAGATCTAGAGTTCAAGCTTCTTATCTTTTTATTGTATTGCTTAACCTAAAACAAGATTATTCATAAAAAGCTTTAAAACATGTCATGTTGTGGTAAGAATATCTGGAGGCCTTTGTAGCTGTTTTTTTTTTTTTAATTATTATTATTTCAACAGGTTTTGGGGGAGCAGGTGGTGTTTGGTTATATGAATAATTTATTTAGTGGTGATTTCCAAGATTTTGGTACACCCATCACCCCAGCAGTGTACACTGTACCCAATATATAGTCTTTTATCCCTCACCCCACTCCCACCCTTGCCTCTGTGTCCCCAAAGTCCCTTGTATCATTCCTATGCTTTTGCATCCTCATAGCTTAGCTCCCACTTATTAACAAGAACATATGATATTTGCTTTTCCATTCCTGTTGCTGCACTTAAGATAATGATCTCCAGTTCCATCCAGGTTGCTGTGAGTGCCATTATTTTGTTTCTTTTTATGACTGAGTAGTATTGCATGGTATATACCACATTTTCTTTATCCACTCCTCAATTGATGGCATGTAGGCTGGTTCCATATTTTTGCAATTGCAAAATGTGCTGCTATAAACATGCAAGTGAAAGTATCTTTTTTGCATAATGACTTATTTTCCTCTGGGTAGACACCCAGTAGTGGAGTTGCTGGATCAAATGGTAGATCTACTTTTAGTTCTTTACAGAATCTCCATACTATTTTCCAAAGTGGTTGTACTAGTTTATATTCCCACCAGCAGTGTAAAAGTGTTCCCTTTTCACCACATCCACATCAACATCTATTAGGTTTTGATTTTTTGATTACAGCCATTCTTGCAGAAGTAAGGTGGTATTGCCTTGTGGCTTTGATTTGCATTTCCCTGATCATTAGTGACGTTAAGCATTTTTTCATGTGTTTATTGGCCCTTTGATTTATATTTTCAGACATTTAGAAATAAAAAAGTATTTGTTTAAAAATTAGAAAACAAAAAAGTTTTGATGTCCTTTTATCTTAAACAGTGAGCGTCTTGGTTCAATTTTTCTAAAATTCAAAAATTAACATGATCTATTAATATTTAAAAGAATGATTAGTTCTCAAAATGAAACTCTATTATCAGAAATCTTTAATTTGTCACATTTTTATGTTCATAGGAAAAAATGAATAGAATTGTCTATTCATGTCCTTAGCTCATTTTTTGATGGGACTGTTTGTTTTTCTTGCTGATTTATTTGACTTCCTTGTAGATTCTGGATATTCGTCCTTTGTCAGATGTCTAGATTGAGAAGTTTTCTCCCCCTCTGTAGGTTGTCTGTTTACTCTGCTGATTGTTTCTTTTGCTGTACAGATGCTTTTTAGTTTAATTAAGTCCCATCTATTTATATTTGTTTTTGTTGCATTTGCTTTGGGGTTCTTGCCTAAGCCACATTGCCTAAGCTAGATTGCCTAAGCCAATGTCTAGAAGAGTTTTTTTTCCTATGTTATTTTCTATAATTTTTATGGTTTCAGGTCTTAGATTTAAGTCTTTGATCCATCTTGAGTTGGTTTTTGTGAAAGGTGAGAGATGAGGATCCAGTTCCATTCTTCTACATGTGGCTTGCCAATAATTCCAACACCATTTGTTGAATAAGGTTTCCTTTCCCCACTTTATCTTTTTGTTTGCTTTGTTGAAAATCAGTTGGCTGCAAGTATTTGGCTCTCTATTCTGTTCCATTGGTCTATGCGCCTATTTTTAAACCAATACCATGCTGTTTTGGTGACTACAGGCTTATAGTATAGTTTGAAGTTGGGTAATGTCATGCCTCCAGATTTGTTCTTTTTGCTTAGTATTGCTTTGGCTATGATAGCTCTTTTTTGGGCTTGGCATATAAATTTAGGATTTTTTTTTCTAGTTCTGTGAGGAATGATGGCAGTATTTTGATGGGAATTACACTTAATTCATTGACTGCTTTTGACAGTATGGTTATTTTCACAATATTGATTCTACCTATCCATGAACATGGGATGTGTTTCTACTTGTTTTGTCTGTGATTTATTCCAGCAGTGTTTTGTAATTTCCCTGTAGTGGTCTTTCACCTTCTTGGCTAGGTCTATTCCTAAGTATTTCATTTTATTTTATTATTTTTGCAGCTTTTGTAAAAAGGGTTGAATTATTGATTTGATTCTCACCTTGGTATCTGTTGGTGTATAGCAATGCTACTGATTTGAGCATGTTAATTTTGTATCCTAAAACTTCTGAATTCATTTATCAGTTATATGAGCTTTTTGGATGAGTCTTTAGGGTTTTCTAGGTATAAAATAATATCGTCAGCAAACAGTGACAGTTTGACTTCCTTTTTACCAATTCGGATACCCTTTATTTCTTTCTCTTGTCTGGTTTCTCTGGCTAGGACTTCCAGTACTATACTGAATGGAAGTGGTGAAAGTGGACATCTTTGTCATGTTCCAGTTCTTAGGGAAATGTTTATATTTTTCCTTGTTCATTATAATATTGGCTGTGGGTTTGTCATAGATGGCTTTTATTACATTAAATTATGTCCCTTCTATGCCAATTTTGCTGAGGGTTTTAATCTTAAAGGGATGCTGGATTTTGTCAAATGATTTTTCTGCATCTATTGAGGTGATCATGTGATTTTTGTTTTTAATTCTGTTTATGTGGTGTATCACATTTATAGACTTACTTATGTTAAACCATCCCTGCATACCTGATATGAAAACCACATGATCTTGGTGTATTATCTTTTTATACGCTGTTGGATTCAGTTAGCTAGTATTTTATTGAGGATTTTGCATCTATGTTCATTAGGGATCTTGGTCTTTAGCTTCCTTTTTTTTCCTATGTCCTTTCTTGGTTTTTGGTATTAGGGTGATACTGGTTTCATACAATGATATAGGGTGGATTCCTTCTTATTCCATCTTGTGGAACAGTGTCAATAGGATTGATACCAATTCTTCTTTGAATGTCTGATAGAATTTAGCTATAAATCCATTGGGTCCTGGACTTTTTGTTGTTGTTGTTATTGGCAATTTTTATATCACCATTTCAATCTCACTGCTTGTTATTGGTCAGTTCAGTTTCTATTTCTTCCTGGTTTAATCTAGGAAGGTTTCATACTTTCAGGAATTTATCCATATCTTCTAGATTTTCTAGTTTATGTGCATAAAGGTGTTCATAGTAACTTTGAATGGTCTCTTGTATTTCGTTGGTATTGCTTGTAATATCTTCCATTTTCTTTCTAACTGAGCTACTTGGACCTTCTCTCTTTTCTTTGTTACTTTCACTAATGGTTTATCAATTTTATTTATCTTTTCAAAGAAAAAGATTTTTATTGTGTCTTTTGTGTTTTTCTATTGTTTCTTTCACTTTCATTTAGCTCTAATCTTATCTTTGTTATTTATTTTATTCTGCTGGATTGTGATTTGGTTTATTCTTGCTTCTCTAGTTCCTTGAAGTGTGACCTTAGATGGTCTATTTGTGCTCTTTCAGACTTTTGGATGTAAGTATTTAAGGCTGTGAACTTTCCTCTTAGAAATGTTCTGCTGTATCCCAGAGATTTTGATAGGTTGTGTCACTATTATCATTCAGTTCAAATAATTTTTTTATTTCTGTTTTGATTTTGTTGTTGACCCAGAGATCATTCAGAAGCAGGATATTTACTTTCAATGTATTTTCATGGTTTTGAGGGTTCCTTCTGGAGTTGGGCTCCAGTTGTATTCCACAGAGGTCTTATTTGGATAGACTATGTCAGAGTGAAGACCTGGGGCTCAAGGGCTGATGTTCAGATAATTTTGTCCCATGGGGTGCTCCCTGTATGTGGGGGCTCAGGGATGTGGCTTCCTGAGAAGTGAACTGCAGTGATTGTTATTTTTCTTCTGAATGTAACTGCCCACCTACAGGGGAATGTCTGTAAAGAGATCTGTGATGTGATCCATCTTCAGGTCTCTCAACCTTGGATACCAGCACCTGTTCTGGTGGAGGTAGCATGGGAGTGAAGTGGACTCTGTGATGGTTCTTGGTTGTATTTTTATGTATTGTGTTAGTTTTGTGTTGACTGACCTCAAGCCAGGAGGTGGCACTTTCAAGAAAGCATCAGCTGTGGTAGTATAGGGAGGATACAAGCTTACCCTAGAGTCACCTGGATAAGTTTCTCAGGCAACAGGCAGGCCATAGAGCTCCCAAGAGATTATGTCCTTTTTCTTCAACTGCCAGGAAGGGTAGAGAAAGACCACTAGGTGGAGGCAGGGTTTAGGTGTGTCTGAGTTCAGACTCCCCTTGGGCCAGGTTTGCTGAGGCCGCTGTGTGGGGTTGGGGTGTGGTTCTTAGGCCAATAGAGGAATGTTTCCAGGGGATTATGACTGCCTCTGCTGCATAATGCAGGCTGCCAGGGAAGTGGGGGAAAGCCAGCAGTTACAGGCCTCACCCAGTTCCTATGCAGCCCAAAAGGCTGGTCTCACTCCCGCTATGCCCCTACCATCAGCACTGAGTTTATTTCCAGGCAGCCGGTGTGCAGGGCTGAGGACTTGCCCCAGGCTCCAGGTCTCCCTGCTGTGAAAGCAAGCAGGGCCTTTAGGTTTCACGCCTCCCCACCAGCCACAACTTCTGTGCTGTGATTCCACTCCCCAGTTAACCCTCTCCCCCAGGTTATGTCCCGAAAACTTTGTGTTCTGTCAAAATTGTTACAAAGTTCAGTTGGAGGTTTCCTTCTCCCCCTGTGGTCTTTCTCCAATTCCACTGGTTGCCTTCCCCTAGGATCCTTGTGAGATAAAGTCAGAAATGGTTTTCCCAGAAACCAAGAATGCCAACAGGGCTCTTCCCACAGCTTTCTCTATCTCTGTATTTTGCTCAGCTCTCCAAGTTCATCTCAGCTCCAGGTAAAGTCAAATCCTTCTCCCATGATGTGGACCTTAAGGTTTCCCAGTGAGGATGTTTGTTTAGGGGCAGACGATCGCCCTTTCACATTTTCACACTTTGGGCACTCACAGTTTTTCGGCCATTTCCTGGAGCCTGGAGTAGCAATTCACTTATTTCAAAGGGTCTGTGGATTCCTTTGGCTTTCCTGGTATAGTCCTGCTGTAGTTCTTCAAGCAAAAGTTTTGGACGTGGGTCTCTACATGCTGCTCTGTCCATGTAAGTGGGAGCTGTAAGTTAGTCCTTCCTCCTAGCCACCATTTTCCCAAAGATCCAGCCTCTGTAACTTTGTTATTTATGTCTTTCCTTTATGAAACTATCACTTGTCCACTTTTTCAGAAGAATGAGTTCATAAATTTATTCCTTTATTGTGTTATTCAATAAGCATGGTACCAATTTTAGGTATAAGTTCTAGTCAGACATATCAGCTTTGAACCATAAAATCATGGCACTTGTGTATTTTTTTAGTAGTTTCACAGCATGCAACAAAATATCTGTTACCAATGATAGTGGAAGTACCAGTATTTTGAAATAATTTTTTGTCTATTACATTGAACTCTGTATTTTCCCCATAATGTCACTTTTAGTTATTTGCAACCTTCCGTTGTAACTAATATGCCTTTAATAAGAATAGAAAGTATATATTATACTGCCTCATTTTGCACAAAATTGAGCATTTTCTTATTACTAAAATCTTATCACATTCATGAGAATATGACAAGATGGTCAATAGCATGTCATCAGTATTATGGTAGAAAAAAATTAGCAAATATCCAGTCTTAGCTCATAAATATGCAAGCAGCTAGGGACTTCTTTTTTGTTTCCACATAAAGTATATTTTTTGGTATCCTGATAGTTATTGAAAATCATATATCCCAAGTCAAAATAGTCTTGAGTATATTCAGGATGCTAACCCAAATCAAAATAGTCTTGAGTATATTCAGGATACTAAATGTAGCGAGTAAATTTTCCTGTGTTCCTTACATAGACTTGGTAGTATCAGCAACCAGTCACCACATCTCTCTATCTTCTGGTAGGTGGCTGTCATAAGAAAATACCTTAGGTGATTACAAAGTCTTACAGTCTCCTCCTTTTCCATGTATTTTTCCTAGTTTTCAGGTCTATATGTGATAGTGCTTATCAACTAATTTCAGTCTATCTATATTCAAATTGCCATTTCTGTAGTCTTTTGAGCCACAGTACACAATACTGTCACCAGTGATGCCACATGTTAGAAGTCCATATTTTATAACAGACAGTTTATTACATGTCACACTATATGAATGACCTTGTGCTTCTCTCTCAAAGTGGAAAGTCTATATAACAGTTGCTGTTACTTGGTGGAGTCCCTGGAATTGCTTACCTGTATCCACAGTTTGTCAGAGACCTTTGAATTTCTAGGGTTTTTTCACCATATTTTAAATGTATCTCAGGGAATTAGGCTGTTGTATGTCAGTATTAGGCTTAACTACAGCCCACTGGATTACTAGAAAACCCATTTCAGCCCCTGTTGCCTAGAAGTTCCAAATGAAAAATTCCTTAAACCTACTTTATGTATCCTAGTACATTTTCAAGGTGATCTAGAGACTTAGCATTCCTTGTATTAGCCAGGCTTCTATAAAATATATTCTTGGCCAGGTGTGGTCACTCACAGCTGTAATCCCAGCACTTTGGGAGGCTGAAGCAGGTGGACACCTTGAGCCCATGAGTTTGAGACCAGTTTGGGTAACATGGAGAAAATCCATCTCTACAACAAAAACCCAAAAATTAGTCAGGCGTGGTGATGTGTGCCTGTAGTCCCAGCTACTCCAGAGGCTGAGATGGGAGGATCATCTTAGCCAGGGAGGTCAAGGCTGCAGTGACCCATGATTGCGCCATTGTACTCCAGCCTGAGTGACAGAGTCAGACCTTGTCTCAAATAAAAAAAAAAGAAAGAAAGAAAGAAAGAAAGAAAGAAAGAAAGAAAGAAAGAAAGAAAGAGAGAGAGAGAGAGAGAGAGAGAGAAAGAAAGAAAGAAAGAAAGAAAGAAAGAAAGAAAGAAAGAAAGCAAGCAAGCAAGCAAGCCTTGGTAAATCAGCAGATTCAAGAAAAATATTTGGGAGTTTTCCTACATTTAGAAAAAAAACCATCAGAGTGAACAGGCAACCTACAGAATGGGAGAAAATTTTTGCAACCTACTCATCTGACAAAGGGCTAATATCCAGAATCTACAAAGAACTCAAACAAATATACGAGAAAGAAACAAACAACCCCATCCAAAAGTGGGGAAAGGATATGAACAGACATTTCTCAAAAGAAGATATTCATACAGCCAACAGACACATGAAAAAATGCTCATCATCACTCGCCATCAGAGAAATGCAAATCAAAACCACAATGAGATACCATCTCACACCAGTTAGAATGGCAATCATTAAGAAGTCAGGAAACAACAGGTGTTGGAGAGGATGTGGAGAAATAGGAACACTTTTACACTGTTGGTGGGATTGTAAACTAGTTCAACCATTATGGAAAACAGTATGGCAATTCCTCAAGGATCTAGAACTAGATGTACCATATGACCCAGCCATCCCACTACTGGGTATATACCCAAAGGATTATAAATTATTCTACTACAAAGACACATGTACACGTATGTTTATTGCGGCACTATTCACAATAGCAAAGACTTGGAATCAACCCAAATGTCCATCTGTGACAGACTGGATTAAGAAAATGTGGCACATATACACCATGGAATACTATGCAGCCATAAAAAAGGATGAGTTCGTGTCCTTTGTAGGGACATGGATGCAGCTGGAAACCATCATTCTTAGCAAACTATCACAAGAACAGAAAACCAAACACCGCATGCTCTCACTCATAGGTGGGAACTGAACGATGAGATCACTTGGACTTGGGAAGGGGAACATCACACACTGGGGCCTATCATGGGGAGGGGGGAGGGGGGAGGAGGGAGGGATTGCATTGAGGAGTTATACATGATATAAATGATGAATTGATGGGTGCTGACGAGTTGATGGGTGCAGCACACCAACATGGCATAAGTATACATATGTAACAAACCTGCACGTTATGCACATGTACCCTAGAACTTAAAGTATAATAAAAAAAAAAAAAAAAGAAAAAAAAACGCAGACTAGTTGTACTTACTTTCAGTTCACCAGTGGCTATACACTAAATAATATCAGTCTTTATTACACTCTTGAATACTGAATGTGTGTCAAATACAAGATCCTAGATCTGCTTATCAGAAGTATATAAAACTCCATTGAATACATTGTGGAAACTCAATAAATATTGCAAGATAGAAGTATGTCGAACTGTACAGGAGGCATATTTGCTGACTGAAAAGAGAGAAAATTGTTAGATTTTTTTACTGTAAATGCCAAGGGAGAGGTAAAATTTTGCTATGATAGAACTTATTTATATGTATTACTTCATATAAATTGGTTGAAAATATTATTAAGAAGCAATTAGATGACCTATCCAGATTCCCTTTACCACTCTTCACAAGTGGGTGATTGTCTTTTCATCATCCCTGCAGAAACAAGTTTTTTCTATGAGGAGGACAAAACAGATTCTCTGTACCAGGTGAAATAAGATGCAATTTATGTCCGGAGTAGCTTACTCAAAGAGGGCTTAATTGAAAGTTTAGGTATTGAATATTGAGATACCTTAGCTGATTTTCTTCTCTCCACATCCAGAATTTTGGTAAACAGAGTTATATCCTCCAGGAAAAAGAATGGAAATAATTTCTGGCAAATTTAACCAATTAAAAGGGGAAAAAATACATATAAAAATAAATAAAAGATTGATAATGATATTAGAGACTCTTCGGTTAAACTGTCCAGCCATATTATCCATAGTACAAATATAGTTAACAAACCCCATTCTCATGCTGTTTCAAACATCTTTTTATATTGTCTCTTTATAATTAGGCACAGACCAACAGGAGCCCAGGGTTTTGAGAAAATCATTTAATGTGATAGTCAATGATCTAAACAAATAAACAACAAAAAACAATTTTGAAGGAAGTGAGACCATTCTAGGGGAATGATACATGAAAATATATTTCTATTAATAGCATTAGAAAATAAGGGTAAATATTGTATCCAAAAAGACAAAAATAGGACACTTTGAAAGAAAGATCCATCAACACTGATCTCTTGAAAATTAAAAATAAGAAAACAAATTAAACCTTAGTAGAATCTTTGGCATATGAAGTTGAATAAATCTCCGAGAAAGGAGAATAAAAGTAAAAAGAAGTAATTAACAAGAGAAAATTTATAAGAGAAATATAGACCAGCACAAAAGTTCCAACATCTAAATAGTAGGATTTACAGAAAGAGATAACAGAGAAAACTACAGTGACAACAACAGTTTCTTCAAAGAAGAAACTCAAGAAAATTTTCTAGAAGGGAAAGTCATGAGTGTCCAGACTGAAAGTGTCCACTGAATGCAATTAATTAAAATGAACCTGCATTAAGCAACATAACCATGAAATATTCATATACAGGTTACACTGAAAATATACAAGATTTCAGAAAAAAATAAAAGAACAAGACTTATAAGAAAAATCACAAATTAGAATGACACTAACCACTCAGCAGTTTCTCAGGAAGCTTAAAAGCAGTGAAAAATACACTACAATTATGAGAAAAAAATATTACAAAACCTAAAATTATACAGCTAACTAAATTATCAATTAAATTAAAGTGCTATAAAGACATATTAATCATAACAAGTCATTAAATATTGTGTCTCATGTGCTCAACTTAAGAGAAATTTGGAGCATAAACTTTCCAAATCAGGGAAAAAATAAAAAGAGAGAGAGAAAGAGGTTCAACTAAGAGAAGACATGAGACCTTGAGCAAAAATGTCAGGCCCGTACTTGTCCTGACCTCCACGTGCCCAGAGGCCATGTGACCCTAGTGGCTGGGGGAGGAGGTTGAGAACTATGGCAGGGAACCAAGCAGTGAGGGGATGGTGGTGGGCCTGCCTAGCATGATGACTGACCATTAGCCTGCCTTGGCTGAGGGCCCTGGGCAGTGGGGCCGAAAGAGCAGGCAGAGCCTTCCGCCACAGAGCCGGGAAGATGCTGCTGTCTCCAGTGCTTCATATGCACTCGCCTGCTTTGGGCGTCATGTTCCTTGGCATGGTGCTCACCCATGTGCTGGCCTGGGGAGTCTGGCAGCTGCCCTCCGTCATCCCATCCGCCAGCTTCTTCCAGGCGGTGGACAGCTGGCTCTACTGTGTCTACCAGAGTGTGGTGCTCTTTGAGAACTACACCAGAGTACAGATATTGGTACATGGAAGTGTGCCAAAAATTAAGAAGAATATAATGTATTTAGTAAATCATCAAAGCACAGTTGACTGGATTGTTACTAATGTATTGGCCACTGAGCCGAATGCTCTTGTACCTATGTGCTCTGTGCTGAAAGATTAAAACTACTTCCATCATATGGGTGTTACTTGTCTCAGCATGGAGGAAGCTAAAAGAAAGTGCCATGGCCGGGCGCGGTGGCTCACGCCTGTAATCCCAGCACTTTGTGAGGCCGAGGCGGGCGGATCACAAGGTCAGGAGATCGAGACCATCCTGTCGAACACGGTGAAACCCCGTCTCTACTAAAAATATGAAAAAAAAAAAAAAAAAAATTAGCCGGGCGCGGTGGCGGGTGCCTGTAGTCCCAGCTACTCAGGAGGCTGAGGCAGGAGAATGGTGTGAACCCGGGAGGCGGAGCTTGCAGTGAGCTGAGATCTAGCCACTGCACTCCAGCCTGGGCGACAGAGCGAGACTCCGTCTCAAAAATAAATAAATAAATAAATAAATAAATAAATAAATAAATAAATAAAAGTGCCAAATTTATTGAAAAAGAAATGAGAAACAAGTGGCAGAGCTACATGAATGTGGAAACTGCTATGCATTTTATAATTGTTTTTCCAGAAGGTACAAGGTATAACACCAGACAAGTCCTTTCAGCTCGTCAATTTGCTGCTCAACAAGGCCTTGCAGTATTAAAATATGCTGACACTACTAATAAAAACAGCTCATGTAGCTTTTAATTCTAAGAAGAATTAGTTGATGCAATTTATAATGTTATGGTAGTTCATGAAGGAAAAGATGATAAGGAGAAACATCACTATCCATGACTGAATTTCTCTGCAAAGACTGCCCCAAAATTAATATTCACATTGATGACACAGACAAAAAAAGGTGTCCCGGAAGGGCAAGAATGTATGAGAGGATGGCTTCATGAACATTTTGAAATAAAAAAAAGGAAGGTTTTAAAGAACTATGACTCACCAGACCCAGAAAGAAGAAACAAATTTCTTAGAAAAACTGTTAATTTTGAATTAAGAATCGAGAAGACTTTAGCAGCAGTATTCATCTTAAATGGTTTGACTGATGGCACACTTATGACCGAGGCTGGAAGCAGGATTCCGTATATCCACATGTTTTCCATACAGTTTCCTTCCAGCCTCTGGGCATAAGCATTCCATCAGTAAAACCATTTCAAAACTTGTGACTAAAGTCAATATGCAGTTGGTCTTGCACAATCACACATGATTTTGCAACTTTAGTCATGAGGCTGCTGGTGAGGCAAAAGCTAAGCAGAGTTTCTGCTATCCTTTACATTTCCCATGACACCTTCAGAAGATTAGTCGGATTTCATAATTTGTTATTGTTTTGCAATTCAAATTATTATATTTTCGAACATTAATTTTCAGCGTATTTTACTATTCTTGTTATTTTCCATTTATTACGATCTCACAGCTTCAAACTCTTATCACTAATCAGTATCTTGCAGCTATGGAATATTTCACTTTTTTCTTAATTTCTGCAAGTGAATGAAATAAATAGTAATTAAATATGAAGATGTTTAAGGAAAAGGGGAAAATTTCATGGGGAAGAAGCTCTATTTACTGCATGTTTTCATTGCATTGCATTATTAGCTGATTTTATTCACTTTCTATTTTGCAAAACAATGAACTTTTCTAATATATATTGAAATTGCTTAATTTGCACACCCTGTACGCTACACAAAAGAATAATGTATAGAACATGAGAATGTAGTTTAAGTTAAAATTGAAACTTTGATTCACTGTAACAGAACTTTAAATTGCCCACCATTTTGAAGACTTCAGCTACACTTTAGTACTTCCCAACCTTTGTGTCATAAGTGTTTGAAAACATTAAGGTTCTTGATTATTTTTTATGTGAAAATAACCTGTAAGAACTTTTGTTAGACCTTGAGTTCACAGATATTTGATGTAATAGGAGCCTACAGACATTTCGACAAGATTTACTACCATGTGCCTATTGCCTATTTTTCTTTGATTTAGCAAAAATCTTTAATTCAAAAATCACTTTTATGTTACCCTGGTAATTTCCACTGTATTCTAGTCCTTTCCCTTTGGATTTCCCTCAATGATGCTGCTTAGTGGCTTGAGCATAGACTTGCAGTGAGGAAATGCAGTGCTGGCCAGTGTTGCCCTGTTTCAAAGTTGAACTCTTTAAGCACTTGTGAGTGAGCTTCACTGGCTACCGAAGAGGAATTTTGCATTTGTGTAGAGAAAATCTCCTTCCTCAAGCTAATGGAATGTAAACTTAATTCATCAGAACTAAGTTAATTTGTTTATATTCCATTAGTTTTAATGGAGTTATATAGTAATTTAAAGTGTCACCACAGAGCAAGAGCTATGTTCCAAGAACGAAATCAGATAATTTCCAGTCATGGAATAATATATTCCGTAGAATAATGCTTTTAAAAAAATGTGAAGTACTCTTTTTTATGTTATAATTTAAACTTGATTGCCTACTTGTTCTTTATGTTAACATTTCTGCTTACTACTAGTGAATTTTTGCTAGGAAATTATACAAATGATCCAAATGAAACACACCGATTGAATCATGATAAACAAAACAAAACAAAACAAAACAAAAAAGGAAAATCATATCTGACTGCATTACACTGCTTATCCAAAACCAGAGAATATGCCATTTCAAGCAACACCTTTGAAGAGTCACATAGTATGAATTTGTTTGTATATGTTAGTACATAGGTGTATACACATGTTCACATACACTCAAGATGCAGTTGGGCTAACTATGAATGTTGGCATAGATAAAACTTATGAAAATTGTCTTCATGCCAAATTGTAATTTTCAATTTCTTGTAAAGTAAAATTTATATCCCTCCCATGACTTTGCTAAATAAATTTATGTACAGTACTAAATCTAGAACTTATTTCCAACTAGGTCAAAATAAATGTAAATTGTGTACCTTATTTTGAATATCATGAATGTAATACAAATTTATACTTCAGGAAGCAATATCATTGGAATTATGTTGATTATAACTCATTTTAACAAGACAAAGAAACCTGCATACAATCACTTGAGTATTATTTTTTTAGGACTACACTTATATTCTTCTCACAGAAGATCTATAAAATGTGGTACTTAAAACTATTTGTAACAAAATGTTTTTAAAATTAGAAACTTCTGTTTAACATGTATGGATATTTAGTTGAATTATCATTTCCTAAAATCAAGAGCTCTCTGCCTACCTGTAAATCTGTTCAACATCATTAAACTTCTGTTTGTATCATTATTTTTGTTTACTTATGGCTTAGTTTTTTTGTTTGTTTTGTTTTTTTAATCTAATTTATCTTTATAAGAATGCCATCAATGCGCATGCTTTTTTATATTTTTCACAACAGGGTATGTTTGCATGAATGTAAAAAAATGAAACAGGTTACTGTAAAAAAAGAAATAAATAAAAAGAAGAGAGGAGACAGAGCAAGATGGCCAAATAAAAGCCTTTGCCAATTATCCTCTCCTCTGGAAGACTAAATCTAACAGCTATTTACACACACACAAAAAGCACCATCATAAGAACCAAAAAAATTGAGTGAGCAATCCATATCTAGTTTTAACTTCATATCATTGAAAGAGGTGCTGATGAGGGTAGGAAAGACAGTCTTAAATTTCTGACACCAACCCTCTCTCATCACCCTGTCAGTAGCTGGCAGTGTAGCATGGAGAAAGAATCTGTGCACTTGGGGGAGGGACAGCACAGCAATTGTGGGACTTTGCACTTGAACACAGTGCTGCCAACACCAAGCAGAACTCGGCTGGTATTCATGGAAGGAGCATTTAGACCAGCCCTAGCCGGAGGGGAATTGCTTATCCTGGTGGTAGGAGCTTGAGTTTCAACAAGCATTGCCTCTTTGGGTCAAACTTGAAAGGCAGTCTAGGCCATGAGGACTGCAACTCCTAGTCAAGCCCTGGTGCTATACTGGGCTTGGAGCCAGTGGACTTGGACGGCACATGACTTAGTAAGATACCAATCTGGATGGCTAAGAAAGTGCTTGTGTCACCCTTTCCCCAACTCCAAGCAACACACCTCCCAGCTCTTAAAGAGACCCCTTCCTTCCACTTGAGGAGAGGAGAGGGACAAGTAGAAAGGACTTTGTCTTGCAATGTGTATGTCAGCACTACCACAGTAGGATAGGGCACTGGGCAGCGTCATGAGGCCCCGATTTCAAGCTGTAGCTCCAAGACGACATTTCTAGACCCACCCTGGGCCAGAAGGACAGTGCAGCCCTCAGTCTGTGGCCAAAGGCCCAAGAGCTCCTGGCAAATCACTGGTGTAAGTCCAAGAGTCCAAAAGCTGAAGAACTTGCAGTCTGATGTTTGAGGGCAGGAAGCATCCAGCATGGGAGAAAGATGGAGTCCAGAAGACTCAGTAAGTCTGTACTTTCCATGCCTGCTTTTATGCTGGCAGTTGATTAGATGGTGCCCACCCAGATTGAGGGTGGGTCTGCCTCTCCCACCCCACTGACTCAAATGTTAATTTCCTTTGGCAACACCCTCACAGACACACCCAGGAACAATACTTTTCATCTTTTAATCCAATCAAGTTGACATTCAGCATTAACCGTCACATTCTCTTTAGCTCTAATAATATTTGCTTTATATGTCTGTGTGTTCCAGTGTTTAGTACATATATATTTACAATTGCTATATCCTCTTTCTAAATTGATGCCTTTATCATTGTATACTGACCTTCTTTGTCTCTTCTTGTAGTTTTTGTATTGAAGTCCATTTTGTGTAAGTACAGCTACTCCTGTGTCTTTTTTGGTTTTCATTAGCATGCAGTATGTTTTCTATCCCTTTATTTTCAGTCTACATATGCCTTTATAGGTGAACTGTGTTTTTTTTGGAAGCAACTGATTATTGTGTATTTTCTTTTATGCATTCAGGCGCCCTACAAACAAATGAAAAAACATGATCCATGATCATGGATTGGAAGAATCAATATCATTAAAATGGCCATGCTTTGATTCAACACTATTCTTATCAAGATACCAACATCATTTTTTTTACAGAACTAGAAAAAACTATTCTAAAATTTATATAAAACCAAAAGAATAGTCCAAATTCCCAAGCACTTCTAAGCAAAAAGAACAAAGCTGGAAGGATCACATTATTTGACTTCAAACCACACTACAAGGCTGTAACCAAAACAGCATGGTAGTGGTACAAAAACAGACACAGACCAACGGAACAGAAGAGAGAATGCAGAAACTAAGACACGCATCTGCAGCCATCTGATCTTCAACAAAGTTAATTAAAATCTGCAATGGGGAAAGGACACCCTATTCAAAAAATGGTGCTGGGATAGCTGGCTAGCCATATGCAGAAACGTAAAGCTGGACCCCAACATTTCTCCATGTACAAAAATGAACTCAAGATAAAGACTTAAATGTAAGTCCTCAAGCTATAAGAATCCTGGAAGAAAATCTAGAAAACACCATTCTGAATATTGGCCTTGGGAAATAATTTATGATGAAATCCTCAAAAGCAATTGCAACAAAAACAAATATTGACAAATGTGACCTTATTAAACTAATAAGATTGTGCACAACAAAAGACGTTATCAATAGAGTAAATTGATAACATACAGAATGGGAGAAAATATTCACAAACTAGGCATCTGACAAAGGTCTGATATCCAGAATGTATCAGGAATGTAAGCAATTGAACAAGCAAAAATAAATCCCATTAAAAAATGGGCAAATTTCATGAACAAACACTTCTCAAAAGGCATAAAACTAGCCAAAAAATATAAAAAATGCTCATCACTACTCATCAGAGAAAGGCAGACCAAACCACAATGAGATACCATCGCCCACCTGTCACGATGACTGTTTTTTTTTTTTTTTTTTTTTTTCTTTCTTTCGTTTTTGAGGGAGTCTAGCTCTGTCGCCCAGGCTGGAGTGCAGCGGCGCATCCCCGCTCACAGCAAGCTCCGCCTCCCAGGTTCACGCCATTCTCCTGCCTCAGCCTCCCTAGTAGCTGGGACTATAGGTGCCGGCCACCACGCCGGGCTAATTTTTTGTATTTTTTTAGTAGAGACGGGGTTTCACCGTGTTAGCCAGGATAGTCTGGATCTCCTGACCTCGTTATCTGCCCGCCTTGGCCTCCCAAAGTGCTGAGATTACAGGCGTGAGCCACCGTGCCCGGCCCACAATGGCTATCATTATAAAGTCAAAAAACAACAAATGTTGGTGAGGCTGCAGAGAGAAGTGAATGCTCCTACATTGTTGGTGGGAATGTAAAGTAGTTCAGCCACTGTGAAAAAGTCGTTTAGTGATTTCTCAAAGAACTTAATACAGAACTGCCATTTGACTCAGGAATCCGTTCACTGAATATATATCCAAAAGAAAATAAATCATTCTATCAAAAAGACACATGTATTTGTGTATTTATCACAGCACTGTTCACTATACCAAAGATATGGAATCAACCTAGATATCCATCAGTGATGGATTTTATAAATAAAATGGGGTACACAGACACCATGAGATACTATGCAGCTATAAAAAGGAATGAATTCATGTATTTCGGAGCAACATCAGTGCAGCTGGAGGCCATTATTCTAAGCTAATTGATGGAGGATTAAGAAGCAAATACCACATGTTCTCATTTATAAGTGGGAGATAAACATTGGGTACTCATGGACATAAAGATAGCAATATTAGATGCAGGGGACTACTAGAGAGGGGAGAGACGGAGGGGTCAGGGCTTGAAAAATGAACTACTGGGTACTATGCTCACTACCTGGGTGATGGGACTAATTGTACTCCAAACCTCATCATCATGCAATATACATGCAACAAACCTGCACATGTACCCCCTTGAATCTGAAATAAAATTTGAAAATATATATTAAAAAAAGAAATGCTAAGGAAAGTTTTTCAAGTTGAAATAAGAGGATGCAAACTAATAGCATAAGTACTTATAAAATTAAGAATATAAAAGTAAGAATATACTCAAATTTAGAACACATTAATACTGTAATGGTGCATATTATCACTTTAATTGTCATACAAAAGTATACATCACTTTTAATTGTCATAAAAATTAGATGAAAGTATTAAAATAATGATAGGCACAATAATATGTTAATGAATATATGATACATAAAAGATGTGAATTGCAGCATCAATAATGTAAAAGGTAGAGGAAGGAAAAGTTAAAATGTAGAGTTTTTTGCGTGCAGTCTAAAGTAAGTTGTTGTCAGCTTATCATAGGCTGCTTTAACCATAAATTTTTTGTAAGCCTCATGGTAACCACAAAGAGAAAACCTGTAGTAGATGCACCAAAAATAGAGAACAGAAACAAATCATAGCATACCACTACAGAAAAATCATCGATCACAAAGGAAGAGCACATGTGAAGAAGAATGACACAAAGGAACAACAAAAACATTGAGAAAACAATTAAGAAAATGACAATAGTTAAGTTCTTACCTATAAATAATTACTTTAAATATAAATGTATTAAATTCTCCAATAAAATGTCATGTAAGGACTGAATACGTTAAAAAAATAAAGATCCAATTATACGCTGCCTACTGGATAAAGAAAACATGGTATATATACACAAGATAATATTACTGAGCCTTTAAAAAAAAGGAATTCCTGACATTTGTTAAATCATGGGATAAATTTGTAGGATGTTAAGTGAAATAAACCAGGCACAGAATAACAAATACTGCATACTTTCATTTATATGTTGATTCTTAAAACGTCAAACTCATAACAGCAGAGAGTGGAATAATGGTGGCTCAAAGTCATCTTTAGGGTTGGGATGGGAGAATGGGTAGATGTTTGTCAAAGGGTAAAAGCTTTCTGTTAGAATGAATAAGTTTCAGAGGTCTATTGTGGAGCATGGTGACTATTTAATAATCATGTATAGTGATACAATTTAAATGATGTCACTGCTCAAATTTCATGTCACATTGTAATCCCCAGTGTTGGTGATGGGGTCTTGTGGCAGGTGATTGTGTCACGGTGGTGGATCCTTCATGAATAGTTTAGTACCATCCTATAGGTGCTGTTCTCATGATAGTATTCTCATGAGACCCTGTTATTTAAAAGTATTTAACACCTCCTCCCCAGCTTGGTCCTGCTCCTGCCGTGTAAAATGCCTGTTCCCTCTTCACCTCCCACCATGAGTAAAGCTCCCTGAGGCCTCCTCAGATGCTGGCCATGCTTCCTGTATAGCCTGCAGAACTGTGAGCCAATTAAATGGCTCACAAAGCCATTTAAAACTCTTAATATTTAAAAGAGCCAATTAAAACTCTTTTCTTTATAAATTACTCAGTCTCAGTTATTTCTTTGCAGCAATGTGAGAATGGCCTAATATATAATTTACCATATACTATACTGGTAAATTGCTAGGAGAGCACATCTCAAATACTCTCATCACAAAATAAATAAGTATGTGACGTGATGGATATGTTAGTTGATTGAATCATTTCATAATGTGTATATATATATATATATAAATATAATGTACTCTGTAAACATATAAAATTTCTATTGGTCAAAAATACCTTAATGCAGCTGTAAAAATATATAAATCCACTGAAACAAATAAAAAACAAGCAAAGCAATAATTAATTCCAGGCAAAATAAAATAAAGTACACAAAAGAAAAAGTATCCAAACTATGGTATAAGTTGCCCGTAATATTCATAAAGTAAGCAGGCAAAATCTGAATGCTGATCTAAATAAAACTATAGTAAAATTATATTCATAGGTGAGTGTGAAATGTGCCTGTGTATATTGCAAAATGGGGATGAAAAATACAGCTAGATATTTATATTCCACAGTGAAAATTCAATGGCTAATGCCCAAAATTATAAAATCAATAAATATCAATTGATATAGTTTGAATATGTGTCCCTACCTAAATCTCATGTTGAAATGTAATCCCCAGTCTTAAAGGTGGGGTCTGGTTGGCGATGTTTGGATCATGGAGCGGATCCATCACGAATGGCTTGGGCCATTTCCATGATAATACGTGAGCTCTCACTGCGTGCAAATATCTGGTTGTTCAAAAGTATGTGACACCCTCATCTCAAAATCTCTCACTCTCTTGCTCCTGTCCTTGTCACCTGATACACCTGCTCTGTCTTTGCCTTCCACCATGATTGGAAACTTTCTGAGGCCTCGCCAGAAGCAGATATTGCTATGCGTCCTGTACAGCCTGCAGAACCATGAGCCTATTAAATCTCTTTTTATAAATTACTCAGTCTTGGGTATTTCTTCATACCATTGCAGAGATAGTTTAATACATCAATATTCAATCTTATTTAAAGAAATGGAGGTTAACATTTAAAATGTTATCTAAAATACTTGAAAATGTCTCTGGGAAGATATCAGCGGAGAATGAGTGGGCGAGCTATTTTTTTTTCTCACCAAATATTATAAAGCTGTTTGATTTATTAAGTTACATGCATATTTAATTTCTACAAACTTAAAAAAGTAAAAATAATAACACTGTAGCTAAAGAATATTTCTTACTCTTAAGTACTCTGTTAATGTCAGAAAATTTGTCCCTATGTTTAAGCGTAGCAGCACAATCTTCTATTGGTTCTGCTATGCTTCTTACAGTACCTTTAGTAATTAGGATTCATTGTTAGTGAGCTTATATTTCACATTTTAATGTTAACTCTTGCAACACCAACAAAGCAGTGAGGTTGACTGGAAAACAGTCAGAACTGGGAGAATATGCTATAGTCCCAGCTGTGCTAACAAAGTCACAGTTGTGACTCACTGAAATTTCTGGGATTGAAATTCTTCATTTGCAATTCTTTTTTAGTTTTAAAATTGAGGTAGTAAGTAAGTTAGGTAAATTTGAAGTCCACTCTATTTTTATTATTTTCTGGTATTATCATTAATAAGAGAAGCAAATGTCACTTGGGTTTCGCAAGTCAAAAAGCAATTATTATGAAGCAAATACAAAGTGTGATCTTCTGGAATGAATGTTGAATGAGTCTTTCATCCTGGAAACCTATTTTTATTATAAGAAAATAACTGGTTCTGGGCAGTAAGCTGTATACCTGCACATTCACTGTTTTTTCTCATTAAATTTTTTGTGTTTCCTCCACATAGCCGTGATCCCAAGAGCATACATTCAGGATATTGAATAGACAGCTAGGCCATTTATTCTAGTCACTTTCATTCATGATTATGCCTATTGAAATTGAGTGGTATTTAGGTGATATTTAGCCAGCAAACTAAGCAATACTAAATCTCAGCCTTGACATCATTTCTTCTTGTGAGGTTTCTGAGAAAGACAAATACATAAAAAGGCAAAGAATGAAAAATGAACACGATTGAATGTTAGGGTTTCCGGTCTAAAACTAAATATTGAACTCTAGTAAATTAGTGTGAACTGCACTAGAAACTCATATTTTCTAAGTTATGTAGGTATAAATAGAGACGAATTAAAGTAAAACCTAACCTTAGCTTCAGAACTCACAAGTGTAATGTAATGAAATATTAACTAAGTCCTATCTTCTACTATAAGAAAGGATCAAGGGAGCTGCCATAGTTTGGATGTCTGTTTTTCCAAACCTCATGTTGAAATTTGGTCCCCAGTGTTGGAAGTGGGGTCAAGTTGTAGGTATTTGGGTCGTGGGGTGGATCCCTCCTGAATGGCTAGGTGCTGTCCTCATGGTAATGAGTGAGTTCATGCTCTATTAGTTCCTGAGAGAGCTAATTGTTTAAAAGAACCTAGCACTTCTCCACTTTCTCTGTCTTTTTGTCTCTCTGTCTCTCTCTCTCCCTCTGTGCTTCCTGTTTCACCATGAAATTTCTACACACACCAGCTCCCTTTCACTTTTCATCATGAGTAGAAGTAGTCTGAGGCCTTCATCAGAAACAGATGTTGGTGCCACGGTTCTTGTACAGCCTGCAGACATGTGAGTCAAATAAACTTCTTTTTAAAATAAATTACCCAGCCTCGGGTTTTCCTTTATGGCAACACAAATGGACTATGGTAAGAACCAAAGAGAAAAATATAGTTTTCATTTCAATATTCAATGCCAGGGTTTGGCAAGGAAGAATGGGTGGTGGTGTATTAGTTAGACAAAAGAAAGATGTTCATGGATATTAAAGAAATGTTGTGTATCATTCTTACATCTTGTAGAAGATCTGATATGGTCAAGCCCACACACATTAGAAACTTCAGTTCCATTGAGAACTTCCCTCACGACCCCTGTGTCTCAAGATTTCCTAGGACACGCCTTGTTGCAAGTTTCTGTAGTTTTTTTTTTTTTTTTTTTTTCAATTAGGTAATCAGTTTTTCTACCTTGGAAATAGAATGAATGTAGTAATAAAGAGATGAAGAAGTGTTTTTTCCTATCCTTTCCAGTGGTGTCAGTTTCAATTTATGTTTATCTTTCAACTATATCCAGAAAAAGACCCAATTATCAAAAGTCATGCATGAGCTACGTGAACATTTCCTATGCTCTGGTCACTTTTTCTGTCACAAATCTTAGGTTTTCTATTTTGCTGTGATCAACGTCTTTATCCATTGTTTTCATGTTCAGGGTATCATATTGACAGCCAGTGCTGTAACATTTTAAATTGAATCTTGCAAGTGAAGGTGAAAGAAAATGATAAGATACTGACTCTACTATAGTCTTCCTCAAAAACAAAAACAAAAACAAAAATGAAAACAAGCCTATGACTCATAAAAGAGCAAAATAAAAGTTTTATATGGAATAAATTAATATATTTATTTTAAAATTGGTCTTATTATTCTGGACTGTTTGTATTGCCACTCTTAATACTAGTTTTCTCTCCATAAATTCATAGAACTAGAACTACAGAAATAAGGTTTTAATAAATGTGAATTAAAATGTTACCTCCTAATACATAAAGAGTATGTGCAACTCAAATCTGTTGGGAAAATAATTAACTATATATGTCGGGAAAAGAGAATAACAACAAAATGCTGATTTTAAAAACAGTGAAAACATACTGAGTGTTAAGATTAAAATTAATTTTCTTTTTGCATTTTTCAGGTATTCCAATGACCTTGTCTAGGTGTTAGAAACCTGTGGGCTTGGGCAGAGTCTCTCCCCACAAAAATGAACACTATCAAGCAAGATTATAAATCAGTGAGTCTTGAACCTAGCTGCTAATCAGAATCACCTTAAGGACATTTTAAAAACACAAATTTCTGAAGCTGCCCTAAGAACAGATAATTATAATCTGTATTAAAAAAAAAAGAAGCAAACCATAAAACAAAACTAATCTGCGTATTACCCTTAAAAAGTCACCTGTTCATAGAACCATGTTTGGAACCTATTAACACAGAACAATATTGATATTCTAATCTTTCTATTTCTGAAATTATTAGAAAAGTTATGTTTTAGCATAGATAAAGGCTACTGTAGATCTTACATTTAAACATATGTGTTTATTTTAAGTCATCAAACACTTCTTGAGAAGCATTTATTCAAGAAAGATACAGTATTAGGCAATTTATGAAATAAAAACATGCCCTGTCTTCAGAGTTTATAAATACTAGAGAAAAATGTGTATTAGTGAACATGAGAAAATAGTAATGATCAATTTGACAAAATTCAGTGGGCCAAACGATTCAGAAATATTTTTACTTTTTTGCATAGGTAATAATCATCTTGTCCACTTTATATCCAAGGTTCAGCTGAGGTCCTACTTTCTTGAAAAATATTTCCTGCATTACTCTTATTCTGGAAATATGTAATGTATTTATTCAATCTTTATATGTTAGTCAATGATGTAATCATTTTTAGTACTCTTTATTCTCATATCACTTACATATTTACAGGAAAGCTGAAAAGATAGTATAGAGGATTCCCATACACTCTGAGCTCAATTTCACCTACTAACACCTTACATTATTATGACACATGTGTTACAATTAATGAACCAATACTGATGCATTGATATTAACAAAATTCCATAATTCATGGAGATTTCCTTAGTTTTTACCTAATGTTTTTTTTTTTTTTTTTTTTTCTTTTTAGGGATTTCATACAGGATAACACATTACATTTAGTTGTCATTTCTCTTTCGGGTCCTCTTGGCTATGGCAGTTTCTAAGACTTTTCTTGTTTTTGATTAACCTAGAAGTTTTAAGGAGTAGTAGGCCTGGCGCGGTGTCTCACGCCTGTAATCCCAGCACTTTGGGAGGCCAAGGTGGGCAGATCATGAGGCCAGAAGATTGAGACCATTCTAGTCAACATGGTGAAACCCTGTCTCTACTAAAAATACAAAAAAAAAATTAGCTGGACGTGGTGGCACATGCCTATAATCCCAGGTACTCGGGAGGCTGAGGCAGGAAAATCGTTTGAACCAGGGAGTTGGAGGTTGCAGTGAGCCAAAATCGTGCCACTGCACTCTAGCCTGGAGACAGAGCAAAACTCCGTCTCAAAAAAAAAAAAAAAAAAAAAAAGTTTTAAGAGTTTTAAGAAGTATTTGTTAAGCATTTTGTAAAATGTTTACTATTGCAAATTTGTTCGATGTTTTCCTAATTGTAAATCATGAGTTATGAGTTACTGGGAAGAAGACCACAGAGGTAGAGTACCATTTTCATCAATATCAAGAATCCATATCATCAAAATGATTTATGGCTGTTGATGTTGACTTTGACTGACTGCCTGAGGTAACCTTTGTTACACTGCTGCACCACTGTAAATGTACTATTTTTCCTTCTTTCTGTATTATATACTTTGGAAGGAAGTCACTATGTGCATACCACACATAAGAGTATTTGCATCCCATCCTCGAGGACAAGGTATCTACATAAATTATTAGCAATTCTTTGCATGGGAAACTCATAATTCATTGCCATTAATTAATATATTTAATCATATACTTATATCAGTATAAATGTATAGAGATTTATTGTATACTGTGGATTAAAATCTAGTGCTGCCACTTTATTTCATTTTTTAAAATTATCTACGTTTTGACATTGGAGCCTATTTCAGCTGACTCTTGTGATTCTTTGATATATCCCCATCCTTGTATGTGTGTATGTGCATGTATTTATGTATGTATGTATATATGTTGTGAGCATTTTCTTACTTCTTGGCACCACAAGATGCGACAGAATCATCTTGTATATTTTCTACCCTAGTCCTATAACCAGCCACTTCTCCAATGAGCCCTGGTGCCTTTATTGGAGAATGGTGTTAGAAATCATTATTTAGCCACTAGATGGGCTCATTGTTACTCATGTATCACTTCTTTTAGGCTCACTCAGCTGACAGAGAAAAAAGTACTTGTGTATGATAACTTTTGTATACACACATATCTATAAATAGTTCTATACGTAACCATCTGTATCTATATTGAGCTAAATATGAGTTCATACTGATGTTTCCAGTTCTCATCCATTACCATATGGATAGGTTTTTATTTCTTTCTTTATCTATAAACTCTTACTCCAACTATAAGAAAACTGTCCCAGGATTTTGGGAGGCCGAGGCGGGCGGATCACGAGGTCAGGAGATGAAGACCATCCTGGCTAACACGGTGAAACCCCGTCTCTGCTAAAAATACAAAAAAATAATAATAATAATAAAGTAAAATAACGGGGCTTGATGGCAGGCACCTGTAGTCCCAGCTACTCAGGAGGCTGAGGCAGGAGAATGGCATGAACCTGGGAGGCGGAGCATGCAGTGAGAGCCGAGATCGTGCCTGCCACTGCACTCCAGCCTGGGCGACAGCGAGACTCTGTCTCAAAAAAATAAAGAAAAAAGAAAAAAAGATCCTTCAGCCATGTATTTAATTAAATGTTTAATTCCAGTATACATGTATAGCAGAGCCATTAGCTCATACACCCATGGGAAGCTATTTTATCAGCTAGAGTACAGTGCTCATGTGTAGTTCTCATAGTCTTATGCTTACAGATCCTACTCATTTCCAAAGCTGCTTGAGTCAGCACCTTTTCTCCCTCTCCCATTAAGTGAGGTTGTTTTACAAGTTTGTAATACAGGTAGATTATCCTGTCACACTCTGCATTTTTAAGTGACCGTCTGACCACCTGAATTATGTTTTTAAATTTGCACATGCACCAGTTTCCGTGCAGTAAAGTTCTACAGGTTTTGAAAAATGCATGATGCCTTGCAATCACCGCAATCGCACTGCCTTGCATTCACTGCAAAATACAGGAAAACTTTACTGTAACCCAAATCCCTTGATCTTTATTTGTTTCTACCTCTTTATCACCCCTAAAGCCCAGATAACCATGGGTTACTTTGTCTTTATAATTTTACCTTTTCCAGAATGTTATACAATTGGAACCTTAGGATTCTTTATCAAGAATCACTTAATATATTTTTTTGTCTTTTTATGGTTTGATAGCTCATCCGTTTGCTTCCAGCTTTTGGCAATAATAAATAAAGCTGCAATAAATACTATGCTTGGGTTTTTGTGTTATTATAGGTTATGAAATCAATTTTATAATAACTAGGAGCATGACGATTGGGTCATGTGGTGACTGTGATCATACAGTTTTGTAAGAGACTGCCTGTCTTCCAAAGTACCTCAACCATTTTGCATTCCACTAACAATCAATGAGTTTATATTGTTGTTCAACCTCTCTAGCATTTATTATCATCAATAAGTTTTTAAACATTTCAATAGGTATGTAGTAGTAGTTCATTATTCTTTTAATTTGCAATACTTCAAAAACAATTTTGCTAAAATAAATGATAAATAAAGTACTATTGCCTTTTATATTTCTGTTCATGAACCATATTTCTGTTCATGAACCATCTTGAGTCAAGTTTCGTGAATGTTGCAAATGCTGTGTCTAGATTTACTTTTTAAGACATCACATTTTACAGTTCCTAGCAAAATTAAGAAGAAGGTACAGAGGTTTTCTACATAGCCCCTATTCTCACACAAATCTAGCCTCTGCCATTATAAACATCCCCAACCAAAGTGGTACATTTGTAACACTCAGTGAATCTGCATCGACGTATCATTATCACCCAAAGTTCACAGTTTATATTAGAGTTCACTCTTGGTGTGTACATTCTATGGGTTTGGAGAAATGTATATTGACTTATATCCACCATCGTGGTATTATACATTGTATTTTCACTGCCCTAAAAATTCTCTGTGCTCCACTTATTTATTCCTCCCTCCCCCAAACCTTGGCAATGACTGAACTGTCTCTATAGATATGCCTTTTCCAGAAAGCCATATAGTTGGAATCATACAGTATCTAGCATTTTCGGACTGGCCTCTTTCAAATAGTAATATCCATTTAAGGTCCCTCCATGTCATTTTACGGTTAGCCATCTCATTTATTTTGTGTGTGTGTGTGTGTGTGTGTGTGCTGAATAATAATCCCTTGTCTGAATGGTTCACAGTTTATTTATATGTTCTCACACTAAAGGACATCTTTGTTGCTTCCAGGTTTTTGGAAATTACAAATAAAGCTGTTATAAACATCCGTGTGCAGTTTTGTGTGGATATACTTTTCAGTTCCTTTGGGTAAATACCAAGAAGTGTGATTGCCGTATCCTATAGTAAGTTTTTCTAAAAAGCACCAAACTGTCTTCCAAAGTGGCTGCTCCATTTTTTATCTTCACAGCAGTGAACATGATTTCCTGATGTTACACATTCTTGTTAGCATTTGGTGCTGTTAATTTTTTATATTAACCATCTTAATAGGTGTGTCATATTTAGTTGTTTCAATTTGCATCTCCCTGATGACACATGATGTGGAACATCTACAAGCATGCTTGATTGTCATTTGTATATTTCTTTTGTGAAGTAACTGTTAAGTTTTTGTGTCATATTTTAGTCAGTTGTTTTCTTATTGTTGATTTTAAGAGTTATTTATAAATTTTGGATTACTATCCTTTTTCATATGGGTCTTTTGCAAATATTTTCTCTCAGTATGCGGCTCATCTTCTCTTTCTATTGACATTCCTGTAACAGAGAAGAAGTTTTCAATTTTAATGAAGCCCAGCTTAATTTCTGTCATGGATACGCCTTTGGTGCTGGATCTTAAAAGTCATTGCCATACCCAAACCATCTAGGTTTTCTTCAACATTATTTTCTAGGAGTTTGTAGTTGTGTGTTTTGTGTTTAAATCTATAATCCATTCTGAGTTTATTTTTGTGAAGAGTGTAATATCTGGGTCTAAGTTCATTTTTTTCAGTGTCGAAATCCAGTAATTCCAGTACTATTTAAGACTCTATTTACTCCATTGTATTATTTTGCTTCCTTTTCAAAGATAGTTGGTTACACTCATATGGGTCAATTTCTGGATCCTCTATTTTGTTACCTTTATTTATCTATTCTTTCACAAATATGATACTTTTTATATTACTATAGTTTTACAGTAAATTTTGCAGTCAGATAGTGTGAGTCTTTCTACTTTGTTTTTATCTTCAATATTCTGTTTCCTATTTTGGGTCTTTTTCCTCTCCATGTAAACTTTAGAATCACTTTCTTTATACCCACAAAATAACATGCTGCATTTTTGATAGAGATTGAACTGGATCTGTAGATACAATTTGGAAGAACTTACTTCTTATCACTATTGACTCTTCCTATTCATTAACATGGACTATCTTTTCATTTACTTTGTTCTTTAATTTATTTCATCAATGCTTTGTTATTGTTCTCATATAGATCTTGTATATTAACACGGTTTGGCTGCATTCCCACCCAAATCTCATCTTAAATTGTAGCTCCCATAATCCCCACGTGTCATGGGAGGGATTCAGTGGCAGGTAATTGAATCATGAGGGTGAGGTTTTCCTGTGCTGTTCTCATAATGGTGAATAAGTCTCATGTGATCTGATGGTTTCATAAAGAGCAGTTCCCCTGCACATGCTCTCTTGCCTGCCACCAGGTAAGACATGCCTTTGCTCCTCCTTCACCTTCTGCCATGATTGTGAGGCCTCCTTAGCCATGTGGAACTGTGATTCCATAAAACCTCTTTTTCTTTATAAATTACTCAGTCTCAGGTATTTCTTCATAGCAGTATGAAAATGGACTAATATCTACATGTTTTGTTAGATTTATAGTTAAGTATTTTTGGAGGCTGCTAATGTAAACAGTATTTTGGTTTCAGATTCAAATTTTACTTGTTCATTGCTGAGATAGGAAAGCAATAAATGTCCAGCAGTCTTGCTATAATTGCTTATTAATTAAGCAGGCAATCAAGGAAGTAAAAGGAGTAAATGTATTCTATTTAAATGGTCAACATATTGGATGAGGTCCACCCATATTAGGGAGGTCAATTTACTTGATTGAGTTCACAAATTTAAATGGTCCTCTCAGTCAATAACATGCTCACAGACATACCCAGAAACAACATTTAATCTAAACATATCTTCACCCAATAAAGTTGACATATAAAATTAATTATTATGGCTGGGTGTGGTGGCTCACGCCTGTAATCTCCGCACTTTGGGAGGCTGAGGCAGGCCAATCACAAGGTCAGGAGGTCGAGACCAGGCTGGCCAATATGGTGAAACCCCTTCTCTACTAAAAATGCAAAAATTAGTCAGGCATGGTCGTGGGCATCTATAGTCCCAGCTACTCAGGAGGCTGAGGCAGGAGAATCACTTGAACCCAGGAGGCAGAGGTTGCAGTGAGCCGAGATCACGCCACTGCACTCCAGTCCGGGTGACAGAGTGAGACTCTGTCTCAATCAATCAATCAATCAATCAATAAAAAATAACTATTACTCTGCTGATAAGGTTTGGCTGTGTCCTCACCCAAATCTCAGTTTGAATTGTAATTCCCATAATCCCCACATATCATGGGAGGGACCAGGTGGAAATAATTGAATCATAGGGGCAGTTCCCCGATGCTGCTGTTCTCACGATAGTGAGTGATTTTTCGTGAGATCTGGTGGTTTTATAAGGAGTTTTCTCCCAGCTGCCACCGTATGAAGAAGGATATGTTTGCTTCCCCTTCCTCCATGATTGTAAAGTTTTCTGAGGCCTCCCTAGCCATGCTGAACTGTGAGTCAATTAAACCTTTTTCCTTTATAAATTAACTAGTCTTGGGTATGTCTTTATTAGCAGTGTGAGAATGGGCTAATACATCTGCCAAAATTCGTACAAGAAGAAATAGACAATCTGAATGAACCTGTATTTATTTTAAAACTGGAATCAGTAACTAATAACCTCCCAAAACAAAGATCCAGACTCAGATGGATTCACTGAAAAACCTAGCAAATATTTAAGAAAATTGGCTAGTTCTGGTGGTTCACATCTGTCATTAATTCCAGGGCTTTAGGATGCTGGAGAGAGGATCATTTGAAGCCAAGAGTTAAGGCAAAACTTGGCAACATAGTGAGATTCATATATCTATAAAAATATTGAAAGCAATTAGTTATGCATGGTAGCATACACTTGCAGTCCCAACTACTCAGGAGGCTGAAGTGAGAAGATCACTTAAGTGCAAAGTTCACAGCTTCAATGACCTGTAATTATACCACTGCACTTCAGCTGGGGTAATGGAGCAAGACTCTGTCTCTAATTATTTCATTAATTGAAAAATAAAATAAAAAGCCCAATTCTCTACAATTTCTTTCAGGAGATGAAAGCAAAGGCAATATGTCTAACTCATTTTATGAAGCCAACATTGCCCTAATACCAAAACTAAACACAAACATTACATGAAAAGAAAACTACAGGCAAATATCTTTTGTGAACATAGATGCAAAACTCCTCAACAAAATATTAACAAATAAAATCCAAGAATGCATAAAAATTATACCTCATGATCAAATAGGGTTTATACCAGGTAAGAAAAGCTGGTTCAACATTTGAAAATCAATTAATGAAATCCATCATATCAACAGGTTTTAAAAAATCACACAATTATATCTATAAATTCTGGAAAAGCATTTGATGAAATTCAAAATTCATTCATGATAAAAAACTCTGAGCAAACTAGGAATAGAGAAAAAATTCCTTAAGTTGATTAAACACATCTGGAAAAACATATAGTTAAAATCATACTTATGATCAAAAACTAGATGTTTTCTTGCTTGCTAATATCAGGAACAGCACCAGAAGATGTCCTCTACCATTGCTCATAAGAAAGGGAAGTGAAAGGCATACAGATTGGGAAGACAGAAAGAAAAATCTTTGTTCAAAAGTGACATAATTTCCTGTGTATAAAAACCACTCTTGTAACCACTCTTGTAATTCTGTAGCCCAAGAACCAGTTGGGGTACATACTGCCCTGGGATTGGAAGTTGCACCATTGGCACTCACTGCTTCTCAGGCTATAGACTCAAGACTTGAAATTAGCACATTTCATTTGTTATCAAATTTGTGGTAATAACATAATTCACATTATTTATTACTGTTTTAATATCCATATGACCTGTATTGATGTCCCCTCTTTTACTTTTTATTCTATCTGCTCTGATTTTTTTTTTTTTTTTTTTGTAAGCCTGGCTAGAAACTTATCAATATTATTTAGGTTTTCAAAGAACCAGCCTTTGGTTTCATTGATTTTTCTCTCTCAATTTCCTTATTTTTAATTTTGTTGATTTATTACATATTTTATTATTACTTTTTTCTTCTGCCTACTTTGAATTTAATGTGCCTTGTTCTACTTTCTTAAAGTAAAAGGTTTCAGATGGGTCTTATTTTCTACTGTATGCCTTCAATGTTATAAATTTCTCTCTAATCACTGATTTTTTTCTGCTTTCCTCAAATTTTGATAACTTGTGTTTTTATTTTCATTTATTTCAAAATATTTTAATATCTCTTGAGACTTTTTTATTTGACCCATATGTTACTTAGAAGTGTGCTGTTTAACAATTAAGTATTTTGAGATTTTTAAGCTTTTTTTCAATTATTGATTTCTAGTTTAATTACATTTTGGTCTGAGAGCATACTTTGTGTAATTTTATTATTATAATTTGAGGTGCATTTTATGGTTCAGCATATGGTCTATCTTGGTGAATGTTTTATGTAAGCTTAAGAAGAATATATATTCTATCGTTGTTGGATGAAGTAGTCTATAGATGTCAATTATATCCAGTTGATTGATTATCTTGAGTTCACTAATGTCTTTAATGATTTCCTGACAGCAGGATGAGTTCATTTATGATGGAGGGGGTTGAAGTCCCCATAAAGGATTTATCTATTGTTTCTTACAGTTCTATCAGTTTCTGCCTTACATATTTTGTTGTTGCCTCACATGAGCATTTTTGCCTCCCATACTCTGTTGTTACATACACACACAGTGAAGGTTATTAATGCTTATTAGAAAATGTACATTTATATCTATAAGTAATGCCACCTTTATCCCCATTAATTTTTTTTTTTTTTTTTTTTTGCTGTGAAGTTTGCTCTAATATTATCTATTCCAGCTTGCTTTTGATTAGAGTTAGCATGGTATATCTTTCTTCATCTCTTCAGTTTTAATCTATATATGTCTTTATATTTAATGTGGGTTTTTATAGACAACATGTAGTTGAGTCTTGTTTTTTGATCCACTTTGAGAATTTTGTTTTAATTGTTATACTTAGGGTATTAGAATTGAAAGTAATTATTGAGATCGTTGGATTAATACATATCATATAGGTTAATGTTTTCTGTGTGTGGCCCTTGTGGTTTATGACTAGGTTTTACTTCTCTTTTTCTCTCTTTTTTGGTTTTAATTGAACTTTTTATACATTTCCATATGCTCTCCTCTTTTAGAATATCAATTATTCATGTTTTTTCTCCTGTTAGTGGTTGCTTCAGAGTTTGCAGTATATATTTGCAGTTAATAAAAGTCTGCTTTTAAAGGACACTATATCACTTCACCACAAGTGCAAGATGCTTATAAAGAACAAAATTTTTCTATTGGTCTTTCCCTCCTCATTGTATTATTTCTATCACTCATTTCACTTGTAGATAAACTGTAATTATCAAATATGTTACTGCTATCATTATTTTGACCTGTTTTCTATTAAATCAATTAAGAATAAGAAAAATAAGAATTGGTATTTTAAGTCCACTTATTTTGTCTCTAATGTCCTTACTTTCTTTATGTAGATCTAGAGTTTCTTACCTGCACTATTTTTATTCTCTTTGAGGAATTTCTTTTAACATTTCTTGTAAGTGAGATCTACTGCCAAAAACCTGACAAAGTCTTCATTGTTGCTTCACATTTAAAGGGTAATTTCACAGGATATGACATTCTAGGTTGGGGATTATTTTCCCCTCAACACTAATTATTTTACTTAATTCCACTCTGATTTGGATAGTTTCTTAGGAAATGTTAGATGTAACTTTTATCGCATTCCCTCATACTCCATAAGTTCTCGGCCATCTGGCTTCTTTTCGTTGTTGCTTTTGTTTCATGGGTATACAATGTGTGTATGTATTTATAGCTTATGTGAGATATTTTGATACGGGCATGCAGTGCATAATAATCACATCAGGATAAATGTGGCATCCATCACCTCAAGTATTTATCCTTTTTGTTACAATCAAATTATACTCTTTTAGCTATTTTATTTTATTTCACCTTTATGTTCTTATTTTTTGTGTTTGGAGGGAATCCATCACCTGAAGCATTTATCCTTTGTATCACAAATAGTCCAATTATAGCATTTTAGTTTTTTTAAGGTGTACAATCATATCATGTTTGAATATAGTCATCCTGTGTGCTAGCAAATACTAGGTCTCATTCATCCTTTCTAACTATATTTTATAACCATTAAACATCTCCACTTCTGTGCCATCATCCTACTACTCTTCCTGGCCTCTGTTATCCATCATTCTAGTTTCTATCAACATGAATTTAATTATTTTAATGTTTAGCTCCTACAAATAAGTGATAATATGAAAAGTTTGTCTTTCTGTGTCTGACTTATTTCACTTAACATGACCTCCAATTCCATCCATATTGTAGCAAGTGACAGAATTTCACTCTTCTCATGACTGAATAGTACTCCATTGTGTACATGCACCACATTTTTTTATCCATTCATCTGTTGATGGACACTTAGGTCACTTTCAAATCTTGGCTATTGTGAAGAGCACTGCAATAAACATGGGAGTGCACATATCTCTTCAATATACTAATTTCCTTTCTTTTGGGTGCATAGCTAGCAGTGAGATTTCTGGATCACAGTAGCTCTGTTTTTTATCATTTTGAAGAACCTCCACACTATTTCCCAGGTTGGTTGTAATAATTAACATTCCCACCAACAGTGTATGAGGGTTCCCTTTTCTTCACATCCTTGCCAGCATCCTTTTCTTCACATTCTTGCTTGTCTTTGGATAAAAGCCATTTTAACTGGGGTGAGATGTTATCTCATGGTAGTTTGGAGTTGCATTTTTCTGATGATGAATGATGTTGAGAACCTTTTCATATGCCTTTTGGCCATTTGTATGTCTTCATTAGAGATATGTCTTTTCAGGTCTTTTGCCCATTTTTTAAATTGGATTATTACTTATTTTCTATAAAGTTGTTTCAGCTTCTTAGATATTCTGGTGATTAATCCCTTGTCAGATGGGTGGTTTGCAAATATTTTCTCCCATTCTTTGGGCAGTCTCTTCATTTGTTCATAGTTTCCTTTTATATGCAGAAACTTTGTAACTTGATGTGATCCGATTTGTCCATTTTTGTTTTGGTTACCTTTGCTTGTGGTAAGGATCCTTTGCCAAGTCCAATGTCCTAGAGAGTTTCCACAATGTTTCTTTTAGTAGTCTCATAGTTTCAGGTCTTAGATTTAAGTGTTTAATCCATTTGACTTGATGTTTGTATATGGTGAGAGATAGTGTAGTTTCATTCCTCTGCATTTGAATGTGTACTTTCCCTAGCACCATTTATAGAAGAGACTGTCCTTCCCCCAATGTATGTTCTTGGCAGCTTTGTTTAATATGAGTTAACTGTAGATGTGTGGATTTATCTATGGGTTCCCTATTCTGTTCCACTGATGTATGTGTCTCTCATCATCAAATACCATGCTTCTTTGGGTATTACAGCCTGTAGCATAATTTCAAGTCAGGTAATATGATTTCTTTAGTTTTATATTTTTTGCTTAGAATAGTTTTGGTTACTCTGGGTATTTTCTGGTTTCACATCCATTTTAGGATGGATTTCTGGTATTATCGTGAAGAATGTCATTCATATTTTCACAGGGATTGCATTAAATCTGTAGGTTGCTTTGGGCAGTATAAACTTTTTAACAATCTCGAATCTTCTGACCTATGAACGTACAATATCTTTCAATTTTTGTGTGTCTTCTTCAATTTATTTTATCAAGGTTTTGTAATTTTCATTGTGGAGGATTTTCACTTTCGTTATTTCCTATGTATTTAATTTAACTTGTAGCTATTGTAAATGGAGTTACTTTTCTGATTTCTTTTTCATATTGTTCACTATTGGCATATAGAATGCTACTGATTTTTGTAGGTTGATTTTGTATCCTGAAACTTTACTGTTTATCAGCTTTAATAGTTTTATAGTGGGGTCATTAGTTTTTTTTAATATAAAATCATATCAGCTGCAAATAAAGATAACATGATTTCTTCCTTTCGAATTTGGTTGCTCTTCATTTTTTTCTCTTGTATGACTGCTCCAGCTAGGATTTGCAGAACTGTGTTGAAAAAATAGTGGAGAAAGTAGGTATCCCGGTTATGTTCCTGATCATAGAGCATAGGCTTTCACTTTTTCCCTATTTCATCTGATACTAGCTGTGGGTCTGTATTATATGGCTTTCATTCTGTTGAGGTACATCCCTTCTACACTGTGTTTATTGAAGGTTTTTAATCATGAAGGGATGTTATTTCTTAAGTGATTTTTCAGTATTAATTGAAATGATCATATGATTTTTGTCTTACATTTTGTTTATATGATGTATCACATTAACTGATTCACATATGTTGAACCATTCTTGCATCTCCGGGATAAATCCCACTTGATTATGAGAAATTACCTTTTTAATGGGTTGTAAAGTTATGTTTGCTAGTATTTTGTTGAGGAATTTTGCTCAATATTCACCAGTGATATTGTCCTATAGTGTTCCTTTTCAGATGTGTCTTAGTCTGATTTTGGTATCGGGGTAATGCTGGCTTTGTAGAATGAGTTTGGAAATATTCCCTACTCCTCTAATTTTTTTTTTTTTTTGAAATAGTTTAAGGAGGATAGCTGTATTACTTCTTTAAATGTTTGTTAGAATTTAGCAGTGAAGCCATCAAATCCTGGGCTAGAAGATTTTCTATTATGGCTTTGATTTGACTACTTTTTTGTTGGTCTGTTTGGGTTTTGTATTTCTTCATGATTCAAATTTGGTAGATTGTATGTGTCTAGGAAATTATCTATTTCTTCTAGATTTTCCAATTTATTGGCATATAGTTGTTTACACTAGCCACTAATGATCCTTTGAATTTTGGTGGTATCTGCTGTAATGTCTCCTTTTTCATCTCTAATTTTACTTATTTGGGTCTTTTCTTTTCTTAGTCTGGGTAAAGGTTTGTCAATTTTCTTTATCTTTTCAAAAAGCCAACGTTTTGTTTTGTTAATCTTTTGTATTGTTTTCTTCATTAAAATTCGTTGATTTCTTCTGCAACCTTTATTATTTCTACTTTTCTACTAATTTTGAATTTAGTTTGCTCTTGACTTCCAGTTTTTTATAACACATTATTAGATTATTTGAAGTTTTTCTTCTTTTATGATACAGGAATTTATAGCTATAAACTTTACTCTTAGCACTGCTTTTGCTGTATCCCATAAGCCTTGGTGTTGTGTTTCTATTGTTTCAAGAAATTTTTGAATTTCCTTTGTAACATTTTATTGAATTACTGCTTATTCAGGAACATATTGATTAATTTCCATGTGTTTATATGGTTTTAGAAATTCCTCTTGTTATCAATTTCTAGTTTTATTCCATTGGAATCAGAGAAGATGCTTGATATATTTCAATTTTTTGAATGTTTTAAGACTTATTTTGTGACCTAATGTATGGTCCATACTTGAGAATTATTCATGTTCTGAGGAAAATATTTAATCTGCAGCTGTTGCATAAAATGTTCTGTAAATATCTAATAGGTCTATTTCATCTACAGAGCAGATTATGTCTGATGTTCTCTATGTTAAATTTCTGCAGAAAGATTTGTTCAGTGTTGAGAGTGGAGTGTTGAAGTCTCCAGCTATTATTGTATTGGGGCCTATCTCTCTTTAGCTCTACCAATATTTGCTTTATGTATCTGGGTGCTCAAGTGATGGATGCATATATATTTACAACTGTAATATTCATTTCCAGAATTGACTCCTTTATTATTAAATACTGACTTTCTTTGTCTCTTCTTATAGCTTTTATCTTGAAATCTGTTTTGTCTGATATAAGTATAGCTAATCCTGCTTTATTTGGTTTCCTTTCGCATAGAACACCTTTTTTATCCCTTTACTTTCAGACTATGTGCATCTTTGTAGATGAAGTGTTTCTTGTAGGCAACTGATCTTTGAGTGCAGCTTTTCATATCTATTCAGCCACTCTATGTCTTTTTATTAGAAAGTTTAGTCCAAATGGTCTTTCTTCTTTTCCTCCTTCCTGTCTTCCTTTTAGTTAAGATTATTTCCTCTGGTGGCATGATATAATTTATAGCTTTGAGTTTTTTGTCCATTCATTGTCTGTTTTCAGGTTTGAGGTTACAATGAGGCTTGCAAATACTATCTTATAATTCATTATTTGGGGCTCATAACAATATAGCAGTACTTGCATAGAAAATGAAACAAACAAATAAAGAAAAATCTAATAAAAACTCTGCACCTTAGCTTCATTCCTCTACATTTTAACATTCCATTTTCTACTTATATTTTACTGTATATATCTTGAAATATTGTTGTAATTATTATTTTTGATTGTTTCTAATGAGACGATCAACAGCATTCTTCGTTTCTAGTACAGTGTTTTATTATGTCCAACATTAATTTTTGATACTTTCTTAGAAATTTTATCTCTCTGCTTACATTATTTATCTGTTGCTGCATGTTGTCTATTACATATCTGAGTTTGGTTCTGATGTTTGATCTTTGTTTTAATACTTGTGTTTATTGCTAGTTAGTATGTCTTGCCACTTTTGTTGAAAGTTGGACATGATGTACTGAGTAAAATGGTACTGTGTTCAATAGGCCTTAACTGATATGGTGTTAAGGTGTGAGGAAAGAAGAAGCATTCTATTTGTTATCATTAAATGTCAGTTATTTCATGATCTTGTGCATCAAGACTGTGAACTTCACTACTGTTTTTTGTTGTTTTTTTTTTTTTTTTTTTCATTTTCTCTCCGCTCCTTAGGTGCAACAAAATGGCTTGAGGTTGGAGTTACCTGTTACCCTTCCCACATATGGAATGCTAAATTGGACTGGAGTTTGGTATTTTCCTTCCATGGGTTTGTTAGAATCTAATAAAACCCCAATAGAATAGACTGTTTAAATTGTTTTTCTTGAATATGGGCCTTGGTAAAAAGGATAGAATGTTCTGATCTGTTTCAAAATGCTTACTTTAATTTTCCCTTCCCCTTGTTGGAAGCACGAGAACCTTGTCAAGCTCATGGTGGTAAAACTCACAAACTCTATACCCTTCCCTATGTCTGGGACTCCCTGGAGATTTTAATTCTCAGTCTGTTAACACTGAGCCTCTAGTAATTTGTCAATCAAGGCTTAGGGTTTTCTACGTTGGTACTAGTTCTGTGGATATTTCTAATTATGGGGGTTTTCTCTAAGTTGTTATTCTTTGTATCTGCTTGTCTGTCTTTCTAATTTGCACGGTCAGTGTTTTGCCATGAGACCTAACTTTTCTGATAGATCTAAGTAGAGTTGTTGATTTTCTGTTAATTCACCTTGTTCCTTGTTAGGATAGAGTAATGACTTCCAAACTTTTACATGCTGAACCAGAAACGAGAACCTAGTTTAATAATTTTTTACATATTTTTTTTTTTGTAATTCTTAGATGATAGTCTCATATACTCTCAGATAAGGTGGAATTTGAGCATCTATTTTGAAAAAATATTTTACTGATTTTTTTTTTTTCTTAGAGGTATTACTCTAAGAGCAACAAGTCTCTTCTATCAGGTCTGTAGTAATCTTTCAACTTATAGGACTTTATTCAAAATTTTATTCAACTTGGTACCTAGCACAGTATTTTCATTATTCATCTAATAGAATATATAACAAAACTGAATATTTGAAGCTTACTTTTATGACAGTCATTATGTGTTAGTTTGTAGGATGATAAATAAATACCAAGAAATAAGAATATATATAAACTCCTTAAAACCTTGAATTATGTTCTACACTCATTTTATATTTCTCACACTGAAAATTCAGACTTTTGTATGCTCAATAAGAATTTGTTGCTTTTTTTTTTTTTTTAGATGGAGTTTCGCTCTTGTTGCCCAGGCTGGAGTGCAATGGCGCGATCTTGGCTCTCCGCAACCTCTGCCTCCTGGGTTCGAGTGATTCTCCTGCCACTACCTCCTGAGTACCTGGGATTACAGGCATGTGCCACCACGCCTGGCTAATTTTGTATTTTAGTAGAGACAGGGTTTCTCCATGTTCGTCAGGCTGGTCTCGAACTCCCGACCTCAGGTGATCCACTCACCTCGGCCTCCCCAAGTGCTGGGATTACAGGCGTGAGCCACCACGCCCAGCAAGAATTTGTTGTTCTCTTGAATGCTTATCCTATTTTCACTTGGAAAAGATGTGACTATTGATATAAATAATCAACAATCCAACACAAAGCAATATATTATCAAAAGATAGATCATATGGCACTAATTATCAATACTATTAAGGGGTGAAAAGGAATGTCCTAAATTTGTTTACACCATTTTGGATTCCAATTCATGAGTCAAAATTCTGTGTTTATTCTCGATTATCTTTTCAGGGCAAAATATGCAGCATATTACATGCTCTTAGCATTTAAAATTTAATGATTGTTTTAATGAAATGTTTTTATCATCTTTAAACTAAAATAATTTTATGACAATAAATTGGGTTACCCTGCATTACTTATTTGAATAATCCTTATACTTTTCAAGTTTACTTAGCAAGCCATTTTCTGTTATTGATACATGATATTTGTCCGTATATGTAATATTTTGTTACATGCATAGAACGTGTACTGATCAAATCAGAGTTTTGGGGTATCCATCACACTGAACATTTATCATTTATATTTGTTGATAACATTTCAAGTTCTTCTAGTTATTTTGAAATGTACCGTACATTGTTACTAACTATAGTCACCCTACTCTACCATTAAACATTATCACTTCATCACACACACATACTTATCAGCCTCTGGTAACTACCATTCTACCCTATATCTCCATAAGATCAACTATTTGAGCTACCACCTATGAGTAAATACATGTGAAATGTGTCTTTCTGTGTCTGGTTGATTTCACTTAAAATAATGGCCTCCAGTTCTATCTACGTGGTTCAAGTGACCTGACTGCATTATCATTTATGGCTGAATAGTATTCTGTTGTGTAAGTTTACCACATTTTCTGTATCCATTTATCCACTGATGGACTCTTTAGGTTGGTTCCATATTTTGGCTATTGTAAATAGTGCTTCAATAAATATGGTGGTGCATGTATCATTTTGATATAACATTTTTTTCCTTTTGATAAATACTCAGGAGTAATATTGCTAGATTATATGGTAGTTCAATTGTTAATTTTTTGAGAACTGTCTCTACTGTTTTTATAATGGCTGTATTAGCTTACACTTTGAACACAACTCTTTGTATGAGGGTTCTGTTTTCTCCACATCCTCACCAGCATCTTTTACTTTTTGTCTATTTGATTATATCCATTCTAACTAGGGAAATATGTCTCATCATGGTTTTGATTTGCATTTCCTTGATAGCTAGTGATATCCTGCCCTTTTATCACATACCTATTGGCTATGTGTATGTCTTCTTTTGAGAAATATATATTTAGACATTTGACCCACTTTTTGAGGGAATTATTTAATTTTCTGTCATTGAATTGTTACAATTCCTTTTATATTCTGTATATTACTTCCTTGTCAGATAAATGGTTTGCAAATATTATCTCCCATTTAATAAGTTCGCTCCTCACTCTCATTTCCTGTGCAATGCAGACACATTTTAGTTTAATGTAGTGCAGTTGTCAATATTTGTTTTTGCTGCTTGTGCTTTTGGGGTCTTAGTCACAAAACATTTGCCAAGATCAAAGTTCTGGAGTGTTTCCACTGGGTTTTCTTCTAGTATTTTTGGCTGGTTGGATCTTACATTCAAATCTTTAGTTCACTTTGAGTCAATTTTTGCATATGGTGAGAGAGAGGGGGGTATCGTTTTATTCTTCTTTATGAGATATCCATTTTCACTTATGCCATTTATGGAGGAGGGTGTCATTTCCTTAATTATGTACCTGGTGACTATGTCAAATATCAGTTGGACATAAGTAAATAAAATTATTTCTGGGTTCTCTATTTTGTTCTGTTGGGCTTCGTGTTTGTTTTTGTACTAATGCCATGCTATTTTGGTTATTACAGCCTTATAATATTTTGAAGTGAGGTAGTATGATGCCTCCAACTTTGTTCGTTTTGCTGAGGATTGCTTAGGCTATTCAAGTTAGTTTTTGATTCTGTACAGATTTTAGGTTCTTTTTTTTTATTTCTGTGAAAAATGTCATTGGCATTTTAATAGAGATTGCATTAAATTTATAGATTGCTTTGGGTGGTATGGTCATTTTAACAACATCAATATCTTTCAATTAATGAGCATGGAATGTGTTCTATTTATTGATGTCCTAGTCAATTCCTTTCATCAGTGTTTCATAGTTATTTTTGTAGAGCTCTTTCATCTCCTTGTTTAAATTTATTCCTAGGTACATTTTTTTTTTGTATCTATTGTAAATAAGATTGTCTTCTTAGGCTGGGCGCGGTGGCTCAAGCCTGTAATCCCAGCACTTTGGGAGGCCGAGACGGGCGGATCACGAGGTCAAGAGATCGAGACCATCCTGGCTAATACGGTGAAACCCCGTCTCTACTAAAAAATACAAAAAACTAGCTGGGCGAGGTGGCGGGCGCCTGTAGTCCCAGCTACTCTGGAGGCTGAGGCAGGAGAATGGCTTAAACCCGGGGGGCGGAGCTTGCAGTGAGCTGAGATCTGGCCACTGCACTCCAGCCTGGGTGACAGAGCGAGACTCCGTCTCAAAAAAAAAAAAAAAAAAAAAAAAAAAAAAAAAAAAAAGATTGTCTTCTTAATTTATTTTTCAGCTAGTTTATTATTGGTGTGTAGAAAAACTAATTGTCATATGCTGATGTTGTATCTTGCAACTTAATGGATTTGTTTATCAGCTCTAATAGTTTATTGGTGGAGTCGTTAGGTTTTTCTAAATATAAGATTATGTTGTCTGCAATGACGACAATTTGAGTTCCTCTTTTCCAATTTGGATGCTTATTGTATCTTTCTCATGCCTGATTTCTCTGGCTAAGACGGCCACTACTATGTTGAATAAGATTGGTGAAAGTTGGCATCCTTGTCTTGTTTCAGTTCATATATGAAAGGTGTTTAGCTTTTCATCATTCAGAATGATGATTGTTGTGGGTTTGTCATATATAATCTTTATTAGATTGAGGTACAGTCCTTCTATGCCTACTTTGTTGAGAATTTCTATCATGAAAGGATGTTGAATTTTATAAAATCGCTTTTCTCTGCATCCAATTGAGATGATCATGTGGTTTTTGTCCTTCATTCTGTGGATGTGATATATGATGTTTATTGATATGCATGGATTAAACAATCTTTGCATCTTTGGGATAAATCTCACTTGATCATAGAGTATTATCTTTTTCATGTGCTGTTGGGGTCATCTTGCTAGTGCTGCAGATTTTTGCATTCATATTTTTCAGGGATATTGGCCTGTAGTTGTTTTATTGCTATTGTCATTGCTGTTCTTGTTGTTTCCTTGAATGATTTTGGTATCAGGGTAATCATGGTCTCATAGAGTACATTAGGAAGAATTTTCTTAGTTTCAAATTTTTGAAATAGTTTGAGAAGATTGGTGTAATGTCTTCTTTATAGGTTTGGTAGAACTTGGAAGTAAAGCCATCCAGTCTTGTGCTTTTATTCACTGGGAGACTTTTTATTACTGATTTCATCTCATTACTCATTATTAATCTGTTCAAGTTTTCTATTTCTTCCTGATACAATCTTGTTAGGTTGTGTGTGTCCATAAACGTATCAATTTCCTCTAGGTTTTCTAGTTTGTTAGCATATAGTTGTTCATAATAGTCTAATCATCTTTCGTATTTTTGTGGTTTCAATTATGTCTTTTTTCTGTTTCTGGTTTTGTTCGTATCTTTTCTTTTTTTCTGGTTAGTCTAGCTAGTGGTTTGCCAGTTTTAACTTTTCCAAAGACAACTCTTCATTTTGTTGATCCTTTGTTTTTAAAGTCTCTATTCCATTTAGTTCTGCTCTTCACATTTTTCTTCTACTACTTTTCGGTTTGTTTTGTTCTTATTTTCTAGTTCCTTGAGATGTTTCATTATATTGTTTATTTGAAATCTCTCTCTATTTTTTGATGTAGGCACTTATTGCTATATAAACTTCCCTCTTAGTACTGCTTTTGTTGTATTTTATATGTTTTGGTACATTAGGTTTCCATATTTGGTTGTTTTAAGACATTTTTTATTTCCTTCTAATTTCTTCATTGACCCAATGGTCATCCTAGAACATGTTGTTTAATTTCCATGTGTTTGTACAGATTTGAAAGTTTCTCTTGTTATTAGTTACAAATTATATTCCACTGTGGTCTGAAAAGATACTTGATACAATTTTAATTTTTTTTTTAATTTATGGATGCTTGTTTTGTGGTCTAACATATGGTCTATCCTGGAGAATGTTCAATTTGTTAATGAGAATAATATGTATTTTGCCTCTGTGAGATAATTCTGTAAATATTTGCTCAGCCTATTTGGTTTGAAGCCTGGTTTACATCTAATATTTTTTGTTGTTTTCTGTTTAGATGATCTATGTAATGCTACAAGTGGGGTGTTGAAGTTCCCTAATATAATTGTATTTGAGTATATCTCTCCCTTTAGATCCAATAATATTTGCATATCTGGGTGCTCTGGTGTTGGGGGGATAAATATTTATAATTGTTACACCCTCTTTCTCAGTTGATCATTTTATCATTATATATTGGCCTTCTTTGCCTCTTTTTACTGTTTAATACTTACATTTTGTTTTGTCTGATATATGTATAGCTACCCCTGCTTGCTCTTAGTTTCCGTTTGTGTGAAGTATATTTTTTCATTTATTTACCTTCAGTCTATATGTGTCTTTACAGACTAAGTAAGTTTCTTGTAGGTAGAATATAGTTAGGCTACTTTTAAAAATTTATTCAGCCAGTCTGTATATTTCAAGTGGAAAACGTAATCCTTTTAAATTCAAGGTTATTATAACTATGTGAAGGCTTATTTTGCCATTATGTTAATTGTTTTCTGGCTATTCTGTATATCCTGTTCTTGACTTTCTCTCTTACTGTTTATCAATTTGGTTTGGCGGTTTTCTGTAGTGGTAACATATGAGTCTTATCACCTTCTCATTTGTCTGCTTGCTCTACTAGGGAGTTCACACTTCAATGCATTATTAATCATAAATATTGTGATTTATTAATCATAAATATTGCTTTCAATTCCAGGTTTAGGTCTCCCTTAAGAATTTCTTGGCCGGGCGCGGTGGCTCACGACTGTAATCCCCGCACTTTGGGAGGCCGAGTCGGTCAGATTACGATGTCAGGAGATCGAGACCATCCCGGCTAACATGGTGAAACCCCGTCTCTACTAAAAATATAAGAAAAATAGCTGGATGTGGTGGCACGTCCCTGTAATCCCAGCTACTCAGGAGGCTGAGGCAGGAGAATCATTTGGACCCGGGAGGCAGAGGTTGCAGTGAGCTGAGATCATGCCACTGCACTCCAGTCTGGGTGACAGAGTGAGACTCTGTCTCAAATAATAATAATAATAATAATAATAATAATAATAATAATAATAATAATTTCTTTACAGCCAGTCTATGGTAATGAATTTTCACAGTTGTTGCTAGTCTGGGAAAGAGTGCATTTCTCTTTCGTTTATGAAGGGTAATTTTGCTGAGTACAGCATTCTAGGGTGACAGTTTTTTTTCTTTTCTTTTCTTTAGGCATTTCTCATTCCCTACTGGCCTGTAACATTTCTACTGAAAAATCCACTGTTAATCTCATAGGGGTTCTCTTATATGTGACTAGATGTTTCTCTGTGGCTGTTTTTAGAATTCTCTCTTTGTATTTGACTTTGAGAATTTGATTATATTGTGTTGTGAAGAAGACCTTTTTGTGTTGCATCTATTTGAGGATTTTGGAGTGTCCTATATCTATATGTCTAAGCCACTTGTTAGATTTGGGAAGATTCCAGCTAGCATTTTGTTATATGGGTTTTCTGTGCATTTGGCCTTCTCTTTGTTTTATGGAATACAAAAAAAAAAAAAAAAAAAATTAAATATTCAGTCACTCTATGGTATTTTATATGTCATAAAGGTTTGGATTATTCTTTATTATTTTTTCTTTTTCTTTCTTTTTTTTTTTCCCCCCTGATTGGGTTATTTTAAAATACCCATCTTTCAGTTTTCTAATTATTTCTTCTGCTTTATCTAATATTTTGTTGGAGCTCTCACATTTTTTTGTTTTTTACATATTGAGTTTACTGGGTTCATGATTTTTTAAATAATATCTATTTCTTTGCTGAATTTATCATTGATATTCTGAATTGTTTTTCTGATTTATTTGTATTGTTGACCTGTGCTCTCTTTATCTCACTAAGTTCTTTAATATCATATTTTTGAATTCATTTTCTGTCATTTCATAATTTTTATTGGAATCTATTTCTGGAGAATTATTGTGTTTTTTGGAAGTGTCACATTTCAATGCTTTTTCATGTTTCTTGTTTCCTTACATTAATATCTGTTCATCTAACGTAATAATCATTTCTTCTAATTTTTTAGATTGACTTTTGTGAAAGACTTTTTCCTGAAAATGCACCTATGGTGAAGGTTGGGTAGAATACTTTAGCATTGATTCTACATGCATGGAATAGTGCAGCCTCCATATCATTTATCCTGCTATAAGCAGTGTCAGTGGCATCTGTGATTTCTTCATTGACTTGGTTTGTTTGTTAGTGGAGGCTGTGGCAAGACTTTGCTGGGAATGGGGGCAACAGATGAGCCAGTCCAGGGATGGCAGTGGTGGGCTAAGTGTGTCTGTCTTTAGGCCCCAGTGCTGTCTGCAGGGGCATTGGTGTTAGTGGGTTTAGGTGGGTCAATTCCTAGACCTCTAGGCACATGTCTCAGTTGCTGGAAGTTGCAGTAGTGGGCCAGGCAGGTGGGCAGGACCTCAGGCCTGTGGGCAATGTCCTTAACATAAGCGATGGTAGTAGCAGTGTTGGGACAACAGTTGGGCTCTCAGGTGGCACACACTAATGTTAACAGTGGCTTTGATCAGCTGTTTTGGCCAATCCCCAGGACCCCAGTTGGAGCGTGTAGGTGTGTGACAGTGTTGGTAGCGGTAGGCTGAATGGACTCCTCCTCATTTTCCTGAGAGGAGTGCATAGATGGTGGTGGACTGGAATGGTGATCCCTAGACCTTTGTCAGTATATTCAGGCACTGGGGATGGTGTTGGTAGGCCAGGCAGGTTTGTCCTCAGGACCCCTGGTGGTGCACATGAGCACAAGCTGTGATGAGCAGGGTGGGGCAACCCATAGTAGTGGTCAGACAGGCTGACCTCCGTGCACATCTGAGTGCATAGCAACCATGCTGCTGGAGGGAATGGGGTTGCTGTCAGTGGGAGCAACCCCAGGCAGGCAAGCAGCTTTCAGGCTCTGAGGAGCTTGTACTTCAGTCCTAGAGACAGTGGAGGCAATGGCAGTGCGTAGGGAGGGCCTGTCTTCAGGGCATGCGTTAGTGTACAGCAGCTGTGCTACTGGTGGAGGAGAGGCTGCTGTCAGTGAGAGTGGCCCCAGATAGATGGGTGGCTTTCAGGCTCTGAAGAGCACATACTTTGGCCCCTGACAGCAGCAGTGGCCATAGTAGTGTGTGTGGACACTGTCCTCAGGAAACTTGCTAGTGTGTAGTCACCTAGATGCTTATCGGGTTGAGGTTGCTCTTAGCAGCCTCAGGCAGGCTGCTCCCAGGCTCTGGAGACCACGTGCTTTGGATTCCTTTGTCCTAGGGACAATCTCCACAGCACACTGTACTGCTTTTTTCCCAGGGTGTAGGACTCTGTGTGGGCTAGAGTGCTGGGGACCCTTCTGCACTGTTGAGTCCAGCCAGAATTGTGCCTCCTGCAGTCTTCCAGGTGTATGTGGGGGAATGTCTGTGGGGCTCTGAAGATGTGGAGATGCTGGTTCTGCTGGGCCTGCGGGCAAACTATAATCTGATGGGTACTAGACTCTCAAAATGGGACAGTGATGTAGCTGCTTAAATCTCAAGCAGTGTGTGGGAGCAGATGTAAGTTCCCCATCTGGAGCATTGCCATCACATGGACTCCAGGCGGCTCCTTATGTTAGTCTCAGGGCCTGTAAGGGTCAAGGGGCTCTCCAATGGTTATGGATTGAGGAATCCATGGTAGAAATATGAACCACTGGGAATCTCTCACTTACTCTTTCCCTGAACTGGAGAGCATCTCCAGGCTCCTGGACAATTCTGGTTGAGCTGCCTGTCTTACTTCCCCCTTCTTCCATCCCTCAGGTGTTTACTGTCACATCTCTGCTGAATTTTAGTGTTTCTTTTTAGATGCTCTATTTAAATTAGGACTATCTATTCACAATTTTTGTTCTTTGTGGAGGAGGCGAGTATCTGATTTCTCTAGTCAGTTATCTTGAACCCTCCCCACAAGCCACATTTTGACATGAAGTAAATGTGTAGTTAAAAATAAAGGCTACATTTATGTTATATTATCAAATTGTATTGACTGTACTTAGAATGGGTAGATATGTGTTCTTGAGAAAAATTGTAATATCAGGTATCTGGTGATAGTATCATGTCATAAGAGAAAATACTTTTTAAAAAAGATTACCTTGTCATTGAGTTAAATAAGAGATAGAACTTTTCTCAATTGAACTCCATATGCTTAAATCAGAATTTGAATGTGCTTGAGTATACATTCCTTATCTAGAACACTACAGTGCATTTTCTTATTTCCTCAAGTCCATTGCCTGGCATACATGGTTATGAGTACCTGCTCCAGGGATTCGTATTCTTGGGAGTGGGTAATGTTTCTGATTACTTAATCACTTTATATCAATATATAAACTTAGGAAGGGAGATATTCAGTCAGGTGAATCAAGAGTCATAAAAACTAATGCTACCATCTGTTTTATTCCTATTGCTCCTAGTGTTATAATATATGCTGTATCTACCTGACTTACCAGCTACTAGAGCAGAGCTGGAGTTTGCAATAGATATAACTGTAATTAAATAGTCAGTCTCAAAGCAACCTGTCAGTAGTTTCCGGATGGAAGGGAAAGTTTTGTTGTTGTGGTCACTGTCTTTATAATGTACACCAATTTTATTTTGAATGAAATACTTGAGACAAAGGATCACTAAGAATGGTTAATAGTTTGAGAAGGAAATTTTTCTTCTTTGAGTGACCCTGAGTGCTATTATCATTTCTCAGATCAGCAACAACCCTGCATTGTTTTCACTGAGTATGGGGCCGTGACCCACATCAAATATAATCATGATGATGGCTGATTTTCTCCTGAATAAGTGACGGTAATACTAAATCAGTCATTTTTTTCTGACTCATGAACATACAAATCATTTTGGTTTTATTTCCATTTCCTCTGTCTGTAAATGTCAGGCATCAAAATCAGCTTTTATGCTTTAGAACTACATCAGCTCATTGATCATATTTATTTGAAAAATAATGAGCACTGTGTATCTTTTATTTGTTCACTTATTCACTCTGAACAGTTTCCAAGCTGACTTAGTGATATTGAAGTGAAGCTATGAGAAGTTAAATAATTGAAGTGTGAATTTAGATTTTTAAATTTTTCTTGCTCCTTCTTTCAATAAACACACATTTTTCAACCACTTCTCCCTTCAGGAGGTTATTAATTTCAGGTTCTCCAAATAGTGTGAAGTAGGGATTCAAATTCATGCTTTTCCATATAGATATCCAGTGGTACCTAAACAATGTACTCTTTTCCCATTGAATTATCTTGATGCAGTTGCCAAAAATTGATTGACCATAAATGTAAGGGTTTGTTTCTATACTCTAATTTCTAATTATTAATCTACATTTATACCTTCATGCTAGTATTACAAATAAGTGATGACTATAGTTTTATAGTAGACTGTAACTTTTCAATTTGTTTTTTTCTTTTTCAAGATTGTTTTGGCTATTATGAGTGTCTTGAATTTCCATATAAATTTTAGGAGTATCTGACAATTTCTGCAAAAAAAAGCAAGATGTGATTTTGATTGGATCTGTATTTAATCTATAGACCAACTTAAGCAATATTGTGGTAACAATATTGTTTTCTGTTCTATAAGCATAGTATGACTTTTACTTGTTTTATACTTTTCAGTACTAAAGTGTTGTGCATCTTTCACTAAGTTTTTAGTTGGACATAGAGAGTAGAAGAATGGTTATCAGAAGAATTTTATTCTTTTGATGCTGTTGTAAAGTAAGTCATTTCCTTAATTTTATTTTCTAATTACTCAATCAAAATATGTAGAAATACAATTGGTATTTGTATATTGATCCTGTGTTCTGACAAAGATTGTGAACTTGCTTATTATTTCTAATAGATATTTAGTATATTCCTTGGGATCTTCTCTACATAAGATGCTATTATCTGAAAATAAAATTGTTTTAAGCCTTCATTTTCAATCTAAATGGTATTTACTTATTTATTATTTCTCTATTTCCCAAATTGGCCTTGCTAGAGCCTAAAATCCAATGTTGAATAAAAGTGGCAAATGTGGACACATTTATGTTTCTTCTTCTGGATATGAGGTATCATCTGTTATTATGTCCTTAATACAGTCCATCTTTGTTCCTACCTTTCTTCTTGTATTAATATTGTTACATAAATTGCATTCCCACATATTATAGGTTCAATAAGAAAATTATATATTGTTTTATGTAATTGCTCTTCAAATAAGAGAAGAAAGAAGACTATACAACGATACCATTTTCTCTAATTAATTACGTAATTATTTTTTACCACTACCTTTTGTATGAAGATTCGAATTACTCTATAATTATCAGTTTTTCACCTTAAAGAATTTTCTTTACTATTTCTCATAAGGTAGGTATGCTAGAAATGAATTATGTCAATTTTTCCACAACAGATAAAGGCCTTATTTTGCCAAAACATTCCTGATTGGTTGGTTGACAGTTTCTGTTTTGTTTAGTTTTGTTTTACTTTTAGCACATTGAATACATTGTCACAATGCCTCTAGTTCCTATTGTATCTGATGGAAAGTCAGATACTGTTCTTATATTCTACAGGATGTATTATTTTTCTCTTGTTGATTTCAATAATTTCTCTTTGTCTTTCAACATTTGTATAATGAGTTTTCTGAGTGTGGATCTTCTTGTATTTACCCTACCTGGAATTTGTTGAGATTTGTAAATGTCTAAATTAATATTTTTCATGCAATTTGGAAATGTTTCAGTCATTATTTTCTCAAACATTTTTTTCTGTCTCTTGTTCCCTCTTCTCTTCTTCTAGTACATTCATTATGTATACATTAGTATGCTTAATGTTGCACCATATTTCTCTGACACTGCCATTTTTCATCATTTTTCCTCTCTGTTTTTCAGAATACTGATCTCTAACAATCTATCTTCAAGTTCACTGATTAATTCTCATGACAGCTCAAATGTATTAAACTTTCTAGTTCATTTTTTCCATTTTCATTGTTATATTTTTCACCTTTAATATTTCAACAAAATCCATTTTAATCATTTTCATTTTTTAATGTTTTCTATCTGGTGAAATACTATCAACATATATTCCTTCAAAATTTTAACTTTTTTTTTTTCTTTAGCTTTGTGAGCACAGTTATAATAGCTTCTTTGAAAATATTTTCTGATAAGTTGCCACGTTTGTATCCCTCAAAATCTATTTCTTTTGTATGGCTTTTACCCTATGTATCAGTATCATTTTTCTCTTTATTTAAATGTTTTTTGTTGAAATAAGGGCATTTTAGAGTATACAGTTTATCTAGAATTGTTACAACTTATTATCTAAAATATCTAATTTGTAATAAAAGTTGGAATGCTCAAAGCAACAGGAAAGGTAAAGGGATTACTGTAATATTTTTGTATGTTTGTGTTTTATTTGTTTGTTTAATGACTTGGCTTAGTTAATTCTGAAAAATATATTGTCTTCACAGTGAGAAGAATCTGATGCTCCTACTATTGTTTTCTCCATTTTTATCTTTTAGCATGGTTACCTAGTATCACCACTAGGTCAGCTTATAGCACTTATTAGTAAAAGGTTGTACCCTTAGCCTGCTAGATTTTTAATTTTTGCCCTTAGCTGTGTGTGTGTGTGTGCTCGCGCGTGCATGCACATGTACATGTACATGTGCATGTGTGTGTGACTTAAAAGTCTCTATCACAATTCATGAAGATTATGTTATGTATGTTTACCTCATATTCATTCAGAGACTAGTAGCTTGAGGTTTCCTTCTCTGATAGCTCCTGGGTAGATATTTTCTTTGTCAGGATTACTATGATATTGCTTTTAAGTCTGCATCCAAAGTCTTTCATGGGTCAAAGTAGCGTTTGGTTTAGTGCTTTGACAGAGATTCTTTTAAAGTCTGTCGTGTCAATGTGGATTCTATCATGCATTTTTTGAGTATGTGTGTAGCTTGGAGAATAATTTTAATTCTGCACCACAACTTGCTTTGGCTGCTGCTCAGTGGGTGCAAGCTAGCACTTGTCCAAAGACTTCTCAACACTCAGAATTGACTCTGATATCAGGTGGGCTCTTTTTGGGTGTCTTTTTTCCTGGTTCTCTTCACTGAATCTCTGACTGCTTTGACATTTTGCTTTCTCAAGAAGCCCTCACCCTCCTTTTAAATGTTCTTTACCAAGATTTTTATTGTTTACTACCATGTCCCTAAGGATATAGTTCTCTTCTCTCTGTTTCAAATAAAATGAGTCTCCTCAGGCATAGATGCTATGCTATTATCCCTTACATCCTTCCTCTCCCCCTGGGCAGAACCCCTGCAACAACTGTCTTAAAGTTGGGATGGGGGTCTGCTTTACCTGGGGTTGTATCCACAATGTACAAATGAGCACTCTGTGGGAGGATTTCCCCTGGTCTTTTAGGTTGTCCCTCCTGTTGTGGAACCTCCACTCTACTAACAGTGTTAGGAGCAATTGTGTATACTTCTCTAAGTCTAATTCTACTCCAAATAATGATTTAAAATGTATAATCTGAAGCATTTTCAATTTTTGAAATTGGACTAAACTTTAAGGCAAGTGTAACTAGTGCATTTATTCTAATGGAGGCTTCTCAACTAATTTGAAAACATTGCTCTGCATCCTGTAGTCCAGTGCTATCAGCCCAACAGAAGATTTCCTTTTTTCCTGCATTTCTTCTAAAACAACAACAACAACAACAACAACAAAAACCACAAAACAGGATACATGTGCAGAACGCGGAGAGTTGTTACGTATGTATGTGTTTCCCGTGGTGGTTTGCTGCATCTATTGACCCATCCTCCTAGTTCCCTCTCCTCACTCCTCCAGCAGAAGATATCTGCTTTCCAGTGAGGAATGAGAAGTTTAAAAAGGAAAGGAGATGGTTTAAGATGCAAACATTTTATGCTATCAATCAAAATGTGTATATTTTCATTTTCATATTTTGTGCTTATAAAGAGGTGATTTTATTTCTCAAAAAGATAAAAATGCTTATAAAATCAGTAGTTCATCATTACCCGTATGGTCCTAAAATTGAAAAAAAAGAAATTAAAAAGTCTTTTAAGTGTCTTTAGGGCACTGTGAAACACCAAAGAGATTTTCAGATAGATACACAAACAACTAAAAATTCTGTATCAATCTGCATATCAAAGAATTAAAACAAACTTTGTTAGTTGAAAACCAAGTAGAGAAAGAGAATGTTTCTGTGTATTCTTACTCAATCTGCAGATATGACTCGCTAAAATATAAAATATATAATTATGTTGACTAAAATTAGGAATATTGTAAATTATTTCTTGCAAAAAAGTGAGGAATAAATAAAGAAATAAGAAAGCCATGGACAATTGATGTCTATAGCTTAGTCCTGATACAATTGTTTAAACTCTACTTCACATTTTTGCTGTAAAAGTAAATATATTTTTTCTTACTCCTGCCCTGCCATGGTTTTGGTTAGAATTAGCAGGAGTTTTTGAAGTGTGATGCAGAACATTAACTTGATTTGGCCAGTTTACCTGTGAATAAGTATTTAGGAAGTCCTGACGATTGGAGAGAAGTGGGAAAGACAAATTGTCCACAGAATGGAATAAACCAGGCATAGATAATCTTTTAATAAAAAGATAAACGTTTGGAGAAATGTTGTGACTTTAGTTAACAGTTTGCTAATGTTGAGGTTTAAATGTCTAGAACCGCTCTTGGGAAATAGGTATCTCATTAATACAGAGTACAAAGTGTCAAACTGATATCGCTTTTATAATAGTGGTGGAATGGATCAAGAACACAGAATAAATAGTTTGCAATGTGCTAAAAAAAAGAAAGTGAAGCCTACGTCTTAAGTTATGGCAAGGCAATCAATGTTTGATGGTGCTTTTCTTTATACTGAGGCAAGAAAACTGGGTAAAGTATTTCATTGGCTTGCTATAAAATGACATTTCAGCTAGCAATTTGTTCAGTGTAGGCACAATTATATCTTCTCTCCATTATTAGTAACCTAAGGGACCATTTAAAGGATAAGTGTCTTTCATTCCTTTTAGAGTAGAAAGAAAAAAAAAAGCCAGTTCATGTGCTTTCTTGAGAAAAGCGTAAGAGTAAATGTATTCAGGAAAACACAACTCATTACAGAATAAATGTTCCAAGTTAATGTCACTATCTTGATGAAATAATGAAAAGTAAAGAACAAACTCAGGTGACCCTTAATGGCCCACATCTAAGGTAAGTAAAAAATCATATTCTAGTTGTCTGGATCATTTTTTTGGATATGAAATCTCACTCTGTCACCCAGGCTGGAGTGCAGTGGTGCAGTCTTGACTCACTGCAACCTCTGCCTCCCGGGTTCAAGCAATTCTCCTGCCTCAGCCTCCCAAGTAGCTCGTACTACAGGCATATGTTGCCATGCCTGGCTAATTTTTGGTATTTTAGTAGAGACAGGGTTTCATCATGCTGCCCAGGATGGTCTTGAACTCATGAGTTCAGGCAATCCACCTGCCTCGGCCTCCCAAAGTGCTAGGATTACAGGTGTGAGCCACAGCTCCCAGTCTGTCTGGATATTTTTTCTTCTCTAAACATACCTCTTGTTTCCCAATTCCAAACCTCTATGCCATTTTTTATACCTGACTTAAAAACTTTTCTGGGTGGCTTGCAAGATGGCCGAATAGGAACAACTCAGGTCTGTGGCTCCCAGAAAGATCAACACAGAAGGCAGGTGATTTCCACATTTCCATCTGAGGTGCCTGGCTCATCTGATTGGGACTGGTTAGAAAGTGGGTGCAGCCCGTGGAGGATGAGCCAAAGCAGGGTGGGGCATTGCCTCACTGGGGAAGCACAAGGGGACAGGAGATTCCATCCTCTAGTCAAGGAAAGCTGTGAGGGACTGTGCCATGAGGAATGGTGCACTCCAGCCCAGATACTGCACTTTTCCCATGGTCTTTGCAACCCACAGGCCAGGAGATTCTCTTGGGTGCCTATGCCACCAGGGCTCTGGGTTTCAAGCACAAAACTGGGCGGCCATTTAGGCAGACAGCGAGCTAGCTGCGGGAGCTTTTTTTCATACTCCAGTGGCACCTGGAATGCCAGCAAGACAAAACCATTCACTCCCCTTGAAAGGGGGCTGAAACCAAGAAAACAAGTGGTCTAGCTCAGCATATCCCACTCCCTAGAGCCCAGAAAGCTAGGATCCACTGGCTTGAAATTCTCGCTGCCAGCACAGCAGTCTGAAGTCAACCTGGGATGCTTGAGCTTGGAGGGGGAATGGGTGTCTGCCATTACTGAGGCTTGAGTAGGTGGTTTACCTCTCACACTGTAAACAAAGCCACCAGGAAGTTTGAACTAGGTGGAGGCCACACAGCTTGGCAAAGCTGCTGTAGCCAGACTGCCTCTCTAGGTTCCTCCTGTCTGGGCAGGACATCTCTGAAAGAAAGGTAGCAGCCCCAATCAGGGACTTATAGATAAAACTCCCATCTTTCTGGGACAGAGCACCTGGGGGAAAGGGTGGCTGTAGGCACAGCTTCAGCAGACTTAAATGTTCCTGCCTGCTGACTCTGAAGAGAGCAGTGGACTTCACAGCACAATGCGTAAGCTCTGCTAAGGGACAGATTGCCTTCTCAAGTGGGTCACTGACTGCTGTGCCTCTTGACTGGGAGACACCTCCCAGCAGGGGTCGACAGATATCTCATACAGGAGAGCTCTGGTTGGCATCTGGCGGGTGCCTTTCTGGGACGAAGCTTCCAGAGGAAGGAACAGGCAGCAATCTTTGCTCTTCTGCAGCCTCCACTGGTGATACCTAGGGAAACAGGGTCTGAAGTGGACCTCCAGCAAACTGCAGCAGACCTGCAGCAGAGGGGCCTGACTGTTAGAAGGAAAACTAACAAACGGAAAGGAATAGCATCGACATCAACAAAAAGGACTTCCACACAGAAACCACATCAGAAGGTCACCAACATCAAAGACTAAAGGTAGGTAAATCCACGAAGATGAGGAAAAACCTGCACAAAAAGGCTGAAAATTCCAGAAACAAGAATACTTCTTCTCCTCCAAAGGATCATAACTCCTCTCCAACAAGGGAACAAAACTGGATTGAGAATGACTTTGACAAATTGACAGAAGTAGGTTCCAGAAGGCAGGTAATAACAAACTTCTCTGAGCTAAAGGAACATGTTCTAACCCAGTGCAAAGAAGCAAAGAACCCTGAAAAAAGGTTAGAGGAATAGCTATCTAGAATAACCAGTATAGAGAAGAACATAAATAACCTGATGGAGCTGAAAAACACAGCATGAGAACTTCGTGAAGGATACACAAGTATCAATAGCCAAATCAATCCAGCAGAAGAAAAGGATATGAGAGATTGAAGATCAACTCAATGAAATAAAGCATGAAGACAAGATTAGACAAAAAAGAATGAAAAGGAACAAACAAAGCCTCCAAGAAACATGGGACCATGTGAAAAGACCAAACCTACATTTGATTGTTGTACCTGAAAGTGACAGGGAGAATGGAACTAAGTGGAAAACACTCTTTAGGATATTATCCAGGAAAATTCCCCAACCTAGCAAGACAGGACAACACTCAAATTCAGGAAATACAGAGAACACCACAAAGATACTCCTCGAGAAAAGCAACTCCAAGACACATAATCATCAGATTCACCAAGGTTGAAATGAAGGAAAAAATGTTAAGGGTAGCCAGAGAGAAAGGTTGGGTTACCCACAAAGGGAAGCCCATCAAACTAACAGTGGAACTCTCTGAAGAAACCCTACAAGGCAGAAGAGAGTGGGGGTCAATATTCAACATTCTTAAAGAAAAGAATTTTCAACCCAGAATTTCATTTCCAGCCAAACTAAGCTTAATAAGTGAAGTAGAAGTAAAACCTTTTACAGATAAGCAAATCCTGAGAGATTTTGTCACTACCAGGCCTGCCTTACAAGAGCTCCTGAAGGAAGCTCTAAACATGGAAAGGAAAAACCGGTACCAACCACGGCAAAAACATACCAAATTGTAAAGACCATTGACACTATGAAGAAATTGCATCAACTAATGGGCAAAATAACCAGCTAGCATCATAATGACAGGATCAAATTCACACATAACAGTATTAACCTTAAATGTAAAAGGGATAAATACCCCAATTAAAAGACACAGACTGGCAAAGAGGATAAAGAGTCAAGACCCATAGGTGTGCTGTATTCAGGAGACACATCTCACGTGCAAAGACACACATAGGCACAAAATAAAGGGTTGGAGTAATATTTACCAAGCAAATGGAAAGCAAAAGAATATATAATTGAAATCGGTCTCAAACTGCACTTTTGTCCAATTATCTGATATTGTGTTTGTGTGTTGGTGATTGTTGTATATGTTTGTGTTTATTTCTAAACACTTATCCTTCATCTACACACATTAGCAAACTGATTAGTAAACTACATCTCCTTGGTACACTGATGACAAATTAGAAAATTCTCTGAGAAAAGTAAAGTATGGAAAATAAGATAGTTCCTAGTTTTAACAAATTGGACTGTATTATGTCTTACAACAATAAAAGTATTTTAGAATCTATATCTTCTGAATAATTACTATATCCTAGATACCAGTTTAATTATTCAAAGTAGTCTCCAAAATAATTACTCTGAAATAGTAAATATTATCATGTTTTAGAATTGAAGAGACTTAGACTTAAAATGGTTAGTTTTCCTAAGTTTACAAGTTAGTGACTATTGGAACTAAGAATCAAACCTAGTGAAGCTGATTTTGAGATATTTAGTCTCTCAAATCTCTCCTTTTATATGACAGGAAGATATTTAAATAAATTAATAAAAATCTAATAATTCTTAAGAACCAGAAAGAATATCCTCAGCAAATCAAATTTTTGGGGTTCTTAAAAGTTACAAGGAAGATAGCACTAAACTGATTTAATCAAAAAATATTAGAGTTAATAGTGGTCATTTTCAAATAAACCCCAAAGAAGCTCCATGCTCAGTGTAAACAAATAGAAGATTGACACTTGGAAATGGAGTAATAATCAAAATAATTAATTAAAAATCTGTTTAGAACAGCGGGCCCCATTGGGTTTATCTCCTCTCCCACAGTGTGGCCAACAGCCATGGCTTTGGTACACAAATAAGCAGCCAAAAAATGCTTCCTATAAAAACTGGATGATGCTTCTGGGAAAGAATTCTAGTGTGAATGTTTGGGCATGTAAAGAAAGAAGTTTGACAGTGAGGTAAATCCATAATTCCAGAACTCCACAAACATTACTAAGGGAAAATAAAGAGATATTGTCTGCTCAGCTTAAGAGGAAAATATGTTGACTCTTCCCTACACTTTGACTCTCTGTGTGGTTAATTTTGGTTTGAAGTAAGGTGCAGAGAGAGCAGTTAAATGACCGGGCTTGCTCAATTGTAAATAGCCCAGTTAATTTTTATAATTATACTTTTATAACAATCATCAGAGGAATGAACTGGGCTATTTCTTAAAGCCTTCCACAATTAGAATAGGTTAAATAATATGGATTAATGAGCACCATTTTTTTGCATTGCTATGATTATGCCAATAGGTAAAATACAGATATGAGTCTCAAGAGTTTTTTAAACTCCCAAGTTTTCTTCAAGTTCTTTAACTTAACACTCATATTAAGTTTTATGTTCAAAGCCCACCCAAATGTTACCCATCCCTTACCCACCCAATGTAGAACTAACAAGCTCAAATCTAGGTTACACCTGGATTATGTATTAATAATACATTCTTCATTTCCATGCAGTATATTTATTTATAAAATTAGTAGTATAAGGAGAGGGTCTCATTTGCAACAAGGAGAAATCACATTTATACCATCAATTTTTTTATCAAGGACTGTATTTAAATTCTATCTGTCATGGGTTCATTGCACTTAATATGATCAAAATCACAGAGATGTAGACTATTTGGAGCTTTCTTATAGTCTCTTACTTGTGTTATCCTCATATATTTCACATTTACTCACTCGTTCATCTCATGTAGTACTGTGGCTTAAATTGTCATGTATATGGTAATGACTTCAGCTGTCCACCTAAATCTGTTCTAGCTGTCCACCAGAATCTATTATCTCCTTCTTTCATAATAATAGAATTACTGCTGGACATTTGACTGTCCAACTGTTCTTGCAGTAAAATTGTGCCACCTTTTGCTGCATGAGGTCGTACCATATAAGTTACTCATCTTTGGCCAGTGCCAAAGATGAGATAAGAAAGCTAAGTTCCTTAAAGACTTTGAAAAGAAGAGCTGACTTGCCAAACATACCTATGCTAAAAATTCTCCATTATATCCCAATCTTGAGGTAAAAACCAAAGTCATTTTAATAATGTATATAGTAATACACGTTTACACATCAGCAGGACTCACTCTTTCAGTTTTCTTAGGTACTGATTCAGATGGTACTTTCTGGTCCAGGCTTCCTCTGGCTATGATATTAACATTATGCCCATTTTGTAATTCTTACACTTTGCCCCATCTTTATTATTTTTTCATACTTTTTCCTATATGAAATTTTCAATACGTAACTTGTTTTTGTTTCTCCTAACTTGTAAGAATGCTAGTACTAAGCTGTCATGTATATTTTAAAATACAGAAAATAATTAAGCATACGTTTTCATTCTGTGGATTAAGGATTAAAGTGGGAATCAGCTGGGTGATATTTGGTCCCATAGTATTGGCTGGGGTTATTCATGTAGCAGTACTCAGCTAGGAACTCTGCTGTAGCTAAAAAGTTCAGGGTAGCTTTGAACTACAGAGTTTCTTTCATTCTGCTTCTCATTATTCGGTGATCTATCCTGGGCATTTTTTTTTTTTCATTTTTATTTTAGATACAGAGGGTATATTTTATTTGAGATACAGGGGGTATTTTATCACATGGGCATAAGGCACTCAGGAGGTGAGCACAGTTCACAAGTAGTTTTTGGACCCCTGCTTTCCTCCCTCCCTCACTTCTCTAGCAGTCTACACAGTGTCAATTGTTTCCATGTTTATGTTCATGGGTGCTCAATGTTTAGCTCCCATTATAAATGAGAATACATGGTATTTGGTTTTCTGTTCCTGCATTAATTTGCTTAGGATTATGACCTCTAGCTCCATCCACATTGCTGCAAAAGACATAATTTTATTATATATTATGGCTGGATAGTATTCCATGGTGTATGTGTACTATATTTTCTTTATTCAATCTACCATTGATAGGCACATGGGTTGATGCCCTGTCTTCGCAATTGTGAATAGCACAGTGATGAACTTATGAGTGTATGTGCATTTTTGATAGAATCATTTATTTATTTATTTATTTACTTATTTACTTACTTACTTATTTACTTATTTATTTTTTTGGGGTATATACCCAGTAAAGGGATTACTGGGTTGAATGGGAGCTCTGTTTTAGGTTATTTGAGAAATCCCCAAACTACTTTCCACAGTGGCTGAACTAATTTACCTTCCCATAAGCAGTGTATATGCGTTCCTTTTTCTCTACAACCTTGCCAACACTTGTTAGTTTACTTTTAATAATAGCCATTTTGACTGGGGTGAAATAGTATCTCATTGTGGATTTGATTTGAGTTAATCTGATGATTAGTGATGTCAAGCAAATATTTTTCATGTTTGTTGGCTGCTTTTCTGTCTTTTGAGAAGTGTTTGCTCATTTACTTTGCCCATTTTTAATTGGGTTATTTGGTTATTGCTTGTTGAATTAAGTTTCTTACAGATTCTGAGTATCAGAAATTTGTCTGATATATAGTTTGCAAATATTTTCTCCCATTTGGTAGATTGTCTGTTTGTTCTCTTGATAGTTTCTTTTGCTGTCCAGAAGCTTTTTTTAGTTTAATTAGGTCCAGTTTGTCTATTTTTTGGGGGTGGGGGTATAATTGCTGCTGGGGACTTAGCCAAAAATTCTTTGCCAAGGCAGATGTTGAGAAGGGTAATTTTGACATGTCTTCCAAGATTTTTATACTCTGAAGTCTTGCATTTAAATATTAAATCTTGCCAGGCATGGTGGCTCACACCTCTGATCCTAGCCCGTTGGGAGGTCGAGACAGGCAGATCATTTGAGCCCAGGAGTTTGAGACCATTCTGGCAATATGTTGAAACTCTGTTTCTATAAAATAATACAAAAATGAGCAGGGCATGGTAATGTATGTCTGTAGTCCTGGCGACTCTGGTGACTGAGGTGGGAAGATCACCTGAGCCCAGTCGGTTGAGGCTGTAGTGAGCCACGATTGCACTACTGTGCACCAGTCTGGCAACAGAGTGACATCCTTTCTCAAAAAAAAAAAAAAAAGAAAAAAGAAAAGAAAAGAAATTAAATGCATCTTAAGTTAATTTTTGTACACAGTGAAATGTAATGGTCTAGTTTCATTCTTCTGCATATGGACAGTCAGTTATCCCAGCATCATTTATTGAATAGGGAATCCTTTCCCCATTGCATGCTATCGATGGCATTGTCAAAGATCATATGATTGTAAGTGTACAGCCTTATATAGAAAACTGAGTTTTCTATTCAGTTCCATTGGTCTATGTGTCTGTTTTTGTACTACTACCATGCTGTTTGGTTATTATAGACTTATAGCGTAGTTTGAAGTCAGGTAGTGTGATTCCTTCAGTTTTAGTCATTGTGCTTAGGATTGATTTGGATTTGGGGGACTTTTTTTGATTCCATATAAATTTTAGAATAGTTTTGTTTGTCTTGTTTGTTTTTGCTAATTCGAGAAAAACGGTGTCAGTTGTTGGATAGGAATAGTGGTAAATCTATAAATTGTTTTGGACAGAATGGCCATTTTAATATTCTTTTAACCTATGAGCATGGAATATTTTTCCAATTATTTATGTCATCTCTGATATCTTTAAGCAGTGTTTTTAGTTCTCCTTGAAGAGATCTTTCACCTCCTTATTTAGCTGTATTCTAAGGTATTTAATTTTCTTTGTGGATATTGTAAATGGGATTGTTTTCTTGATTTGACTCCCGGCCTGGGAATTATTGTTGTATAGAAATGCTACTAATTTTCGTGCTTTCATTTGATATACTGAAATTTTGCTAAACTCATTTATCATTTCTATTAGTCATTTGGTAATGTCTTTAGGGTTTTCTACATATAAAATGATATTGCCAGCAAAAGAGATACTTTGATTTTTCTGATTCTGATGCCTTTTATTTCTTTATCTTTCCTGATCGACCTGGCTAGAACTTACAGTACTATGTTGAATAGTAGTGGTAAGAGTGGGCATCCCTGTCTTGTTACAGTTCTAAACAGGAATAGTTCTGTCTTTTGCACATTCAGTATGATATTGGCTGTAGGTTTGTCAAAGGTAGATTATTTTACGCTATATTCCTCCAATGTCTACAATGCTGAGGGTTTTATCATGAAAGAAAGTTGGATTTTATCGGCCTGGTGTGGTGGCTCATATCTGTAATCCCAGCACTTTGGGAGGCCAAGGCAGGCGGATCAGGAGGTCAGGAGTTCAAGACCAGCCTGGCCAACATGGTGAACCTCCGTCTCTACTAAAAACACAAAAATTAGCCAGGTGCGGTGGTGGGTGCCTGTAATCCCAGCCACTCGGGAGGCTGAGGCAGGAAAATTGCTTGAACCTGGGAGGCAGAGGTTGCAGTGAGCCAAGATTGCACCACTGCACTCCAGCCTGCGTGACAGAGCAAGACTTCGTCTAAAAAAATAAATAAATAAATAAAAGTTGGATTTGTGTCAACCTTCCTAGCAAGATTAGGGAAATTTTCATGGACTATATCCTCAAATATATTTTTCAAGTTGTTTATTCTCTTTTTCTCTCTCAAGAATGCCAATAAGTAGTTGATTTGTTCTATTTTCATAATCTCATATTTATCAGAGATTTTGTTCATTTTTAAATTCCTTTTTCTTTATTTTTATCTGACTGAGCTGATTCAAATAAGGGGAACTCAAGCTCTAATATTGCTTCCTTAGCTTGATCTCTTCTGCTGTTCCTGATTCTGATAGTATTCTGAAATTCTTGCAGTGACTTTCTCCTTTCCAGAAGTTCAGTTTAGTTCTTTCTTAAAATGTATTTTGTCTTTCAGCTCTTACATAATGTTACTGGATTCCTTGGTTTCCCTGTATTGTGTTACCACTTTCTTCTGAATCTCGATGAGCTCTCTTGCCATCCAGATTCTGAATTCTATTTCTGTTATTTCAGACTGGTTATGAACCATTGCCAGAGAGCTAGTGGACTCGTTTGAAGGTAAGGGGACACTCTGGCTCTTTTAATTGCCAGATTTCTTGTGCTGTTCTTTTCTCATCTAGGACGGTTGGTGTTAAAGCTATGCTGTAAGTTGAGCATAGTCAGTTGGTCTCATTCCTGGATACTTTCAGATGGCCAAGGTGCTGTACAGGATCTTTATTTGTGGGTGAATTCCTGTGCTTGGTTTTACAGGTATACGTATTAGTGGGATAATTTTTGGTGCTGTTTGGGCTATGATCCAGTAGAAGGTGCTTAAGAGTAATGGCCAGTACCTAGGCTAATACCCAGCCATATGGCTCTTTTGTACTTCCTCATGTTAACAGGTATTTTCTGCAGTAGGGGCAGGGAGAAAAATGTTTCCCTCATCAGATCCATTCATGGGACTTGGGGAACCCTCTCCAAGTCACTGGCGCTGTGCTTGTATTTCTTTTGTTAGATGTTCCAGGCCATGGGACCTCCTCGGGCAGAGACTGTAGCAGGGAGATGTCCCACACCCTTTCTGGACCAGCCTTGTGGAGGGAGGAATGCCTTGCTCCCTCTCCAGCCCAGGACCTGTACATCTGGCCCCTCTCAGTGCTCTGAGGATAAGGGCTCCTCCTCTGCTTGAGTGCTGGCCACAGATTGCAGCTCTGCACTCCTGAACTGCATGCTGCACCCCTGGGGGCACCAGAAAATCCCATGGCTTTGGGTTGGGTTCCAGCTGCATTGGAGGATTCAGTGTACTCCTGGTTCTCTGACAATGGGCTCAGGTATAGCAGTGGGCTCATGCTGGGCCGTGAAGGCTACTGTGCATCTGTTTTCTGGGGCAGCTAGACATGGGCCAAAGGATGGACTGGTGGACAGGAGGGCTTGCAGAACGGATCCCATCTAGTACAACAGGGAAGCCAGCCCCACTTTCTCCTGGCTCAGGTCAACGTGGGCAGTGCCTCCTGAAAAGGGATGGGGAAACCTGAGGGATGGGCATCTCTGACCACTGTCTGCTGGTGCTGCCCAGCACACACAACCTCCTGGGCTCTGTGCCATCAGAGGGACTGTCACTGCCTGCGCCCTAAGGAGATCACCCTACCAGCTCACACATCCATGGATAACGTGAGGTATCCTGCAGCTAGGATCCCGGAGTTCCATGGCAGAGGGAATCATCCCTCAGTTCCCTCGTTCATCCCTTTCCCAGAAGCCATTTGGGGCCAGGAACTAGATCTAGTGTTTGGGAACACCGTGGAGGATTACCAGCTTCCTCTCTCTTCAACCTCAGCTTCAACATCACCTCTCTATACATTCTCAGCATTTTATTTTCAAAAAACCTGTCCAAATTATGGTGGTTTACAAGATGATTCAGACTCACTTGGTGCAAGCAGCACTTCCTGGCTGCATCTAGTTGGCCATCTTGCCCTTTTATATGCAGGCATATCTCAGAAATATTGTGGGTTTGGTTCCAGACCATTGCAATGAAACAAATATCAAAATAAAGCTAGTCACTTTTGTAAATATTGCTTTCCCAGTGTGTATAAAAGTTACTTTTCCACTATACCATAATCTATTAAACGTGCAATAGCATTATGTCTAAGGAAACAATGTATATACTTTAATTTAAAAACACCTGGCCTGGCACTGTGCCTCAAGCCTGTAATCTTAGCACTTTAGGAGGACAAGGCAGAATTGTTTGAGCCCAGAAATTCAAGATCAGCCTGGCAACGTGACAAAACGCTGTCTCTATAAAAAAAATACAAAAAATTAGCTGGGTGTGGTGGCACATGTCTGTGGTGCCAGCTACTCAGGAGATTGAGGTGGGAAGATCACCTGAGCCCAGGAGTTCAAGGCTTCAGTGAGTCATGATTACACCACTGCACTCCAGCCTCGGTAACAGAGTGAGACTCTGTCTCCAAAAGTTAAAACAACAACAACAACAACAACAACAACAATAACAACACACTTTATTTCACTAACAACTGTCCAACCCTTCAGTGAGTCATAATTTTTTTGCTGTGGAAGATCTTGCCTCTACGTTGATGGCTGCTGTCTGATCTCATTTGTGATTGCTTAAAGTTGGGGTGGTTGTGGTAATTTCTTAAAATAAGACAACAATAAAGTTAGTCACATCAATTGATTCTTCTTTTCATGAAACATTTATCTGTGGCATGTGATGCTTTTTGATAGCCTTTTACCCACAGTATCACTTCTTTCAAAATTGGAGTCAATTCTATTCAACTCTGACACTACATGATCAGTTTATGTAACTTTTTAAACCCTTTGTTGTCATGTCGACAATGTTCATAGCATCTTTACTAGGAGTAAATTTCATCTCAACAAACCACTTTCTCTGATAATCCATAAGAAGCAACTACTGATCTGTTCAAGTTTTATGATGAGATTGCAGCATTTTAGTCACTTATTCAGGCACCACTTCTAATTCTGGGATGCTTTCTGTTTCTGCCATAACTTCAGTTACTTCCTCCACTAAAGACTTGAACCTCTCAAAGTCATGCATGAGGTTTGGAATCAACTTCTGTTAAATTTGATAGTTTGACCTCCTTCCATGAATCAGAAGTGTGCTTAATGAAGTCTATAATGATGAATTCTTTCCAGAAGCTTTTCAGTGTTTTTTGCCCAAATCCACCAGAGAATTGCTATCTATATCAACTATGATCTTATAAAATATTTTTATTAAGCTATAGTACTTGAAAGTCAGAATTACTCCTTGATCGATGGACTGTAGAATGGATGTGGTATTAGCAGGCATGAAAACATTAATCTCCTTGTACACCTCCTTCAGAGCGCTGGGGTTTCTAGATGAATTGCCAATGAGCAGCCATACTTTGAAAGAAATGTCTTTTTTCTAACCAGTAGGTCTCAACAGTAGACTTAAAATATTCAGTAAACTGTACTGTAAATAAATATGTTCTCATCCAGGCTTTGTTCTTCCATTTATAGAGCACAGGCAGAGTATATTTGGCATATTTTTAAGAGCCTTAGGATTTTTAAGTGGTAAATAAGCATTGGCTTCAACTTGAAGTGGTCAGCTGTATTAGTCCCCAACAAGAGAGTCAGCCTGTCCTTTGAAGCTTAGAAGCCAATATTGACTTCTCTCTAACAGTAAAACTCTAGATGGCATCTTCTTTTAATATAAGGCTGTTTTGTCTACATTGAAGTCATTATTTAATATAGTCACCCTCATCAAGTAGCTAGGTCTTCTGATTAACTTTCTGAAGCACTTACTGCTTCACCTTGCACTTTTATGTTATGGAGATGGCTTCTTTCCTTAAACCTCATGAACCAACCTCTATTAGTTTCCAACTGCAGCTTCCTCACTCTTTCAGCCTTCATAGAATTGAAGTGAGATAAAGCTTTGCCCTGAATTGGGCTGTGACTGAAGGGAGTTATGCGGCTGGTTTGATCCTCTATCCAGATTACTGAAACTTTGTCTATATCAGCAATAAGATTCAGTCACAGCCCAAATCTTTTGGGTGTTCACAGGAGTAGCACTTTTAATGTCCTTCAATAACTTTTTCTTTGCCTTGAAAAGCTGGCTAATTATTTGGCACATGAGGCCTTGTTTTTACCAATCTGAGCTTTCAACATGCTTTCTTCACTAAGCTTAATCATTTCTAACTTTGGATTTAAAGTGAGAGATATGTGACTCTTCTTTTTACTTGAATACTTAGAGTCTATTATAGAGTTATTCATGGGTATAATGTCAAAATTGTTGTCTCTCGGGGAATAGGGAGGCCTGAAAAGAGGGAGGGAGATGGGGAAATGGCTAGTCAGTGGGGTAGTCAACAGCACACATATACCATTTATACATTAAGTTTGCTGTTTTACGTGGGTATGGTTTGTGGCATCCTAAAATAATTACAATAGTAATATCAAAAATCATTGATTACAGATAACCACAACAGATATAAGAATAACGAAAAAGTTTGAAATAATGTGAGAATTATAAATATGTGACATAGACACAAAGTGAACATGTGCTGTTAAAAAAAAAAAAAACACCAATAGACTTGCTTTATGCAAGGCAAAACTTCAATTTGTAAAAAACACAGTATTTATGAAGCACAATTAAGTGAAGCACAGTAAAATGAGATGGTATTTATTTTATATTTATTTTGCAAAACAATTCTACGTGTTTTTAAATCATATAATATGTCCATCTCTAGAACCAAGTGGGGCTTGTGGAAATTTTGGGGCAGCTTCCCAAAATAATCACATTTGAAAAGAAACTATATATTTGAATTTTGTATAGGTTCTTTTGATATAATTAAACAATGAAAGTTCAAAATTGAACTTTAATTATGTTAAGAAAATAAAATTAGGCCGGGCGCGTTGGCTCACGCCTGTAATCCCAGCACTTTGGGAGGCCGAGGCTGGTAGATCACAAGGTCAGGAGATCCAGACCACGGTAAAACCCCGTATCTACTAAAAATACAAAAAATTAGCCGGGTGTGGTGGCAGGTGCCTGCGGTCCCAGCTACTCAGGAGGCTGAGGCAGGAGAATGGTGTGAACCCAGGAGGCGGAGTTTGCAGTGAGCCCAGATCGCGCCACTGCACTCCAGCCTGGGTGACAGAGGGAGACTCCGTCTCAAAAAAAACAAAAAAAAAAAAAAAGAAAAGAAAATTTAGTTTCAGTGTTGCATGGCTTTCTCCTCAGTCCCCAAAAGCAAAGAATATAAGGCAGTCATTTCTGCCATCCTATCTAATGAATAACTTGGTATATAGATTCTTGATAACATTGCTACTATTTTAATCTGGTTGGAAAGTGTGATGATAGTTAAAATTTTTAGCTGAAACTCCTGCCTTGCATGAAAACCACCAGGCATTTTTATCTGTATTCCTATTTTGATAATAAAATATTTGATGATGAGCAGGTAGATATATTATTTGCATTTACCAAACAAAACAAAACAACACAAAGGCTTAAAAGATGAGATGGTTTGCCTAAAGTTGCATAGGTAGTTGCAATACCAAACTAATATGCCTCATTATCTTGTGGCAATTACACTAAATTACACTCCACTCTATACCTAAAAATTAGAAAGCAGAGACATAAACATCCATATCATTTATTTTAAAGTACCGTTAATTATTGTTTATTTATATGGTTTAATGATTTGGCTTCCCAGAATGCTGGGCTTTCTTAGCTTCCATCAGAGCACAAAGAAGTCATGAACCATACCATGCTCTCTTAACTTCAGGCCTAGTTGTTAGCACTAATAACATAAGATAACAATTGCAAATAAGTGTCATTTTTGTTTGTACTTTTATTGCACATCACTTCAGCCTTTATTTCCTACCATGCTCTATGTGAATGCTTCCAAAAGAAATTTCGTGTAATATGCATTTAAAAATACATCAAGGAAACACATGTTAAAAAGCAATGGCATTTCAGGAAATGACTAGAATTCTGCAAGTTACACTCATTATCGGTATGGCTTAATTTTTCATGCATCTGTCTAACTGCTGTTTCATTTTTTTTGATGTTCCAATTGTACCCATCTGGACATATTTGAATAAATGTTCTAACTGTATTCTATTTGTTTAAATAAGGGGAAAAATTAACATCTCTACCTGCATGATATTTCCTGTCTTTCTTCTTTATCTAGTTCAAACAAAGAAAATAAAAGTTATAACTATTTGAAAAAACAATGGAGACATTGTGACATTTAAGGTAAAATAAACATCAATATTTAAAAGAAGAAAATAGTTCATATTATTTTGCAAGCCATTATTTCTGAATGTTTTAAACTTAAAAATTTAGGTAGCAAAGGTAGGCTTTATAAATAGTAAAAGGAGCAGTAATGATACAGTTATTTTTATATAATATGGCAGATTATTCAGAGACTTTTATGTTAACACCCTTTATGTGGGTTGGAAATCATTGAATATCATTGTTTTACTCAACTCAGGCTATGTTAGCACCACCTTCTTTAGGAGACCATGTCATAGCATGGCAGAAATTCATATTTAAAAACTCGGGGACACCTCCCAAGGAAAACTACTCATCTTTTTTCTTTTGGGCAGGTATAGCTTTAGGCAAAACTGTGAGATCTGTAAAGCTCGTATTTAGAGCTTGTTGCACCACCTTTTCTTATTTTTCTGGAATCCAAGGTGTTTGATCTGTCCTAGAAGAACTTTTTCATTATTTTTTTTTTCTCTCTGAGGCCCTATATTACATGAGAAGAGCCAATTTTCAACCCAATAATTCTTATGATCTAGGCTTGGGGTTTTGATTTAATATGGGTGAACTTTCATTTCCCAATTCACATTCTTGATGAGAAAGCAATCTTCCTTACCACTTCCTTGAGTTATTTATTTATTTATTTATTTATTTATTTATTTATTTATTTATTTATTTATTAGTTTCTCCTTCACAGATGGGACTGGATTTTGAGGCTTCCAGCTTTGTAACAATCTACCTCACCTGAGTAGGGACCCAAAATTGATGGATCTCCTTAAGCAATAAAATTCTGGCCTGGCGCAGTGGCTCAAGTCTGTAATTCCAGCACTTTGGGAGACCGAGGCAGGAGAATCGCTTCAGCCCAGGAGTTTGAGACCAGCCTCGGGAATATCGTGAAACCTTGTCTCTACAAAAACATATAAAAAATTTGCTGAGCATGGTGATGCATGCCTATAGCCTGAGCTATTCAGGAGGCTGAGCTAGAAGGATCGCTTGAGCCCAGGCAGAGGTTACAGTGAACCATAATCACACCACTGCACTACAGCTTGGGTGACGGAGTGATACCCTGTCTAAAACAAAAACAAAAACAGCACAAAAGAAAGAAAGAAAGGGGAAGGGAAGGGAAGGGAAGTGGAGGGGAGGGGAGGGGAGGGGAGGGGAGGGGAGGGGAGGGGAAGGGGAGGGGAGAGGATGGGAGGGGAAGGGGAGGGGAGGGGATAGGAGGGAAGGGAAGGGAAGGGAAGGGAAGGGATCCTAGCTGACTGTTCTATGGTCTATAGGTAGGTTTTATAGTGAATGGGTAACATTCCTTTGATTTTAGCTTACCATTCTCACTTTGTTATTAATATTTCTTCATTCCTATTAACCTCTCCTTTCCTGCTTTCCTTTCCTCTTCATTTGTTCCTCTTTCTTTTTCTCTTTTCTTTCCCTTCTCCATTTCCTCTCCCCTTTCTTCTTCCTTTCCCCTTTTCTTCTTTCCTTTCCCCCACCCCTTCTTCTTTTTTCAATTTCTCCTTCCTTTCTTTTAAATATGCTATATATTTTTTTCAATGATCATATTTCATCCAGCATTTCTGTGTGCTTCTATTGTTTTTGTTGTTTGTTTTTTGTTTTGTTGTGTGTGTGTGTGTGTGTTTTGGGTGGTGGTGATTGTAGGCCATCATTAACTTCTTCTGGTATATAATTGAAAGTCTATTTAACCCCAAGTCAAATTTCATGTTTGTGTATCTAATTGACTCAGGGCTCTGCATTCTATGAACACGTTAACTAACTTATATTTTCCCCATTCAGAAAAGGGAAAATAACATTTTAATCTGATTGAACACGTTTACCTATATAACAAATCTGCACATGTACCCCTGAACCTAAAATAAAAGTAAAACAAATAATAAAGAAGGGAAAGAATGACTTCATCTCCAAATTGAAATCAAGGAATGACAAATGTTGGACATTTCTTAGAGTGATTCAAGATGATGGAGAAGAAATTTGGGAGCAGGTGTATTTTTAATACCATCTGTATTTCAACTATTCTAGTTAAATGTGGGACTAATGTGTTGGCCTAAAGGAATAAGTTTATGACTGAAATATTTGAAAAGCAGAAATATTTTATTGAGCCCTTAACATGTATTAGGAACTCTTAACAACAACCCTATAAAATAAATTACCCCTATTTTAAAGTTGAGGAAATGGAGGTAATGGAGTGTAATGTGCCAACAGTCACACAGATAATAAACGGCTAAGCCAAGATCCAAACCTAGGCAATATAGCTCTGTTGTGATTAATCAATATATTGAAATGATGCTAAAGGCAAGAAGGATAATAGACCAACTGATTCTATCACTTTTTTATATATAGATCTGATGATGTCTCTGTATTTTATCAAAGGTCAAAAGTTTTCTATGCTTAACAACAGCAATTAAAGGTAGATTGTTAGTCATCACCTTCATAGCAATTTGCCCTATCAGGGAAGGAAAAGGTGCTTTCTTCTGAGGAAAATATTATCAGGTAAGGACCTTAATTCAATAAATTGCTTGTTAATTCACAGACACCTGTCTTAGCAGCTGGCTAGAACACTGCTAGAACACTGAGACTAGATGATCCAGTATCTACGTCTACCTTTGTGCATTTTTCTTTTACAGCATGGAAAGAATGTTCAATTGCTTAGATGTGTGAAGACATGAAGCCCCATTTGATACTTTCTTTCCCTAATGAAGCATTTCTTTTTTCAACAAAATTATTTTTTGGCTTAAAGAAGTAATTCCTCTTTCTAACTAGGCAGTCCCTATGTGCCTTCATAAAGAAAGCATTGTTTGGCAACATACACCAATAAATAATACTAGACTTGAAAAATTAGTTGTCTTGCTATTACATTTTTTGTGTTTTTTTAAAAGTAATCTCACATATTTTTGGATGCTTACCTGGGAATACTGTGACGCAAAGCCAGGTTAGTGCAGTGGCAGTATCATTTGACTGTGTATAAAAAAATGTGTGGAATTTATTTTAAAATTGTATTTCATAGACATACATCCAGGGATTCTGATTTGGTACTTCACACTAAGGGTGAGGTCCAGGAATCTACACTTACAAATTTCCTGAAAATTTGGGTACAGGCTTTTTGAAACTAAGTTAAGGAGTAGTTCACATACATTTTGAGCATCTGATAAAATGATTTGTGCCCATCTAATGAGATACAGTATCTTTGTTTCTGTGTTAAGCCTAGATTTCCTTTTTTCTCTAGAGCTTCATTCATTTAAGATGGAATTCTCTAATTCTCATTCTGTTTTGCAATCCAGTGGGAAATTGCTTTGTTTTCTTTTTCTGAAGTCCACCTTCAATTTATTAGTCCCTTTATTATTCCATAACCTTTCATGTTCCCTGTTATCTTCTTAGTGGGCTAAGGGTATAGACTCTGGAGCTTGTCTTAGTTGGAATTTGGACTGTAGAAGCTGGCTGTGCAACAATAAATGGCTTAACCTCTCTTTGCTTACATTTAGTCATTTCTAAAATGGGGAGGATGATAATAGTACTTAACACATACTTTTCTTTGGAGATTAAATGATATAATACACTTTAATTAGAGCACCAGGGCATCGCAAGTGCTCAATAAACACTACTTATCATCTGATATCTAGCAACATCGTGATCATCATCTTTACCATTATATGATTTCCTACCAGGTTTGCTTCTTAGCTCTTCATTCTGGAGAGAGAATCTCGTCTCTCTTTCCTAAACCCAAATAAATGAATCTGATAGTTAAATGGTACAATACTAAAACTCATTACACTACTCTTCCATTAATTTTATTTTTATATAAGAGAGTATAAAATGTTTTTGTAGTTTAACTAATAAATATTAATTATAAAATAAACACTCACGTAACAATAACCTGCATAGCCCTCATTGCATATGTTCCCCTCCCTCAGCTATAACTTCTATCTTGATTAATCATTCTCTCACTTTTTTTTGTGGTTTTATCATATACATATTCATATTTGAAAACTGTATGGTTAGGTTTTCTGTGGCTTTGGACATTGTAAAGCTTAGCTATTCCATATACGTTACTCCATGATTCACTTCTGCTCAAAGTTATGTTTGTAAAAAACATCCACGTTCAAGGGTAAAGGAATGCCATTTTCTCTTTTCACTCCTATAATTTATTCCATTGTATCACTACAACAAATTACATATTTTATTGTTGATAGATACTTGGGTCATTTAAAGTTTTCGCCATTATAAACATTTATTCCATGAATGTACTTATATAAGCTTCCTTGTGCGCATATTCAAGACTTCTCTCTACTTGCAACTAGCAGTGACATTGCTAAGTTGGTTTAGGCAGATGCTTGAGTTTGATAAACAACATCAACATTTCTAATTAAAGTTATCATAGTCCATATAAGTTTGATCAATTTAATCTACCATTAGAATAGGAGAGTTCTTGTTGTTTCATGTCCCTGCTGTAATTTTGTAATGACATTTCTCTTTTGTCAAAATAGCTATGTATACTTTCTTCGTTATAGTTTCATCTAACCTGACCCTCATTACTAATGAGGTTCTGCATCTTCTTGAGTGCTACCAGGTATTTGGATTTGTTCTTTTTTAGTGCCTGTTTAAAAGCCTGGCTTGTTATACATATAGCACAGTGTTTCAGTTAAACACTGTGAGGGCTGGTTTTAGATCTCTTTTGTTGAGTATATCATTCCTTCAAGTATGCATTCATTCATTCATTTTTAATATATTTTGAAGTAGTTACTGAAAGCAAAATGCTAAGTAAACTCCTTTATTTTTGGAGGCAGGGTCTTGCTCTCTCACCCAGACTGGAGTATAGTGGTACAGTCACAGTTCACTGCAGCCTCAAACTCCTGGGCTCATGGTATTCTCCTACCTCTGCCTTCTGAGATGCTAGGATACAAACACACACCACCACACTTGCCTACTTTTTATAAAAATATTGTGTTTTTTGTAGATAGGGGATGTCTTGCTATATTGACCAGTATGGTCTCAAACTCTTGCCTTCAAGCAATTTTCCCACCTTGGCCTCCCAAAGTGTTGCGATTACGGGCATGAGCCTCAGCAAACTCTTTTATACTTACCTGCACTTTGTAGTTGTTTCATGAACTTTAAATGGCTAAATGAAAATTAACCTGTTTCACCCTTTGCCTCAGTTGCCAAGACTTTGAGGCCAAATATGTTAATCATTTGGAATTTCCTGCGTATCTCAGAGTCCTAATAATATACATTAGTATCTAGGCATTGGCTTCCTGTACGACAAATTGGTAAGCAATAATTTCCACCTGCGGGTAAGTTAAGGAATTTAAACATGTTTATTCATATTTTTTCATTCAAAATAAAGATAGCTTCATTGGGCCCTACATAAAAGTGCATATTCTTACAACTTAGATTACATACTTTATATGTTTTCTAATTGACAATGAGAATTAGGCACTATTTTATTGTCACTAAAATATTAATATATAGGCATAGTTGAGAATACATGATATGTGTAAAAGAAAATAAAATTTCAGGGCCTTCTCAATTTATAATGCTAAGGGAGAAGTTAAGCCCGAGTAACAGAATCATATATCACTTTTGCAATTCTGCTTCTTAAATGATAGATAACTCTCTTCCTCATTGTTCTTGTTCCATAAATGACTAGGAGAGACCAAAGACCAGAACTTCCCCACTTTCCCATGGAAAGTGATTGAAATATTAACATTAACGAGCTATAATGTTTGCTTTTGTATTAACTGCCTCCTTTAAGTCCTGTACTTGACTCAGACTAGATGATACCCAAGACCCTATAACTGTTACATCTTTGGTGTAGAATGTTAAATATGTCTCTCTGAAAGAAAAAGACACCTTGACTAAACTATGTGTTATGTCTTCTGTAGAAACATGTTGACATTCTGTTACACTTCCCTAAACTTTGCTTATATAAGCAATCTCAAACTTTTACTCTTTGAAACACTGATTTCCATTTTTTAGAATCTGTACTTCTTAGATGGATCATCCTCAAACTTTGTGCTTGCATAAGCTCTCTTTAAACTAGATTCTGACCATTTCAATTATTTTAGGTTGACATTTTGGTAACTCAGAAGGAACCTGAAGCAAGTCTTCAAGATTCCTACCATTTTGCACACAACTGGTACCTTGACACCAGCGCATATGGCTTTTGTTCACCCAGCCTTACCAGAGCTGGCAGGGGTCTCTGTCAAGACTCTTCTTGGGTTTTAAATCTCCCTAATTTTGGCTTGGAATTTGGGCCTTATTTGAGTGACCTGAATCACACTCCACAGAGCTGGAATTGAAGCTTTGCTTTTAAGGAAGGAGAATTATTTGTTATTCTCCATAGATTCTGCTGACTGCAGATTTGTGATTTTAATTTTTCTCTGAGGTTAAGATTTTGTTTATCTTACTTATTAAAGTTTGCAATCTATTTCTCTCAGTAGAAGTTCAGTCAAGAAGAAAATAGTTTCTCTTTGAAAAGAAAAAGTGAAATTTTTGTAACCTAAGCAACATATATGTAATCTTTAAAACTGACCAGATTCTGAGGCTTGATTAAATTGACAATTTGAAAATTTCTTGAATGACCAACATTCTTCACACTAGGTAATAATCTAAATTATGAGCAATCGTACCTATAAGGCCATGTCTTTATCCTCAAGGAGAAATCCACCTTTAGACACTCCAACTGAATTTATGTAAAATACTTATGGCACCGTTTCCTGTTGGTATCTAGAAAAATGGTCTTACTTAATGCATGAAGAACCCAAAATGGGGTACCTTTAAAAATAGGTAGCCAGAATAGAGTACTTTAAAAATACCTAAATTCGTTTATCTGTGTGCTCAGTGAGAAACAGCCAGCTCTAGGGTAAACTAGAAGAACTTGAAGAGATATTTTTCAATAGTACTTAGAAGCCTCTAAAAGAGGTTCTGATAAAGTCATTTCTTTGAAGGAAGAAAACAAAATATTGTCTAAAACTATCTTTAAATTAAAAAAAGGAAACACTGAAGGCTTTTTCCCTGTCACCTCCAACTGCTCCTTATTTTTAGCCTTGAGATCTGAACTCATCCCTTTCTGCTTATTTCCTCCGTTCCCATACATCTTTTAGGCTGAGATTTTTGGAATTCTACTATGCACACATTTCCTTTACTCGAAAGGGGGACAATGTATTTAAATTTGGAACAGTGGGAATAAACAGAACAACTACAAAATGAAAATGAACCTAAGATTATAAAAATACAGATCCAACAAATTATTTCTAAACTAGAAATGATGAACAACACTGATGATACAGTGATGGAATAGCAGATGAATCCTTTCAATGCCCTGGTTTACTCTGTGGTCCCTTGGAGATGTAAATCTTATCATGTCTTTGAAATGGTAATATCCAGGGAATTAGCTAAGCAGCAGTTGAGATCAGATGTGAAACAAGTTAAAATTCTTTAAATACTCAAACTGCCTGCTTTGGATCCCATACAGAATCTGGATAAAGCACTCTACCCTGTGGTCTAGTGGTTAGGATTCTGAGCTTTCATGGCTGTGAACTGTTTTCAGTCCCTCATTAGGGAATCGGTCTCATATGTCTTAAATTATTTGTATGACTCCACATGTTTTAGGCACCTATTTGTTACTGATCCTTTTCCCTTCCATGGACAGCTTTCGATTTTTTGTCTTTTCATATGTGGGGCACATGGAGCTTTGGGGCCTTCATGTGTAAATGCTCAGCTGAGAAGCTGATATCCTAGAAAATCTGGCCAGATAGAAACGTGGGTTGTATTCCATTTGTGACTAGCAAGACTTTTCTTTCTTTGAGCTGTCTTTGGAGTAATTCTGGATCTTGTAAGGATTGCTTTACACGTCTTTGGAGATGTCTAGTTAATTCTTGGTTAAGTTATAAATTTGGTTAAGGCTCACTGCTTTTGGTGTGTCACTCCACCAAAAGATACCTTTGGCTTTCAAAAAAAAGTGTAATAAAATATTTATAAAAGATAAGCCTTCAGATAAGATAGGCTTACTTCTTTTTCAGAGCTATCTATGATGAGTCTAGGCATAAAAAAAAAAAAAATCATTTGCCTGCTTCCTTAATGAGCTCTACTCTGGACTCAATAATTTTAGATAAGAAATAGAAACTAAGTTGGAAAGACCACCCATTGAAGACAATTGGTATGAAAAGTACATCTTTCTGGCATTTAGCTGGCAATTTTGAAATCCCTTTGTAAAAGAATTTTACAGGTATAAAGGAGATCTTCATTTGTAAAAACATCTCTTTCTGCATGATGGTGAATATATTGGCTCTAAGTTTACATAACAAACCTTACCTTTGTTCAAGATACTTTCCTGCAATTTTGTCTTGACTCAGCCTGTACCTATTTCATTCTTTCTCTCAGCAAATAATGGTGATCTAAGTTATTTGCCTTTGGGATGTAAATTTTGCCTGAGTCATGTCTTTTGGAAGAGCAAATTTACTGTTGCCTGGCTAACAATTATTTAGGGCTTGATAGTCTGAAGGAATGAGAGAAACTATTTGAAAATCAGCAAAGGAAAAACTTTGTGAAGCTATAAAAGCTGCTTCTGTCTGTTTTTCTCTATGTCTATATGTGTATAGGCAACATTTCACTACCAAAATATGTGAAAGAGTTCTAAGTAATTGGCTTAAAAAAAGTAAATGCCTAAGTCAAATATTTTATCAGCAAAGTGGAAACTAACTCTTCAAATGCCATTTAATTCGCATGACTTGCGTAAATCTTTGGTAAATAAGAGTAGTTTAATATTTTCAGCTTAACAAAAACAATAATTTATTTTAAGTTCTGAGCAAAAAATGCATTTAACTTTATGATTTTTTGCTGCTATACTTGCTTAACATACAGTAATATAAAAATGGTAAATAAAAAATTAACTTGAGGTGATGGCTACCTTAGTTTAATGAACTATTCAATCACAAATATTAAGAAAAAATTAAATGAGATATAAGTTTATAAATGAAGTTTCTACAGTTTCAAAACTATTTTAGTAATTTGATATCTTGAATTATTGTTATGTTAAATGAAGTGATCGATAAATATTTGATGACTGAGACATTTCTAGGTAAGGTAAAACACTGAAACATTAATTATCAAATATAAGTTTAAGTTTATATAATTTGGCATATTATTTTTATATGGCATAGAAAAACTAAACATTCTTAAATCTGTTGATAAACAAAAAAAATTGAGGAAACATCTTTTAAAAATTATAAAATGAGGCCATGCACAGTGTGTCATGCCTGTAATTCCAGCTCTTTGATAGGCTGATTTAGGATGATTGCTTGAGGACAGGAGTTTGTGACCAGCCTGGGAAACACAGCAAAACCTCATCACTAGCAAAGAATTTAAAAATCACTCAGATGTGATCATGCATGCCTGTAGTTTCAGCTACTTGGGACGCTGACACGAGAGAATCCTGGATCCCTTGAGCCCAGAAGTTAGAGGTTATAGTGAGAGACAGGACTAGCTGGATTTCCTAGGCCGACTAAGAATTCCTAAACCTAGCTGGGAAGGTGACCACACCCACCTTTAAACACAGGGCTTGCAACTTAGCTCACACCCGACCAGTCAGATAGTAAAGAGAGCTCGCTACAAGGCTAATTAGGCTAAAACAGGAGGTAAAGAAATAGCCAATTATCTATCACCTGAGAGCGCATGGGGCGGGACAATGATCAGGATATAAACCCAGGCGTTTCAGCCGGCAACGGCTAGCCTCTTTGGGTCCCCTCCCTTTGTTTGGGACCTCTGTTTTCACTCTGTTAAATCTCGCAGCTACACTCTCTTCTGGTCCGTGTTTGTTAGGGCTGGAGCCGAGCTTTTGCTCGCCATCCACCACTGCTGTTTGCCGCCGTCGCAGACACGCTGCTGACTTCCATCCCTCTGGAGCCTGCAGAGTGTCTGCTGTTCTCCCGATCCAGCGAGGCTCCCATTGCCGCTCCTGATCTGGCTAAAGGCTTGCCATTGTTCCTGCACGGCTAAGTGCCCGGGTTCATCCTAATCGAGCTGAACACTAGTCACTGGGTTCCATGGTTCTCTTCCGTGACCCACAGCTTCTAGTAGAGCTATAACACTCACTGCATGGGCCACGATTCCATTCCTTGCAATTCATGAGGCCAAGAACCCCAGATTAGAGAACACGAGGCTTGTCACAACCTTGGAAGCAGCCCGCTGCCATTTTGGAAGCAGCCAACAACCATCTTGGGAGCTCTGGGAGCAAGGACCCCCCAGTAACATTAGTGAGCTATGATTGTACCGATACACTCCAGCCTGAGTGACAGAGCAAAAACTTATCTCTTAAAATATATATATATATACACAGATTATAAAATAGTATTCTTCTGCAAATATTGGTATAAAATGTTTTAAAATTGCTTTCTAGGTTTTTCACAGAAAATTAGGGTTACTGAGTTAATATTATAATTAATATATGTAATTGAAAGGACTAAATTGTACTAAGTACAATTCTAAAGGCAAAATATATTTTTAAGACAGCATTCTTTTTTGGAAAAAAAGGTTGTCAGAAAAGCATAAATATGTGATTTTTATCAAAGAAAATAGGACTTTTTTCTGGTTTAAATGTTATTTGAAGTTTGTTTCAAAATGAAGTAAAATGATATACAGAAAATGTTTAATTGATTTGTTTTAATTGATTTAGTTGATTTAAGTTTAATTGAAAAAGTTTTATAGATTTAATTGGATCTAAAAGTTGGGGAAAGAAAAAATGAAAAAAATTGTACAATATTACAAATGTTGCATAAAAATCTTCTAATATGTGTTCCAAGGAAACTGAGATTAGATGAATTTGATTTTAATGTTTTATTAATGTTAGCTTTTGTATTTTAAATACATGAATATAAAAGTAAAATTTGGTTTTGACATGAATTTTGTGTAGTTTTAATAAGAGATAGTAAAAGATTTTTTTTCCCTTTTAGTAAATTGCAGAAAAAATAATAGATGTGGGCAGAGACGGAGAGACATGTCCTTTTGGTCTCATGCTATCTTCTGAGGATCTCTGAATTGTTTGGGAAATTGAGTCTCTATCAGGTTAATGCCCTTTGCCTTTTGAAATCTTTGAATTATCATTGTAGCTAAATAAATGACATTTTACAGTGACCTGTGATCCTATTTTAATATTGTTTCAAATCTTTGATATTTGGTATACTCCCCCAGATCAAATTTTAAATTCTAAAATTAAGATTTTTGACCTGAACTAACTGAAATGTAACAAATAGGAATCCATGGATGTCAAAGCAAGACATATTAGGATTATTTGGTATGCAAAAATCATGTGGGAAGAATTCTTCAATAAGAAATGGTGTTTAATTTAAGTTAAGTTATATTTGTATAAATGTTATTAATTTTTTTAATTGTATGATATTCCTGAATTCTGATATGTCTTCGTGTCTGTTGTCAGTCATAATTACGGTTATTATGTTAAATTGTTATATGCCACAGAAATGACCAAATTTTCTTCTCAATTGCATCTTTAAGCATGGCTATTCTAAGTCTTTTATCATACATAAACAATTATTGTTTGACTTTGATTTTTTTCAAAAAATGGTTTTCAATTGTCTACAGTTCAAAATTTGCCTTTTCTTCAAGGAAATTCATAAAAAGAAAAAGGACATTGGCAAATACTCTTAAATGAGGGTTTCTGATAACTTTGGAGTTTATACCTTTCATTGAACTAGATAAAACATTTCCAAGACTCTAATTAAAAAGCAAATACCTTTATAAGGAATGATGAGCCAACATTAAGCAGAATAAGAATTAAATGCTTGGAATTGTTTTAGAATTCAATCATTTTTAATACTTTTTTTGTTTGAAACATTGCTGATTTATTTCTTATTTTATTTTCTAGAATCAAGAAAACAGTTCAATAAGAATCCATTTTCCTTGGTAACAGGACACAATTGAAAACACTGGTTATTTAACCAAAGCTTCATCTGAAATGGCATATTTTATGGATATGACGAGACTGCTTTGAGGAATTTAAGTGGAATTTATAAAGCTGATAAAGAGCACCTTGGAAAGATTGGCCTAGTATCTCATCTACTTGGTTCCCTTAGGAGCCTAGGAACCTCAAGATATCTGGGGACCTCGAGAAGAGAGAAATTCACTCAATTTATGCACATATTACAGGCATAGTCTAATGGTGAATTATTGGCTTGGTTTCCTGGTCTTAAAAGGCTTTTAGAAGTTGAATTTGAGATTCTTTATGAAAATATTCCAGCAAAGTCAACTTAAAAGACCCTATATGACGATTCATTATTCTTGTTTATGCAAATAATCAGGCCAAGTAAAATACTGTAACTTATTTTGCAAGTAAGTTGGTTTTACTAAGATTTATCTTTGGTAGAAATGGGGAACTGGGGAGAGAAAAATTATGTATCAGGGAAAATTATAACAGACCTATTATTACATTCCAGCTCTCATCATTATTTCTGAGTTGGTACTGTTTTCCTACAACTTGGACTAAATCCCAAATTATTTTCTGGCTACAATAGGTCTATGAAGAAAGACTGGGTTTTAATTTTCTTCATGATGTTTTTAGTTGACTCCCCAGTGAAACAGGTTTTTTGTTCTGACACAGAAATTCTCTTTTTGATTATAATCCTTTTGTACACTGTATTTCTACTATATGTCTCTCTCCCAAGAAAATTGTTTTACTTCTCCCAAGAAAATTAACCCATAATGTTTCCAAAGATTAGAGATGGTTCAATAACAAATCTATATAAATCAGCAACTTGACTGATGTTGCATTGTTGCCACCCTGTTCTGCCATCCTAATTTGTCTTTTGGCACTCTTAAAATTCTTCAATGAGATGTATCCCCCTCACTTTCATGAGACATGACATCCATTTGTTGTTGTTGTTGTTGTTTCAGATGGAGTTTCACTCTTGTGGCCCAGGCTAGAGTGCAGTGTCATAATCTCGGCTCACCGCAACCTCCACCTTCTGGGTTCAAGTGATTCTCCTGCTTCAGCCTCCCGAGTAGCTGGGATTACAGGCATGCACCACCATGCCCGGCTAGTTTTGTATTTTTAGTAGAGATGGAGTTTCTCCATGTTGGTCAGGCTGGTCTCAAACTCTCAACCTCAGTTGATCCTCCCACCTCGTCCTCCCAAAGTGCTGGGATTACAGACATGAGCCACCATAGCCGGCAGATTTTTTTTTTTTTTAATTGAAATTTTATTTTAAGTTCAGGAGGAGGTGTGCAGATTTTTTATATAGGTAAACTTGCATCATGGGGATTTGTTGTACAGATTATTTCATCACCCAGGTATTAAACCTAGTACTTATGAGTTGTTTTTGTTTTTTTTTTTTTGATCTTCTCCCTCCACCCACCCTCCACCCTCTGACAGATGCCACTGTGTGTTGTTCCCCTCTATGTGTCCCTGTTTTCTCATTGATTAGCTCACACTTATAAGCAAGAACATGTGGTATTTGGTTCTAGTTTGATTGCACTGTGGTCTGAGAGACAGTTTGTTATAATTTCTGTTCTCGTACATTTACTGAGGAGTGCTTTACTTCCAATTATGTGGTCAATTTTGGAATAAGTGTGATGTGGTGCTGAGAAGAATGTATATTCTGTTGATTTGGGGTGGAGAGTTCTGTAGATGTCTATTAGGTCTGCTTGGTGTAGAACTGAGTTCAATTCCTGGACATCCTTGTTAACTTTCTGTCTCGTTGATCTGTCTAATGTTGACAGTGGGATGTTAAAGTCTCCCATTATTATTGTGTGGGAGTCTAAGTCTCTTTGTAAGTCCCTGAGGACTTGCTTTATGAATCTAGGTGCTCCTGTATTGGGTGCATATATATTTAGGAGAGTTAGCTCTTCATGTTGAATTGATCCCTTTACCATTATGTAATGGCCTTCTTTGTCTCTTTTGATCTTTGTTAGTTTAAAGTCTGTTTTATCAGAGACTAGGATTGCAACGCCTTCCTTTTTTTGTTTTCCATTTGCTTGGTAGATCTTCCTCCATCCCTTTATTTTGAGCCTATGTGTGTCTCTGCACGTGAGATGGGTCTCCTGGATACAGCAAACTGATGGGTCTTGACTCTTTATCCAATTTGCCAGTCTGTGTCTTTTAATTGAAGCATTTAGCCCATTTACATTTAAGGTTACTATTGTTATGTGTGAACTTGATCCTGTAATTATGATGTTAGCTGGTTATTTTGCTCATTAGTTGATGCAGTTTCTACCTAGCATTGATGGTCTTTACATTTTGGCATCATTTTCCAGTGGCTGGTACCGGTTGTTCCTTTCCATGTTTAGTGCTTCCTTCAGGAGCTCTTGTAGGGCAGGCCTGGTGGTGACAAAATCTCTCAGCATTTGTTTGTCTGTAAAGGATTTTATTTCTCCTTCACTTATGAAACTTAGTTTGGCTGAATGTAAACTTATGAGTTGAAAATTCTTTTCTTTAAGAATGTTGAATATTGGTCCCCACTCTCTTCTGGCTTGTAGCTTTTCTGCCGAGAGATCCACTGTTAGTCTGATGGGCTTCCCTTTGTGGGTAACCCGACCTTTCTGTCTGATGGCCTTTAACATTTTTTCCTTCATTTCAACTTTGGTGAATGTGACAATTATGTGTCTTGGAGTTGCTCTTCTTGAGAAGTATCTTTGTAGTGTTCTCTGTATTTCCTGAATTTGAATGTTGACCTGCCTTGCTAGGTTGGGGAAGTTTTCCTGGATAATGTCCTGCAGAGTGTTTTCCACCTTGGTTCCATTCCCCCCGTCACTTTCGGATACAGCAATCAGGCGTAGATTTGGTCTTTTCACCTAGTCCCATATTTCTTGGAGGCTTTGTTCATTTATTTTTACTCTTTTTTCTCTAAACTTCTCTTCTCACTTCATTTCATTAATTTGATCTTCAATCACTGACACCCTTTCTTCCAGTTGATCACATCGGTTACGGAACCTTGCGCATTTGTCACATAGTTCTCGTGTCATGGTTTTTATCTCTGTCAGGTTGTTTAAGGACTTCTCTATATTGGTTATTCTAGTTAGACATTCGTCAAATGTTTTTCAAGGTTTTTAGTTTCTTTGCACTGGGTTCATAATTTCTCCTTTAGCTCGGAGGAGTTTGATTATCTGAAGTCTTCTTCTCTCAACTCATCAAAGTCATTCTCCATCCAGCTTTGTTCCATTGCTGGCGAGGAGCTGAGTTCCTTTGGAGGGAGAGAGGCACTCTGATTTTTAGAATTTCCAGGTTTCTGTACTGCTTTTTCCCCATCTTTGTGGTTTTATCTACCTTTGGTCTTTGATGATGGTACAGGTGGTGTTTTGGTGTGGATGTCCTTTCTGTTTGTTATTTTTCCTTCTAACAGTCAGCACTCTCAGCTGCAGGTCTGTTGGAGTTTGTTCGAGGTCCCCTCCAGACCCTGTTTGCCTGCGTTTCAGCAGCAGAGGCTGCAGAACAGTGAATACTGCTAAACAGCAAATGTTACTGCCTGATCATTCCTCTGGAAGCTTCATCTCAGAGGTGTACCTGGCCCTGTGAGATGTGAGGTGTCAGTCTGCCCCTAGTAGGGAATGTCTCCCAGTTAGGCTACTCGGGGGTCAGGGACCCACTTGAGCAGACAGTCTGTCCGTTCTCAGATCTCCAACTCTGTGGTGGGAAAAACGACTACTCTCTTCAAAGCTGTCAGACAGGGACATTTACATCTGCAGAGGTTTCTGTTGCCTTTTATTTGGCTACGCCCTGTCCCCAGAGGTGGAGTCTACAGAGGGAGGCAGGGTTCCTTGAGCTGTGGTGGGCTCCATCCAGTTCAAGCTTCCCGGCTGCTTTGTTGACCTACTTAAGCCTCAGCAATGGCAGGTGCCCCTCCCCCAGCCTCGCTGCCACCTTGCAGTTAGATCTCAGACTGCTGTGCTAGAAATGAGGGAGGCTCCATGAGTGTGGGACCCTCCAAGCCAGGCACGGGATATAATCTCCTGGTGTGCTGCTTGCTAAGACCCTTGGTAAAGCGCAGTATTAGGGTGGGAGTGACCCAATTTTCAAGGTGTTGTGTGTCAGGGTTTCCCTTGGCTAGGAAAGGGTATTCCCTTCCCCCTTGCGCTTCCCAGATGAGGCGATGCCTCGCCCTGCTTCAGCTCTCGCTTGTTGGGCTGCACCCACCGTCCTACACCCACTGACACACCCCAGTGAGATGAACCCAGTACCTCAGTTAGAAATGCAGAAATCACCCATCTTCTGTGTTGCTCACACTGGGAGCTGGAAACTGGAGCTGTTCTTATTTGGCCATCTTGGTGCAGATCAATTCTGTTATTTTCTGCGAGCAGATATTTTCAGATTTCTTTTTTTTTTCTTTCTTCTTCTTCTTTTTTTTTTTTTTTTTGAGACAGAGTCTTGTTCTGTGGCCCAGGCTGGAGTGCAATGGCATGATCTTGGCTCACTGCAACCTCCACTTCCAGAGTTCAAGTGATTTTCCTGCCTCAGCCTCTCGAGTAGCTGGGATTTTCGTATCTTTTTTAGTAGAGACAGGGCTTCACTACATTGTCCAGGCTGGTCTCAAACTCCTGACCTCATGATCCACCTGCCTTAGTCTCCTAAAGTGCTAGGATTACAGGCGTTAGCTACTGCACCCGGCCAAGATTTCTATTGTTCTTAATTTTTAAGGGATGTTTTATGGCCTAAAACGTGGTGAATACACCTTGAGAATTTGAGAAGAATATGTAAGACCATGCATGGTGGTTCATGGCTGTAATCCCAGCACTTGGGAGGCTGAGACAAGAGGGTTATTTGAGCTCAGGAGTTCAAGGCCAGCCTGGGCAATATAATGAATCCTCATCTACATAAAGAAATACAAAAATTAGCCAGAAATGGTGGCATGCACCCGTAATCCCAGCTACTCAGGAGGCTGAGGTGAAAGGATTGCTTGACTCCAGGGGACTGCAGTGATCCGTGATGATATCATTACACTCCAGGCTGAGTGAGAGTGAGATTCTATCTCAAATAAATAAATAAATAAATAAATAAATAAATAAAAAGAGAAGAATATATATTCTTTTGTTGTTGGATATAGTCACTTAGTCAATAGATGTCAATTACACCTAGTTGATTGATGGTACTGTTCAGTTCAATTATGTCCTTACTGTTTTTCTACCCACTTGATCTGCCTTTTTCTAATATAAGGATATTCAAGTATCCAGCTATAATTGTGGATTCTTCTATATCTCCTTGGAGTTCTATCAGGTTTTGCCTCATGTATTATGACACTATACGGTTAGGTATCTGATCATCATGATTTCAAATATTTCTTCTGTTCATTTTTCTTTTCCTTTCCTTCTGCAATTCACAGTACGTCAATGTTGCATCTTTTGTATAATTGTCCACAGTTTATGATGTTTGTATTTTTCTTTTTGATCTTTGCTTTACAGCTTTGGCACTTCTCTTGGCATATCCTGAAGCTCAAAGATTGCCATATCCTCACCCAAGTTGTCTATTAATGAGACCATGTAAGGCATTATCTCTTTTTCTGCTCTAGTGCTTTTGATCTCTCAATTTTTAAAACTTTTCTTATAATTTTCATCTTTCTGTTTACATTTTCTGTCTGTTCTTGCATGCTATCTAATGTATCCATTAAATCCTTTACCATATTCATCAAAGTGTTTACTTTCCCATCTGATAATTTCAATATCTGATTCTGGTTCTGATGTTGGCTTTGTCTCTTCAAACTGTGTTTTCTACCCTTTAATATTTCTTGGATTTTTTTTTTTCTTATGAGTCACACATAATTGACCCTGTAGAGAAAACTGTGTCAAGCAGGCCTTTGGTAATGTGATGGTAAGGTATGGGGAAAAAAATGAAGCACTGTGTAGCCCTGTGATTCTGTTTCATTGTTTTAATGAACCCGTGCATGTTGCAGGAAGTCAGGGACCCTGAACAGAGGGACCAGCTGAAGCAATGGCAGAAGAACATAAACTGTGAAGATATCATGGACATTTATTAGTTCCCCAAATTAATACTTTTATAATTTCTTACTCCTGTCTTTACTGCAATTTCTGAACATAAATTGTGAATATTTCATGGACATTTATCACTTCCCCAATCAGTACTCTTATAATTTCCCATGCCTGTCTTTACTTTAATCTCTTAATCCCATCATCTTCGTAAGCTGAGGATGTATGTCACCTCAGGATCCTGTGATGATTGCGTTATCTGCACAATTTGTTTGTAGAACATGTGTGTTTGAACAATATGAAATCTGGGCATCCAAAAGGAACAGGATGGCTGCAATTTTCAGGGAACAAGGGAGATAACCATTGGGTTTGACTGCCTGTGGTGCCAGACAGAACAGAGTCATATTTTTCTTCCTACAAAAGCGAATAGGAGAAATACCACTGAATTCTTTTTCTTAGCAAGGAATAGCCCTGAGAAAGAGAATGCATTCCCATGGGGAGGTCTCTAAAAAGGCCGCTCTGGGAGTGTCTACCTTATACAGTTGTAGATAAGGCGTGCAATAAGCCCTGGTCTCCTGTAGTGCCCCCAGGCTTATTAAGATTAGGAAATTCCTGCCTAGTAAATTTCAGCCTGGTTGTCTGCTCTCAAACCCTGTCTCCTGATAAGATGTTATCAGTGACAATGCTTGCCCAGTGGGACATGAAACTTCATCAGCAATTCTGATTTCACCCCGGTCCTGTGATCTCGCTCCACCCCCATTTGCCTTGTGACGTTTTATTGCCCTTGAAGCATGGGATCTCTGTGACCCACACCCTATTCGTACACCTCTCCCCTTTTCAAATCCATAGTAAAAACTTGCTGGTTTTGTGGCTCAGGGGGCATGATGGAACATGCTGACATGTGATGTCACCCCAGACACCCAGTTTTAAAATTTATCTCTTTTGTACTGTTTCCCTTTATTTCTCAGACCAGTCAACACTTAGGGAAAATAGAAAAGAACCTATGTTGAAATATTGGAGGCTGGTTCCCCTGATACATGCCTCTTGACTATAAACTTCACAAGTGTTTATTAGTTCCCCAACCTTTACTGGGACAGGATAGCTGGGGCAGACTGAAGTTAGATATTTTCCATTCCCTAAATTGGTTTGCTTCTGAAAAAAAATTAAACATTAATGAATAAATAAATAACTTAGGCTTTGCTAAAATTGTTTCTTTTGAGAGCAGTCTATGTTAAGGAGAGCAAACTATTCTGGTGTATTTTTAAAGGATTACTTTATCCCAATACCTGCTAGAAGCATAAGGGGCTTATTCTCTATTATTCCCTGTGACAATCTGGTTGAGATCCTGAGGAAAAAACTCTGCAAAGTCTGATCCCTGTCCCCTATGACTAGGTCCCTGTGAAAATTTTAACTCTCAGGCTTGTCCACACTGAGCCTTCAGCAATTCTTCAATTATAGTTTAGCTTTTCCTACCCTGACACTGGTTCTTGCAGAGGTTTCTGCTGTTTGGTTTTTGCTCTGGTACATTGTAATTTTCTATAAATCACTTGTCTATCCCTCTAATTTTTTAGGCAATATGTTGCCCTGTGACCTCACTTCTTTGACAGAGGCAAAAAGAGTTGCTGCTATTTCAGTTTGTTTATCTTTTTACTTGTTAGGTCAGAGTGACAACTTCTAAGCTCCTTTGAATCAAAGTCTAAGAATATAGCAGTTTGTAAGTTTCAAGTGTTTTATGTTCAGGCTTCTGTGAAATAGAAAAGCTATGAAGTAAAGTTTAATATCTTAATATATAGAAGACTAATGAGCAGAGTTTTAGCTGAAAATATGAAGGAGCATATATTAGGGTATTGCAAGGTACTCTGAAAATATTAAGATAAACTTCAGATAAGACAACTCTAGTCCAAAATAAATAGTGATTTGTAATAGAAAGGATGAGAACTCATTTAAATAAGCAAGTAAGCAAACAGACACAGAATGTGAGCAAATGGCTAATTATACTTCCATGCCAAACATGATTTAGGGAGCTAAATTACCCTTAGGCAAATTGTTATCTGCTGATTCTCTCATTGCTAGACTCATCTGGCATCCAGAGACGACAAATGTTTTTCAAAGTTACATGATACCAGAAAAAAAAAAAGAAAGTTTTGGAAAATGTGAAATTATTTTTAATTAGAGCCATCTAAAACTATTCACTTGAAATGTAAGTAGTGTCTAACACCAGATCAACACAGTGGAAACCTTTGGCTGATCTAAGAGTTAAAACCTTGAAATTATCTTAATCTCTATTTCACCTTTATTTCAAACTAAATATTTATTGTTTAAAAAATACCAGAAAATAAAACATATTCTTACAGATTTATATTTATGTATTCTATATTTATCCAAATTCTCTTTTTATGTGATCCTAAAAGAATTACATATTGTTAACCCATCTGCAAAACAGTCCTTTTTTTTTTTTTTTTGAGATGGCGTCTCACTCTAATGGAATGTTTCAGCTCACTTCAACCTCCTCCTCCTGGGTTCAAGCAATTCTCCCTGCCTCAGTCTCCTGAGTAGCTGGGATTACAGGTGCCTGCCACCATGCCTGTCTAATTTTTGTATGTTTAGTAGAGATGGGCTTTTGTCATGTTGGCTAGGCTGGTCTCAAACTCCTGACCTCAGGTGATCTGCCCATCTCAGCCTCCCAAAGTGTTGGGATTACAGGCACAAGCCGCTGCGCCAGGCCAGCAGTCTGCTTTTTAACTATGTTTACAAAACCTAAGGTTTCTTCTTTCTTCTTTAGACATTAAAATGCAGAAGTTATTCACTTGCATCATTTGTTTGATTTGGAATACAATAAAGACAAATTCACAAGAAAAAGAATGAATGGAGACAAAATGATGACATAAACTGAAATAATAAAACATTTGCTGTTACTATATTTAGAGTGCTTTTAAAACAGGTTGAAAAGAACATGTAGTGGCTGTTTAGCCAGCTGATGCACTTTTTTGCTGTATGAACATTTATATCACCAAGAAAGAAATCTTATGCTTACCTAATGCTTTATAGTATATATTGACTTTCCACAAGTATTTTCTCTTCTCAATGCCTGCCCTCCTCCAATTAGGTAGGATAATAAAAATCACTTACACAGAGAACTAGAGAACTGAAACATAATAAATCTCCTCACATTGATACATTTCCAAAGAGAAAGTATAGAATGTCCACTAAAACTTGATTTTTTCAATATTAGTGTGGTTTTCTATCCACTATACTACTACTATATTTGTCCAGGCAGCTTCCCTGTTCTACTAGACAGGGATAGCATCGTCTCTGATGTGTTACCATAGAAACTTTACTGTAATTCTTTGTTTTTATTTTTACCGTTCTGCCTATTCATGTGTCTGTTTCACCTACTAGACTAAATCTTTTACACTTTAATCTCTTTGTGAAGCACTATCACTCATACAATATTAGAAGTACCGAATATTTATAAATTTATTCATGCGTTTATTCAACAAATGTTCATTAAATGCCCCATATGTCAAACATTCTACTAGACACTGGGGAAAAGGGTTAAGACTACAGCAACAGATAATGTTTAATATTTATATAGTTCTTACATTGTGTTGGGCAAAGCATTTAATATATTTAATATAGTTATTAAATTTTCACAACTCTTTGAGGATGATCTTTATTTCTCACATAAGGAATTGAGACACTGAGAGTTTAAAACTTGTCCAAGTTTCCATATCTAACAAGTGGTATAGCTAGGATACAAACTAGGTAGGCTGGCACCAGAACCCAGGCTCTTTCCATTAGGTTCTATCAGGATGTACTTCGATTTTATAGATTTTGCAGTCTACTGGGTAGGCAAATTTAAACTAAATAAATGGATATATTTCTGATGTTTAAGATGTAATAACTAAATTTAAGTGAATGTGAATGATATGAGAAGAGACATATTCTAGAGTGGAGAATTAAGAAAAATCTTAATGGATAGACAGAAAAAAATCAAAGTATCATATTTAAAATAGCATTGATAGAGAGAGGTATTTTTATATTCCTTTTAGAAATAAAACCTAAACTGTTATATAGCAGTATGTTTCATTTTTTTTCAAATACAAAATAGTGCTTAGAAACTTTTTTAAGATTAAATAACCTGATAAATTTGCTTCAACTTGATTCAGTTTACAACTGAAAAAATAAATAGTAGTTGATCTTGATTGACTTATTTTCCTCATTAGATCATTTCATCTTCAACATAATAATAATGAAAAGGCAGAAAAAAAATGCAGGTAAATGCTCCAATTACCCAGACACAGTGTTTCCTTATCTGTGTAGCAACTTTAAGTAAAATGTGATCCTATTGTAAAAATGATCAGTAGCAAATTAATTAAGCTGTATTTAAGTGAAATGTTATGTTAAAATTCCAACTTGTCTGGGATTCTGCATGACAGTTGTTCTTGCTGAAATAATTTTTTTATGCTACCAAATCAAGAGTACGATACAAAAGTGAATATAATAATTAAAGATCAATAATACATCTTTTGCAAGACTTTTAAATGGGGAACATTGGGATGTCACATACTTAGAAACCCACTTAAAATCTATACTGTATACATACAAATTCAAATTTGGTTATTTAAATCAACATGTTTAAAATTCAAATTCAAGTTATTGTGATGCTTTTTTGAACATTCTTTTCCTAAAGACTTAATTGCATTTTTTATGATTGTCTGTAATATATATATGTGAAATATCATGAAGACAATTTTAAAAAATATATAGCAAATAAATATTTGTTGATATGATGGACAAATTGCCTACAAATATATTTTTCTAAATTATTCATAGGGAAACAAAGCACTTTAAAATCTTACCTCATCAAGTTTTAATTTTATTTATTATTTCAAGCACATTTATACAAATAATTTGTATGTAAAGATTTTATTTTTGAAACATTCTAAATTACATTGCTTGCTTTGGTCAGAAACATTAAATTTTAGCAAAATATGTATATTTCATTATCAAGATTTTCAAAGGATCTTAATTTCAAACATAATTTTTCTAAAGAATTTTAGAGTTTCTATTGTCCTCTTGGATTAACACTGCATGTTATCCAAGGTCATCAGATGAAGCATTATTTAAATTTGGACAGTTTAACAAAATATTTTTCTAAATTTCATTTTCTTAAAATACATGCATTGATGAAAACAGAACCAGAATGATGTTTGTGTAGCAAAATGATACTTTATATTGTGTTGAATATTCTCTCCTAACATTACCTAGTGGATTAGTTAATTAATTAGTTAATTTTGAGATAGAGTCTCTCTCTGTTGACCAGGCTAGAGTACAATGGTGGGATCTCGGCTCACTGCAACCTCCACCTCCCAGGTTCAAGTGAGTCTCCTGCCTCAGCATCCCCAGTTGCTGACATTATAGGCACCCGCCACCATGCCCAGCTAATTTTTGTATTTTTAGTAGAGACCGGATTTCACCATGTTGGTCAAGCTGGTCTTGAACTCCTGACCTCAGGTGATCCACCCGCCCCGGCCTCCCAAAGTGCTGGGATTACAGGCGTTGCGCCACTGTGCCCGGTGAATTTATTTATTACTAAAAATTTGTAGAAAACTTAACTCTTCTGTAGAATAATGCCATTCCATACACCTGAGGTTTTCACCTTTTGATCAGCCTAAACTTTAAAGTAATTCAGTTCTATATTATACTTTCTTACTGTAAGAGATTTTAGGTATAACAGAGAAAATAACAAGTTCTTAATTTGTCTAATTTAGCCAACAATCATCTTTATTTTTGTGAAAATGCTACTTTTAATAAAGAAAAAATCTCAAAATTGATAGAGATGGAAAATATTAAAGTAACATAATGAAGTAGGGTGCAAAAATGCTTCAGAAACTCTGCAGTTGATGAATATAATTTACAGTTTTTATTTGTAAATCAAGCCAACATAAAGCAAAATAAAAGTGAAATAAATAAAATAAAAATTATATATCTATTTATAGCATTAAAATGCTAAGAACATTATAAAACATCTAAAGAAGATAATTGAAATGTACAAGAATGCATTGAATCTCTAAATTGCTTCTGGTAATATGGTCATTTTCACAATATTGATTCTATCCATCTATGGAAATGGGATATGTTTCCATTTGTTTGTGTAGCTAATTATTTCTTTCAGCAGTAGTTTGTAATTTTTCTTGTAGAGATATTTCACCTCCTTGGTTAGGTATATTAGCTGTTGTGAAAGAGACTGAGTTTTTTTATTTAATTCTAAGCTTGGGCCTTGTTGGTAAATAGTAGTGGTATTGATTTGTGAAGATTGATTTTGTTTCTTGAAACTTTGCTGAATTTGTTTATCAGGTCTAGGAGCTTTTTGGATGAGTCTTTAGGGTGTTCTGAGTATACGATTATATCCTTGGCAAACAGTGACAGTTTGAATGCTTCTTTACTGATTTAGATGGCCTTTATTTCTTTCTCTTCTCTGTTTGCTCTGGCTAGGAATTCCAGTTCTATGTTGAGTAGAAGTGGTAAGTAGACATCTTTGTTTTCTTTCAGTTCTCAGGGGAAATACTTTCAACTTTTATCTATTCAGTGTAATGTTGGCTGTGGGTTTGTCATAGATAGCTTTTACTTCCTTGAAGTATGTCCCTTCTATGCTAATTATGCTGAGGGTTTGAATTATGAAGGGATGCTGGATTTTGTCAAATGCTTTTTCTGTGTCTATTGAGATGATCATATAATTTTTGTTTTTAGTTCTGTTTATGTGATGTATCACAATTATTGACTTGTGTATGTTAAACTCTCCCAGCATCCCTTGTATAAAACCCACTTGATTGTGGCATAGTCTTTTTGATATTTTCTTGGTTTCAGTTAGCTAGTATTTTGTTGAGGATTTTTGCATCATGTTCATCAGGGATATTGGTTGATAGTTTTCTTTTTTTTAGTATGTACTTTCTTGGTTTGGTTACTAGGGTGATACTGGCTTCATAGAATGATTTAGGGAGGAATCCCTCTTTCTCTATCTTTTGAAATAGTTTCAGTAAGGTTGGTACCAATTCTTCCTTGAATGTCTGATAGAATTCAGCTGTAAATCCAAGTGGTTCTGAACTTTTTTTTGTTGGTATTTGTTTTGTTACTGTTTTAATCTCACTACTTGTTATTGGTCTGTTCAGAATTTCATATTCTTGCTGATTTATTCTAGGAGAGTTGTATATTTACAGGAATTTTTTCATCTTTTCTAGATTTTATAGTTTGCATGCATAAAAGTGTTCACAGTATTTTTTATCTTTTGTATTTCTGCGGAATCTGTTGTAATAGCTTTCATTTCATTTCTAATTGAGCTTATTTGGATCTCTCTTTTTCTCTTGGTGAATTTCACTAATGTCTATTAATTTTGTTTATCTTTTCAAAGAACCAGCTTTCTGTTTCATTTACCTTTTGTATATTTTTGTTTCAATTTCCTTTACTTCTGCTCTGATATTGTTATTTCTTTTCTTCTACAGGGTTTGGGTTAGTTTATTCTTGTTTCTCTAGTTCCTTGAAGTGTGACCTTAAATGGTCTAATTGAGCTCTTTCTGACTTTTTTGATGTAAGCTTTTAATGCTATGATTGTGATAAGTTGTGTCACAATTATCGTTAAGCTTAAATTTTTTTTAAATTTTTATTTTGATTTTATTATTGATCCAAAGATCATTTAAGAGCATATTATTTAATTTCCACGTATTTGGATAGTTTTGAGGGTTCCTTTTGAGTTAATTTCCAGTTATATTACACTGTGGTCTGAGAGGATAATTGATAAAATTGTGACTTTCTTAAATTTATCAAGGCTTGTTTTGTGACCTATCATATCATGTGGTCTATCTTGGAGAATGTTCTATGTGCTGAAGAAAAGTATGTATATTCTGTAGTTTCTGGGTAGAGTGTTCTGTAAATATCTGTTAAGTTGATTTGTTCTAGGCTATAGTTTAAGTCCATTTTTTCTATGTTGACTTCCTCTCTTGAGACCTGTCCAGTGCTTTCAGTGAAGTGTTGAAGTTCTCCACTATTATTGTGTTGCCATCCATCTCATTTCTTAGGTCTAACAGTGATTGTTTTATAAATTTGTGATCTCCAGTGTTATGTGCATATATATTCAGAATTGTTATATTTTCTTGTTGGACTAGTCTTTTTATCATTATATAATTTCACTGTGTGTCTTTTTTCCTGTTTTTTTTTTTTTTAGTCTATTTTGTCTGATATAAGAATAGCTACTACTGCTTGCATTTCAATTTTCATAAAATATTTTTTTCCACCCCTTTACCTGAAGTTTATGTGAGTCCTTATGTGTTAGGTGAGCCTCTTGAAAACAGCAGATACTTGGTTAGTGGATTTTTATGCATTCTGCCATTTGGTATATTTTAAATGGAGCATTTAGGCTTATGTTAGGTGTTGCTGAAATACCTTTTTTTCCCAAAGAAAAAAAAAATTGTGTCATTGTTTTATAGGTTCTGTAAAATTTATGCTTTATTGAGGTTCTATTTTGGTGTATTTCAAGGTTTTGTTTCAAGATTTAGGAGTCTTTTTAGCATTTCTTGTAGTGCTGGCTTAGTTTTGTTGAATTCTCTCAGCATTTGTCTGAAAAAGATGTTATCTTTTTTTCATTTATGAAGCTTGGTTCTGCTGGATACAGAGATCTTGACTGACAATTATTTTGTTTCAAGAGGCTAAAGATGGGACCCTAATTTCTTCTTGCTTGTAAGGTCTCTGCTGAAAAATCTGCTGTTAATCTTATAAATTTTCCTTTATAGGTTATCTGATGTTTTTGTATTACAGCTCTTAGAATTCTTTCCTTGTCTTGACTTTAGATAACCTGATGGCTATGTGCCTAGGTGATGATTTTTGGCAATAAATTTCTCAAGTGTAATTTAAGCTTCTTGTATTTGGATGTCTAGATCTCTAGCAAGACCAGGAAGTTTTCCTCAATTATTCCCTCAAACAAGTTCTCCAAGCTTTTAGATTTCTCTTCTTCTTTAGGAGCACCAGTTATTTTTATGTTCAGCCATTAAATATAATTCCAAATTCCTTGAAGGCTTTGCTTATTTTAAAAACATTATTTTTTCTTTGTCTTTGTCTAATTGTGTTAACTCAAAAACCTTGTCTTTGAGCTCTGAAGTTCTTTATTCCACTTGTTCTAGTCTGTTGTTGAAACTTTTCCACTGCATTTTATATTTCCCTAAGTGTGTCTTTCATTACCAGAAGTTGTGAGTTTTTTAATGATATCTAATTTTCTGGAAATTTTTTCATGCATATCATGTATTTTTTAAAATTTATTTGAGTTAGTTAGCACCATTCTGTTATGTGTTTGAGTAGGCTTAGTAATCAACTTTCTGAATTATTTATCTGGAAATTCAGAGATTTCTGCTGGGTTTGGATTCATTGCTGGGGAGCTGGTGTGATCTTTTGTGGGTGTTATAGAACCTTGTTTTGTCGTATTACCAGAATTGCTTTTGTGGTTTCTTCTCATTTTGACAGACTATTACAGTGGAAATATCTGCAAATCAAGGCCAACTGTTCAGATTCTTTTGTCTCATGGGTTGATTTCCTGATGTGGTGCTCTCCGCCTTACCCCTAGGGATGGGGCTTGCTGAAAGCTGAGCTGCAGTGATTGTTATATCTCTTCCGGGTCTCACCAGCCAGCAGGGCTATCAGTCTCTAGGCTTGCACTGGGGAATGTCTGCAGAGTTCTGTGATGGAATCTGTTGTCAGGTTTCCCAGCTGTGGATACCAGCACCTCTTCTGGTAGAGGTGGCAGGGAAGTGAAGTAGATGGTTAGAGTATTTGGTTTAGTGTGCTAGCTTTCTTGAATGCTGGTTATGCTAGCAGTGAAGTTGTCAGGTAGACACACTCAGGAGCTCTTGTTAGCCAGGATTTTGCAGGCAATGGAATTAGCTGTTGTTTTCTCCTTCTTGAGAGCAGGGTGATTTTGTCATGAGTTACTGAAATGGCCTGAGTTTGTTGGACTCCAGCCAGGAGGTGGTACTCTCAAGAGAGCATTAGCTGAGGTAGTAGTTGAGGTATATGAGCTTGCCCAACATTGGTCAGAGTAATAATTCTAGTTTTTTAGGTGATGGGTGGGACACGAAGCTTCCAACAGTTTATATCTTTTGTTTTTAGCTATAAGGGTGCTATAGATAAATGCCATAAGGTGGAGGCAAGATTAAGCAGGTCTGTTCTCAGACACTCCTTGGGCAGGGGCTGCTGTGGCCACAGTAGGGAATGGAGGGCATTTCAGGCCAATGGAGTTATGTTCCGGGGGGACTATAGCTGCCTCTGCTGTGTCATATAGTTTGCCAGAAAAGTGGGAGATCACCAGTAGCAAAAGGCCTCACACAGTTCCCATGAGGTTGGTAAGGCTGGTCTTGCTCCTGCACTGCCCACTTAGAACTTGATCCAGGCCTTGAGCTTCTCCACTGAGAAAGCAAACGTGGTGACTCCTGTGCTGGTATCTGTAGCAGTTACAGTTAACCCTTTGGATTCTGCTCAAGAAAATTTGTGCACAGTTGAAATTATTACAAAATTCAGTTGGAAGTTTTTTTCATCTGTGACCATTCCCTAATTCTTCTGGCTATCTTCCCTGAGGGCCCCTGTGAGATATAGTCAGGAATGTCTTCCCTGGGCTTGAACTGGAGACTCTGAGTGCTTATAAGGCTCTTTCCAGCACTGTTGCTTCTACTTTTATATTTTGCACAGCTCTCTAAATCCACTTCAGCTCTAGCTAAGGTTAAATTCTTCTCCCATGATGTGGATTTTTGAATTCACCAATAGGCATTTGTGTTTGGAGGCAAGTTTCCCCCTTCTCACACTTTGGAAACTCAGTTTTTTTGCGTCGTGCAGAATTTGCAGTGGCATGCTGCTTCTTTCAAAGGATTTGTGAAATCTTTCAGTTTTCCTGGTATGTTTCTGATGTTGTTCTTGGAGCAAAAGTTCACGGTGTGTGTCTCAGCAGGTTCTGTCCATCCAAGTGCAAGCTGCATGTTAGCCCTGTCTTGTCTCCATCATCCTCCTCAGACTCACAATTAAAGTTGGATACTGCATTACAAAGAGATTTAATATGATTTCAAACATTGATATAATTCATTGAACTTACAAAATCTGATGAAGAGAATACACTATTTTTTGAATGGCATAGAAAAGGTTTACAATACTAACAAATGATTTTTAAAAATAAGAGTTTGTCAACTAGGGCTAGAAAAAAAAATAATAAATAATCTGTTAATCATCATGATAAAATACTTGAAGTATCCTCATTAACATCAAGAGAAGGGAAGAATTACAATTCATATCTACTATTTAAGAATGCTCTGAGAGATATCATTTGTAATACGAAAACATTAGATATTAGAATATTAGAAGGGCAGTATTAAAACTGCCTTTATTTTTGCAGATGTTATGATTAACTTTATTTTTAACAAAAATGTACAGAGTAGTTATTTATGACCCCAAAGTTAAAATGATGATGAGATAAATAAATATAGAAAATAAGAACTCTGAGTTTTTCCAGAAAAAATTGCCATAAAAATTATTTTTTACAGTATCAAGGTAAAACAATTACCAAATGGTTTTCAAAATATTTTTAAGGCAAAAATGAAAAAGGTATAAATACTACTAAGTGGACTTCTCTCATGACAATGGGAGTGTGTGCTATTCCAAAACAACTTTTCTACTGAGAACAATTAGAAAAAATAAAAATAAAAAAACTACACACAGTCTATTTGAAGGCAACAAAGTGCTACCAAGTTAAATTTTAAAACACATAGCAAGAATTAACAGAAACAGGATAATTTAACCATAGTGAGATATTTAACATAGCTGACTGGGTGTCTAACAGGAAGAACACACAAAAAACATCTGTTGGAATGTGGAAGATTTGACTTTAACAAAAAGATACTGATATACGTAATACTATTTTGCCCAACAGCTGCAAAGTACGTATTATTATCCAGTGGTCATAGAACTTTTATCAAATTTAACCATATGCTGGACTGAAAACATGTCTCAGCAAATTTTGTAAGATTGGTATCATGTACAGTCCATTCTTCTACTTACTACAATAAAAATAAGTTAATAATCAATTACAAAAGGATAACTGGAAAATCTCTAATTCTTTTGGAAAATCAGAAATACTCTGTTATATTATGTATCAAAGAATAAATCATAATAATATAAAGTATCGTAAAGTGAATAAAATGGAAATCCTATATCTTAAAATTGGTGAGACACAGCTAAAATATGTGCATAGAGGAAATTTTGCAGTCTTAAATTCGTTTACATAGAAAACCACAAAGACAAAAATACAATGATCTGTCTTAAAACATTATGCATTCACCTTATGACATTAGTAAAAGAACATATAACAAAATCCAAAGAAGAAAGAAGAAATAGAAACTGAAAACAATGAAGTAGCAAGCAAATATATAATAGAGATAATCAGCCATGTTTAAGGTATATTTTGGAGTATAGAGTAATAAAAGTGATAACACTGTTGAGAAACTGATCAGAAAAAAAGAATACACGACGAATACACACAAATTCAGGAATGTATTACTGCCTAAGTTGTAGATATCAAAACATCTTAAGAATATACTACAAAAGAAAAGAGTCGAGCCAATAGATGTGATATTATATATTAAATAGTCAGAGAGGTTGAGAAACAAGTTACCAAAATGAACACATGAAATTTAAAAAGCTCCCTATTGACTAAAAATATTTTATTTGCAAATGAATACTTTATCCTGAAGCAAACTACAGTTGATGTGGAATATCTGATCAATTCAATCAAATATGTAAAAAGATAAAAACAAAATCACTCAAACATAAATATTGTCAGATACCAGAAAAAGAGAAAATATATCACATATTGTTTTATGCAGTCAGCATCGTGTATATATCAAAAGTTGCAAAGACGATTAATGCAAAAAATATCGCACACCAATCTATTATGTATAAGATGCAAACTTTTTAACAAATCACTAGCAAATTTGAATCCAGTGATAATTATAAAGAATAATATGACACAGAGGTTTTATGGCAGGAAAGCCAGATTGGCTTCACATTCAAAATCTGATCAAATTACTGAATTAATAGAAAAAAATATGAATTATTTGGTTATATTGATGAGTGCAGAAACATTCTTTGATGATATCTAACATTATTTATGATTTTTAAAATGTAATTGTGAATAGAAGAGGAAATCTTTAGTAGATTAAAGTTTCTACCAAAACCACAGATCATGTTTGATAGTAAAATGTTAAAAATTTTTCTCTATGAGAACAAAAAACAGACATAAATGCCTGTTATCCACATATCTCTTACAGAGTGATTAAACTTTTCAGTTTTACAGATACTGAAATGTTTTTCAGTACATGGGGCTCTCAGTGATGAAACTTGGAAAGTGCCTGGTAAATTAAAGTGAGTTTGTCATCCTAATTTTATACTTTACTCGAAGTCTTGACCCATGAAATAAGGTGCAAAAGAGAAATAAAAATCTAAGAATTTAAAAGGGATAAATAAAATTTCATTATTCATGGACACGTATTTACCTATGTAGAAAATAATAATAGACTGTAAGAATTAAAAAGTGAATCTTTCAAAACTGAGACAGGATTAAAATATTAAAATCGCCAGGCGCGGTGGCTCACGCCTGTAATCCCAGCACTTTGGGAGGCCGAGGTGGGCAGATCACGAGGTCAAGAGATTGAGACCATCCTGACCAACATGGTGAAACCCCATCTCTACTAAAAGTACAAAAAAATTGGAGGCAGGCAGAGGTTGCAGTGAGCCGAGATCGCGCCATTGCACTCCAGCCTGGGCAAAAAGAGTGAAACTCTGTCTCAAAAAAAAAAAAAAAAAAAAAAATTAAAATCAATTTTATTTCATTATATTGGAAACAAACAGCTTAAACATAATTAAAAATCACTGACAATCTCATAAAAGCCTAAAATGTCCAAAACACTTCACAGAAGTGTATAAAACGTAAGTACAAGATGGCGACATGAAAGATACATTATAGTCTTCAAATTATTCAGTACCATGGAAATTATCTCTTCATTCAATGTAATCTCAATTAAAATCCCAACAAGGATCTTTTCTAAAAACTGACAAACTGATTGTAAAATGTAACATATCAGATTCATGTATCATTAAAAAACAATAATATAGAAATTTAATTTTACCTTTGTTCCACAGGTATAATTTTGTTCCCTTATACATTTAAATAGCTAATTGATCCTGTTTTATTTTATTTTATTTTATTTTATTTTATTTTATTTTATTTTATTTTATTTTATTTATTTGAGTCTCACTCTGCTGCCCAGGCTGGAGTGCAGTGGCACAATCTCGGCCCACTGCAACCTCTGCCTCCTGGGTTCAAGTGATTCCTGCCTCATCCTCCCGAGTACATGGGATTACAGGTGCCTGCCCGCCACCATGCCTGGCTACTCTTTTTATTTTTAGTAGAGATGATGTTTCACCATGTTGGCCAGGCTGGTTTTGAACTCCTGAACTCAGGTGATCCTCCCAGCTCGGCCTCCCAAAGTGCTGGTGTGAGCCACCGTGCCTGGCCCACATAGTCTTTTTGTTTTCCTGTGTAGACCTTTAGACCATCTAAGAACAATGACAGTTTTTGTCTTACTTTTGAAAATGTGAGGCTGTCCTGGTGAGGGATGGAAAAATAACCAAAAAAATTAGTCTGTTTTTCTTCTTTGTCTTGTCTTGCTAAAACTGCTTAGGATATCCAGGTTAATGTTGAATATGTATTGAAATAGTAAATATTTCTGTCTTATTCCTTAAATATACTACATAACAAGTTAAATATTTTGGTGGCATATTAATAAAACAGTGATATATTAATAAAAGACTGCCTATTTTCTATTTATTTATTTCTTTAATGTATTTACACATTTTAAGAAGTCTTACAAACAAACATTATATATGTAAAATAACTTGTTAGTGTTAGGATTTACATTAAAACTTTTTCTAGAAAATGAAAACATTCATAAATTCCCTGAATTAAGTTAACAAATATCTTATTTAGAAATTTTTAGTTTATGTCCATAAGTGGATTTCATCTTATATTTTCAAGATCTAAGTTTCTTGTTTCTGGATTTGGTATCATGGTTATACTAGCATCAAAGCTGATTTGTGCAGTATCTTTTTCTTTTCTGATATGATTTAAATAATATTTTTTTTTCCTCTTATATAGTTTGGTGAAGCTTTCTTCTTAAAATGTTCAAGCTGTATAGTTTGTTTTATAGAGAGAGACAGGGAGAGGAGGTTGATTTTGACTTATTTATTTAGTTAGACACAGTCTGACTCTCACCCAGACTGGAGTACAGTGGTACACTTGTGGCTCATTGCAGCCCTGACCTCCCTAGCTCAAGTGGTCCTCCCAACTCAGCCTTTAGGGTAGCTGGGATTACAGGTGCATGCCACCATGACTGACTTTTTTTGTATTGTTCGTAGAGACGTGTTTTTGCCATGTTGCCCAAGGCTGGTCTCGGACTCTTGGGCTCAAATTATCCACCAGTCTCGGCCTCCGAAGTGTTGGGATTACAGGTGTCAGCTGTCACTCTCAGCCTATTTAACGTATTATTTGTTAAATAATTATGCTTTTTCATTCTTTCTGAGAAAGTTTGGATACGCTTCATTCATTTTAGAAATTTATCCACTTTATTTACCAACATGTGGGCTATACATAGTAGTGTGTCTGTTTCTAAAGCATTTAACCTCACAGAATTATTGACTTCTCATATTTTTAATATTTTAAAGCATTTTAACAAGATTTCTTTTTTTAATTTCTTATTTTGTTTGTTCAAAGCAACAGCTTTGGGTCTTTTTTCATCTCCTTATTGTTTATTTATCTTTATTTTTTCTCTTAACATTATGATATACTTCTATTTTCCTTGAGTTTTGCTGTTGTTCTCTTTCTATCTTCTGTAGTTGGATGCGTATCATTTCTTATATGCTAGTAGAAACACGAGTCTCTAAATTTTGCCTTGGCATAATTTTAGCGACAATACACACATGTTTATGTGCATTTCTTTCTCTCTTTCTTTCTTTCTTTCTTTCTTTCTTTCTTTCTTTCTTTCTTTCTTTCTTTCTTTCTTTCTTTCTTTCCTTCCTTCCTTCCTTCCTTCCTTCCTTCCTTCCTTCCTTCCTTCCTTCCTTCCTTCTCAATCTATTTGGATTGTTCTTTTTATTAATATTATTATACTTTAAGTTCTAGAGTACATGTGCACAACATGCTGTTTTGTTGCATATGTATATGTATGCCATGTTGGTGTGCTGCACCCATTAACTCTTCATTTACATTAGGTATATCTCCTAATGCTATCCCTCCCCCCTCCCCCACCTCACAACAGGCCCCGATGTGTGATGTTCCGCTTCCTGTGTCCAAGTGTTCTCATTGTTCACTTCCCACCTATGAGTGAGAACATGCGGTGTTTGGTTTTCTGTCTTTGGGATAGTTTGCTGAGAATGATGGTTTCCAGCTTCATCCATCTCCCTACAAAGGACATGAACTCATCCTTTTTTATGGCTGCATAGTATTCCATGGTATATATGTGCCACATTTTCTTAATCCAGTCTATCATTGATGGGCATTTGGGTTGGTTCCAAGTCTTTGCTATTGTGAATAGTGCCACAATAAACATGTGTGCATGTGTCTTTATAGCAGCATGATTTACAATCCTTTGGGTATATACCCAGTAATGGGATGGCTGGGTCAAATGGTATTTCTAGTTGTAGATCCTTGAGGAATAGCCACACTGTCTTCCACAATGGCTGAACTAGTTTACACTCCCACCAACAGTGTAAAAGTGTTCCTATTTCTCCACATCCTCTCTAGCACCTGTTGTTTCCTGACTTTTTAATGATCGTCATTCTAACTGGTGTGAGATGGTTGGGATCTCATGTCTTTATTTAATTTAAAATATTTGAATAATTTTTTTATGTTTATTTGACTCATGAGTAATTTGCAAGTGTGGTCTTAAATTTGTATTTTCAAGGGTTTTTAAATGGATGTGTCTTGTACTATTTCTGCAAATAGCACTAGTCAGAGAACAAACTGTGTGTGTCATACAAACTGAAATTCAAGACTCATATGTGGCATAAATGTATAGTAAATTCCCAATTGAAAATTTGTTCTTCTCATATTCAGAATCAAAGAGGAGATTCTTTGTTCCTTTCATGTGTCTAATGGCTGAATTTTCTTTCCTCTATGGTTCACTCTTTTCACTCTTTACTGGAAATATAATACTTTATGAGATTCAACATTGTACAGTGGAACGTGTGTTGATTCCCCATTTCATATGCATATACAACCTTATCTCCCATCCCAGTGCTGACATTGTAATAGGAGGTCTTAGAATTTTGATATTCCCCTTCCCCATATTCCCATTATCCATGGTGTCAAGTCACTGGCTTATTTGGTTTTCAGGTCCCCTATTTTTTTCTGGTCACGAAGAATTTCCTTTATTTCTCTTTAACTCAGCTATACATTTAATTTTAGAAAATACCTCACTCTTTTCGAGAGAGTGGATGCTATGTAGGCCACCAAATTATGAGAATTTCTTCTTCTTAAAAATGTTTCTTGGATATTTTTCCATATTAGTATAGATAGGAGGCCTTATGTAGTCTGATGATGATACATCACTCTGTCCTATCCCTGTACCATCACTTTGTCAAAGCCCACCTGATGAGCATGTGCCTTTCTGTATTTTTGTGAATAGCGTGATAATATTTATTCTTAGACATAAATTTGGTCAAGAAAAGGACGTCATAAAATTTGACAGATATATTCACATGTTCCACTATAAAGACTGCATCAACAGTAGATGAATACTCTGGTAGTTTTCCAGTAAACTCCTTATTCTTTGTCAGTCTTTTTAGTATAGCCTTCCATAGTTGCCCCAAAGTTGATTTTTTGAATTGTTAATGACATTAAATATTGATACATGCCAATCGGCCATGTATGTAGCTTTTTATATAAACTTCCCCCTTTGTTCAAGTTTCTATTTTTTTCTTATTGAATAATGAAAGCTTTTTTTTCTTTTTTTTTAGCCAAAATACAGGAAACATGCTTTATTCTGTTTGTATTAGTTATTCCGATTTCTTTATGACTATACATGTGAAAAATGATTTAATTGTAAACATTAAATTGATCAGCACTGTTTCTTGATTGTTTCTGTTACATGTCAAGTGGTTTTTAGTCAGCATAGACCAGGCGGTAATAAAGTCCCAAACTCCAGATTTCATTGGGTCAAATGGCAAAGTGTCATTTATTACTTAATACACGTGTCAATTCTAAATTCCAGGCAGAACGAGGTTCCACCATTTACAGTATCACCAACCATAGAGGTAAAAGGAGAGTTTTACCTTTATAATTGTTTCTATTCACATGTGCTTGTTGAAATAATTTTTGTGGTCTCACCTAAATTCAAGAGATTAGGGAAGTGCAACCAAACTGTGTAAACAGAAGACTACACTCAGATATTAGTGAACATTGATAATATGTACCTTGTATTCCTAGAAAGGCATTTCCTCACAGATTATTCTAAAGTTCACTTGTGTGTTTGTGTAACATTATCAAAGGTGCCAAATGTCTCATTAAAACATTTTCTTAATCTGGCATTTATTTCAATCTGAATGATGAAATAAAAGTCCTTCTTTGTTATAAAAACAGTTTATGTTCTGACACTATTTATTGACTAACATATCTTTCCCCACTGATTTAAAAGGCCCTTTTATGAAACAAAATTTTAGCTTCCACTTGTATCTATTCTAACACATTAACTATTTATGTTTCATTAAATATTAGTTTTCATGAAGGTTTTTTAATATTTAAAAATACTATAATATTCAATAACACAATCTGTTTCTCCAAAAATTAAACAGACACTTATACAATTCAACAATTCCACTTCTGCATATACAACAAAAAGAATTTAAATCAAGTATGTAAACAAATCTTAATACATTAATGTTTATAACAACGATATTCACAATAGCCAAAAAGGTGGAAACAATGAAAATGTCCATTGAAAGATGAATGGATGAAAAAAATGTGGTATGAAATAATGTCTTAAAAAATAAAGGAAATTGCTGGGTGCGGTGGCTTATGCCTGTAATCCCAGCACTTTGGGAGGCCAAGGCCGGCGGATCACCTGAGGCTGGGAGTTCAAGACCAGCCTGACCAACATGGCGAAACCCCATCTCTACTAAAAATACAAAATTAGTCGGGTGTGGTGGCACACGCCTGTAATCCCAGCTGCTCTGGAGGCTGAACCAGGGGAATTGTTTGAACCCAGGAGGCGGAGGTTGCGGGGAGACTGAGATCGTGCCACTGCGCTCCAGCCTGGACAGTAAGAGTGAAACTCCCTCTCAGTAAGTAACTAAGTAAGTAAGTAAGTAAGTAAATAAATAAATAAATTCTGAGACACGCTTCAACTTGGATAAACACTGAAAACATTATGCTAAGTGAAATAAGCTAATCACAAAAGGACAAATACCATATGATTCTAATTATTTGAGGTAGCTAGATTAGTCAAATTTATAAAGATAGAAAGTTGAATGATGTTTGTTAAATGATGGGGGATGAGACATATGTGGAATCATTATTTTATGGGTAGAGAGTTTCAGTTTGGAAAAGTGAAAGAGTTCTGGAAATGGATGGTGGTATTGATTGCACACAATTTGAATGCACTTAACATCACTGAACAATATACTTGAAAATGATTAAAAAGAAAATGTTATGTTATGTGTAATTTACCACACAAATAAGTCAATCTTGCTCATTTCTTTTTTCTTAAGTTTTTTTTTTAAATTTTTTATTCTATAGATTTTTGGGAAATAAGTGGCATTTGGTTACATGAGTAAGTTCTTCAGTGGTGATTTGTGAGATTTTGGCTCACTTATCACCTGAGCAGTATACACTGAACCCAATTTGTAGTCTTTTATTCTCATCCCCTTCCCACCCTTTCCCCTGAGTTCCCAAAGTTCATTGTATCATTCTTATGCCTTTGAATTCTCATAACTCACCACCCACTTATGAGTGAGAACATACAATGTTTGGTTTCCCATTCCTGAGTTAGACTTCACCTAGAATAATGGTCTCCAGTTCCATCCAGGTTGGTGCAAATGCAATTAATTTGTTCCCTTTTTATGGCTCTGAGGAGTAATTTCTTTATCCACTTGATTGATGGGCATTTGGGCTGGTTACATATTTTTGCAATTGCAAATTGTGCTTCTATAAACATGCATGTCCAAGTATCTTTTTGGTATAATTACTTCTTTTCCTCTGGGTAGATACCCAGTAGTGTGATTGCGGAATCAAATGATAGGTCTACTGTTAGTTCTTTCAGGAATCTCCACGCTGTTTTTCATAGTAGTTGTACTAGTTTACATTCTGACCAGCATTGTAGAAGTGTTCTCTTTTCACCGCATGCACACCAACATCTATTATTATTTGATTATGGCCATACTTGCAGGAGTAAGATGGTATTGAATTGTGGTTTTGATTTGCATTTCCCTAATTATTAGTGATGTGGAGCATTTTTTCATATGTTTGTTGGCCATTTGTATATCTTTTTTTGAGAATTGTCTATTTTCACTTTTTGATGGGACTGCTTGTTTATTCTTGTTAATTTGTTTGAGTTCCTTGTAGATTCTGGATATTAGTCCTTTGTTGGATGTATAGATTGTGAAGATTTTCTTCCACTCTGTGTGTTGTCTGTTTACTCTGGTGAATGTTCCTTTTGCTGTGCAGAAGCCCTTTAATTAAGTTTCAACTGTTTATCTTTGTTTTTGTTGCATTTGCTTTTGGTTTCTTGTTCATGAAGTCTTTGCCTAAGCCAATGTCTAGAAGGATTTTTCTGATGTTATCTTCTAGAATTGTTATGGTTTCAGGTGTTATATTTAAGTCCTTGATCTATCTTGGGTGGATTTTTGTGTAAGATGAGAGATGAGGATCCAGTTTCATTCTCCTAAATATGGCTTGCCAATGATCCCGGCACCATTTGTTGAATAGGGTGTCCTTTCCCCACTTTGTTTTTGTTTGCTTTGTCAAAGATCAGTTGGCTGTAAGTATTTAGCTTTATTTCTAGGTTTCTATTTTGTTCCATTGGTTTATGTGCCTATTTTTATGCCAGTACCATGCTGTTTTGGTGACTATGGGCTTACAGTATAGTTTCAAGTCAGGTAATGTGATGCCTCCATATTTGTTCATTTTGCTTAGTTTTGTTTTGGCTACATGGGTTCTTTTTTCATTCCTTATGAATTTTAGGATTGTTTTTTCTAGTACTGTGAAGAATGATAGTTGTATTTTGATGGAAATTGCATTGAATTTGTAGATTGCTTTTGGCAGTATGGTCATTTTGACAATATTGATTCTATTCATCTGTGAGCGTGGGGTGTGTTTCCATTTGTTTGTGTCAAGTATGATTTCTTTCAGCAGTGTTTTGTAGTTTTCCTTATAGAGGTCTTTCACCTCCTTGCTTAGATATATTCCTATTTTATTTTATTTTATTTTTTGCAACTATTGTAAAAGAGATTGTGTTCTTGATTTGATTCTCAGCTTGGCTGCTGTTGATGTATAGCAGAGCTATTGATTTGTGTACATAAATTTTTATCCTAAATTTTGCTGAATTCATTTATCAGTTCTAGAAGCTTTTTGAAGAGTCTTTTGTGTTTTCTAAGGTATATGATCATATCATCAGTACACAGTGATGGTTTGACTTCCTCTTTAGTGGTTTGGATGGTTTTTATTATTTTCTCTTGTCTGATAGTTCTGGCTAGTATTTCCTGTACTATGTTGACTAGAAGTGGTGAGAGTGGGCATTCTCATCTTGTTCCGTTTCTCAGAGGTAATGCTTTCAAATTTTCTCTGTTCAGTATTATGTTGTTTGTGGGTTTGTCATAAATAGCTTTCATTACTTTAAGGTATCTACCCTGTATGCTGATTTTGCTGAGGGTTTTAATCTTAAAGGGATGCTGGATTCTGTCAAATGGTTTCTCTTTGTCTATTCAGTTGATTGTGTGATTTTTTAAGAGAATTTTGTTTATGTGATGTATCACATTTATTGACTTGCATATGTTAAACCATCTCTCCATTACTGGTATGAAATTCACTTGATCATGATGTATTATCATTTTAATATGCTGTTGGACTTGGTTAGCTAGCATTTTGTTAAGGATTTTTGCATATATGTTCATCAGATATTTTGGTCTGTGTTTTTCTCTTTTTATTATGTGTTTTCCCACTTTTGGTATTAGGGAGATGCCAGCTTCATAGAATTATTTCCTCTTTCACTATTTTGTAGAATAGTGTCAATAGGATTGGTACCAATTCTTCTTTGAATGTCTAGTAGAACTCATTTAGTCTTGGACTGTGTTTTGTTGGCCTTTTTTTATATTACCATGTCAATCTCACTGCTTGTTACTGTCTGTCAGGGTTCCTAATTCTTCCTGATTTAAGCTATGAGGATTGCATATTTCCAGGAATGTATCCATCTCCTCTAGGTTTTCTAGTTTATGCATGTAAAGGTTTTCATAGTAGCCTTGAATAACCTTTTGTATTTTTGTGGTGTTGGTTGTAATATCTCCCATTTTGTTTCTAATTGAGCTTATTTGGATATTCTCTCTTCTTGGTTAATCTTGCTAATGGTCTATCAATTTTATATATCCTTTCAAAAAAAACCACCTTTTCGTTTCATTTATCTTTTGTATGTTTTGTTCCAATTTTATTTAGTTCTGCTCTAATCTTGGTTATTTCTTTTTTTCTCCTAGGTCTGGATTTGGTTTGTTCTTGTTTCTCTAGTTCCTTGTGGTGTGACCTTAGGTTGTCCATTTGTGCTCTTCCAGACTTTATGATGTAGGCATTTAAGGCTATGAACTTTCCTCTTATAACTGTCATTGCTGTATCCCAGAGTTTTTGATAGGTTTTGTCACTATTATCATTCAGTTCAAAGAATTTTTTAGTTTCCATCTTGATTTCCTTATTGATGCAATGATCGGTTAGGAGCAGGTTTTTAATTTTCATGTATTTGCATGATTTTGAAGGTTCCTTTTGGAGTTGATTTTCAATTTTATTTCACTGTGGTCTGAGGTAAATAAAGAAATATTGATTTATTTATTTACTTATTAATAAATATCAGCAAATATATATTTATTTATTTAACATATAATGATATGTTAATTATACGTGTGTATTTATTAAATATATTTAATATATTATTTACATTTACCTGGTGCTTTTGACTCACAGCTCTTAATATTCTTTCCTTTGTCTTGACTTTAGATAACCTGATGACTATGTGCCTAGGTGATGATCTTTTTGTGATAAATTTCCTAGGTGTTCTTTGAACTACATGTATTTGGATGTCTAGATCTCTAGCAAGGTCAGGGAAGTTTTACTGATTATTCCTTCAAATATGTTTTCCAAAGTTTTAGATTTCTCTTCTTCCTCTAGAACCTCAATTATTCTTATGTTTGGTCATTTAACAGAATCCCAAAATTATTGGAAGGTTTGTTAACTTAACATATAAAGATTCTGTACTCTTTACTTCAGAACCCTAGCCAACACTGGTTTTTATGTTAGTAGAAAAGTAGCAGCAGATTTAATGCAGGAAGACAAGAAAATAGGGAAATAGAGAACTTAGGAATTCTATAGTTTGAACGTCGACTATAAGCCTCTTTTTTCCTCATGTAAGTGTGCACAAAAAGAGCATAATATGTCTGTTTTACGTCAATACTTGCAAGTAGAGGTGCTGTAAAACAAATTGTATTTCTGGAAGTGGGTCATTATCTTTGTGTTTTCCTCATTCTTAGATTATTTGTTTTCCACTATTTATTTTAAGGGAGACACTGGACTGTGGCCTAGGCTTTAGTGTAGTGTGTCAAAATGTGCCGATTGTGGGTGAAACTCTATAGTGTGTCACCACTGAGTCATTTCTGCCCTTTTATGCACCTCAGTTTCTCTCTCCAGAGGTATGACACCTCCAGGAGGACACAAAGAATGGAATGACCACCTCCTATATGTATCTCCTGGATTAGCCTTCTGAAACTAATTTTGTTGGGGGTTCCCTCTCGGGTTGCTACATGTTACAAGGGGTCAATCCCTCAAACACTATCACTCAATGACTGGTCACCTTGGAGTGTCTTTTAGCTGAGAGGAGCAAAGGTCCCTTTCTCTTCAGAACTGAGGAAACTCAGTCTCTCATTTATGAATACAACAGTTCATTTTCTCATGCAGATGCCCCAGCAAGCCAAATTGAGATTAATCTGAGGAGAAAAAACAATGCAGATGACCCTTTAGAACTCATTTCCGAACCAGCACTGGGGTGCCTGTAAGTGGGGTGTTCTCGTTTTTAGAAAAAGGCAATGGAGAAGGCCATTTAGAATACACCTCCAAACTAGTATTAGGAATCTAAACAAAAGCTTTCTAGGAATAAATAAATAACAATAAATAAATAAATAAATTACTCAAAATACGTCAAGGGCCGTCAATCAAAGGAAGGTCTGGAGCTCAGGAGGACTTACCAGTTCTACCAGAGAAGAAGCTCTAAGTCAAGGGGGGCTTTCAGTGGGTTCTAGCTAGTACCTTAGCTCCAAGTTCAGGCAACTTCATGGTCCTGAGTCTTTTCTGAGGCCCCACATGTTTGGGCATCAAATTATTGTCAACAAAAAGAGTCAAAATCTGTAAAATATTTGAAAAGATTTATTTTGAGCTGAAAGTGAGTGACCATGGCCTATGGCACAGCCCTTAGGGGACGCTGAGAATATGTGCCCAAAGCGGTCAGAGTGCAGCTTGGTTTTATACACTTAAGGAAAATAGGAGACATTAATCGAATACATTTAAGATATACATTGGTTTGGTCTAGAAAGGCTTGACAACTCAAAGTGGGGGCTTCCAGGTTATAGGGAGATTTAAAAATTTTCTGAGTGGCAATTGGTGGAAAGAGTTATTATCAATAGAAACGAATGTCTGGGTTATGACAAGAGGTTGTGGAGACCAACGTTTTATTATGCAGATGGAGCCTCGAGGTAGCAGGCTTCAGAGAGCATAGATTGTAAATGTTTCTTATCAGACTTAAGGTGTGTGTTGATGTTAAATGCTCTTCTGCTTTTTCTGAATTCCCAAAGGGAGGAAGAAATACTGAAGCATATCTGACTTCCACTTCCCATCATAGCCTGAACCAGTCTTTGAGGTTAAATTTGGGGGGCCTTGTTCTAGAAGAGGAAGTTCATTCAGATGGTTGGGGGTAATTTGAATTGTATTTTTGGTTTATGTGTTGACCCAGCCTTAAATACTAGGAATCAATTCCACTGGTGTATAATTCTTTTTATACTTGTTGGATTTAATTTGCTAATATTTTGTTAAAGATTTTTGTATTATGTTCACGGGAGATATTGGCCTGCAGCTTTCCTTTATTGTAATATTTGTGTGTGTTTTAGGCATTAGCATAATGCTTTCCTCATAAAATTAGTTAGAATATAGCCTCTCTTCTCTGTTTATTGACAGTCTCTATTTTTAATTATTGTATTTAGATCATTGATACTAAAAATGCTTATTAATACAGTTGAATTAATATGTATTATACTTGTTCCTCTTCTTATTGGCCTTTTCCTTTGTTTTATATTTCGCTCTTTTTCACCCTTTTCTGGTTTTAAGATCTTATATAATTTAATTATTTTCTCTTAACATATTTACTATACTTTTTATAAAACTTTTTCTAGTGGTTGCCTTTGTGATTGCCATAAAATTATACAGCTAATCGAAGCCAACTTTCAAAGAACACAATACCATCTCCCAGAAAGTGCAAGATTTTATAGCAGCATATTCTCAATTCCTCCCTCTCATCCCTTGTAACATTGCTGCCATAAAATTTTCTTATCCATAAGCTATAATAATCAATAACATCATTGCTATTATTATTGTGGTCAAACACTTATCCATTAAATGAACTAAGAATAAGAAAAATGAAAGATTTTATTTTACCTTCAATTATTCCTTTGCTAATGCTCTTTCTTCCTTTTATGGAGATTTAAGTTTTTTATCTGTATCAATTTTTCTTTCTAATTTTTTTTTTAATGTGCCTTGCAAGGCAGATCTTTAGGTAAAAAAATCTTCTAATTATTGTTTATCTAAAACATCTTTATTTCTTCTTAGATTTCTGAGGGATAATTTTTGCTGAAATTAGAATTCTTGGTTGATGATTATGTGAATCCTGAAAATTTGAGACAGATCTCAGTTAATTTAGCAAGTTTAGTTTGCCAAGGTTGAGGATGCATCTGTGACACAGTCTCAGCAATTCCTGAAAACGTGTGCCCAAGGTAGTCAGGGCACAGCTTGGTTTTATACATTTTAGGGAGACACGAGACATCAATCAATATATGTAAGAAGTACATTAGTTCTTTCCAGAAAGGTGGAGACAACTCAAGTTCATGTTCCCCAACTGGGGGCTTCCAGGTCATAGGTAGGCGAGAGACAGATGGTTGTAATCTTTTGAGTTTCTGATAAGTCTTTCCAAGGGAGGCAATCATAATATGAATCTATCTTTGTGAGCAGAGGGATGCGTTTGAATAGAATGGGAGGCATATTTGCCCTGAGGGGCTCCCAGCTTGAAGAGGCCAAATATATTTTCCTTTCATAATTATTTTATCTCAATAACTTAAATATTTCACACCATTTTGTTCTTGTTTGCAGGGTATCTGAAAAGAAGTTGTATTTAATTATTATCCTTCTTTCTCTGTAAGACATATTTTTTCCCGTGCATTATGTCAAGATTTTTTCCTTGTCTTTGATATCTGCAGTTTCCTTGTCTTTGATATCTGACATGCCTGCAGCTAGAGTTTCTTTCTTTCTTTCTTTTTTTTCTTGTTGGTTCGTTTTATCTTCCTGGTGCTTGCTAAGCTTCCTAGATATATCTGTAGTTTAGTTTCATTTTTTCTTCTTTTTTTTTTTTTTTTGGAAAATTCTCACTCATTACTACTTCAGTTATATATCCTGTCCCTTACCTTTTTTCTTCTAAACATATTCCCATTATACATATATAATACCTTTTTAAAAATTGTCCTAGAATTCTTGAATATTTTGTCCTGGTTTTTAAATTACTTTTTTTCTTTTTTTTTTTTTGCATTTTATTTTTGGAATAAATGCTGACTTTTTTTGTTTGTTTGTTTGTTTGTTTGTTTTTACAACTTACTTATTCTTTTTTTAAATTTTTCTTAATTTTTTTCTTTTTTTTTTTTTTTTTATTATACTTTAAGTTCTAGGGTACATGTGCATAACGTGCAGGTTTGTTACATATGTATACTTCTGCCATGTTGGTGTGCTGCACCCATCAACTCGTCAGCACCCATCAAGTCATCATTTATATCATGTATAACTCCCAATGCAATCCCTCCCCCCTCCCCCCTCCCCCCTCCCCATGATAGGCCCCAGTGTGTGATGTTCCCCTTCCGGAGTCCAAGTGATCTCATTGTTCAGTTCCCACCTATGAGTGAGAACATGCGGTGTTTGGTTTTCTCTTCTTGTGATAGTTTGCTAAGAATGATGGTTTCCAGCTGCATCCATGTCCCTACAAAGGACGCAAACTCATCCTTTTTTATGGCTGCATAGTATTCCATGGTATATATGTGCCACATTTTCTTAATCCAGTCTGTCACAGATGGACATTTGGGTTGATTCCAAGTCTTTGCTATTGTGAATAGTGCTGCAATAAACATACATGTGCATGTGTCTTTGTAGTAGAATAATTTATAATCCTTTGGGTATATACCCAGTAGTGGGATGGCTGGGTCATATGGTACATCTAGTTCTAGATCCTTGAGGAATTGCCATACTGTTTTCCATAATGGTTGAACTAGTTTACAATCCCACCAACAGTGTAAAAGTGTTCCTATTTCTCCACATCCTCTCCAACACCTGTTGTTTCCTGACTTTTTAATGATTGCCATTCTAACTGGTGTGAGATAGTATCTCATTGTGGTTTTGATTTGCATTTCTCTGATGGCCAGTGATGATGAGCATTTTTTCATGTGTCTGTTGGCTGCATGAATGTCTTCTTTTGAGAAATGTCTGTTCATATCCTTTGCCCACTTTTGGATGGGGTTGTTTGTTTTTTTCTTGTATATTTGTTTGAGTTCTTTGTAGATTCTGGATATTAGCCCTTTGTCAGATGAGTAGATTGCAAAAATTTTCTCCCATTCTGTAGGTTGCCTGTTCACTCTGGTGGTAGTTTCTTTTGCTGTGCAGAAGCTCTCTAGTTTAATTAGATCCCATTTGTCAATTTTGGCTTTTGTTGCCATGGCTTTTGGTGTTTTAGACATGAAGTCCTTGCCCATGCCTATGTCCTGAATGGTACTACCTAGATTTTCTTCTAGGGTTTTTATGGTATTAGGTCTAACATTTAAGTCTCTAATCTACCTTGAATTAATCTTCGTATAAGGAGTAAGGAAAGGATCCAGTTTCAGCTTTCTACTTATGGCTAGCCAATTTTCCCAGCACCATTTATTAAATAGGGAATCCTTTCCCCATTTCTTGTTTCTCTCAGGTTTGTCAAAGATCAGATGGCTGTAGATGTGTGGTATTATTTCTGAGGACTCTGTTCTGTTCCATTGGTCTATAGCTCTGTTTTGGTACCAGTACCATGCTGTTTTGGTTACTGTAGCCTTGTAGTATAGTTTGAAGTCAGGTAGCGTGACGCCTCCAGCTTTGTCCTTTTGACTTAGGATTGTCTTGGCAATGTGGGCTCTTTTTTGGTTCCATATGAACTTTAAAGCAGTTTTTTCCAATTCTGTGAAGAAACTCATTGGTAGCTTGATGGGGATGGCATTGAATCTATAAATAACCTTGGGCAGTATGGCCATTTTCACGATATTGATTCTTCTTATCCATGAGCATGGTATGTTCTTCCATTTGTTTGTGTCCTCTTTGATTTCACTGAGCAGTGGTTTGTAGTTCTCCTTGAAGAGGTCCTTGACATCCCTTGTAAGTTGGATTCCTAGGTATTTTATTCTCTTTGAAGCAATTGTGAATGGAAGTTCATTCATGATTTGGCTCTCTGTTTGTCTGTTACTGGTGTATAAGAATGCTTGTGATTTTTGCACATTAATTTTGTATCCTGAGACTTTGCTGAAGTTGCTTATCAGCTTAAGGAGATTTTGGGCTGAGACAATGGGGTTTTCTAAATATACAATCATGTCATCTGCAAACAGGGACAATTTGACTTCTTCTTTTCCTAACTGAATACCCTTGATTTCTTTCTCTTGCCTGATTGCCCTAGCCAGAACTTCCAAGACTATGTTGAATAGGAGTGGTGAGAGAGGGCATCCCTGTCTTGTGCCGGTTTTCAAAGGGAATTTTTCCAGTTTTTGCCCATTCAGTATGATATTAGCTGTGGGTTTGTCATAAATAGCTCTTATTATTTTGAGGTACGTTCCATCAATACCGAATTTATTGAGCGTTTTTAGCATGAAGGGCTGTTGAATTTTGTCAAAAGCCTTTTCTGCATCTATTGAGATAATCATGTGGTTCTTGTCTTTGGTTCTGTTTATATGCTGGATTACGTTTATTGATTTGCGAATGTTGAACCAGCCTTGCATCCCAGGGATGAAGCCCACTTGATCATGGTGGATAAGCTTTTTGATGTGCTGCTGAATCCAGTTTGCCAGTATTTTATTGAGGGTTTTCGCATTGATGTTCATCAGGGATATTGGTCTAAAATTCTCTTTTTTTGTTGTGTCTCTGCCAGGCTTTGGTATCAGGATGATGTTGGCCTCATAAAATGAGTTCGGGAGGATTCCCTCTTTTTCTATTGATTAGAATAGTTTCCTGGCCAGGTGTGGGATATATTCTCCTGGTGTGCCCGTTTGCTTAAAGCGCAATATTGGGGTGGGAGTTACCCGGTTTTCCAGGTGTTGTGTGTCTCAGTTCCCCTGGCTAGGAAAAGGGATTCCCTTCCCCCTTGCGCTTCCCAGGGAGGCGATGCCTCGCCCTGCTTCAGCTCTCGCTGATCGGGCTGCAGCAGCTGACCAGCACCGATTGTCCAGCACTCCCTAGTGAGATGACCCCAGTACCTCAGTTGAAAATGCAGAAATCACCGGTCTTCTGTGTCGCTCGCGCTGGGAGTTGGAGACTGGAGCTGTTCCTATTCGGCCATCTTGCTCCACAACTTACTTATTCTTATCTTGGTGATATCCAAACTGTTGATAAGACCATCAAGTCATCAAAATCACTTTTCATTTCTATTAGTTTTCCATTTCTTGCTTTTAAAAAAATTCAATTTTATAGTTTTTATCTCTCTGCTTATATTACTTATGTGTTTTATATGTTATTCACTCTTTTATAGCCCTTAGCATCTTAATCGTAGTTTTTTTAAAAATTTCTGATCTGATAATTTTACTATCTCTGCCATATCTGATTCTGATTCTAATACTTGTTCTGTTCAAACTGTGTTTGTATTTTAGTATGCTTTTAAATTTTTGTTTAAAGTTGTACATGATATACAGGGTAAACAAACAAATAAACAAAACTGTATTGGTTTTCAGTGTGACGTTTTACATACCTGTCTGGAGGTTAGACTATTTTAACTGTTAGCTGTAGTTATAAGGTTCAGAGGCTGAAATTTCCTCTGTTGCTTTTTTTCCCTTTTGTCTTTGGATTTCCCTAAATACTTCTTAGAAATGTGCAGTACTTACAGTAGCATTTCCCTCTTATTTATACAACTCTGATGACTTGGGAAACACCAGGGTCCTTTGTCTCACGCCAATAAGATTAACAACATGGACACACTGTCACGTGGTGATGAAGCAGGAGATGTGAGAGGAAAAACAAATGTTCCCTCTTTCCTTTGGTTTGAGCAGCTTCCCCCTCGAATTCCTCCCCATTCCGTGCCATTGTACCCTGCTCTGCAAGTTTTTATGAGTTTATGGTTTCCTGTTTTCTGTAACTAGTGTCTGTAAGTGTCTGTTTTTCATCTGAGTAGCACCGCAGAGGTCATGAGAAGTGCTTGAGCAAGGTTAGATTGCAGCCATCTGGGTACCATAGCGAAGGACACAAGGTAAGGCTGTGCAGGCATCTTGAGCAAACCTAGTTAACAGCCACCTGGCATTCATAGCAAGAGTCACATGTAAGCCTGAGTCAGGAACCTGTCACAGTTTGATTAAGTTTGATTACAGACCATAACTATGACTGCTTTTGTTCCTCTTTTGTAAGCTCGCTTTCCCTGTCCCACAAGTTTTGTGCCACTGGCAAGCCACTCCCACTTTGGTTGCAACAATAAAAGTCAAGCCCTGTCTCCGTTCATTGCTCAGCCTCTGGATATGAATCTGCTGAGGCAGTGGCCACCTAAATAAAATCCTCCTGTTCCACCCATGGGTCTCTCTGGTCTCCTGATTCCCACAACAGTGTTAAAGAGCAGAAAGTTTAATAAGTAAAAAGAAGAAAGAAAGAAGAAAAACAGCTCCCCCATACAGAGGGAGGGAGGCTCCGAATGGTGATACCATGGAAAGCAGTAGGTTATATTGGGAGTCTGGAAGAGGCAGTGTTTGATTTGCATAGGGTCCAGGGGATTGGTTTGACCAGGTGTGTCATTCACGTAGCCCCAAAAAAACTGGTCCTCCTACCTTAGCCTTTTAAGATGCAAATATGGGTCGTCATAATGTCCTGCACACATGGTGTTATCTGGAGGCAGCCATGACACCTGTCACACATGGTGACAAGGAGAAGGGGGCGGGAACCACCATGTTGGGTGGATCTGGTTTCTAGCCTCTGGTATTTGAATATTAATGCTTGCCCTTCTGGTTGTTCAAGGCACTTTCTGTTAGAAAGGAAATTGTTCTGGGGTTGCTTTTTATTAAAGAAAAATTCACTGATAACCTCCACCCTTTCAAGCTGCCTAAAAATTATTTCTTATCTCCTGTATTATTTCCACCCTCTGGAGAAGTAAACCTAACTGCTGCTAGGGGGTGTTGGATGACAATTCTTTCTGGCTATTTCCTGCTGAAAAGGGGTGTTGTGTGGGGGAACAGCAGTTGGGCCTCCTCCAGGTCTTGATCTAATGGTTCTCGGAAGAATGGTGTGTCCATGCGTGGTTTGGTTTGCAGCACCATTTGGAATTTGATTGCTTTTTAGTGAAAATAGATAAATTTTACAAGAAAATTTAAAACATATGGTTAGCATATGAGTATTAAGATTACCACTATTAGTGGGGGTACTACAGACCAGAACTATGACAATAGGGTGTGATACCTGTTAGTTACATCAATGGATTGTAATACCGGATTGCGTCCACTAGATGGTGCTGTACATTAGCAGAAACTTTAATATAAAAGTAACATTTCCCTTGAGAAAAGCATACATTTTCCCACTTGACTTGCCATTAGAGAATACTTTTAGGCTTAGGCTATTTTTTATAACTTGCAATATGATTGTGAGAAATACATTACTGGGTGGCTAAAATAACTTTAGTGTTAATCTTGACAATTTTTTCCTTGAATTATTAAATTCTTTTATGACTTTCACAGACCCTCTTACAATATACTCAAACTTTCTGAATGGTCCTAAGCATCCTTCCTTTAAACAACCAATCATTTCCTTTTAGGACAAGAATTTTACCATACAAAATCTTTCCTTATATAAAATCTCTTTTTTCCTAACCTTTTCATAGCTTACAGTGCACCATATTACCAATCTTCAATACAAAGTCCTATCAAACTGAATGATAGTAAAACTTTCATGCTTACTTCTTATCTGTAATGATTATTCCTGCTATAAGCAAAACAACCTTGATTAATCTTTTCTGCAATTATTAATCTTGTTATAAGGATGATAATTAGGCAAAATATTACAGCAATTAGAATTTTACAACCAGAATTCTACATTGTGGTGCCAGAGTGTATAGTTCTCTTGCAAATAGTAGCATGACTATAATAATTCCCACAAGAATGGTGTAGTAAATAATTTCCGTTTAAAACTTTACTTGCCAAGATACATACAACATTTCCCTTTAGGGACCTACAAAGTTACAAATGCAATTCTATGAATAATTAAAATCTGCCTGCCAATATGCGTTAAAAAGAAGTTCTAATATTTGGTGGCAAATTTTGAGAGGAAAGGCGGGAAATAATGCAAATTATCTGGTGAGGTAGCAGCGGGATTGAGTAAGATGAGTGGTCCGCACTCAGTTACTTTCCTTTTTTTTTTTTTTTTTTTTTTTATTATACTTCAAGTTCTAGGGTACATGTGCATAACGTGCAGGTTTGTTATATATGTATACATGTGCTATGTTGGTGTGCTGCACCATTAACCCATCATTTACATTAGGTATATCTCCTAATGCTATCCCTCCCCTCTCCCCCCTCCCCACAATAGGATGCAGTGTGTGATGTTCCCCTTCCTGTGTCCAAGTGATCTCATTGTTCAATTCCCACCTATGAGTGAGAACATGCGGTATTTGGCTGCTATAAAGACACAAGCACACGTATGTTTATTGCAGCACTATTCACAATAGCAAAGACTTAGAATCAACCCAAATGTCCATCAGTGACAGACTGGATTAAGAAAATGTGGCACATATACACCATGGAATACTATGCAGCCATAAAAAAGGATGAGTTCATGTCCTTTGTAGGGACATGGATGCAGCTGGAAACCGTCATTCTCAGCAAACTACCACAAGTTACTTATCTTTTATGCTTTTCAGCTTAAGATCTTCTATTTCTCCCCATTGATATTCAGGATATTCCTCTGGGTTGTCAGGGGTTGCTGCCCCAGCTCTTTAGGCCTTGACTTGAGTGCAATGTATTCAGGAGTTGATTCCTGTAACTTTTACTGCCGAGGAGATTGAAAGAAGAACAATGCAAGGCCCTTCCCAGCTTGACATAGGGAAGGAGGGAGGTGAGATTTTCACTAATACCACATTTCCTGGTGCTATTTTACAGGAGATCCAGTAGTGGTAAGAGAATGTCTTTTATTTTAAATGGCAGCATGAGCATGAAAAGCTAACAAAGCATACTTGGAGTTAGTATAAATGTTAGCTATCTTTCCCTTGCTTAATTCAAGAGCTCTTGTAAGAGCTAGTAATTCAGCTAATTGAACACTTGTGTCTGAGAAGAAATGTTATTTAGAGTGACTACTGCTTATCCTGCCTTATGTACTTCTTGCTTTACTGGCTGTTTGTTAGGCAAGAGCTCCCCCTAGAGGACAGTGATCCTGCCACATATGTGGAGTGTAAACACTTAAAATTATTTCCTTGGGTTAATTTGGAGACTCTTCTGACTCATGACAATGGCTTGGAAGCACGTTTAAACAATAGGTCTTCCTAACCACAACTGAGTTTGAGAAAAATATTGGATTAGAGTTTTTCCTGAGATACCCCTTACGATCGTGCTATGGAAAGAGGGGAGGCTTGGATTAGAGAGACTGGCTCTAGTGTTTAGAAGGAGGTCTACTTTCTTTCCTTCAATTTCCAGAATCACGCAGGGGTCCTGTGCTGTAATGGCAGTCTGAGTTGCTGGAGCCGGGGGTTCGAGCCCTGGGACCCGTCAGTCCTGCTGGACCATGTGTGAGACTGGTTCTGAACCCTGTGACCTCTGTCTTTGGGGGCAGTTTCATTTCATGTGGTCTCTTCTAAAGGCTGGACAGGATTGAGATGGCTTCTACTTGCTGCCTGGGCATTCCTTCTTAAAATGCCCTGGACTACCACACCGATAGCAACTAACAGATGCACCTAGAGGATCGTAGACTTTGCAAGCCTGTAAAGCTGCTACTAGAGCCTCTGTCCTTTTCCTGAGCTTTCTCTTTTTCTTTCGGGTCTTCTCCTGGTCCCTATTATAAAAGACCAAAGTGGCCACCTTCAGGAGGTTCTCTGGTCCTGTAGCTTGCTTCTGTAGTTTCCTTCTAATATTGGGAGCTGCCTGTGTAATCAACTTGTCCTTGAGGATGAGCTGTCCCTTGACTGAATCAGGAGATAAAGAGGTGTGTTTTATTAGTGCCTCTCTCAGCCTTTCCGTAAAGGCTGCAGGATTCTCTTCTGGCTTTTCGTTTATCACAGACAGTTTAGAGTAATTGAGAGGTCTGGCCTTAGTTCTTCGTAGGCCCTCTAAAATGCATGTTAAAAAGTACTTCCTTTTCCATTCATCTGCAGAGCTATTGGGGTCACAATCAAGTTTGTCAAGGGGGAACTGCTTTTCTTTCAACTGAGAATGGTATTTCTGCTATTTCTTCACTCTCCCTATCTGCTTACTTTTCTTTTGGTTTATTATAAGGGATATATTGCTCATCTCCAAAATTATCTGATGTTTGCAGAGCTGTCCATTTTTCAGTTGCAGTGAGGGGTTGGTTTGGCAGCAGCATAACATCTTTCCATGTGAAGTGAAATACCTGAGTTGAATTGTGCAAAGTTTCTGTATACCTATCAGGATCGTCAGAAAATCAGCCTAATGGCTGGGTGCGGTGGCTCATGCCTGTAATCCCAGCACTTTGGGAGGCCAAGGCGGGCGGATCATGAGGTCAAGAGATCGAGATCATTCTGGATAACACGGTGAAACCCCGTCTCTACTAAAAATACAAAAATTTAGCCAGGCGGTGGCAGGTGCCTGTGGTCCTAGCTACTTTGGAGGCTGAGGCAGGAGAATGGCGTGAACCCAGGAGGCAGAGCTTCAAGTGAACGGAGATCGCACCACTGCACTCCAGCCTGGGAGACAGAGCGAGACTCCGCCTCAAAAAAAAAAAAAAAAAAAAAAAAAAAAAAAAAAAAAAAAAAAAAAAAAGAAAGAAAGAAAGAAAAAGAAAAAGAAAAGAAAATCAGCCTAAGTTTCCCTTTATTTGCCTAGGGTTCTATAATGAGAAGGGAACTTGAACCCTCATTGCACCATTTCCATCAGGCATTTCCTGTAGAAGTAAGGGTGAAGTGTGGAAAGTGGGTAATAATGGAGATGGTGGATCTGGAGGAGCTGATGGTACGATTGGATGGGATTCTGAATGAGGGGAACTGGAAGGTTGGGACATTCAATAGCTGTCTCAGATTGCTCCTGTAAAATCTGCTTTAGCTCTGGGAAACTATTCCCTGTGGGCTTGCCTGCCATGGCTGTTAAAAGAACTGGGTTGATCTTACAATGCTTCCAAAGGTTTAGTAAAAATGCCATGCCCTTGTGCAAAAGAAGATGAGTTGGTTTTCTCTTCAAAGTCCTGAGATCAAAGAAGTTCCAGTGTTTCAGGGTGCACTCCAGTGGTGTGCAAGCTGAAGATAATCTGTTACCTATCTAGAAAGAGAAGCAAGAATAAAAGCATCCTTTCAGTCTCCTTCCTTTTTATGCAACCCAGGGTGGAGAAGAAGACAGTGGAAGCGTCCTCCAGACTGTTTTCCCTCCCTGGTTCCTGGGTCCCGGCAGTCTGTTAAACGTGTCACCCATGGTTATAAGTGTGGCCCTCCAAGCCACAGAACTGAATGAACTAAATGATGGGACTAACCACGCTTTACCCGTGCAACCTGAGCTTATCTGCCCTGTGTGATTGCCCTTTGACTTACTAAACCTATGTGATCTGCCTGGTTCTCCCAAAAAATGGATCTTGGGAAAGACTATATAAAAGACAAGCCTCCTTTAATGGAGGGAATTTGCTAGATTGCCTATTATGGCATGGCCCGTTCTAAAGCATTCGTCCTTAGAAAAATGGTTCTGGTTAACTTCCGTACTTAAAATCCCCTTACTAATTAAATACTATCTTAATCAGAGAGAGAATAGGTGACTTAAAGGGACGCAGGGACCTAATGACAACTTTCCTGCTGATGGGACAGTGTCGGGACTAAAATTTGGCTGCAGAGGACGTTGTATTCCTAATAGTTGAAAGCAGAGTTTTCCTTGTTCACAGAAGCAGCATAAAGCCTGGTTTCTGGTAGAAAGTCATAGAAAGGAAAAATCGGAAGGCTGCAATGTACCACAGAAAACCATCACGAGTCTTATTAAGAGGATTTCTATATTTTCACTAGGGGGCGATGTTGGGTTGGATATACCATGTAACCACCAGAGGACTATTAGCGAGTAACCTCACTGTGGGGGAAATGGGAGGTCTCGTTCCTAGAAGATTGCAACAGCATTTACCTAAGCTATATGCCTGTATACTACAGAATTTTCCTATGTTGACTAACAGGATGACTTCCCTAGACTGTAAAAATTCCCACATATTCGACACACAGAGTAAGGGACTGTGGATAGAAAAAGAAGGAAAGTTTTGTGACAAGATAGCTGGGAATTCTTTACCAATACCTGGAGCAGGCTGACTGAGGCTGGGTGCAGTATAGAAGTCTTTGAATAACACCAGGGTGTGCCTTGGCCAGCAATTCAGTTGCTTCAGTACTTTTCATGTAATGGCTAGTTTTCCCCAGGAAAAGAAACTGAGTCAAACCATGGCCAACATTCCCAATGACCCATGAGTAATGGAGGGTTCTCCATGTTCTCACCAGCAAACCTGACATCCAAGTCTTTATAACTGCAGCCACGAGAAGCGTATTTTCAACCAGTTGACGGATTCCCGTTAATTGATTTGATTTTGATTTTAAAATAGAAGCCAAGAGTGCCTCAGAATGATAGAACAGATTTTTAAGTTCCCTTCTATACTCACCAATCCAATGAATGTTGTACCTTGGTTTCCCAGCCAATGCACCAAAATAATACGCCTCTAATGAATGGAGAAACACCAGGGTCCTTTGTCTCGCACCACTAAGAATAATGAAATGACACACGTGGAGCATTTTTTTTTTTTTTTTTTTTTTGAGATGGAGTCTCGCTCAGTCTCCCAGGCTGGAGTGCAGTGGCGCGATCTCAGCTCACTGCAAGCTCTGCCTCCCAGGTTCACGCCATTCTCCTGCCTCAGCCTCCCAAGTAGCTGGGACTACAGGCGCCTGCCGCCACGCCCGGCTACTTTTTTGCATTTTTAGTAGAGACGGGGTTTCACCGTGTTAGCCAGGATGATCTCGATCATGTGGAACAATTTTTAAGGAGCAGAAAGTTTAATAGGCAAGAAGAAAGAAAGAAGAAAGACAGCTCCCCCATACAGAGGGATAGAGGCTCTGAATGGAAAAGCCCCACGTGTGGAGGAAAACAGTCAGTTATATTGGGAGGCTGGAGGAGGTGATGTTTAATTTGCGTAGGGCCCAGGGGATTGGTTTGAACAGGTGTGTCATTCACATAGCCCATGAAAAAATTGGCCCTCCCACCCTAGTCTTTTAATATGCAAATATGGGTTGCCATGATGTCTTGCACACATGGTGTTATCTGGAGGTGGCCATGACACCTGGCACACATGGTGTCAAGAGAAGAGGGCGAGAACCGCCATGTTGGGTGGAACTGGTTTCTGGCCACTGGCATTTGCGTATCAATGCTTGCTGTTCTGGTTTTTCAAGCCACTTTCTGTTAGGAAGGAAATGGTTCAAGGTTTGCTTTCTATTAAAGGAAAATTCCACCAAGACCCTTCACCCTTCCTAGCTGCATAAAAATTATTTCTTAATAACTCCTTTATTATTATTATACAGGAGACATATTTATTTAGTAGTAAGGTATTAAGAGAGAGGACTCATTCTATAGTCCTGTGATTTTGTGTCAGTTTTTTAGTGACCCTGTGTCCCTGGGCCGTGACCTTCCAAAGTGGTTCTAAGTTTTGTTTTATCATTTAGGTGAGAGAGCATGATGAAAGGGGGCTGAAAATGGGTATTTATCTTCCCCTACAGAGAATACTAGAGAGTGGCTGGATTGTATATTTTTTCTTTCAGGTCAGTTTAGTCTCTGGTAAAACTGCAGTTAGCGAATCTCTTGTAAATAGTTTCTCTTGAGAGCCAGCCTTTCTAAGAAGAACAGAATGCTCTGATTATATTTTAAAATGGTTATTTTATTTTCTGTCTACCAGAAGCATGAGGATAATTTTCTAGGCTCTTCATTGTGAGAACATAGTACAGCTCCTGGAGGTAAACTCACAAAACTGTAGATATTGCACTTTGGGAGGCTGAGGCGGCCGGATCACTAGGTCAGGAGATCGAGACCATCCTGGCTAACACAGTGAAACCCCATCTCTACTAAAAATAGAAAAAATTAGCCGAGTGTGGTGGCGGGTGCCTGTAGTCGCAGCTCCTCCGGAGGCTGAGGCAGGAGAATGGCATGAACCCGGGAGGCGGAGCTTGTAGTGAGCCCAGATCGGGCCACTGTACTCCAGTCAGGGTGAGAGATTGAGACCCTGTCTTAAAAAAACAAAACAAACAAACAAACACCAACAACAATAAAAAAATAAAATAATATAAACAATAGATCTTGCAAAGACTGGCCCAGTTTGAAGTTTTTTTTAACTCTTAGAGTTGTCCACATTGAGCCTCCAGCAAGTCTTCAGTTAACTTCCAGGTTGTTCTATTTGGTACTGGTTCCTATGGAGTTTTCTGCTCTGGGGCTGCATCTTTGATAGCCGTGATTCTCTGTATCAGCATTTGGGGAGCAATGGTTTCTACTATGATATCAATACTCTGGTGAATTGAAGAAAATTTGTTGATTTCTACTTAGTTCCACTTATTTTTGTTTTAATTTGTAAGGATGGGAGTAATTACTTCTAAGCTTTTTGCATGTCAGACCTGAAAGTGCTATTTAATTTTTATATCTTTTATGTATCCACATATTTTTGTCATTGCCTTCTACCTATGTTTCAAATATGCTTTTACTGAGTATCTTTTATAGTTGAAATTTTATCCAGTAATAGTCGTTTCACACATAATCACATACAATTTAAGAAAAAATACAGAGGTATGCCATGTACGTATTTACCCATCAATGGTGATATTCTGCAAAATAATAATGCAATATCACAATATCACAACATCACAATATGAAAGAATTAGCTTGTTGTTTCATTTATTCTCTATTGTTTTCCTGCTTCCAATTTTGTAGGTTTCTGGTATGATTTTTATTACACTCATATATGCCTGCTGTAGATTACTCTTTATTTCTAGAATTCTGAGACAGTAACTTAGATTATTGATTTGACACATACCCAGTTTTCTAATGTAAGCAGTTTTGTAGTGTTTTTATGGTGGTTGCTCTAGGTATTATAGTACACCTATGTGACTTATCACAGCCTACAGGGAGCAGCATTTTAACACTGAGCAAAGCAGAAGAATCTTACTTCCATTAAGGTCTATTCACTTTCCCCATTTAAAATATCATAGTCTTGAGTATCACATGGTCTTTTTTTTTTTCAATTATCAAATATAATTTATACAATTCATAACAAAATGAATACTCTTTTTTGTACCCCTCTTTCTGCATTTCTTTTGTGTTTCTTTTTCTGGTCTTCTGCTTGCAGATTGTTTCTTTCATTATCTCCTTTCCATTAGAAGAAATTTTTGTGAATGTTACTTAAAGATAAGTATGTTAGCAACAAATTATTTTTATTTCATTTGACAATGTCTTTATTTATTTCCACTTCATGCTTGAAGGATAATTTGCCAAATATGAAATTTGTGATTGATAGTGAATTTCTTTCAGCCCTTTAAACTGTTGTGCCTTTTCCTTTGCCCTCAATTATCCAGTGTCATTTGACTTAGTGTTCCCCTGTAGTGTCCATATCATTTCCTTCTGTCTGTGTCCAAGGTGTTTTCTTTGCTTCTAGCTTTGAGTAATTTAATTACAATGGGTCTTGGCATAAAGTTCTTTGGGTTAATTTATACTGTTTCAGATTCACTCAAATTCTTAATTAGGTAGATTTATGTCTTTCGTCAAACTTGGGTAGTTTTCAAACATCTTTTTTTTTTTTGAATTATCTTTGAGCTCCACTCTCTTACTCCTAACTTTTGTGGACTTTGATCATATGAATGCTAGATCATCTGGTATTGTCCCATGTGACTTTGGGGCTCTGTTAATATTTTAAATTTGTTTCCACTATTGTGCATATTGAGTTAATTTTATTGATCTGTCCACAAGTTCACTGATTCTACCATCTATCTTCTCCAGTTTAACCAGTTATCTTAAGTTTTATTTTATTCTGTCTGTCAAATAAGTGTATATATTTATGGGATACAATGTGGTGAAAAAACAACTAACATAATGAATAAAAAACCTCACAGATTTGGAGAAAACATTGGCAAATCGTACATCAGATAAGGAGCTAATATCCAAAATATATAGAGACTCAAACTACTCAATAACAAGAAAACTCTATTAAAAAATGAGCAAAAGACCTGAATAAACATTTCACCAAAGAAGACACACAAATGGCCAACAGATGTATGAAAAATTCCTCAACATCAGTAATTATCAGAGAAATACAAATTAAAACTGTTATGGAATATTACCTCACACGTGTCAGATTTATTATTACCATAAAAAATTCACCAAGTTTTTTTTTTCTTTAACTTACTGCATTATACTTCTATAATTTTAATTTGGTTATTTTTTATATTCATATAAAACTATTTATAGTTGTTTGTTAAGGCACTTTTAAGATAGCCGCTTTAAAATTCTTGTCAGATATTTCTCAGATCTAATTTATCTCAGTGTTGGCATCAGTTCCATTTATTTTCTTGATTCTTGATTTAATGTTTGATTCTTTTGTTGTGTCCTGGGCATTTTGTCCATTATGTTGGGAGACTATGTCCTATTTAAATCTTTTATTTTAGCAGGAATTCACTCTGTCTAAATTTCATATGCATGTTTCAGATTACTTTTGTCAGCAGTGATTTAATCGATGTTTTGATTTTCAGAGTCATTGTGGTGTTATTTGAGGCTAGATGGCTTATATAGTGCTACTATAGCTGCTACTGGTTACTGTTGGTACTGACTAAGGTTACAGAAGAGATTTCCCTAGGCTGAGTTACTGGATGTCACAGGCAAACATGAAATGTAAAGAAGCTTTCCTTGCCAGGTACTTGTTGTGACAGAGCATCTTCTGAATATAAGAAATGGAAATTGCTTTTTGATCAGGGCATTTGTTGTGCAGGGATTCCTATGGGCAGAAGAGAGAACTCTCAGAGATGCTGGGATAAACAGGCTTAGAGGCATCCCTGGATGAACCATTATTTTGGCTGGGTTACTGGTGGTCCCTGGCCATTCACTGCCTCCCATTGAGTGAAAGCAAAAGAGTATGAGGACTATGGGTACAAAGAGGCTTCCTGAAACAGGTAGCACATTGTGGTCAGATATCTCTTGCCAGTTCTACCTGCTCATTTCAGTATCTCTCATGCGTGAGGGGAGTATCAGGATCAACATGGAAAAAGAATACTTTCCCTGGCCTCCTCTTGTTACCAGGGCTCAAAATAATTCCTCTTATCAGGCTTTCCTGACATCAGAGGTCTCTCTTTTATTCTAGGAGAGGAATAAGACTACCTGCTATGGCAACTGCTGCTATGTTGGAAATCAGGAAATGCTGGGCTTGGGATGCTTCTTTCTGTTAAGTGGGAGGATACAAGAAACCCTTCAGTTTGCCACCTTCTTGCTATTAATCAGAGCTCTCCTCTTACGTGTTTCTAGATGTATCATGTGTTATTTTTACAGTTGTGCTTAGATGGAGGATTGGAGAGAAGCATATCTCTGCCAAATTATTTTATTTTAGAACAGTTTAACATTTACAGAATAATTATGAATACAGTATAGAAAGTTCCTGTATACCTCATACCCAATTTCATCTATTATTAACATAATATGTAGTATGGTGCATTTGTCAATACTGATAAATTATTATTATTAATTAGAGTCTACATTTTATTTGTATTTCCTCAGTCATACATTTTTCTCATTTGTCCTTTCTGGTTCCAAGATCCTATCTAGGATGCTACATTACATTTAGTAGTTATACATGTCTCCTTGGTTTCTTTGGTTGTGGCAATGTTCCAGACTATTCTTTGTTGTTGTTGTTGTTGTTGTTGTTGTTGTTACGGCATTCATCACTGTGAGGATAGGCAGGTTCTATGTGGCATGTCCCTCAGTTGAAGACTGTCTGATGTTTTCCTCATGGTCTTACTGAAGTAATACCTTTTTGCTACCATGGTGTTAAAGCACTATTCTCATCACATCACATTAATATACTATTGATATGAGAGGAGGGCAGAGAAGTGCTGGGTAAAGAAGGGTGTGGTCCCTTGCAAGGGCTCCACCCTCAGGCCTGTGCTCATGAACCTAAGTGAGAACAGGCACTCCTGTTTTTGCACCAAAATGCTCCATTTTCCAAGACCACTCTGGTCCGCACATCCGCACACCCGCCATCCTATACCCATAAAAAACCAAGACCTTGGACTCGGGAAGGGGAACATCACACACTGGGGCCTATCATGGGGAGGGGGGAGGGGGAGGGAATGCATTGGGGAGTTATACATGATATAAATGATGAATTGATGGGTGCTGACGAGTTGATGGGTGCAGCACACCAACATGGCACAAATATACATATGTAACAAACCTGCACGTTATGCACATGTACCCTAGAACTTAAAGTATAATAAAAAAAATAAATAAATAAATAAATAAATAAAAAAGAAACAAAAAAAAAAAAACAAGACCTTTGCAGGCAAATACAAGCAGCTGGACATCTAAAGGAGCAGAGGAACACACAAGCAGACACCAGCAGACCAGTGATGGTGGGACAGTACAGACACTGAGGGGCATAAGGCTGGGGGCAGTCAGAGAACAGTCTGGCCTCTGGGCAGCCCAACTCCAGTAGAAGACCACCTTCCGACAACATCCCCCTTCCAGCTTACCATCCACGTCACTGAGAGCCACCTCCACACTCAATAAAACAATAAACCTTGCACTCTTCCTCCAGGTCCATCTGTGTTTCTATTTTTCTGGTCCACTGGACAAGAACTCAGAATACACAAAGCCCTCTGCCCTTGCGATAAGGCAGAGGGTCTAATTGAGCTGACTAACACAAGCCGTCTGAAAATGGCAAAGCTGAAAGAGCACACTGTAACACACACCAACTTGGGCTTTGGGAGTCATAAACACTCATCCTAGACACTACCGTGGGGTCAGAACCCAAAAGCGCTCCCCTTGACCTCTGCACCCACCCGTCTGCATGTTCCCCCTAGGGGTTTGAGCAGCAGGGCATTGAAGAAGTGAGCCACACCTCTGTTGCATGCCCAGGGAGGGGGATAAGGGAACTCTCCCATTTCATTATCAATATGACTTGTCATATTTAATATTAACCTGAATCTCCTGGATTACGTTAGTATTTTTCAAGTTTCTCCACTGCAAAGTTACTTCTTTTTCTCTCTCTTTCTATCTTCATACTGTATTCTTTAGAAGAAAGTTGCTATGCATGAAATATCTACCTAAATTATTGGAAATTCTACTTGGAATATATGTCTGTTCTTCCCAAAATATTTATTTATTTAATCACTGATTTACATAACTATGGACTGATGAATACCTATTTCATACTTTCAGTTATAACCAAATACAACTTTATTTATTTTGTTGCTTAAATTGTTGCAGCTTTAGCCATTTAGAGCTTTTTCAGTTGTCTCCTGTTTCCTTTAGACATACCCTCCATGAGTTGTGTTTGTGTGTACCTGTGTATTTGTGTAAGGTATAAGGTTGGTATGCATGTTTTTTGGTTTTCTTTCATATGGGTGTACAATTCTTCCAGCCTCAATTGTTTAAAAAGCTATCCTTACTCCATTGAATTGCCTTTGGTTTTTATCAAAGATCAATTGACTGTGTTTTTGTGGTTCCATATATGGTATGCCTGTTCTTTTTTATTGATCTATTTTCGTATTCTTTTGTCAATACAGTGTAGCCTTAGAGTGGGTCTTGAAATTAGGTAGCGTAAGTCTTCCAACTTAGTTCTTCTTCAATATTGTGTCTGATGTTCTAGATCGTTTCTATTTTTATATAAACTTTGGAATTACTATGTCAATATTTACACACTAGTTTGCTGTAATTTTGATTAGGATTTTGATATGGTTTGGCTCTGTGTCCCCACCCAAATCTCATGTTGAATTGTAATTCCCATGTGTCAGGAGAGGAACCTGATGGGAGGTGATTGCATCATGGGAGCAGATTTCTTTTATGCTGTTCTCGTGACGAGTGAGTTCTCAAGAGAACTGATGGTTTAAAAGTGTGACACTTTCTCCCTTGCTCTCTCTGTCTGCTGCTCCACCATGGTAAGACATGCTTGCTACCCCTTCGTCTTCTGCCATGATTGTAAGTTTACTGAGGCCTCCCAGCCATGCTTCCTGTTAAGCCTATGGAACTTTGAGTCAATTAAACCTCTTTTCTTCATAAATTACCCAGTCTTGGGTAGTTTATAGCAGTGTGAGAACAGAGGAATACAGATTGTGTAGGTCAAGTTGGAATCAATTTATATTTTAACAATAGGGCATCCTCCAAATTAGGAAAATGGAATATCTATCTATTTAGTTATTTTATTTTTTATCCATGTTTTTTAGTTTTCTGTATATAGGCTCTGTACATATTTTGTTTGATTTATACTTAAGTATTTCTTATTCAGGATGCCATTATAAGTGGTATTATTTTATTTAAATTGAAAATTTGAATTGTTCATGGCTAGAATATATAAAAGCAATTGACTTTCGTATATTAATCTTGTATCTTGAGACATTGCTATACTTACTTCAAGAAGTTCTTTGTTTGATTATTTAAAAATGGCATCTGCAAATACAGATAGTTTTATATCTCTCTTTCCAACTGTAATGTTTTATTTCCTTTTTTGTCTTACTGCAATAATTATAAATTCTGGTACATTAAGAAAAGGAGTGGAAAGAGAGGATATTCTTACCTTGTTCCAGATTTTAGAGGATACATGTCCAGTTTCTTACTATTAAATATGATGTCAGCTACAGATATTTTAGATGTTCTTTACCAAGTTGATGATATTCCCTTTTATTTCTAGTTTACTGAGGTTTTTATCATAGATATGTATTGGATTTTGTCAAATGACTTTTCTCCATCATTTGATATAATTATATATTTTTTCTTTTTAATCTATGAATGGGGTGGATTATATTAATTGATGTTTGCATGTTGAAAACAGTCAGTGTATGAGATTCATAAGTGAATTTTTGGGTCGTGTATTGGTATGAGCTGGATTATGCCACTCCCCCACCCCAATTAATATGTTGACACTCTAATCCCCAAAACTTAAAAATAAGACTTTACTTGATGATACAGTCTTTAAATTGGTAAATAAATTAAAATCATTTTATTATAGTGAGACCTAATTTAATATAATGGATGTCCTCTTAAAAGACAAGAACAGAACACAGAAAGATATACCAGACACATACATACATAAGATGATAATCATATGAACCCACAGCAAGAAGGTGACCATTTTCAAGCCACAGAGAGAGCCCTCAGAAGGAATCAAACTTGCCAACACCTTGATGTCAGACTTCTAGACTTCATAACCGTTAGAAAATTAATTTGTTATTTAAGTCATCGTCTTACCCTTACCCAATCTGTGGTATTTTGTTGAGAGTCCCAACAAATTAATACTGGTATGTATTCTGTTGGTTGTTCTTTGGCTTCCTGATTCAGTAATTATGTGTTTCTTATTAAATTAGAAAAGTTCTCCAGTCATTTTTTTTTTATATACTTTAAGTTCTAGGGTACATGTGCAAAATGTGCAGGTTTGTTACATATGTATACATGTGCCATGTTGGTGTCCTGCACGCATCAACTCATCATTTATATTAGGTATATCTCCTAATGCTATGCCTCCCCTCTCTCCCCTCCGCACAATAGGACCTGGTGTGTGATGTTCCCCTTCCTGTGTCCAAGTGATCTCATTGTTCAATTCCCACATGTGAGTGAGAACATGCGGTATTTGGTTTTCTGTTCTTGCGATAGTTTGCTGAGAATGATGGTTTCCAGCTGCATCCATGTCCCTACAAAGGACACGAACTCATCCTTTTTTATGGCTGCATAGTATTCCATGGTGTACATGTGCCACATTTTCTTAATCCAGTCTGTCACTGATGAACATTTGGGTTGATTCCAAGTCTTTGCTATTGTGAATAGTGCCGCAATAAACATACGTGTTCATGTGTCTTTATAGCACCATGATTTATAATCCCTAGGGTATATACCCAGTAATGGGATGGCTGGGTCATATGGTACATCTAGTTCTAGATCCTTGAGGAATCGCCACACTGTTTTCCACAATGGTTGAACTAGTTTACAGTCCCACCAACCTCTTCTGATCTTTTCTTCTCTTTCAGATATTCCAATTACATTTTGTAGTTTTACCACAATTCTTGGATGTTCTTTTTTGGTTTGGCTTGGTTTTACTTTGCTTTTATTTATTTTACTTTTTTACATTTTAGTTTGATAAATAAAGTTTGTCTTTACCTGTCATCAAACTTGCTGGTTCTTTACTCACTCATGTCAAGCCTACTGAGTAATATGGGGTCACGGGCTCTGCTTCCTGCACTCAGTTACAGTACTTCCCAGCTGCCCGAGTTCCAGCTATGGTAGGCCCCAGTACAGCAATGTCCTGTGCCCAGGAAAGCTGTAGGAGCACAGACGCCTCTACCTAGATATGGAAGAGTGTCCCAAAGAGCTGAGCTGCAGGAACCAGGCAGAAAACCGTAATGTGGCATGGAATCACCAGCAGAGATCCTTCACTGGGCAATGACCATCTGAGACTGGTAGCAGGACCTCCCCTCACAAACCACAGACTACTATAGCCATAGTTGTATAATCTGTGGTGCGGGCTTTTCCAAAAAAAGCTATGGGGACGAGGCTGTTTAAAGTCTAACTTTTCTAGGGAAAAGATGCAGGGGCATCACCTTTTCCTGAATGTGTCCTGAAGGCAGGACCCTCTCCTGAGTGACACTGAGACAAAGAAGATTACTCTGGAAACGTTAGAGGTAATATTGTTTGCCTTGTTGGGTTTTAGACTTGCTTGGGACCTGTCACGCTTTTTTACTTGTTTGTTCCTATTGGAATAGAAATGTCTGTTTTGAGTCTGTCCCATCATTGTATTTTGGATGCAGATAATATGTTTAATTTCACAGACTCACAGTTGGAAGGAAATTTACCTCATGTTAGGTCTCATTCATATCTGATTTAGATAATATTTAGATAAGATGTTGGACTTTAGACTTTTGAGTTTATGCTGGACTGATAAAATGCTAGGCAAAAATCAGTAAAGATAAAGACGACCTCAATAGCACTTTCAACTACCCTGACTTGTTTCAGATTTATAGGACACTTTCTAATAATAGCAGAATATATATTTTTCGCAAAGCAACGATCACCAAGCAGTACACATTCAGTACCATTAAAACAATTTAGCTAATTTTAAATAATATAAATAATACACAGCATGCCCTAGACAACAACAGAATTAAACTAAAAGGCAATATTATAAATATAATTGGAAAATCCAAAAATATTTCTAAATAATTTAAAACACTTCTGAATAGTATATGAGTCAATGAGGAAGTCCCAAAAACAATACAAAAAGATTTTGAACTGAAATGAAGTGAAAATACAACATAGTATTTTTTTTGATGCTCCTAAAGCAGTGTTCAGGGGGATATTTCTAGAAATAAATGTTTATAGTAGAAATTAAGAAATAAATGAAACTAGCAACAAGCTTTCATCTTTAAAATAAATAACAAATTAAAACAAAATAAAGCAGAGTCAAGTAAATAATAATAATAATTCTAAAGGTATAAAAGAGAAATCAATGAAATTAAAACAAAAAATGCAGGTGTCATATATTTTAAAAAAATCTAGCTGTTTGTAAATATCATTAAAATTATCCAAATCCAAACTATACTAAAAAATAATTGACAACATTAAAATGACCAATATCAGAACATAAAGAGAAAACCTGGTGCTTGGCCTCACCAACACTGAAAAAATACAACTTTCAAATAACTCTATGCCCATACATTTTACAACATAAGGGACATAGACTAGTTTCAAGACATACACTACCTATGAAAACTCATTTTAAGAATAGACACTCTAAATAGCCTCATATCTTTTGAATAATTAGAGCTTGTATGTAACACCTTGAAATAAAGAAGAAAAAAAACAGTAATATCCAGATCCCCAAGGTTTCACTAGTTGATATCGCCAAATACTTAAGGAAGATTAAATTCCACATATCTTTTTCAGAGAGTTTTTCAGCAGAGTAAGAAATATTTTCCAACTCATTATGAGCCCAGCATTACACTGATAATTAAACCACAAATAAATACAATATTATGATAAAGAAGACTATAGATAAATATACTCATGAACATAGGAGAACCTTAAAATACTAGCAAATTGAATGCAGCAATATATAAAATGTCTAATACATACACAGTACAATCCAGCCAAATAATAAGACTTTCTGTATTCTAAAAATCAGACTGTATTAATAGTCCAAAGAAGAAAAATGTTGTATGGCCATTTCAATAAATGCAGGCGAAGCATTACAGAAAATTGAATATCCAACCATGGTCTAAATTCTCAATAGTTTAAGGAAGAACAGAACTTAAACCTAAAAGAGATTACCTGCAGAAAGCCAATAGCTAGCTATTGTTATCTAGTAGCCAATATCTGGTTATTGTTTGCTGATAGTTAGCCAATAGTTAGCTATATATCACAATTACTGGTGAGAGGCTGAATACTTTTCCCTTAAAATTGTAAACAACTCAATTACAGATCTCAAATCTAAATACTCCTATTTAGAATAATATTTTAAGTTCTAGCTAGTGCAAAAAGAAAAGGGAATACAAGACATATTGTTCAGAAAAGAAGAAAAACAAAAACTGCCTCTATTCACCAACAGCATAATTGCTATAGAGAGTCATTTTTTAAAACTACAAAAACCACTCTTAGAACTAAGAAGTCATTGTGGAAAATTTGCAGGATACAAGGTCAGTATACAAAAGTCAGTCATATTGCTATATAATGACAGTAAACAATTGGAATTTGAGTTGTAAATGTCTTTAAAAAGTTGTAACTCCATTTTATTTCACATACAAAAATTAACTCAAAATGGATCAAATCCTCAAATGTAAGAGCTAAACTATAAAACCCTTAGATCAAATACATGTAAAATTTGATGACATTGGGTTGGGCAATGAAACCAAAAGCACATAAACACTAACAAAAAATAGAAATTAAATTTCATAAAATTAAAAGATTTGTACTGCAAAGGATACTGTCAGGAAATAAAAAGACAACCTACAGGATATAAAAAATATTTAAAGTTATATTTCTCATAAAGGACATATGTTTAAAATATATAAACATCTACAATTCAATCATAAAAAAGCAGGTAGCACAATTAAAAATGGTTAAAGAATCTGATTGCAGATTTCATCAAACAGGATTCAAAAATGGCCAATAAGCACATGAAAAGATATTTCACATTATTAGCCATCATACAAATGCAAATCAAAACCACAATGAGATGGCACTTCATGCCCACTAGGATGATTACAATAAAAATATAGTTAATAAAAGTGTTAGTGTGGATGTGGAAAAACTGAAACCATCATGTATTGCTGGTGAAAAACTGCTTGGCAAATTCTCAGAAAGTTAAGCATGGCATTTGCATGTGACCCAGCAATTGTACCCTCAGGCAAATACTGAAGTGAAATGAAAATATATGTCCATGCAAAAATTTCTATGCAAGTGGTTGTAGAAGCATTAATCATAATTGCCAAAGAGTGGACACAACTCATTATATATCAACTGAAACATGTTTAAACAAAATGTGATATATTCATATAATGAAATATTATTCGGTCGTAGGAAGAAATGAAGGTAAATGTATGCACAATATTTTGTTTCACATAATTCTTTTAGAAATATTTAAAATATATATGACAGACTATAGCCACTTATAGTCCATTCATAGGAAAATGCTATTTTATTCTCTGCAATTTTAGTAGATTTGGAAGGCATTTTAAGCATTTTTAAAGATACTATTATCTTGTCAATTTTTTAGAAATAAACTATCAGTTTGAGGAAAACAGTATTTATTTATTTATTTATTTATTTACTTATTTATTTTTCTTGCCGAGGACCTTGCATTCTTTTAAAAATATATTTGTACCTGTTAATAAAATAAATTAATTCGAAATTTAGTTAGCCAAAAATATACCAGTGCCTTTTGAATTATTTAAATATACATAAATTAAGGAATTTTTACAAATACATTTTTCAAAACTTTTATTTTAATTTAACTTTCTAAATAGAACTTACTCTTAAAGCTTATGACTAAAATTCAAATGGAGTTTTAACCATTTTTTTCATTATTCTGTGGCAAATATTATAATTTATTCTCTTTTAAGAATTTATAATATTATCTTTAAATTAAATCTAGCACTGCCTTTACAAACGTTATACACAACACTTAAATTTCCTAGATAGTGGTTCTGGCATATAACCACCTAGGCAAACGTTTGGGTCCTTATTTTCTGTTAGTTACTCAAAATATAGATGCATAATTTATCCCCCTAGAATTAATTTATCGAAATTAATTCTTTCCAAATGTATGACTCTTCTTATTTTTGGCTTCCGTACTTTCAATTAATTCTTTTCAGAGTTACCTTCAAATACTAGCTGAAACTATAGCAAGTGCATATATTCTCTGATTTGTCTTTCTGTGTTGGCTGCAATTAACCTGGTTAATGTCAAATACTAAAACAATTTGTAATCAATTTCAAGAACAAAACACAATATTTAGCATCAATTATAATAACAGAATTAATAATATTAGTAAAAATACTATCACTAAAGTTTGCATGTATCGTAATAATGCACAAATATGAGTGCTTACCAGGTGCCAGACATTGTGCTGTATATGTTGATGCTCATCTAATTTAAATTAGCTATAATTATCCTGTTGCATCAATGTTGTTTTTTCTCATTTTAAAGTTGAGGAAGTGAGGTCTTATTTTGAGCCTTACTTAGAATGGATTGACTTAGGAATTTTTGATTTTACAATGGTGGGAAAGCAATACACATTCAGCAGAAACTATACTTTGAATTTTGATCTTTTCCGAGTCTAGCAATATGTAGCATCATACTCTATCGTGATACTGGGCAGGGGGTGAGAGCCATAGTTCCCAGATAGCCATGTGATCATGAGGGTAAATAACCACTACAGTATACTATGTTGCCAGTGGTTTTGGGATATTGTGTTTTGTGTTTTTGCATCCCATCATGTGTACAAAATGTCCATCTGTGTCTCATGCTTTTCCTGGTGAGAAGAAGAAGGCAATTACTCTTGAGATGAAACAATATAATTACTAGGCACAAAGAGGGCAAGCCAGTAATGACCATTGCACATGAGTTAGGACTTCTGCAATCCACAATCCTGATTATCTTATCTTGTAAGTCAATGCATTTTGACTTATAATATTTTAATTTAGCATGGGTTTATTGGAATGTAACCCCATCATAATTTGAAAAACCTCTGTAATTGAAAACACTAGAATTTAGTCTTAGATATATCTAATTCAGAGCTAGATCGCTTTACCACAAGAATGTATTCACATCAGTGGAAATATTTCCTTTGATTTTTAATTTTGTTAAAAATAAATAAATCAAAAGTTATTTCTGTACATATCAAGAACTTTCCATGTCTAATAATGTGACTTGATTAATTTGACCACTTGCTCAAGAAAATAGCAAATATGTCAGTTAAATAATACCTCCCACAAAATTTCATTTCTTTAAAAAATATATGGAATCTCTTTGGATTGGTTGAGATTGTAAAAACATTTTGAGAAAGTTTCATATTTTCTAAGTCATTTATAAAAGTGTCCTGCAATTTTATTTTCTGCCACAAATTGATCAGGGCCACAGTATGCAAACTCAAGGAACAGTTACCGCTCAAAAAAATAAATCCACATTGGCAGGGGATTTTGTTTTGGTTTTTCAACAATTGTAATAGAAATGTTATCAATAGGTTTTTAAAATTACCTCCCTTAAATGCTAAATGTTCAAAAATATCAGTGTTCCACATGCTGATTTATGCTAGCAAAAATGTTGCCACCCATCTTTACTAACTAGTTTAGAACTGCATTTTGGAAAACATTAGTCACTAGCTACTCGTGGCTGTTGAGAATTTGCCACGTTGGTAATCCAAATAAGGATGTGCGGTAACTGTAAAACACCAGATTTTAACGGTTTAGGATGTAAAAACTTAAAATTTCTCACTAATATTTTCATAATTATTACTTACTAAATGATGATATCATAAACATCTTGGGTTAACAAAAATACATTAATGCAATTTTTACTTTTTTCCTTGACATAGTTAAATGCAACTACTAGAACATCTAAAATCGTCATATGTCCATTGGACAGCATTTGTTTCAGTGTTGAAATTATTGAATAATCTCATATTATGATCCTGAAATAAATATGTATTTTTTCTTTTTCTTTTTTTTTTTTTTTTTTTTTGAGACAGAGTCTTGCTCTGGCGCCCAGGCTGGAGTGCAGTGGCCGGATCTCAGCTCACTGCAATCTCCGCCTCCCGGGCTCACGCCATTCTCCTGCCTCAGTCTCCCGAGCAGCTGGGACTACAGGTGCCCGCCACCTCACCCGGCTAGTTTTTTTTTTTTTTTTGTATTTTTAGTAGAGACAGGGTTTCACCGTGTTAGCCAGGATGGTCTCGATCTCCTGACCTTGTGATCCGCCTGTCTCGGCCTCCCAAAGTGCTGGGATTACAGGCTTGAGCCACCGCGCCCGGCCGTATTTTTTCTTATCTTCTATTTCTTGAATTGCAGATGTACAAAAATTTTATTCTTAAATTTTGAATAAGCAGTTTTTAGTTATTGATTAATCTATATGGGTCAACAGAAGCTGAAGGCATTTTGGTTTGAAATACAAACATTTGACAATTTAGTGATTGCTTGTGCTTGTAATTTGTCTACCTCAATGTGGTTGTATGCTTATGTACACAATGCACAGCTTAACTGTTCAATTTAGTTTATTAAGAAGGAAATATTTCAAGTTGCTCATTGATGTTCAGAAATGTTAGTCTATCACTAATATAAATATTTTACACATATGGCCTACAACACATTAGATGAACATTCATTATAAATTAATTGAAATGATTTTGGGGGTCTTACTGTTAGTCATTCATATAATTAAATAAACATCTTATTTCTCAAAAATAATCTGAGTAGTATCTGGAAGTAGTGACAGTCATGCATTTAGCGATTTGAATTTCCTTTCAAAATTATTCAGAAAAAAAGCACTTACACAATTGCCTAAAAAAACTAAAATTAAAAAAGGAAAAGAAAATGTTGGAAAGATCTATCTATATTAATTCTGTGACTCTCAAATTTTATGAAGCCATAGAATAAATTCATTTGAAAAGCATATTTCTGAGCTGCTTTTAGACTTTAATAATATCTCAATATTAATATATGGGATGCATTGAAAATTTCAGAAAAATTACAATGAATAAATGAGATGGAAGTCAACGATGGCTTTAAATACATAAGAAATATAATTGCAGCAGATTACTTTAGAAAATATTTTATTCGAGCCTAAACACTTATATGAAAACCCTACAAAACAGACCATAAAGGGGACGCTACCTATATTACTGAGACAAATATCGTGTACGTTTTTATATGTGCTCTGAACAGGATCCTTATTGCATGTCACTGCCTGACTGAGGCTGCTGAAAATCAAATACAAAACCTCATCCTTTGAGTGTGTGAATTACAATACAAGTTGAACTCAAAGCCTCCCAGCATGTCTACTGTTAAAGTAAAGTGAGGGCTTTGACTAGGAAAGAATGGGACTTTGAATGTTAGAATGGTGGAGTGTAAAAAGACTCTGATAAAGCTGGGGAGATGAGGCCCTCAATTTTGATGAGTCTTCTTTGCCAGTGGAAGAGACTTTCTGACACCATTAGAAGCAGCCACCTCACCCTCAGTAGTAGTGGCTTCCTCACCCCAAGTGGTAGTGGCCTTTACACCCCCTTTCTGAGTCAGTTAATCCCGCATTGCCTGAGGAAATTATAATGGACTCTCTGGAATCAGTTGCCGTGTAACACAGTGTTGATTTTTCTCAGAACTCATCCCACCACCCTTACCTGCTTCTAGATTTATAACCAGACTCCAGTCCCGGCAGACCCCAAAAAGCGAGGCACAAAGTGTGACCCTTGAGGAAGTACACTACACTTCAGAAAACTTACTTGAATTTTCCAATTTATACAGACATAAATACAGGGACTATGTGTGGAAATGGATATTGAAGGTGTGCAATAATGGAGGAAGAAATACAAAGTTTGAACAGACCAAATGTATTGATATGGGCCATTAAGCAGAGATTCCACATTCAACGCTGTGGATCACAGAGTTATAAAGTGCTTTCACAGTTTATTTGGTTGATTAACGGAAGCATGAACCAAAAGGTAGACTACAGTGAGTGAACTGGAAATTCCCAACCTGCCTAAATTAAATATAGATAAAGCGGTTGAAAAACTTAGGCATATTGCAAAGTAGGCCTTTATTCATAAAATTAGGACTTAGTTAACATCACTGAGAGTTTCCAGTAGAGACATCTTTCACCACTACTGTAAGAAATAGATTTGTGAGAGGGGTCTTGGAATCTTTGAGCAGCTCTGTGTTCACTTTTCTCTGTAGGCCAGACCTTATAGTGGGGACTGCAGTCCCCGAATTGGGAAAACTAAATGCAGGGACAGTAATTAGATCTCTGAGTGGTAGGGATCACATGACAGCACTCAGCTGCTAAAGACAGCGGGGTTATGTTTCTCATAATGGATAGCAGAGTCAAAATAGTAATCAAAAGAGTCTGACTCACAGACCTATGGTGTTGGCTAGTTGATCATGGTGTTGCCAGAAGTGAAATAGACAGGAAGTCTACTACAGTCTTATTTAAACTGCATGAGCAGAAAATACTACTCAAGTGAGAAAAAGTCTAACTTGAATTAAAAAAATAAACAGAGTAAAACCCTTTAATTAATCCCCAGACTTGATCCAATTCACAGACTCAGAACCCCTTGAATAAAAGGGAGACTATGACTTCTTCAGGAAGGACTCGCATACTGTTCATCTCCCGCCTGGCATTTTTGAAAGGATCCTAAAGACTTTTACCAGAATGCTATGGTTTGAATGTGTCCCCTCTAAAAATCAGGTTTGGAGAATTATTAAGAAGTGAGACCTTTAAGAGATCACTAGGCCATGAAGGCTGCTCTTTTTCTCATTAACGACATTAAGGTCCTTGCAAAAGAGGCTTCACAAAGCATTCGGCTAGTGTGCTCTTCTGCCTTCTACTATGTGAAGTCACAGCAAGAAGCCCCTCAATAGACCAAATGCCGGTGCCTTGATTTTGAACTTCCCAGCGTTCAGAACCATGAGAAAAAGTTTCTGATCTTTATGAATTACCTAGTCTCAGGTATAATATTGTAGCAGCACAAAATTTACTGAGAAATTGGTACTATAGGAACAGGACGTTCCTAAAACAAATACCTCATTTATGCCGACGTGATTATTATGCATTGTATGCCTGTATCAAACTCTCATGCACCCCATAAATATATACATAAATATATATGTGTATATATATATGTATATATGTATACCTACTATGTACCTACAAATTATTTTTAAAAAAAGATATGGAAGCAGGTTTGGAATAAAGTAATGGACAGAGTCTGTAATAGTATTGAAGTGAAGACTTAGAAAAGTTTGTATTGCTGTAAATAAAGTACTAAGGGTGATTCTGTTGAGGGCCTGTATTGGTCCATTTTCACACTGCTAATAAAGATGTACCCAAGACTGGGTAATTTATTAAGAAAAGAGGTTTAATTGACTCAGTTCCACATGGCTGGGGAGGCCTCAGGAAACTTATAATTATGGCAGAAGGCACCTCTTCACAAAGTGGCAGGAGAGAGAATCAGTGCTGAGTTAAGGGGAAAGCTCCTTATAAAAGCGTAAGATACCATGAGAAGACTCTCACTATCACAAGAACAGCATGAGGGAAGCCGCCCCCATGATTCAATTATCTCCATCTGGTCCTGCTCTTGACATGCGGCGATTATAACAATTCATGGTGAAATTTGGGTGGGGACACAGAGTCAAACAATGTAATTCCATCCCTGGCCCCTCCCAAATCTCATGTCTTTACTTTTCAAAACAAAATCATGCCCTTCCAACAGTCCCCCAGTGGACTTGTGATGATTAACATTATGTGTCAACTTGACCACAAGGTGGCAGATATTTGATTCAACATTACTCTGCATGTGTCAGTGAGGGTGCTTCTGGGTGAGATCAGCATTAGAATGGTAGACTGAGTAAAATGGGTTGCCTTTCCCAATGTAGGCAGGTCACATCCAATCTGTTGAAGGCTTGAATGGATCAAAATATTAAGAGAGAAATTATTTTCTTTGCCTATCTTTCATCTGAGATTTTCTTCTCCTGCCTTCATACTCAGTCTTGAAGTGGAACTTATGTTGTTTTCCTGGTTCTCAGAACTTCAGACTCAGACTGAAGTTATACCATCAGCTTCCCTTGGTACACAGCTTGCTGACTGCAGACCTTGGGATTTATCCGATTAGTAACAGCATGAGATAATTCCTTATAGCAAACTCTCTCTCTCTCTCTCTCTCTCTCTCTCTCTCTCTCTCTCTCTCTCTCTCTCTCTCTCTCTCGTGAATGGACTAAACTCTCCAATCAAAAGACCTAGACTGGCTGAATGGATGAACAAACAAGACCCATTAATCTGTTGCATACAAGAAAAATACTTCACCTATAAAGACACACATAGGCTGAAAGTAAAGGGATGGGAAAAACATTCTATGCCAATGGAAAACTGAAAAAAAAATAGTCGCTATACATATATCAGACAAAATAGTTTTCAAGACAAAAAAAGAAGAGGCAAAGCAGATAACTGTGTAATTTATACAGTTTATAGTATAGGGTCAATTCAGCAAGAGAATATAACAATGTTAAATATATATGGACCCAAATTTATAGCTCCCAGATATCAAAGGAAATATTACTAGAGCTAAAGAGAGAGAGAGGCCCCAATAAAATAATAGTTGGAGACTTCAACACCCCACTTTTAGGATTGGACAGATCTACCAGACAGAGAATCCACACAAAAAAAAAACAAACAATAACAAAGACTTAATCTGCACTATAAAGCAAATGGATTTAACAGATATTTACAGGGTATTTTATTGAAGAGCTTCAGAACACAAATTCTTTTTCTCAGCACATGGATCATTCTCAAGAATAGACCATATGTTAGGTCAAAAAACAAGTCTTAAAATGTTAAAAAAAATTGAAATAATATCAAACATCTTCCCTAATCACAATAGAAAAAAAGCTAGAAATTAATAACTGGATGGATGCTAAAAACTATACAATTACCTGGAAATTAAACAATATTCTCCTGACTGACCAGTGGATCAATGAAGAAATTAAGAAGAAAATTTGAAATATTTTAAAACAAATGATAATAGAAACACAGCATACCAACTTTTATGTGATACAGCAAAAGCAGTACTCAGAGGGAAGTTTATAGCTATAAGTGCTTACATCAAAACAGAAAAAAAAAAAAAAACTTCAAATAAACAATCTAACAGTACATCTTAAAGAACTAGAAAAGCAAGAGCAAGTCATACTTAAAATTAGTAGAAGAAAAGAAATAATAAAGATCAAAGCAAAAATAAATAAAATTATAATGAAGAAAACAATACAAAAGACTAATGAAAGAAAAAGTTTTTTTTTTTTTTTTTAAGTTAAACAAAACTGACAAATCTTTAGTCAGGCTAACTAAGAAAAATGAGAGAAGACCTATATAACATCAGAAATGAAAACAGAGACATTACAACTAATACAACAGAAATTCAAAGTATCATAAGTGGCTACTAAGAGCAACTATATGCCAATAAAGTGGAAAATCTAGAAGACAATACATAAATTCCTAGATACATACAGCCTACCAATATTGAACTGGAAAAAAAAAAAAAAAAACTAAAACCTGAACAGACCAATAACAAGTAATGAGATTAAAGTCATAAAAAAAATTCTTCTCTAAATAAATACCCAGGACCTGATGGCTTTACTGCTGGATTATACCAAACACTTAAACAATACCAATCCTACTGAAACTCTTCTGAAAAATAAAAGAGGAGGAAATACTTTCAAACACATTCTACAAGGTCAGTATTACCCAGATACCAAAACTTGTCAAAGCCACATCAAAAAGAGGAAACTACAGCCCAATATCTCTGATGAATATTAATGCAGAAATTCTCAACAAAATACTAGCAAACTGAATTCAACAACGCATTATAAATATTATTTATCATGACCAAGTGAAATTTATCACTGGGATGCCACGATGGTTCAGCATATGCAAATCAATCAATATGATACATCATATCAGCAGAATAAAGGATAATATTCATATGATAATTTCAATTGATGTGGAAAAGGCATTTCACATAATTCAACATACCTTCATGATAAAAACCTTCTAAAAACAGGATAGAAGAAACATACCTCAACACAATAAAAGGCATACATGAAAGACCCACAGGTAGTGTCATACTGAATGGAGAAATACATAAAGCCCTCCTTTAAGATGTGGGACATGACAAGGAAGTCCACTGTCACTACAGTTACTCAATATAATATTTGAAGTTTTAGCTAGAACAAGTAGACGAGAGAAAGGTATAAAGGACACACAAACTGGAAATGAAGAAATCCAATTATCCTTGTTTCAAGATGATATAATCTTATATTTGAAAAAAAATCTTAAAGACTCCACAGGAAAATTATTAGAACTGATAAACAAATTTAGTAAAGTTCAAGGACACAAAATCAACATACAAAAATAAGTAGAATTTCTTTATTCCAATAATGAACAATGTAAGAAAGTAATCCCTATATAGCCATACATAAAATTAAATACCTAGAAATTAAGAAGTGAAAAATCACTATAACAAAAACTATTAAATATTGATGAAAGTAATTAAAGAAGACACCAAACAATAGACAAATATTACATGTTCATAGATTGAAATAATCCATACTGTTAACATGTCCATACAAACCCCCAAAATCTACAGGTTCATTGCAATCTGTATGAAAATATCAATGACATTCTTCACACACACACAAAAATCTTAAAATTTATATGGAACTACAGATGACCCAAAATATCCACAGCTATCCTGAGCAAAAAGAACAAAATCAGAGGAATCACATAACCTGACTTCAAATTATACTACAGAGCTATAGTAACCAAAACAGCCTGAAACTGGCATTAAAAACAGACACAGACTCTAATGGAACAGAATAGAGAACCAGAAACAAATACATACACCTACAGTAAACTCATTTTAGAAAATGTTTTCAAGAACACACACTGGGGAAAAGACAGTTTCCTCAATAAACAGTTTTGGGAAAATAGGATAATCATATGTAGAAGAATGAAACCAGACCCCCATATATACAAAAATCAAATAAAAGTGGATGAAAGACTTAAATCAAAAACCTCAAACTATAAAACCTACTACAAGAAAACATTGGGCAAATTTTCCTGGACATTTTTTCTGGGCAAATATTTATTGAGTCATACCTCACAAGCACAGGCAACCAAAGCAGAAATGGACAAATGAGATCACATCAACTTAAACTTCTACACAGCAAAGGATACAATAAAGTGAAGAGACAACTCACAGAATGGGAGAAAATATTTGCAAACTACCCATCTGTCATGAGATTAAAAACTAAAATATATAAGAAGCTGAAACAACTCTATAAGAAAAAGTCTAATAACCTGATCAAAAATTGGCAAAAGATTTGAAGATGCATTTCTCAAAAGAAAACACAACATTTGCAAAACAGGCATATAAAAAGGTACTCAGCATCATTGATCATTCTAGAAATACAAGTCAAAACTACAATGGGATATTATCTCACCCCAATTAAAATGGCTTATATTTAAAAGACAGGCAATAAAAAAGGCTGGTGAGCATGTGGAGAAGAAACCCTCCCACACTGTTGGTTGGAGTGTAATCTAGTACAACCACTGTGGAGAACAGTTTGGAGGTTCCTCAAAAAACTAAAAATTCAGCAACTCCTCTGCTGGGTATATACACAAAAGAAAGAAAATCAGCATATCAAAGAGATATCTGTATTACTGTGTTTGTTGCAGCATTGTTTACATTAGCTAAGTTTTGGAAGCAACCTAATTGTCCATCAACAGAAGAATGGATAAAGAAAATGTGGTACTTAGGCAATATGGAGTACTCTTCAGTCATAAAAAGAATGAGATCCAGTCATTTGCAACAACATGGATGGAATAGGAGATCACTGTGCTAAGTAAAATAAGCCAGACACAGAAAGACATCACATGTTCTCACTTATTTGAGGATCTAAAAATGAAAACATTTGAATTCCTGGAGCTAGAGAGTAGAAGTATGGTTACAAGAGGCTGGGAAGGTTTGTGGGGGGTTGTTGGGGGAGGTGTGGATGGTTAACGGGTACAAAATAAAAGTTACAAAGAATGAATAAGCCCTATTATTTGATAGCACAATAGGGTGATCATAGTCAATAATAACTTAATTGTACATTTTAAAATAACTTAATGCGTGTGATTTGATTGTTTTTAACTCTAATGATAAATGCTTGAGGAGTTGAATACTCCATTCTCCATGATGTGATTATTTCACATTGCATGCCTGTATCAAAACATTGCATGTACCCCATAAATACATACACATACTATGTAGCAAAAAAAATTTAAAAGAAAATATTAAACTCTAATTACCAGATTTATTTTCTAAAACTTGTGTTAGCAATTCTGAAAATAACTTTCTTTTTGTAAATTATAAGACTAAGTAAATAAGTAAATATATTTGGTTAATTGTAGCCAGGTTTTACATTGTTGTACAAGGGGCTTCTCTATCAACACATAAAGAAACAAATTATAGAACTGGTTCTGCTGAGTGGAATTGGAGTTGCCTACTATTGGTTACTCATGAGTTTATATATATATGACATGCACAATTTATATTATTTCTATGTATATACATATATAGAAATAATATAAATTGTGCATGTTTGCATAAATAAATGCATACATACAGGTATGTATATTTCGATATAGTGTGACTCAACTGTGTTTTTTGCTTGGGATCTCACAAGGCTGCAGCTCTTTTCTTGAGACTCAGGGAGAAAAAAAAAGAAAAGAAACACTTTCAGCTTCATTCAAATTTGTAATAGAAATTTGCTTCTTGTGGCTGTAGGAGTAAAGCTGCCCTCTCCTCTCCTCTCCTCTCCTCTCCTCTCCTCTCCTCTCCTCTCCTCTCCTCTCCTCTCCTCTCCTCCCCTCCCCTCCCCTCTCCCCTCCCCTCCCCTCCCCTCCCTTCCCCTCCCTTCCCCTTTTCTTTTCTATTCTTTTCTTTCTGACAAATGATTCCCTTTATTTTCAAGATAATAATGGATGCCAAAAACTTCTCATGATTTGAATCATTCTGATTTCCTCTTCTATATCTCTGTGATTAGAGTGGGAAAAATTATCTCCTTTAAAGAATTCATCTTAAGATAGGGAGATGCAGTGAACCGAGATCGCGCCATTGAACTCCAGTCTGGACAGCAGAGCTAGACTCGATTAAAAAAGAATGACTTTACCTATTGTTAACTATTTATCAATAGTAATTAGCACAATAATTCTACTTCTAAGAATTGCCCTTTAGAAATAAACCGAGCTAGAGATAAAAGCTTTATTTTTAGATTTTTTTTCTGTGTTAATTTTAAAATAAAAATTAGAAACAACCTAAAACTACAAAATTCAAAAATAGGTAAAAAGTGAAACAAACTATAGTATCTATTTAAAAAAAAGACAGTTGACAATAATATGTCAGTAAATAGAAACTGAGAAATTTTTATGTTTTTTTTTTTTTTGTTAATTTATTTAAGAGTTGAGTTGGGTGTAATATTTGCTGTACCGGTAGATGCCAGATGCTCCAATTTTCTCTAGTGAGTTTTAAAATTCCTATTGTCTTTACATTTACCTAAAAACTACTTATTAAATATAGTCTGCACAGTACCACTTTGTCAACTGAAATCTCCTGTTGCTATACTAAGGATTTATTGATATACCAGTAAAGTGTGGGGGAAGTAATGCATTTTATAATGTTATGATGAATTTTCCAGCTTGTAGAGGTTGTTTCCCCTTTATATGTTCTTTACAAGTTTTTTCTTAGCTATTCCCACACTTAGATGAGACAGGAAGGCTAAAAAGATTGGAGTTGAGTAAGTTCCCTTAACCCGTGTTTTATAAGGCTCTGGCAAACTCCTTTCCCCTGGAGTATAGACATTTGATATGGAAATACAGATAGCTTTTACTTCTACCTTTCAAAATTGGATGTATTTTATACATTTGTCTTTCATATTATACTAGTTATTTCCACCAGTGCAACGTTGAATAAAAAAATTAAGGTCAAATATCTTTACCTTGTTCCTGGTCCTAGAAGAGGGAGGAAGCATTCAATTTTTACTATGAATTATGATGTCAGCTATATCTTTTTGTATGTATCTATTTTAAGATTAAGAAACTCTTCATCTCCTTTTAGGTTTTGGGATGCTTTACCAAGAATAGATGCTGGATTATTCTTCAATTTGTGTGTGTGTGTATATTCAATGTATTATGTGATGTTTCTGTTTGGTTTATTTATATGGTAAATAATTTTGAAAAGTTTTTGAATGTTGAAGAAATCTTGTATTTTTTGTGAAATCATTATTGACCATGATTTATTATCATCATATTATTATTTAACATGATGTTACAGTCAATTTTCTAAAATGTATTTTAGAATCATTTCATATATTTACGACAAATATTGATCTGTAGTTTTCTATGTTAGATTATCTATCTATCTATCTATCTATCTATCTATCTATCTATCTATCTATCTATCTATCTGGTTTTGGTGTTGTAGTAATGCTGGTTAATAGAATGAGTTGGGAAGTGTTCCCTTTTTTTCAATTTTTTTGAATTTGTTTTTTAAATTTTACTTTTTTTTTTTTTTTTTTTTTTTGAGACGGAATCACTCTGTCGCCCAGGCTGGAGTGCGGTGGTGCAATCTCGGTTCACTGCAAGCTCTGCCTCCCGGGTTCACACCATTCTCCTGCCTCTGCCTCCCCAGCAGCTGGGAATGCAGGTGCACGCCTCCACGCCCAGCTAATTTTTTGTATTTTTAGTAGAGACGGGGTTTCACTGTGTTAGCCAGGATGATCTTGATCTCCTGACCTCTGGATCCGCCCGTCTCGGCCTCCCAAAGTGCTGGGATTACAGGCATGAGCCACCGCGCCTGGCTTAAAATTTTACTTTTATTTTAAGTTCAGGGGTACAAGTGCAGGAGTGTTACATAGGTAAACCTGTGTCATGGGGGTTTGTTGTGCAGATTATTCTATCACCCGGGCAATAAGCATACTACCCAATAGGTAGTTTTTTGATCCTCACCTTTCTCCCACTCTTCACCCTCATGTAGACCCCGATGTCCAAAATATCTAAAAGGAGATGAAAAGTTACCTTCCTTGTGTCCATACATACTCACTGATTCGATTCCACTTACAAGTGAGAACATGCAGTATTCGGTTTTTCTGTTCCTGTGTTCGTTTGTTAAAAATAATGGCCTCCAGCTCTATCCATGTTCTTGCAAAAGAAATGATCTTGTTCTTGCTAATGGTTGCATAGTATTCATTGGTATGTATGTACCACATTTTCTTTATCCATTCGAACACTGATGGGCATTTAGGTTGAGTCCCTTTCTTTGATATTGTGAATAGTGCTGTGACAAACACATGTGAGCATGCGTTTGATATTTTTTATTATTAAGTTTTCGTAGAATTCTTCATTTAAAGCACTTGGGGCTGAAGATTCGTTTTAGGAAGATCTTTAGTCTATCACACTTATTTAATGTATATGCATCTATTCATTTTATTCATTTTTTTTTTTTTGTATGAGCTCAAACAATTTGTGTCTTTCAAGGAAGTTGGCTCTGTAATGTTATTTGCTACATTTTAGGTATAAAACTTCTATTATCTTTTTTTTTATTTTATCTGCTGAATAGATAAAGAAATTACTGTCATTTGTCATTATTTAAAATGGTAATTTGTGTCTTTGTTTTTCTCTGTTTTCCTCCCCGCTATTTTACTGATATCCTCTCTGATGTGTATTATTTCCTATATTGTTTACTTTGGCTTTAACTTGCTTTTCCTTTTCCATTTTTTAAATTTTATGATATAGTTATGTACTATATAACAACATAGTGGTCAATTATGGACCACATATGCAACAGTGGTACCAAAATATTATGTATAATGGAGCTAAACATTTTCTATCACCTTGTAATGTCATAACCATCATAACGTTATAGTGAAATTGCTTTAGGTTTTAAAATAAATTTAGTGTAGCCTAAGAGTACAATGTCTATAATGTCTAACATGGTATATAGTGAGGTGCTAGGCCTTCACATTCACTTAACCACTCACTCACTGACTAAGCCAGAGCAACTTTCTGCAAGTTCCATTCAGGGTAAGTGCCCTACAAAGGTGTACCATTTTTACTCTTTTATACCATATTTTTAGTGTACTGTTTCTATGTTTAGATATGTTTAGCTAGATAAATGCCAGCATTCAGAACTGTCATATGCTGTACAGGTTTGTAGCCTAGAGAAAATGAGTTATGCTGTATATCCTAGGTCTATAGTAGGTTTGTATGAGTATATTCTATGAGGTTTGCACAAGGACAAAATCACTTATATATGTTAGTCTTTCCAATACCATGTAATTCTGTAAGACTTTTCATACTTACACCACTGTCCAGATTCTTCAACAGTTTGACTTTCTGTGCTATAAATGAACATAAATATTTTTTTCTTATCACTGTTACCCATAGAGTAATCTGCAGGCCTTTTACATATTCAACAATATCATTATATCACGGAGCGAATAGTAAGCAACAAACATTGAAGTCACACATGTAGGTTTGGTCCCATCTGAAGCACAGTGGGGAACTGGCTGTTAGCACATCTGGCCTGTACACACGCAATTTTATGTTCATTGGTGGGAATGCTTGTAAAAGATATGTTGCAGCTGAAGTGGGCTGAAAAGTCTTTTCCCTCGGAGATGCTAAATTACCTGTGTGTTATGCATCTGAATTTTTACTGCAACCTGTCACATGAGGTCAGGTGTGAAATTTTCCACTTGTGGCATCATGACAGTGCCCAATTTCAGATTTTGGAGAATTTTTGGTTTTATATTTTGAGATTAGGGATGCTTGACATGCAAAGGAAAACATAGGAAAAAACTTCTTCACATTGGTCTTAGCAATGATATTTTGGATATGAACTTAAAAGTATAAGCAACAAAAGCAAGTGTAAAAAAATGGGGTTGCAAACTTCTGCAAAGCCTGGTTAAAACTCAACTGAGTGAGGTGAGGAAACAGCCTATGAAATGAGAGAAAATGTTTACAAACCAAACCTTATCTTTTGGATAAGGAGTTAATATTTAAAATAAATAAGGTATTAAAACCCTTAATAGCAAGAAAAAAGTACCTGATAAAAAATGGATTAAATATGTGAATATACATTTCTCCAAAGATGGCAGGCATATGGTGAGCAGGTATATGAGATGTTGAACGGAATCTCAGGGAGATACAAAGTAAAACCATGATGAGACATCACATCACACTTCGTCGAATGGCTATTCAGAGATACAAAACTTAACAAGTATTGGCAAGGAAGTACAGAAAATATATTTCCTATATACTCTTGTTGGGAATGTAAAATAGTGTATTTGTTTTGGAAAATAGTGTGAAGGTTTCTCAAAAAATTTAAAATAAAACTAACGTATAATGCAGCAAATCCACTTCCATGCATATATCCAAAGAAAATGAAGTCATATGTTGAAAATATATCTGCATTCCAGTTTTTATTGCAGTATTATTTATAATAGTCAAAATATGAAATCAAACTAACTATCCATCAAAGATAAATTGATAAGGAAAATGTGATATGTACATGTGTGTCTGTGTGTATACATATATATATACACACACATATATATAAGCATACATATACAAACGCACAATGAAATACTATTCAACCTTAAAAATGAAAAAAAAAATCTTTCATTTACAACGATATGAATACATGGGGAGGACATTATATCTAGTACAATAAGCCAGGCACAGAAAGACAGATACAGTATGATCTCACGGATAGGTGGAATTCAAAAGTATTGAACTCACAGAAGCAACATAGTGGTTACCAGGGACTGGGGATGGGGTTGGGAGATGATGGCAAAAGGGTACAAAGTTTCAGCAAGAGAGGAGGAATAACTTCTGAAGTTTTATAGTACAGCCTGGTGACTATAGTTAATAATAATATATTGTGTACTTGAAAATCGCTAAAAGGCTAGATTTTAAATGTTCCCAGTATAAAACACAATGAATATGACAGTTCATAGTTACATTAATTAGCTTGATTTAATATTTCACAATGTATGCATGTCAAAATATCACATCAGACACCATAAATATATACAATATTATTTGTTGAATAGAAAATAAACTTAAATTGTGTATTTTAATTCATGTGTGCAATGTGTCCTAAGGATGCACTCAGACATATATGTATCATATAAGAATGCAATAATATTTGATCATCATTGCTTATAGTTGTTGAAAGGCAGAAAAAAGGCTAAATATCTCATAATGGGAAGATAATCAATTTTGGCAAATGCATATGGTAAGATACAGTGCACCTATTTTTAAAAGTGCATAATTTTAAGTTTTGTTTTATTCTGAAATGGAAATACATCCAAAATAAACTTTTAGGCAAAAATAAAAGTTATAAAAACAATTGGTAGTACAAATAGTGTGAATTGTATAAAGAGAAACTATTAGGCCTATTAATTTAAAATGTCTGTGGATCGTAATCATGATGAATGATGCTGGCAATCTTGATACTATGTTATAAACACTAGTTTTAATTACTGATGGCAATGTGTTTCAGGAAGATTATAGATAAAATGGTGAATGGATTATCCCATATTCTAAATTCAATAAAAACTATGTACTCCAAAGAAAGCATTTTATTATCATATCAATGAACTATAGGTTTAGCTGAACTGAAAAATAAATGGACAGTGAGAATTGCTACTCACAGGTTACCAGAATATGATTCAATCTAATTGAGACACTTTAATGAATGCAATAACATTTTCAGCTATGACTTTAATTAATTTATCGATTATTCCCAAAATGTACATTTTCCCTAATTATTGGTAATAAATAAGCCAGATAGCTAGAAATGCTTCTTGGAAAATAAATACATTTAAATTTTCCCAATCTTGAATTTACAAATAATTGAAACAAGATGGCTAATAGTGATTAGCCCTCAGGTATGCGTATTTTTTTCTGTAGTCTTAACATTTATATCTTCATATACCTTAAAAAGCTACTTTAATGCACGCATTAGTCCATTCTCATGCTTCTATAAAGAAATACCCAAGACTGGGTAATTTAAAAAGGAAAGAGGTTTAACTGACTCACAGTTCTACATTGCAGGGGAGACCTCAGGAAACTTACTATCATGGCAGAAGGTAAAGCAGAAGCAAGTACCTTCTTCCCAAGGCAGCAGGAGAGAGTACAGTGTGCAGGGGAACCTGTCATTTATAAAACCATCACGTCTCACGAGAACTCACTCACCATCATGAGAACGGCATTGGGATAACTGCTCCCATGATCCAGTAACCTCCTACTAGGTCCCTTCCTTGACAGGTGGGGATTACAATTTAAGATGAGATTTGGGTGGGAACACAGAGCCAAACCGTATAATTATGCCTGTGGCCCCTCCCTAATCTCATGTTCTTTTTATATATCAAAACCAATTATGCCTTTCCAGTAGTCCCCCAAAGTCTTAACTCACTCCATCATTAACTCAAAAGTCCAAGTCCGAAGTCTCATCTTAGACAAGGAAAGTCTCTTCAACCTAAACACCTGTAAAATCAAAAGTAATTAGTTACTTCCAAGATACAATGAGGGTACAGTCATTGGGTAAATGTTAGCAGTTCAAATGGGAGAAACTGGCCAAAACAAAGCAAAGGGGCTACAGGCCCCATGAAAGTCCAAAACCTGCCCAGGTAGTCATTAAATTTTAAAACTCCATAATCTACTTTGACTCCATGTCTTATATCCAGGGCAGGCTGATGCAAGGGGTGGGCTCCCAAGGCCTTGGGCAGCTCTGCTTCTGCAGCTCTGCAGGGTTCAGCCCCTGCAGCTGGTTTTATAGGCTGGCATTGAGTACCTGTGGTATTTCCAGGGGCACAGTGCAAGCTGTCAGTGGATCTACATTTCTGGGGTCTGGAGGACAGTGGCCCTCTTCTCACAGCTCCACTAGGCAGTGCCCCAGTGGGGATTCTGTGTGGGGACTCCAACCCCACATTTCTTTTCTGCACTGCCCTAGCAGAGTTTCTCCCTGATGGCTCTCTCCCTGAAGCAGACTTCTGCCTGGACATCCAGGCATTTCCATACATCCTCTGAAATCTAGGCAGAGGTTCCCAAAGCTCAACTCTTTGCTTCTGTGCATCCACAGGCACAATACCCCATAGAAGCTGCCAATGCTTGGGGCTTGCACCTGCTGAAGCAATGGCCTGAGCTGCATGTGGGCCCCTTTTAGCCACAGCTAAAGCTGGAGCAGCTCGGATGCAGGGCAGTCCTAAGGCTGCACAGAGCAGCTGGGCCCTGGGTCAGCCTCAGAAAACTATTTTTCCCTCCTAAGCCTTTGGGCCTGTAATGGGAGGGGCTGCCATGAAGGTCTCTGACATGCCCTCGAGACATTTTTCCCATTGTCTTGGCTATTAACATTTGGCTCCTTGTTACTTATACAAATATCTACAGCTGGATTGAATTCCTCCCCAGAAAATGGGTTTTTCTTTTCTACCACATGATCAGGCTGCAAACTTTCACACTCTGCTTACTCTTTAAACACAAGTTCCAATTTCAAACCATCTCTTCATGAGCATATATAACTGAACATTTTCAGAATCATCCGGGTCACCTCTTGAAAGCTTTGCTGCTTAGAAATTTATTCTGGAAGATACCCTAAATTATCTCTCTCAAGTTCAAAGTTCCACAGATCTCTAGGCCAGGGCCAAAATGCCTTCAGTCTCTCTGCTGAAGGACAGCAAAACTGACTTTTGCTCCAGTTCCCAACAAGTGTCTTATCTCTATCTGAGACCACATTAGTCTGGACTTCACTGTCCATATCACTATCAGCATTTGGGTCAAAACCATTCAACAAGTCTCTAGCAAGTTCCAAACTTTCCCACATCTCCCTTTCTTCTTCTGTGCCAACCTCTGCCTGTTACCCAGTTTCAAAGTTACTTTCATATTTTCAGGTTATCTTTATAGCAGTGCCCCACTCCAAGTACCAGAGAAATACTAGAGACTAGATAATTTATAAGAGAAAGGGGTTTAATTGATTCACAGTTCCACTTGACTGGAGGGGCCTCAGGGAACTTACAATAATGGCAGAAGGTGAAGGAGAAGCAAGTACCTTCTTCCCAAAGTGGCAGGAGAGCGAGAGAGTGCAGGGAAAATTGCCATTTATAAAACCATTGGATCTCATGAAAACTCACTCACTATCATGAGAACAGCATGAGGGAAACTGCCCACATGATCCAATCACCTCCCACGAGGTGCCTCCCTCAACACATGCAGATTACAATTTGAGATGAGATTTGGGTGGGGACATACAACCAAACCATATCAATGCATCATTATATATGACGCTGTTGACTTTTAAAATGATAGAAATTCAACATTATCTCAATTATTGTGTCAGAACGCTATCAGCAGGGTATTTTTAAATGACAATTTAAAATAGAACTAGATAAAAAGTAAAACATCAACAAAACAAGCAAATAATAAAACAAACAAAACCCAACTCTAGCCAAATACATTTCTTCAGTTTTTAATCTGTAGTATTTTTCTGATTTTTATGCAAGAAATACGAATGGTTTCATGTGTTGACAGAAAAATATATCTCAGAATAATTTAAGATAGAATAGAATAAATTACAAATTATTTTGGCTAAATTTAATACTTCAAGTCATTTTAATATAATGGCTTGTGGGGAACAAATGCATAATGGCATTTTACAGTTTATCACATTATTTAGACTTTTATGTTGTTTAATTGTTTGATTCAAAAAAATTGCAGAAATAACTTCTTTACATTATGTTGTAGTTTATTGAGGCCAGAAATATATAACGTAAAAAATTTGAAAAGTATATAATTAAAGTGAACAGATGGCCCTTTCCAGCAAAAACAACTGGAAATACAAATCAACTGAAATTTGGGAATAATTGTAGCAGATGGTATAGCCTTTGAGCCACTTAGATAATGGCTGCATTCAGTCTTCCTATTGAGGTTAGTTTAACATGTTGTTTTTCATATATGCATTTAAATGGAAATACAAAAGAAGAGCAAATGTACTTTTGTATCACATTAGTAAATAAGGCATTCACCTGTGAAAGTTTCTAGCTGTCCTTATCTCACATCTAATGTGCAGAGTGAATAAGCTGCCCAGTGTCATAAAATTAGGCCTCTCTTAAATGAATCTTACACTTGAAAGACAATACAATTGTGTGAGGTCATTCCCAGGAATATAAATGGAGCAAAAATGTGCTGAAGCAATTATTAATACATACTCAATTCTCATATTAAAAATGAATGTCTTCTGGTACTTTATCAAAGTAGTATTCTATTTAAAAATTTACTGAGAAAGAATCTAACATCATCTGTAACATCATATATTATTGAATAATTTCTTCTTGCATTTTCATGCTAATATCAATTCATACACCTGAAAATGAAGTCCAATATAATATTCAAGATAAAAAAGGTTAAACAAACTTTTGCTGTTCAGCAACAGAAAAGCAACTTTGAGATTTGAAGCACATGAGGCTAAAATGCCATTAATTCATTTAACAAATATTTGAAAATTTAAATCAGGTTTGTGTAACCAGTCTTATACAAGAACTAGAGAAGTGATATATGTGTGCTTAAAACAAAAAGCTAGATTTGAAAAGGAAAGTTAAAAAAGAAAAACTTTTCAAGGACACAACACCACCCATTGCTCTTATATTACTGTTAAAAATTGTAGCTGAAAGGCAACCCTAATGATTGTCTATAGTTGCTGCTGGCCAATATAGCCAGATATATTCAGAATTCTGAGAAACAATATAACATAAAGCCAGTTCTTTTATTATAAACAATAGACTCTGACATTAGGTTACAAGTTCAAATTACAGGTCAGCAAGTATGACCATATTTGTTCGGAAGAGAGCTAGAAATAATGTTTAAAATGACAAAGCATTTGGTAAAGAGTTTTGAGCAGTAGTCATTGACCTCTAATAAAAGGTGTTCACAATTTGCAATTGTACATAAGTGTGAAGTTAATAGTCCAGTGAAAAATCAAAACATTCTTAGAAAAAAACTAAAATATACTTAACAAACCATTTTTATTTATTATAAAAGATAATGCCAAACAGTTACTAACTCATACTGATTTTCATATATAAGAAAATTGGTGAGAATATTTAGTGGTTAATTTTTACATCTATGGAATAATAAATGGGTAGAAATGAGCTAAAGGAAGTATGTTTTCAGACTACAGAAGTGCCATGGACTTAATGATCCTAAATAAGAGAGGGGAGTTGGTGGATAAACAGCTTTGGTTGTATGATAATGAGGTGTGTTCAACACTGTTTCTCAGTGTGTCTTTAAAAGAATTGAGAGTCTCAGATTTTTAATACACTATTTATCCTACTCTTTATAAACTTTCTGCCTCCTAAACCTCAAATCCCCATTTATTCAGCGTGTCTTTTTGGATCACCTGGTCTGAAACTACTCACAAACAAATTATTTTCTGAGATACTTTGAGAGAGCCAAAACAAATAAACCTCTTTAGAAATAATTTCCAAAGGTCATTTCTGCTTATGGCAGAGTGAACCACATTCCCCAAAAGTAAATTGAAACACAAATTTGGCCACAGTTATCATCACAAGAGCATTGATTGCCTCTACCTTTATAAAGCATCACTTCTTTTTATTGTCTTATTTCTCCTATATCCCACCGTGTCTCCTTTGTATCCTCTTCTTCTTAACCTAATTGATATCTTCACCTTTTTATTTCAACATTAGTCTCGAGATCTCTGGTCCTGGTTCCCTGGGCTCTGAAGAGTTTATGAAAATTTTCCATTGCCTGGAGGACTTAGTATAATTTAAGATGTTATAAAGTTTAGTATTTCATAAATTGCTGGATGATTATTTTCAGTATCTATTCTATGAACATTTTATAATAAGGATTATGTAAAAATCATCTGCTGTGGCTAAGTTTTGTTAACTGCCGAGATAGAAAATGGTAAACTTATTGATAGCAACATTTCTAAGAATAGTTAATAATATAATTTGAGTTATAAAACCTTAAAATGAGCATAGATTTGGCAGTATTTAACAATTATGCTTTACCTTTGTGTACCACTTCTTTAGTGTAAAACTAAAATGATCTGGAAAAGCACAGATAAAAAAGCATTCTAATGGGAAACTATCTATCTATCTATCTATCTATCTATCTATCTATCTATCTATCATCTATCTATCTATCTATCTATCTATCTATCTATCTATCTATCTATCTATCATCTATCATTGATCTAAATGCATGCTATGGTTTGAATGCATACCCCAAATATTGTGTGTTGCAAACTTAATCCCCATTATAACAGTATTAAGAAGTTGGGCCTTTAAGAGGTAAGTAAGTTATGAGGGATCTGCTCTTATAAATGGACTAATGCTGCTATCTTAGAAGTGGGTTAGTTACCACAGGAGTGGGTTCCTAATGAAAGGTTAAATTTATTTCTGTCTTGCACATTCAGTTCTGCATTCTATCTTCTTCCATGGGATAACCCTCACTGGATTGTAGCCCATGCCTTTGGAATTTCTGGTCTCCAAAACCATGGGCCAAATAAACTTCTGTTTTGTACAGATCACCGGTATGCGAGACTCTAATATAGAAGCAGAAAATGGACTAAGACAGAGAATTGGTACCAAGAAGTGGGGCTGTTGCTACATCAAATACCTGAAAAAGTGGAAGTGGCTTTGCAGCTGGGTAATGGGTAGAGGTTGAAAGAATTTTGAGGAGCAGGCTAGGAAAAGCTTGTATTGCAATGAACAGAGTATTAAGGATGATTCTGGGGAGGGCTCACAAGAGAACCTCAGAACTAGTGAAAGCCGAAATCTACTTCGGAATTACTTGAGTGGTTGTGACCAGAATGTAAGTAGAAATATAGATGGTATAGGCAATTCTTGTCATGTCTCAAATGTAAATGAGGAACAAGGTACTGGCAATTAGAATAAAGGTCATCCTTGTTATTCAGTAGAAATGTCCTTGGCTGAATTGTGTCCATGCCTGAGAACTTTCTGAAAGGCAGACCTTAAGATTGATGAACTAGGGTATCTGGCAGGAGAAATATCTAAACAGAAACAATTTAGGCTGCTTCATGGCTACTTGTAATCATATACAGTGAGATCTAAAAAAAAGAGTTAAAAATAAAATTTATAATTAAAAGGGAAACCAAATGAAAATATTTGGAAATTTTGCAGCTTGCCAATTCAAAGAATGAGTAACCTATTCAGGAGTGAATAGTAAGTGCGCAGCCAAGCAATCATTTGCTAAAGAGATTATAGTAAGTAGAAAGGAGCCATGTAGTATTTATCAAGACAATGGGAGAAAGATCCCAGAAGCATTTCAAACATCTTCAAAACTGTCCTTCCCAGCACAGACCCAGAGCTCTAGGAGAGAAGAATGGTTTGGGAGGACTGCCAGAACATTGAAGGCCTGGGGCACCTTCCCTGAACTCACTACCCAGATCTTCCTCAGGTCTCTGGTCCCTGCATGCCACTGAGTACTCTTCAACTTCTCTACCTGCAGCTCAGGAGAGCACTGGGGCCACTCTGGCTGCTGCTTTGGAAGATACAGGCTTTAATCATTGATAGCATCCATACTGCATTAAGTCTGCAGGCTTGCAGAACGTAAGAGCTGTGGGGATATAGTTACCTCCACCTAGAATTTAAAGGATGTACAGGATAGCCAGAGGTTCAGGACAGAATCCTGCTTCAGCAGTGGAGTCACCAGTCTCTACCAGGACGTTACCTAATGAAGCAGTGGAAGTGGGGCTACTCCCAAGACTACTGTAAGGTCACCAGCGTGCAACCCAATCCTGGAAAAGCTGCAGGCATAAGACTCCAACTTGAAAGAGATGAAGCATAGGCTGAGCCCAGCAAAGCAAAGGAGGCAGCACTGCCTGAAGTCTTGGGAGCCCAACCTCTACTCCAATGTATCTAGGAAGCAGAACATGTAGTCCACAGAGATTATTCTCCAGTGTTAAGACTTAATGTTATTTCTTCTGTTTGGTTTTAGAATTATGTGGTACCAGTTACCCATTTTTCTTATATATTCCCCCCTTTATATAATGAATGTTTATTTTATGCCTGTTCCAACACTGTATTTTGAAAATAAATAACTAGTTTTGATTTCACAGGTTCGCAGGTGGAAGATTTTGGCTTGGGATGAATCATGTTTTGAGTATCACCCATTTCTAATTTAGATAAGACTCTTAACTTTTGACTTTTGAATTAACAGTAGAATGAGTCAAACTTTTGGAATTATTGATATGAAATACATTTATTTTGTAATGTGAGAAGAATGAAAATTTTGGATGACAGGAGTGGAATGCTCTGGTTTCAATGTGGCCCTCAAGTTTTATGTGTTGGAAATTTCATCCTCATTGTAATGGTATGAAGAGGTTGAGCCTTTAATAAGTGATTAGGTTATGAGGGTTCTGCTCTCATGAATGGATTAATGCTGTTATCATGGGAATGGATTCCTAATAAAAAGATAAGTTTGCCCCATTTTTTTTCATTATCTCACATGCTCACTTCTGCCTTCCATCTTTGACAAGTGACCTCTCACCAGATGCCAGCATTATACTCTTGGACTTCCAGTCTCCAATATCTTGAGCTATATATACAGCTGGAAGCACCCAAGCTCTCTCTATACATAGCTCCAGCTGGAGGCTGGAATATACATATACAGATATGAATATACATCTCTATATATATTTTATATATGAATATATATTAAACTTCAGCACATGACTTCAAGTTTGAACTATGTGTCAGAATTATTCTGACTCCCCCTTCAGCTTTGAATAAATAAATATTATATATATATTATATATATATATATATAAATATATATAACCTTTCTCAATCCTCCACATTAAAAAAAATAAAAGTTTAACTGTGATGAATATATTATAAACACATTTTAAGTGCATGTCTTCATCCTACAATGGAAAATGACTTCTGAAATAAACTAACTTTATACCCCAAATTTTGTTTGAATTTGCCCAATGTGTGGAGATTTTCCAAGTAATTCAATGGAGATTAAGCAGTTTTTCTTTGTGAGACTGTTACTAGACAACTACAACAATAATGATTTTTCCATTTTTTTTTTTTGGTTAAACTATTGGTAACATAAGATCAAGCTCTGACATCACTCTTTTTTATCAATGATTTACAACCAAGTGGGGAAGTTTTGTTGTATGGACATTTCTTTCACACTGTGTAGCTGCTATGTTTGATAAGGCTGCCTGTGAAGTGCCAGATTTTTATTAGGGGACATCCTAAATATTTGTTCATTCAATTTTGTAGTTAGAAAGTACTTTTATCATATATACCATTTTAACTTACCTTTTAGAAAACCTGACATTTGGCAAATACATGAGGCAATACAATGAAACTTTCAATGTTACTCTTTACCTGAGGACCCTTCCATTCTTCCCCTCTGGGCTCAAGTGATTAGAAAATGACATTGCAAATTGTGCTTTTGTTCATATTTTGGAACTCTGAGTAATACTGTAACGGTTGACATATCTACATGGGAAAATATGTGTCCTTTTATAAGTTTCACTTTCAAACTTGACAATTTATCTTTAATGAAATTATCAAAATGTGTGTTATGAAGAACTAGAGAAATTGATGAACAAGTATTCTCCTTTGAGCTTAAGGAGCACAGTTTAGTTGAAAACATAGACAATAAAATGTATAAGTACAATCGAGAGTGGTAAACCAATATAGGATAAAGGTGAGCAAAGAATGTGAAAGACAAAACAATAGAACTGAAACAAAATGGAACTACGCTTCTGTGAAAGAACATGAAAAAGTCACACTAAGGTGAATTTGTATATGGATGTCTGGAAGATGGGTGAGCTGAAAAACTTTGAAAAGTGGAACATTCAAGTCTGAACTATGGGGTGCAAGACATTTTAAAAAATATGTGTGCATTTTGTTTTAAAAGGGGGATAATTAATATGACTATAATAGCAGTGTAATTTTTTGTACCATTATTCAGATTAAAAAACAGAAAGCTAGATTCTGATGGCATGATTACATAATAGGAGTATGGTGGGTGTGATAATTTCTCATAAGAAGCCTCTTTCTTTTCCTATAAAAGGAAAACACTCTGAAACATTGAAAGATGCTTTGGAAGGAGCAGAGAGAGAAAGAGAATGATTTCATGTCATGAAAAGCAATATGCTATAGTGGGCAATTTTTTCTTTACCCTAAAAAATTTGAGTGTACATACATCCTATAGTTATTTCAGGAGTTAGAAACAGTCTCATTAAAGCAATGATCTTATTCAAAATAGGAACAGTAAAGAAGGATATCAAGTGCCACCATAAAAGGCTCATAATCAGTTAAAATTCCTTTTCTCCTAGCAAATATGTTGAAAGAAATATCTTGAAATCTCAAAGCACAGAGTATTCGTCAGTGTTCTTCAGAGAAACAGAACCAATAGAGAGGGATTTGTTATACGGTACTATCTCACACAATTATAGACGCTGAGAAATCTCGTGATATGCTGTTTGCAAGTTGTAGACACAGGAAAGCCAGTGGCATAGCTCAAAGGCCTGAGAGCTGGAGGGTCAATTATGTAGATTCCAGGACTAATCTGAAGGCTTAGGAACCAGTAGCGCTGAAGGTGGCAGATTGATGTCGTAGCTCAAGCAGTCTGGCAGAGGGAAGGATAATCCAAGCTTCCTCCATTTTTTTGTTCTATTCAGGTGCTCAATGGATTGGATGATGCCCACACATATTTGAAAGGGCCGTATATTTCATTCAGTTCGTCAATTCAAATGCTAATCACTTTACAGAAACACTATTATCGATAAACATGACAAGAGTTTTTAACCACGTATCTGAACATTCATGGCCATGTTAAGTTGACACATAAAATTAACTATTACAAGTCCACGCCTTGCCAACTTGGTGCCCATATCCATCTCAAACCATATTTAGTCTTCAAATAAAGACAATAACAATATCATAATTCTGCCTAACATAGTGCGATTATCCTGGATATATTGAAAAATGCACTAACTTCTTCCCCAGAAGAAGAGGTAAAATCTTTGAGGGATGTTTACTTTTCCTGATATTCCTTAGCTTAAATGTTATGATGTAAAAGTAACAACACTTAGAAACTTTTACATAAAGTATATTCATCTTATGTTACATGATAAGACAAAAGAGAGGGAAGAAAACAAATATATTTGCTGTGTATATGCACATGAACATACACACACACAAATGCATTCTTAAAAACCTAAGAAAATACTCATGACAATTAAAACCCTCAATTCTCCATGTCTGGCGCCAGCTACGCCACTGCCGCTGTCACTATGGCCCATTACAAAGTCGTCGACTCGAAGCGTGAGCAGTTCCAGAGGTACTTGGGGAAGTCGGGGGTGCTGGACACGCTGACCAAGGTGTTGGTAGCCTTATATGAAGAACCAGAGAAACCTAACAGTGCTTTGGATTTTTTAAAGCATCACTTAGAAGCTGCTACCCCAGATAATCCAGAAATAGAGCTGCTTCACCTAGAACTGACCGAAATGAAAGAGAAATCTGGGCCGGGTGCGGTGGCTCAAGCCTGTAATCCCAGCACTTTGGGAGGCCGAGACGGGCGGATCACGAAGTCAGGAGATCGAGACCATCCTGGTTAACACGGTGAAACCCCGTCTCTACTAAAAAATACAAAAAACTGGCCGGGCGAGGTGGTGGCGCCTGTAGTCCCAGCTACTCGGGAGGCTGAGGCAGGAGAATGGCGGGAACCCGGGAGGCGGAGCTTGCAGTGAGCTGAGATCCGGCCACTGCACTCCAGCCTGGGTGACAGAGCAAGACTCCGTCTCAAAAAAAAAAAAAAAAAAAAAAAAAAAAAGGAAAGAGAAATCTGAAGCTATTGTAGAAGAAAATAAAACCTGAAAGCAAATCTTGCTCAGTATGAACCACCTCAGGAGAAGAAGCATGTGGAATAGTATTCTTCTCAGTTGAAAAGACAATGAAAAATGGTTTTGTATGACTTGAATAGTTTGTATAGTATATAATCTTTTCTGAACAGATGCTATAGAACTCTTTTAATATGTTTAATTCACCTATCACACTCTGTTAAAAACACATAGAATCATCAATAAAAACTCAATATAACTTTCTTTGAGTCTTAAAGCAGGAGAATCGAAAGTAAATCCTGAAAAAAACCTAAACACAGCCATCTAGCTCATTACCTTAAAAGACATTCTATTTGTTAGTCTGATTAGGAATGATGGCACTGGTTGTATTTTTGACAAGACAGTTTAGCGTGGAGCTATTCCTTGGTATAGTCCAGGATATGAACACAGGTACAGTCATTCTTTGATGGTGACCCTGTTGTGTATATTCCCTTCAGGCAGCTGGAGAGATCTGTGTGACACAAGATGCTTTTGTATGGGTTCCCATGAATCTTCTGCTCTTGTTTGTGTAACATGGAACAAATAACTTCTTTGCGACCACTCTGCCTTAGATAACTGTCTGTGTGCACCAGTTTGAACTCTGACACCACATTTTCCTTCTATGCAATCATGCCTTGTCTGATAATCTTGCACTGCTTTGATCTGAGCTTTAGTGGGTCCTAGTTGCACACTGGCCTTTCTGTGCTGTTTTTCAATTTGCCTAATAATAGCAGTTACCCTGATTGTAATTTATGTAACTTTAAACAGTATCACACTGTACCCACTGCCTGCCTTATTTGCTTACTGAGCACAGGACAGAGGCCATATACAATTCTGGGTTCACACACAAGCTGAGATGAGAAGAGGAATGAGCCATATACTGTGGAAACTCATAGTCTGTAGGTATAATTATACAGTGCTTTTCTCCCTCAAAGTATTTTTCTAACCTTGAATTCATTTTATCTTCATTATCCCTGTGAAGTAGGTGGGATAAGTATGAGGGGAAGAGGGGTACTGAATTTTTAGGCCAAAGTCTGATATTAATACAAACCACTCACTAACTGTAGAGCCTTGGGCATATCAGTGAACTGCTCTGAGAGTCACTGTCTTCATCTGTTTAATGAGTAGAAAATCCGTGATGCCTACCTCACAGGGTTGTTATGAGGGTCAAATGAGGATGTACGTGAAAGATTTGTAAATGGTAAAGCACACACACACACAAAAACCCTCAACTCTCTAACTGGCCCCATGGTCATATCTGGTATTTATAACTACTTTCTTCTACTACCCATTCTGTATTCCCTCAGCAAGTATATCAATTGGTCGTGGTTGTTTACCTGGTGAGGTTAACCAAACCTTCCTTCCTGATGGGTCTGCATTATGAGCAGTCCTGTCTGGATTAGGTTGTTCTAACATTCTGTGGATCTTCATCATAGATTATGGTAGCACTAAGACACCCTAAGGGATTTTCTGTATTTCAGGCATACTCTTTATTATCCCCATTGTGGAGTAGCAGTCAAATTTCACTTTGGTAATCAAAATCAATTACCCTACCCAGAACAGTAACTTTCATTTCCCTGTTGATTCAGAGGCATGAGTAGTTATAAGTGACTGAGTGACAGTCTTAACTTTCATTCCAATGAAATGATTATTGTGTTTCCTGGTAGAAGGTTTCCTCCCTTTGGAACTAAGTCCTCTAGGCCAGCAGAGTATAATAGTGCAGTAACAGCAAGCAACATTTTTGCTAGTGTCACAGGGGATAATGGTGAGTGATGCCACTCCCATTTCCACACCTTGATTCCTGGACCTGTGAATTCTGGCCATGGGACAAAGCACCAAATATTACCAACTGATGGAGAACATATAAAGCCTTCTGGAAAACCTTGCCCCACCCCTGAAAACTCTTCACACCCAGCTGGTACTGTAACTGTGTCTTCAAAAAGACACATCTATTTTATCAAGCTAGCTGCTTCAGGATGGTGAATAACATGGGCCTATTGTCACTGTTCGTTTTCTATGAAGTGAGTTTCTTGACAAGAGGCAATGCTGTGTGGAATGTTATAATGGTGGATCAAACATTCTATAAGTCCACAGATGGTAGTTTAGACAAAAGCATTGCATGCAGGAAAGGCAAATTATAAACTGTAGTAAATGCCCACTCCAATATGAACAAAATACTTCCCTTTCCATGACTGAGGTGGCCTAATGTAATCGACATGTCACTAGGTACCATTGGCTGATCACTCTGGGAAATGGAGGTATATTGAGAACTCAGTGTTGATCTGTGCTGCTGAAATGTTGAGTCCTGATATGGAAGGTTTAGAGAAATATTAACAACACAAATTGTAGTGTATCAGGGTCCTTCCTGGAGAAGATATAGCCTTTTAATTCTATAAGGGATTCTGGGTCTGTAAACTGGCCCAGTTCTGGAAACTGATTGAGGGGCTGCGATTCTACACTTTAATGATTCAAGTTAGACTTTTGTTCAATTAACCTACAACTTTCCTTCTTACATAAATCAGGTAAGAAGATAGTAGGCTTCCTTTCTATTTCACTTTTCAAATATCGTGATTGACTAGCCAATGTCATAGGTGTACATCAGTCAGACTATTCTGATTGCTGCTTTTACTTTGCTGTCCATTAGGGTAACCATGACAACCCTGCCTTTGGTGGTTGATTGCCAACACTTCACCCTTGTGCCTCTGAAATACATTTACTCCCATTGCATTTAGTTTTTCTAATTGAATGCCTGTAGTTCCCATTGTAAGATCAATCCCGCACAGAAAAGCAATCACAGAGCTCTTCATAGATAGTGGGGTTTCCCCAAAAATTTATTTCTCAAAGTAGTGGTGAAAAGTATAACTTCTGGGCTATCCTGGTGTGGGTGAGTAAGTACTAAATGAAAAATCCACTCTAACATTCAATTTTCTCTAAGCCTCTTAATCCCTTTTTCTACATTATACCATAGGAGGTCAGACATTTCAAGTTCACTCAAAATGGGCAATATTTTGGTCTCTGTCTCAGCCAACCATTAAAAAAAAAAAAAAAAAAAAAGACAAAAAACTGCTAGAGTAGTTTTTAACTCCCTGAACTGCAACATTAAATGCAGAATCTCTGTTAAGTGAGCCTATATTAATAAATTTGGCTTAATCCAATTTTATGTCACTTCCACCATTATCCCATAACCTCCATATTTATTTCCACACATATTCCCTGATTTATGTCTGTATTAATTAGAAATGTCAACTAGTTTCTGGAAGTGCAGCACACCTCCTCATTGGTCACACTTTGTACCTCGTCATTAGTGGCCTGGTGGTACCTGAGTCCAGTTACAGGCCTATAAGCAAATAAGGGTAAAATAGATGAATCATGAAGAGAATCAGCATTGTCTGGTGTGGCAATTTTCTCGGGGAGGTAATTACTGCTTTTTTTCAGGTAATACAGAGTTAATCCACTCATCCAGGGGTGGAAAGGCTGATACCACTGGGGGTGTGGATGATGTTGCCACTTGGAGAGGAGAGATGGCTTTCATTAAGCATGGAGATACTGCTTCTGCTTGGAGTAGGGAGGCCACTTATGTTGTGGTTGGGAAGAACTGTTGCACTGACAAAACTGTCATCAGAATTTAGAAGCTCAATTTTCCCAGTATAATCACTCATTCCACGTGTCCCCATTCCAACTTACAAGATGCCATTTTTTCCCCAATCAATTTTTTTTTTTCTGCTTTTACACTAGACACCCTGAGAAGCTGGTCAGGAGTTCAACTTGAATTGTAATTCAGACAATTGCGGGATGAGATTCTGAGTTTGATTTTCAGCAACATCAGCTCTGTGGCTATAGAAGATAAAAGTTTCTTTCAAGACACACATAGAAACTTTCAAGTCATTTATGCAGCACTTGAGGTGGTATATATAAATATAGATATGCTTAATATACATAATATGTTTATGTATATTTCAGGGATTCGACTTATATATTAAATATAAATATACAAATCCCTGATATATATATTTAACATATATTATATATCATTTTGTGTATATACATATGGATAGATATTATATATAAATATATACCTATATGCATATATAAATATATGCCTATAAACATATATACATACATAGTACATATAGATATATACCTATAAACATATATAATATATAAATATATACATAAATATATGTAACCACATTAAACCAGTGACATTTGAGCAACTAACCGACTTTATCATATTTCTCACTTTTCTATAAATGTTTAAAAGTATTATAAACATAGTTATCAAACTTGTTTCTTATAAGTGGTTAATCAAGAGTATCCAATACAAATATTTTGTATGTCTCTTACCAATTCATGCTGTGGACTATCAGTGCTCTCTCTATTACTGGAAATAGGGTCAATGGAATATCTAAATTATATCAGATTAGGAAGCCAATTCCAGAAACTCTAGATCCAATACAGAAATGCATGTTTAGATTTTTTTTTTTCCTCTAGAATACTCCCAGTACCAAAATCTGCATTTTTTGGGGTTTTCCAGAAAAATTCAATCTGTAGCATAGCTGGCTAGCTAGATAGGTAAATTAGATTTGTTATAAGACATTGTTTCACATAATTATGGAGGATGAAAATTCTCATGCTCTGTCACCTGCATGCCAGAGACTCAGAGAAGCCTGTCTAGTTAAAAGGCCTTAGAGTTTAAGGACTGATGGTTTAGGTCTTAGTCTAAAGTGTGAAGGCTGAAGAACCAGTAGTTCCAGGACAGAAGATTGTCATTCCAGCTCAAGCATTGTGGCAGAGGAAGGAAGGATCCAACCTTCTTTCACTTTTGCCTTTTTGTTTTATTCAGACTCTCAAAGGATTGGATGATGCCCATGCAATGGGGAGAGCCATCTGCTTGACTCAGTTAACCAATTAAAATGCTTACCGCTTTCAGAAACACCTTCACAGACACATCCAGAAGTAACGTTTAATCAGATGTCTACATCCTACGGGCATGTCAAATTAAGATAATATCATGCATCACACCCAATGTCTTATAGTAATACATGTTTGTTCAGAAGGGTAATACAAATTTAGTCACAATAAAAATGTTAGCCTTAATAGCCACAGTGTGAAAAATTATTATTTAATAATTCAAGAGTTTCTTTAATTTTAAATATGTAAAATTAGTTTTTAAAAAATAAATTATTAAAACTAAGATTGATACCATAGTTAGTATCTGAGAGACCCTGGGTTAACAAACCTTTGATGCCGATGCTCATTTAATCTTCATGGCAATCCTGCAATGTTATTCTTATTCTTATTTGATTCCAATTTTATACATGAGAATACTTAAGTACAGATAATTTAAGTAATTTGAATGAAGGATCAGAGCTAATAAGTCCCTGCTGTTAATTACTTTGCTATGTAACCAGACTCTATGCTTATGAAATTTATATTATTACATTCAAGTTAAATAAGGAATATATTAAAACTAACCATACCTAACTGTTTTTTCCCTTCATTTACTCATTTAATTCAATAGAGATGTAGGTATGGAATACATCTCACTTGGAACATGGAGTATGTTTTTGGAAAATGATGGCACCATTTATTTCTTGAATAATTACATTTAAAACAAAGCTTAGAAAATTGTTTGTCATATATTAAACTGTGAACAGATGTGTAACAAAGATAATTTAGCCTGGTTCATATTCTGCTAAAATAAAACTGATAAATATTTGACCTATATCTGGAAATTTAACTGAAGTATTAAATGTAGTTGTTGTACAATATTTGTTTGCACTTCTCAGTAAGACTTAAGGTGAATGCAAATCTTAGCTCTAGGAGTTCTGCCACTTTCTTTTTTCAATGTCTAGACAGAACGTATAATGCCTATTTAACTATGCTTCATATGTTAGGAAAGGAAAAAACAATCTCTCTTTCCCTCTATAGAAGAATGTTATAAGCATTACGAGATTTTTAAAAATTATAGTTGATATATGCAAAGTAGACTTTATGGTAGGCATTCCTATATTTTCTTTAACATTCCAGTAGAAGAAACAATCTAAATTGTCAAGATGCTTTATGCTGCTAAATCAAATTAAATAAAAATTAATTTCTATTCCTATTGGATGTAATTTTTGATCAAAAATATTCCTACATTTTGTAGGGATAGATCATTTGGAAATATAATTTACTGAGCAATCTAAAATATACTTGAATGCACATCTCTGTGAATTTTTGATAATATAGGCATAATTATAAATTGGGATAATATAGTTTCAGGACATTATAACAAGCTAAGTTTTTTTAAATAATTTCAAACTTTCATTTTGGATTCAGGAGGTACATGTGTAGGTTTGTTACCTGGGAATATTACATGATGCTGAGGTTGGTGGTACAATAGATCCCATCACCCAGGTACTGAGCATAGAACACAATAGATTGTTTTTCAACACTTGCCTCCTTCCTCTCTTCCCACTCTAGTAGTCTGCAGTGTGTATTGCTGCCATCTTTTTGTGCATGAGTACTCAAAGTTCAGCTCCCACTTATAAGCGATAATATGCTGTATTGGATTTTCTGTTACTGTATTAATTTTGCTTAGGATTATGGCCTCTAGCTGCATTCATGTTGCTGCAATTGATGTGATTTCATTTGTATGGCTGCATAGTATTCCATGGTCTAAATATGCCACATTTAAAAAAAAAAAAATTCCAGCCCACCATTCATGGACACCTAGTTTGACTCAATGTCTTTGTTACCGTGAATAGCGCTGTGATGAACATAAGAGTGCATGTGTTTTCTTTTTTGGTAGAATTACTTATTTTCTTTTGGATATTTACCCAGTATTGGGATTGCTTGGTCAAATCACAGTTGTGTTTTATGTTCTTGGGGAAATCTGCAAATTGCTTTTCACAGTAGGTGAATTAATTTACATTCCCACCAACAGTATGTAAGCGTTTGCTTTTCTTCACAGCCTCACCAACAACATCATCATCTGCTGTTTTTTGACTTTTTAATAGTAGCCATTCTGATTCGTGTGAGATGGTATCTCATTGTGGTTTTGGTTTACATTTCTCTGATGATTAATGATGTTGAGTATTTTTCATGTTTGTTGGCTGCTTGTATGTCTGTCTTCTTTTGAGACGTATCTGTTCATGTCTGCTGCCCACTTTTAATGGAGTTATTTGATTTTGCTTGTTCGACTCTTTAAGTTTCTTATAGATTCTGGATATTAGACCTTTGTTGGATGCATAGTTTTTGAATTTTCTCCAATTCTGTAGATTTTCTGGTTACTCTGTCGATAGTTTATTTTGTTGTGCAGAAGCTCTTTGGTTTAATTAGGTTCCAACTGTCAATTATTGTCTTTGTTGCCATTGCCTTGGCTACAGCCTAAATGTTTCTGTTTTTGCATATACCCACAGAATTTGAAACATGTACTTTCTTTCTTTTCCTTTTTTATTGCAAACTAAAAATAATCTGACATATAAATGACTGTTCAAGTCCAGATGATTTAAAATATCTATATATAGCCTTCTTAATTAGCAACAATAATGAAAAAAGGGTTAAAATAACACACAATCTTGTAATTAGTTTTCATTTGGAAATTTCAAACCCCCAAAAGATGAATAAAATTCAGTTAGGGCTCATTACAAGCACAATCCATCCAGTGAGAGAGATTGCAATATTGGTACATTAACTTTGGTCATTTTTGACTCAGTAAATAATGATCTAGTTAGAACTGTTAGTAGGTACATCCACAATATAGAAATTATAATACATACATATATTTACAATAAATATTTATTTTAGTGGAAAAAATTGTGACAAGGGTGAAGAATACAATGAAATTTCTATGAAGTTTTGCTTCAGTTTTTGCTTATACTTTTTGATCACATGAAAATTGCATTAATATATAAAAAGGTAAGCATGAGAATTCATGATTGCTGACAAACATTTCTGATTAAACTAAGTTGATATGCATTTATTCTTCATAGTAGATTTCTTCAAAATCTAGGCTGTAATTTATTTTATATCATTTAATAAAGTATTTTTAATTCTAAATGGAGCACTTAAATGATAGATAGAAGGTAGATATTTGACTTTGCTTTATTCAGAACTCTTTTTAAGGTTTATGATATTTTTTAGAAAAAAATATAGCTGGGCCCAGTAGCTCATGTGTGTAATCCCAGCAATTTGGGAGGCTGAAACAGGATGATCGCTTGAGCCCAGGAGTTTGAGACCAGCCTGGGTAATATAGTGAGACCCCACCTCTAGTATAAATTAAAGTTTTTAAAAAAAGAATAAAAATAAGAAATATAATTTGAAATTCCTCTTTTAAATATATATTTTTAATTTTAATTTTTATGGGTACACAGTAGGTGTATATGTTTATGGACTATTGTTTTGAAAGTCAAATGAAAATTTTATCATTTAAACCTTAAGAAGCTTTAATATAAGTCTCAGATTTTCAAATACGTACCTGAGAATATACATGCTTTTTATTTCTTTGCGAAAATAAAGCAAATAAAACAGAATAAACAGAAGGAGGATCAACCAGTTGAAAATGTTTATTACACCTTATCCAGAATGTCATGCCAGGTACATAAGCTGATATTTTAAATACAGCTAGTATAAACTGACTCAAATATAATTTTCCTCAAGTCATTCAGTTTAATAAGTTAGTATGATTTAGATTGGCATTTCACTGTTACCCACTCTGTGTAGTTTTCAGAAACTTCTATTAATTAACTTTGGTTACTCTGAAAATTATTAGAAGAGAAACTCATGTCTTCTTTGTACATTGTGGCTTACACATTTCTGACTCCATTACTTCAACCTTGTCTTTTAACATATACCTCCTCAGAATTTATCTGCACTTGCTAATTTTTATTTTGGTTTTGTTCCAAAGCTGCTTTCCTCCAATAACCTATCTTTTACTAAATCCACTTCACAGTCATTACATCACATATTCTATTCACACTTACATTTTATATGGCTTTCCCCTTGCTCATAGTATTTTTAATTAAAATTTTCACTTTGGAGTGTTATAAATTCACATCCAGTTTTTAAAAAATAATACAACACCATTTATTAAATAGGGAATCTTTTCCCCATTGCTTGTTTTTGTCAGGTTTGTCAAAGATCAGATGGTTGTAGATGTATGGTATTATTTCTGAGGCCTCTGTTCTGTTCCGTTGGTCTATATATCTGTTTTGGTACCAGTACCTTGCTGTTTTGGTTACTGTAGCCTGGTAGTATAGCTTGAAGTCAGGTAGCATGATGCTCCCAGCTTTGTTCTTTTTGCTTAGGATTATCTTGGCTATATGGGCTTTTGTTGTTGTTGTTGTTCCATGTGAAATTTAAAGTAGTTTTTTTCTAATTCTGTGAAGAAAGGCAATGGTAGCTTGATGGCGATAGCATTGAATTTATAAATTACTTTGGGCAGTATGGCCATTTTCATGATATTGCTTCTTCCTATCCATGAGCATGGAATGTTGGGAAAATTGGCTAGCCATATGCAGAAAACTGAAACTGGATCCCTTCCTTACACCTTATACAAAAATTAACTCAAGATGGATTAAAGATTTAAATGTAAGACCCCAAATCATAAAAACACTAGAATAAAACATAGGCAATGCCATTCAGGACCTAGGCATGGGTAAAGACTTCATGACTAAAACACCAAACGCAATGGCAACAGAAGCCAAAACTGACAAATGGGATCTAGTTAAACTAAAGAGCTTCTCCACAGCAAAAGAAACTATCATCAGAGTGAACAGGCAACCTACAGATGGGGAGAAAATTTTTGCAATCTATCTATCCGAGAAAGGGCAAATATCCAGAATCTACAAATAAAAATGTACAAGAAAAAATAAACAACCTCATCAAAAAGTGGGCAAAGGAAATGAACAGACACTTCTCAAAAGAAGACATTTATGTGGCCAAGAAACAAATGAAAAAAAGCTCATCATCACTGGTCATTAGAAAATTGCAAATCAAAACCACAGTGAGATACTATCTCATGTCAGTTAGAATGGTGATCATTAAAAAGTCAAGAAAAAAACTGCATGTGAATTTACAATTGCTTCAGAGTGAAAATTTTAACAGAGGAGAGGATGTGGAGAAATAAGAATGCTTTTACACTGTTGGTGGGAGTGTAAATTATTTCAACCATTGTGAAAGACAGCGTGGTGATTCCTCAAAGATTTAGAACCAGAAATACCATCTGCCCAGCAATCCCATTACTGGGTATATGCCCAAAGGATTATAAATCATTCTACTACAAAGGCATAGGCACATGTATGTTTACTGCAACACTGTTCACAATAGCAAAGACTTGGAACCAACCCAAATGCCCATCAATGCTAGACTAGATAATAAAAATGTGGCACATATACACCATGGAATACTATGCAGCCATAAAAAAGGATGAGTTCATGTCCTTTGCAGGGACATGGATGCAGCTGGAAACCATCATTCTCAGCAAACTAACACAACAACAGAAAACCAAACACCACATGTTCTCACTCATAAGTGGGAGTTGAACAATGAGAACACATGGAAACAGGGAGGGGAACATCACACACTGGGGCCTGTTGTGGGGTGGGGGGCTAGGGGACAGATAGCATTAGGAGAAATACCTAATGTGGATGACTGGTTGATGGGTGCAGCAAACCACCATAGCCTGTGTATACCTATGTAACAAACCTGTACAATCTGCACATGCATCCCAGAACTTAAAATTTGATAATAATAAATAATAATAATACTGAGAGATCTTGTACACTTTTCAGCCAGTTTTCCTCATTTGTAACATTTTGCATAATTAGAGTCAAATAACACAACCTGAATGTTGACACTGAAATTATTTCTTCATGCTTATAAGTTTACCATTTTAAAAATATCATATAATTATGCAGTACGTAACCCTGGGGGATTTTATTGTTTAATTCAGCCTAACTCACTTGAGATCCATCAAGTTGTTGCATGTCTCAATAGATTATTTCTTTGTATTGTTGAGCAATATCCCATGTGCCACAGATTATTTAACCATTTATCCACTGAAAAATATCTGATTTGTTAACACAGTACTACTAACAGTAAAGCTGATATAAACATTTGTGTACAAATTTTTGTGTAAATATAATTTTGTTTTTTTTTGGATAATATGGAAATTGCATATTTAGTTTATAAGAAACTGTCAAAAGAATTTGCAATGTATCTGTGTCCTTTTATATTACCAAGAAAAATATATGCATAATCTAGTTCTTTGACAGTCTAACCGGTATTGACATTGTCACTTTAAAAAAAAAAAAATAGCCATTTTGATAGGTATTTAGTAATATACCACGAGACTGAATAATTGATAAAGAACACATTTATTTCTCACAGCTTTGGAGACTGAAAGTCCAAGGGTGAGGGGCTCACATCGGGCAAGGACCTTTTTTTCTGTGTCATTCCATGTTGGAAGGCAAAATGGCAAGAGAGTGCAGGAGCAAGAGAGAAAGGGTGTGGAACTTACCACTTGTTCACAAACTCACTCACCTTATAACTATCCATTTGTGAGGGTTCTGCCTAATAACCCCTTGAACGTCCCACATTTCAATGTTGTCGCACTGGAGATTAAGCTTCCAATACATAAACTATGGAGGACATATTAAAACCACAGCAATTACTAATATTGAGACATTCTTAGTTTTAATTATTTTCAAAATAAAAAATGGGTAGAAATTTTTAAATGAAAAATTAAAATGTTTAAGTTTGAATTTGTTCAGATATTGTACTTATTTTGATGTGGTTTGAAAATACATATGTAGAAAATATGAACAATTGATCTAGTTTTGAAATAGAACTATTAGGAGCAGACTGTTACTCAGAGGATAGAACCAGAGATCTGTGGGAACTTGAAAGAGGCAATATTTATTGAGTGCCTACTTCATGTCAATCATTGTTCTATGCACCAGGGTTTATCCAGTGAACCAAACAGACAGAAATACTTACCTTCATGGAACACCATATTAATGAGTATTGTAAACAAATAATATTTGTAAGTAATATATGTATTATATTTAAATCATTGAGTACTAAATGAGAAAAAACAAAGCAATGAAGGATAATATAAAATTATTATGTGGATAGTCATCTATGGAAAAAATCTTTTAGGCAGAAAAAATAGTCATTTTAATGATTCTTAATAGCTAATACGAAGTTGAATGTAAGTGTCTGGAGTTCCTTGGAAAGGTGATGGCTGGTAATATAAATGTAAGAGTCACTAATGTCTTTGTATAGCTACTCTGAAGTCACTTTTGACTGCTAATCTTGAAGCAATGACAAGTTACCAAATAAATTTGGTGATCCTATTGGTTGTAACTGATATTTTTAGAAGTTACTTGAATACTTACACATTTTTGCATCCAATTATGATTGATAAATCCCAGAAATAAAAGGAAGAAGACAAAAAATCTGTGAATAATGTCAGATTCTGGCATTCAAAATCCTACTCATATGTCAGTTGGAGAACAAAACTTTCAGCCAACACAGTTTGAACTGGAAGCTACCAGGAATTGCTCCAGATCCAGAATGAAGGCACTCCATTTTAAATTAATATGTGAAGGGCCCTATTCATTGATGTCACGGCAATAGTAAAAATCATGTGTTGATTTTGTAATCTGATATATTTGTTTTTTCGTTGACACCTGGCTTGACCCTGTGGGAAGTACCTTGTCTTCCATTATCCCCATTTCTCATCTTTGTGGGAGGATATACTCCTCAAGGGTTTCACAGACGGATTTGTGTTTTATTATTTGTGTTACCATTATTTTAGAAAAAAGTATTTTCTCAAAACCTTAGTGACTTTCTCATCTATTTGAGTCTAATCAATTCCAAACACCAACAACCACATAAAAAAGTTTTTCCTGGATGTGAATCTCAACTCTGATGTATTTTGTGGCTTTCTTGCTCCTTTGCATGTCTCTCAGCTTGATGACTTATAATTTACTGTCATCTGAAGTAGTAGTTTGGAATAGATAAAGGAAACACCTAAATATGATCTTTATTTGGAAAACTGAGTTCCTTTGTTTAACTAAAAATCTTAATGAATCTCTGTTGCTCGAAGTCTTTTTCAGTTTTATCTCCCACTCTCTGGGGTGCAAACATACTCACATGTTCTAATCTAATAAGGCCTCAAATTCATTCAGTGTTCTCTATTATCTTTGCTATTTCCACAAGCCAGCCAGGAGTAATATTTCAAGTCTGTAGCTAAAGATAATTTATTTCTTTTTATACACAAATCCAATACATTTCTTCATAATAGATGGACAGATATAGTGCATACATAAGTTTAAGGATTCATTCTTCTTTCATCTTGTGGCTTCAGCGTGCCTCAGGGCCTTTGAGTCCTCTCTTTAAAGCTGGCTGACTTGGAAAGAGAGGCAAGGTGGAGATGCATTGGCCTTTTAACCGTCTTTGCCTTTAAGAGGCACTTATCACTTCTGTTTATATTCTATCATAAGAACTAACTATATTGCCCTTTGTATATCCACAAGCATCTGATAAATGTAGTTTATGGCTGGGCAGCCACTTCACAATGACAATTTTATAGATGAACCATGAGTTTTGATGAAAAGATAGCTGTCTTTACAACATTGTGTATCATAAATGTGCACTTTTATTCTTCTCTAGGCCATGGCACACTGATTACTTCAGTTCATTAACAGAAAAATGGACTCTGGGATTTAAAATTATAGAAAGTAGGAGTTAGTGAAAATGGTTTTATATGCAACCATGGAGTGAATATCTGATAGACAAGCAACCACTGGTGTGGTCAGAGTACACCTCAAATGCCAGAGTGCGTTCTCTGCATGGGATACTATCAAATAGCACTACAAGGTATGCTAACCACAATGCTTCCACCAGGTCTTATGTATGGTCACCACTTGTGTAGCAAAACTATCCTTGAGTTCAGAGTCAGAATTGATTCAGATATTAAGGAAATTATGGAACTTTAAGTTCCATATTAAGAAAATTAAAACATTCTATAGTGATTTCATTTGAGGTTACTGTGACATAAAAAGTTCCATAGCTTTTAATTAAGCACACATTTATAATAATAGTTGTTCTCTTAGGTAATATCAGGGTGTTGTAAAAGAATTGTCCACTAACCTCACTTCCAGTTACCACTGACAGATGTGTAAAAACAAGTTGTCTCTCTCTCCTGATAATGTCTGATAGTCTAACTGTCCAAATAGATAGTCTAACTATCTTTGTCCCCCTGATCCTTGCACTATGATCTGCTCCTTTTATCCCTCAAATTCAAAAGCTACTCTCATCCTGGAATATCAGGTCAATACCCACTCTCCTTAGAGAACATTCGCTGATTGCTTTTAAGATCTTTCAAGTGAAAAATTGCATATGTCTTATTTGAAGGTATTCAGAATCTTAAAAAAAAATATATATATAAATTTTGCCTCATTCCAGTACTTTTACATGAAAAGTCTATGCTTTGGACTTCTATAATTATTGGATTTTAGGTTAAGATGACTTACAAAGCTTTCATATCTTTTAATTAAGCACACTTTCATAATAATAGTTATTATTTTAGGTAATATCAGGGTGTTATAAAATTACCCAGTAACCTCACTTCCAATGATCACTGACAGATGTATGAAAACAAGTTGTCTCTGTCTTGATAATCTATGTTATAATTCAAGTGCTAAAGAGAATGCTAACGTATTGATTTATAAAATTTAATCGCAGTTATTTTATGAGTTGCTTATTGTTGGAGTTAAGAGGGAGTGAATAAGAACTGCAGATGAAAAATGGATTGCATATTTAAGGAAAAGAGAAAATAGTCACACTGTTACTACTTAATGTTTAATAATATACCAAAAATAGATTACATCAAAAGAGAAAGGAACCTATGAGATATGTGACTCAGAATAATCCTTTATAGTCATATGAGAAATTAAGCCTGTGAAATAATGTGAATATAAATTTGTTCACATATGTGAACACAAATTGGCGTCTTGGATCATTTTAATTCAAGCAAAACCATTTCTTTAAAAATAGAGATTCTAGCATCAGTTGAATCCAAAGAATCATTTGCAAATTAGTTGCTAAAGGACTGTATCCCTAAATAAGATCTCTATACCAAAATATTCCTTCACAATTTCTTTATAGAGAAAATATAATAACATTGTTTTGCTAATGTTTTTTGAGGACTGTACCTAGTTCATCTATTGGCAAAATATTTTTGTTTTCTACAGCTTTATAAAACAGTAAAACTACTTTAGGATTTATTTTGATATTAGTCTATAAGTGCTATAATATCAAAAAATAAAAATCCATACACACATACATACTAATGAATCCCTTTACTGAAGTCAAAACATCTTTCTGAGAATAAATATAATCCTTTTAAATCAAGTTTAGCCTAAAGCTGCCTCCTTACATATTTTAAGTTGGACCTAAAAGTTTCTCCGTACATTGTGAACTATAACAAGTAGAAGTGTAAACACATCATAGCCTACACTAGAGCCAATCACCAAGTTTTGCCCAATCAAATGTAGCCAACTGTCTGAATTGTGTTCAAATAAGGCAAATGCTGAGCTATAACCAATCCAGCTGTTTCTGTACCTCACTTTCGTTTTCTGTACGTCACTTTCCTTTTTCTGTCCCACAAATCTTCTTCCACCACATGGCTGCAGGGGAGTCTCTGAGCATACTCTGGCTTGGTAGGCCACCTGATTCATGAATTGTTCATTGCTCAATGAAGTGGGATCCATAAAAGAGTTTCTAACAACTCCCAGGAGTGCTGAGTGACCAAGCAAGCTACCCGCCAGACTCACTGTGTCCATTGCTCTCTCAGAGTGGCTGAGAATGGTGGTAAGATCTCTGCTGGAATCCGAAGGTCTACGGATTTGGGTTTTAAGCTCTCTGAGTTTCTTCAAGCAAATTTCTGATCCAAACCAGGTTTGGAAGTCACAACAGAAACTTGACTGGGCCCAGGATCAGATTGGATCTGGTAATTAACTGGCTTGGATCCAGTTAGAGGCCTCTTACATCTGACTGGGTCAAAGAAACGGGTAGTAAATGGCAATATTGCAGGGAGTGTAAAATTTGGCTTTGAAAATCTCATAGGAATTTTTGTTTTCTACCCCTTTATTTCATTCTTCTTGTGCACTTAGGCAAAAAATCATTGGCTAAGTTGAGAAGGGGAACATGAGAGCAAAGTGAGTATTTGAAGTAAAAATGGGATCCTTAATTTCTGAAGAAATGAATTCCTTCAGCTTACACATGCATAAGTATCAGGCCCAGGAAGCAGCAAAGTCTTCCAGAAATGGCAAAATGTTGCTAAAGATAACTTACAGTGGAAAACTCCAAATGAACAACATTTCACTAAAGTGCATTTGAAAATGAAGCCTCCCGAATTAGTCTCATCTAGGGATGCCTAATGATATGCAGAAACTTCTAAAATTTTTTCGATATTTTTATTTAAATATTTTACAAAAGGCAAACAAAAAGTTTAAGCAATTAATTAATATAAAAAATTAAATCTGCTAACCTTTTGTCTTAGTTACTATCCCGGTCCAAAGGAAATAGACTTCAGTACCAATTATCTGACTTTTGGTAAGTAGTGGGGTACGTTTGACCTGGGCAAAGAATGGGATTGAGTTTGAAGTCCAACATAAGCAGGTTAGATTCCCTCCTAAGACATAGGGAGTTAGAGGCACTCCCCTCGGTAAAATACCTCTTGGTTAAAAATGGATTTGGCACTATGTGTTGTTAACTCCTATTCTCTTTGGATTAATCTGCCTTGCACTCTTTGCTGATGGCTATGGGTGACAGGATTAGGCATGTACAGGATCATAGGATATGGGGAACCTTTTTCTCCCCAAAGGGGGAAACTCAAGAACTGATAGGATTGCTGGAAAAGATCACTTCTTGACTGACAAGTGGCCACCTGAACTTTTGATTCATTATCTCCACAATGGATGGGTCTTTCTCTGGCCTCGCTGAGCTCTTTGCCTTCCTCACCCGACCACAGGTGCTTTTCTTTCTCTCTTTCTCTCCTTTCCCTTTTCTCTTTTTTCTGTTACTCAGGGTGACCATCTTGCCCAGAGATCACATGTTGCAACTCCTGATTGGAGGCAAAGATGACAGAGCCCAATCAGGGGAAAGTTTAAGCCACCCCAGTTTGATATTGGGTGCTAAGCAGAGTAACTAATGTGTATGCTTTGTCACAGGGAAGTATCTGTACAGCCTCTGTCACTTGTGGCCTATAAAGAAATACATCACATCATGTATTAGATTTAGTTGTAGGGGATTAATGAAGAGACTGCTTAGTTAAGTGAGTAAACTCTATCTAGCTCATTCTTTGATCTATTTAATTTTAGATGGTTTGGTTTATGGGGATCCTAGGTAAGAAGCATGCTCCAAACTCTTGGTATTATCCTCCTAATAGGCATAATAGTATTTCCCCTGGTGTGCTGTATTCTTCCAAAAGTTTTAAATGTTTCCATGTAGCAATCTCTAGCATGTCAACTGGTCTGTCTTCAACTGCAATGATAAAAGCTGAAAAAAATGTTTGATCATGAGGGAGCCGTAACCTATGAATGACATGCTGAGACAGGAAACACAAAATGATGGTAACTGAGAGTGATGCTAAGGCCCTACATTTTGGTCATGCTCTTCCCTAAGTGAGAACCTGACCAAAGACGGGAAAGTTTTAAACAAAATTGTGGGAGGCCATTGTTTTGGACTGAGCTCATGTACTAGGCCCCAACAGACTAGACCAAATCAAAATGAAGTCACTCATGTTAAATGCGACATAATCAAACTAAAACTTTAAGGAAACACAAAGATCCTAGAACAGACCCAGGTTTGAGTGTTTTTATTTTCTCCTGTAAACAGGACATTCAAGCATAAGGAAGTATCCTCTACTCTAACCCGTAAAACAAACAAACAAAAAACCGAAGTCCTTGTCCCCACATTGCAAAACCCACTGTTCTACTGTTTTTCAGTAGGTTTCAAGACCAAATAACTACGTTTACAATGGTGATAGTGACATCAATGAGTAAAGTTTCGATCAATCTCTCAAAATTGAGAAGACGACCAAAAGGAGGGAATTGTTAAATCAATTTTAGCCTAAAGCTGTCTCCTTGCATATTTTAAGTTCAGCCTAAAGTTTCCTCTGTAAGTTGTGAACTATTAACAAGTGGAAGTATAAACAGACCATAGGTTACACTTGTCCCAATCACCAAGTTTGGGCCAATCAAATATAGCTAACTGTTTGAACCATGTTCAAATAAGGCAAACACAAGCTGTAACCAATCCGGCTGTTTCTGTGACTCACTTCCATTTTCTTTACGTCACTTTCTCTCTCTCTTTTTTTTTTTTTTTGTCAATAAGTCTTCTTTTACCACTTGACTGTGCTGGAGTCTCGGAGCATACTCTGGCTCAGAAGGCTGTCCAATTTGTGAATCATTCATTGCTCAATTAAACTCTTAAAATTTAATTTGCTGGAGGTTTTTATTTTATCAATGTCTACAATGGGAAACTTTTCTTAGTAAAAATGGATGCAGTAGTATGGGTGATCTTTCTCTCACATTATGCCACCTTTATGGGGCGAGAAAATAGAAACTTTATTCCCAGTAGGATAAACAAAATGAGAGTAGTGAATCATAGCAGTGGTGGAGGCAATTTTTGTTAACAAAGAAAAAAATTTTCAAGTGCAACATACTTAAGTGAGCATGCACAGGCGAGATCAGTGTAATATAGGTAAACATGATTTTCAGGGCTTGTACAATCAGATTAACAATCCTGCTAAAAATTTCTCAAGCATATATCCTTAATATGTGGTGAACATAGAATCTGTGTTAGAGAGGGGACACATGAATGTTGATGAACCTATCTCACAGACAAAACAACAGTGAATACTATGCTAGCTCTCTTACTAGGAGAGTGGAAATTACTCCATTCAGAAAAAAAACTCTTTCCACAAGAATTTATGAGATGAATAAGCAAACATATTTCACATATTAAGATACCAAACTTTCTTCATTAAATTTTTATGAAATGCACACATTGCTCTCAATGGTAACAGCAAATTAATTCACCTCCAAAAGCAATGTTCCCAATTTGGTGGATAGTCTCTATATGCTAGCAAATTACATTTGGGTGGTTGGATACATTTCAAGTGGATTCAATAATGAACTTGTATTAATTGTGAATATGTCATTTCTTCTTAAAGTGCTACCTGAGATAATAATTCAAAAAGCAAGTGAGACAAAAATCGTAAACTGTTAAAATACAATCAATCAGCATCAAAATAGTAAAACAATGTCTCTCATTTCCTAATTTCAGTGAAAGTACATATTGTGGCTTACAATAACTACACATTTTGGCTGTGACATTTAAAAATACTTTTATTCTCATATTTTGTGAAGCAGTTTTTACGTACAGTAAAAATTATTTTTTGGAAGTAAGAATTTATATTTTGGGGCAGTGGAAAAAAATAATACATATGCATAGATATAGATAAAGCAAATGTTGAAAGTTTTAATAATTGGCAAATTCAGGTGTAGGGTATGCAAGGGCTTCATTATCTTAATTTTTTATGTATGTAATTTTAAAGTTTCAAAACAAAACATTGGGAAAATACAAAACAAAACACTATTAAAACATTTGCCATCCCCCCTACCTCCCTTGTATAGTAGTTGCACTGTCTATTGTTGCCATCTTTATGTCTGTGAGTACCCATTGCTATTTGGTATTTGTTCCTGTGTTAATTTGCTTAGGATAATGGTCTCCAGCTGCATCCATGTTACTGCAATATATGCAATTTTGTTCCCTTTCATGGCTGTGTAGTATTCCATGGTGTATATGCACCATATTTTCTTTATCCATTCCATTGTTGATGGGCACCTAGGTTGATTTCATGTCTTTGCTTTTGTAACTAGTGCTGCAATGGACCTACAAATGCATAGAATGATTTATTTTCTTTTGGATATATACCCAGTAATGGGATTGGTTGGCTGAATGGTAGTTCTCTTTTTTTTTTTTTTTTTTTTTTTTTTTTTTTTTTTTTTTTTTTTTTTATTATACTTTAAGTTCTAGGGTACATGTGCATAACGTGCAGGTTTGTTACATATGTATACTTATGCCATGTTGGTGTGCTGCACCCATCAACTCGTCAGCACCCATCAATTCATCATTTATATCATGTATAACTCCCCAATGCAATCCCTCCCTCCTCCCCCCTACCCCCTCCCCCCTCCCCATGATAGACCCCAGTGTGTGATGTTCCCCTTCCCGAGTCCAAGTGATCTCATTGTTCAGTTCCCACCTATGAGTGAGAACATGCGGTGTTTGGTTTTCTGTTCTTGTGATAGTTTGCTAAGAATGATGGTTTCCAGCTGCATCCATGTCCCTACAAAGGACGCAAACTCATCCTTTTTTATGGCTGCATAGTATTCCATGGTGTATATGTGCCACATTTTCTTAATCCAGTCTGTCACAGATGGACATTTGGGTTGATTCCAAGTCTTTGCTATTGTGAATAGTGCCGCAATAAACATACGTGTACATGTGTCTTTGTAGTAGACTAATTTATAATCCTTTGGGTATATACCCAGTAGTGGGATGGCTGGGTCATATGGTACATCTAGTTCTAGATCCTTGAGGAATTGCCATACTCTTTTCCATAATGGTTGAACTAGTTTACAATCCCACCAACAGTGTAAAAGTGTTCCTATTTCTCCACATCCTCTCCAACACCTGTTGTTTCCTGACTTCTTAATGATTGCCATTCTAACTGGTGTGAGATGGTATCTCATTGTGGTTTTGATTTGCATTTCTCTGATGGCCAGTGATGATGAGCATTTTTTCATGTGTCTGTTGGCTGTATGAATATCTTCTTTTGAGAAATGTCTGTTCATATCCTTTCCCCACTTTTTGATGGGGTTGTTTGTTTTTTTCTCGTATATTTGTTTGAGTTCTTTGTAGATTCTGGATATTAGCCCTTTGTCAGATGAGTAGGTTGCAAAAATTTTCTCCCATTCTGTAGGTTGCCTGTTCACTCTGATGGTAGTTTCTTTTGCTGTGCAAAAGCTCTTTAGTTTAATTAGATCCCATTTGTCAATTATGGCTTTTGCTGCCGTTGCTTTTGGTGTTTTAGACATGAAGTCCTTGCCCATGCCTATGTCCTGAATGGTACTACCTAGATTTTCTTCTAGGGTTTTTATGGTATTAGGTCTAACATTTAAGTCTCTAATCCATCTTGAATTAATCTTCGTATAAGGGGTAAGGAAAGGATCCAGTTTCAGCTTTCTACTTATGGCTAGCCAATTTTCCCAGCACCATTTATTAAATAGGGAATCCTTTCCCCATTTCTTGTTTCTCTCAGGTTTGTCAAAGATCAGATGGCTGTAGATGTGCGGTATTATTTCTGAGGACTCTGTTCTGTTCCATTGGTCTATAGCTCTGTTTTGGTACCAGTACCATGCTGTTTTGGTTACTGTAGCCTTGTAGTATAGTTTGAAGTCAGGTAGCGTGACGCCTCCAGCTTTGTCCTTTTGACTTAGGATTGTCTTGGCAATGCGGGCTCTTTTTTGGTTCCATATGAACTTTAAAGCAGTTTTTTCCAATTCTGTGAAGAAACTCATTGGTAGCTTGATGGGGATGGCATTGAATCTATAAATAACCTTGGGGAGTATGGCCATTTTCACGATATTGATTCTTCCTATCCATGAGCATGGTATGTTCTTCCATTTGTTTGTGTTCTCTTTTAAGTTCTTTGAGAAATCCCCAAACTGCTTTACACAGTTTCTGAACTAATTTGCATTCCCTGCCAGTAGGGTATAAGCATTCCCCTTTCAAAACTGCCTCACCAGCATTTGTTGTTGTCAGACTTTTTAGTAATAGCTATTCTGACTAGTGTGAAATGGTATTTCATTGTGGTTTTGACTTGCAACTCTCCAATGACTAATGGCATTTAGCCTTTTTTTATGTGTATATTGGCTGCTTGTATATCTTATTTTGAAAAGCGTTCACGTCCTTTGCCCATTGGAGTTATTTGCTTTTTTCTTCTTCAACTATTTAGATTCCTTAACAATTCTAGATATTAGATATTTGTCAGATGCATTATTTGCAAATATTTTCTCTTATTCTGCATGTTGTCTTTCTATTCTGTTGACAGTATATTTTGCTGTGCAGAAGCTCTTCAGTTTAATTAGGTTCCACTTGTCAAGTGTTGTTTTTGTTGCAAATGCTTTTGATGACTTCATCATAAATTATTTCCCAAAGCCAACTGTGAGAAGGCTATTTCCTAAGTTTTCTTCTAGGATATTTATAGCTTGAAGTCTTACATTTAAGTTTTTAATCTGTCCTGAGTTAATTTTTGTATATTGTGACAGGTAGGGGTCAAGTTTCATTCTTTTGCACAGGGCTAGCCAGCTATCCCAGCACTATTTGTTTAATAAGGAGTTATTTCCTCATTGCTTATTGTTATCAACTTTGTTGAAGACCAGATAGGTGCAAATGTACAACTTTTTTTTTTTTTTTTTTTTTTTTTTTTTTTTTTTTTTTTTTTTGGTGGTGGTGTGGGGAGGGGGCTTTCTTTTTTGATCCATTGGTCTATGCTTCTGTTTTTGTATCTGTACTATGCTGTTTTATTTACTGCAGAATTATAGTATAGTTTAAAGTCAGATAATGTGGTCACTCTTTTTGCTTAGCATTGCTTTGGCTACTTGGGCTCTTTTTTGTGGTTGTTCCATATACATTTTAGAATAGTGTTTTCTACCTCCATGAAAACTGACATTGATAATTTGATAGGAATAGCATCGAATTTATAGGTTCCTTTGGATAGTATGGCCATTTTAATGATAGTGATTCTTCCAATTGATGAGCATGGAATGTCTTTTTCCATTTGTTTTTGTCATCTGTCATTATGTTCAGCAGTGTTTTGTAGTTCTCCTTACAGAGATCTTTCATCTCCTTCGTTAGATACTATTCTAGGTGTTTTTGAAGCTACTGTAAATTAGATTTTGTTCTTGATTTTGCTCTCAGCTTGAACATTATTGGTGTATAGAAACATGACTGATTTTCATACATTGATTTTGTGTCCTGAACTTTAATGAAGTCATTTATCAGTTCCAGAAGCTGTTTGGTAGAGCCGTTAGCGTTTTAGTAAGCATAAAATTATATTGTCCATGAAGAGAGATAATTTGACTTCTTTTTCTTTTGCATGCCTTTTATATTTTCATCTTGCCTGATTGGTCTGGCAAGAACTTTCAGTGCTTTGTAGAATAGAAGTGATTAGAGTGGGGATCTTGTTCCAGTTCTTAAGGGAAAGGCCTCCAGTTTTTGCCTGTTCAGTATGATGTTTGCTGTGGGTTTGTCATAGAAAGTTCTTATTATTTTAAGTCTCTTTGATATGTAGTTACTTGAAGGCTTTTGTCATAAAGGGCTGTTAGGTTTTACCAAAAGCATTTTTGCACTTATTGAGGTGATCATATGGTTTTTCTTTCTAATTATGTTAATGTGGTGAATCACATTTCTTAAATTGTATATGTTGAAACAAACTTGCATCCCAAAAGTGAAGCCTACTTGATCATGGTGAGTTATTTTTTAACATGGTGCCAGATTTGGTTTGCTAGAATTTATTGAGTATTTTTATGTCTATGTTTATGAGGGATATTGGCCTCTAGTTTTCTCTTTTTATTGTATCTTTGCCAGATTTTGGTATTAGGGTGATGCTGGCTTTATAGAATCAGCTAATGATAAATCATTTATTTCCAACTTTTTGAATAGTTTCAGCAGGATTGGTACAAGCTCTTCTTTTGATGTCTTGTTCAATTAAACTATGAATCTATGAAGCCAGGGGATTTAGTTGGTTGATAAGTTATTTTATTATTAATAAAACAAAATTTTTAAAATGTTCACATTTTGTTAAATATAAGTAGATAATCATCGTGATTCAATAATTTGGAAACTTTGATGCAGCAAATTACTTTGTTCAGAAAGCATATTTCTCAGATAATATTGTTCAGCTATATTTGTCCTTCTCTAATTCATATTTTTAAAATTAAATATTTCTTCCTTAACTGTTTCTTACCAATGAACTTTCTTGATAGATAACTTCTTTACTAAAAATAGAATGAAGGTACTTACAATATATGATGAAATACCCGGGGAGCAGGATGACTGAATAGAAGCCTCTACCAGTTGTCTTCCCTGCAGGAACACCAAATTTCACATCTACACAAAAAAGCACATTAATAAGAACCAAAACTCAGGTGAGTAACCACAGTACCTGGTTTTAACTTTATATCATTGAAAAAGGCATAGAAGAGGGCAGAAAATATAATCTTGAATTGCTGATGCCACCCCTACAACATCACCCAACAGCAGCCATGTTGCCCAGAGAGACAATCTGTGCTCTAGGGGGTGGAAAAGAATTGTGATTGTGAGACTTTGCATTGGTGCTGTCCTGTCACAGTGAAAGCAACATCACGCAGAACTCAGCCAATGCCCATGGAGAGAGCATTTAGACCATATCTAAGCAGAGGTGAATCATCCATCCCAGTGGCTCTAACTTGAGGTCTGGCAAGACTAGCCACTGTGAAGTAAAGTCCTGTAGAGTACTTAATTAACTTGAAAGGCATTCTAGGCCACAAAGCCTGCAACTCCCAGGCAAGTCCTAGTTCTGTGCTGGGCTTGGAGCCAGTGTACTTTGGGGGCCACAACCTAGTGAGACAACAGAATGGCCAACGGAATGCTTCCACCACCCCACTTTCAATACCCGGCAACACAGCTCACAGCTCTTAAAGAGACTCCTTCTTCCCACTTGAGGAAAAGAGAGGGAAGAGTAAAGAGGACTTTGTCTTGCAACATGGAGACCAGCTCACCCACAGTAGAATAGGGCACCAGGCAGAGTCTTCAGGTCCCCAGTGCAGGCTCTAGCTCCTGGATGACTTTTCCAGTCATACCCTGGGCCAGAAGGAAACTCGCTGCCATGAAGAGAAGGACCCAGTCCTAATAGTATACATCATCTTCTGATTAAAGGGCTCTTGGTCCCTGAATAAACAATTGCGGTAGCCAGGTAGTAGCTGGCATGGGCTTTGGGAGAGACTCTGAGACCTGTTAGTTTAAGGTGTGACCCAGAACATTTACAGATGTGGTGGCTGTGATGACAGACTCCTTCTGCTTTTGAAAAGCAGAAAGAAAAGGAGTCTTTCTCTTGCACTTCAGGTACCAGCTCAGCCACATTGAGGTAGAGCGCATAGCAGACTTTTTGGGACCCCAGTTCCAGGCTTTGGCCCTTAGATGTTATTTGTGGACCTTTCTTGGGCCAGAGTAGAGCTAACTTCCCTGAAGGGTGAATCCCAGACCTGGCAGCATTCACTACTAGCTGACTAAAGAGCCCTTGGACCTTGAATATATATTGCTGGCCACCTGGCAGTACTCCCCATGGGCATGTGGGGATGGTGGGCATGGGCAGAGAATCCCTGCTTCTGAGAAGAAGAGGAAAAAGTGAGAAAGACTTTGTCTTGTGGCTTGGATGCCGGCTTAGACAGAAAGAATAGAGCAGCAGGTAGATTTCTAAGGCCTCTGACTCCAGTCCTTAGATTCTGGGTAACATTCCTGAATCTGTCCTGGACCACCATGAAGGGAAAAAGCAAGCCTGGATGATTTCACCACGTACTAATTATACAACCCTAGGGACTTAAGTGAACAAACACAGCAACTAGATAGTGATTACAGTGGGCCTTCCACAAGACCCAGTGCTGTGTTGTCCCACATGGCAGTCCCAGTGATGTTGACCACAGGGTGCTTGTGTCACCCCTCCCCAAACTCCAAGCAACTCAGCATAGAGAGACACCCTGTTTGTTTTGGAGAAAGCAAGAGAAGAGAACAAGAGTTTCTGCCTAGTAATTCAGATAATTCTCCTAGATCTTATCTAAGGCCACCATGGCAGTACTTCTATAAGTATGAAAATGCCACAGTATTTTTGGGCTGGGGGTGCACTATGATGCAGCTACAGCTTAAGTGACCAAAAACTTAGATAAAAACACCAAAGTCCCTTTGAATACCTGGAAAGCCTTCCCAAGAAGGACGGGTATAAACTAGCTCAGACTGAAAATACTACAACAAATACTTGTCTCTTCAGTGCTCAAAAACTGAAGAACATTGGCAACCATCAAGACCAGGAAAACATGACCTCACCAAACTAACTATAGAAAGGCACCAGGGACAAATCCTGGTGAAACAGAGTTATGTGACCTTTCAGGGAATTCAAAATGCCTTTATTGAGGAAACTCAATGAAATTCAACATAACACACAAAAGAAATTGATAATCTTACCAGATAAGTTTAATAGGTGTTAAAATAATTAAAAAGAATCAAGCAGAATTTCTGGAGTTGAAAAATACAGCTGTCATCCTGAAGAATGCGTCAGAGGCTCTTAATAGCAGAATTGATCAAGCAGAAGAAAGAAAGAATTTGTGAGCTTGGAGACAGGGTATTTGAAAATACATAGTCAAGAGAGACAAAAGAACAAAGAATAATAAAAATACATACCTACAAGATCTAGAAAATAGCCTGAAAACAGCAAATCTAAGACATAGTGCCCTTAAAGAGGAGGTAGAGAGAGATAAGAATAGAAAGTTTATTCAAGCAAATAATAACAGAGAACTTCTCAAACCTATAAAAAGATATCAATGTTCAAGTACAAGAAAGTTACAGAACGCCAAGCAGATTTAACCCAAAGAAGATTACCTCAAGCGATTTAATAATCAAAGTCCCGGCGGGGTGTGGTGACTCACGCCTGTAATCCCAGCACTTTGGGAGGTTGAGGCGCGCAGATCATGAGGTCAAGAGATAGAGACCATCTGGCCAACATGGTGAAACCCCGTCTCCACTAAAAATACAAAAATTAGCTGGGCGTGGTGGTGCATGCCTGTAGTCCCAGCTACTCGGGAGGCTGAGGCAGCAGAATCGCTTGAACCCGGGAGGCAGAGGTTATAGTGAGCCAAGATTGCGCCACTGCACTCCAGCCTGGCAACAGAGTGAGACTCCGTCAAAATAAATAAATAAATAAATAAATAAATTGAAGTCCCCAAACTCAAGGATAAAGGATTCTAAAAGCAATAAAAGAAAAGAAACAAATAATATACAACACACTCCACTATGTATGGCAGCAGACGTTCAGTGGAAACCTTACAGGCCAGGAGAGAGTGGCATGACATATTGAAAGTGCTGAAGGAAAATAACTTCTACCTTAGATTCGTATATCCAGTGAAAATATTCTTTAAACATGAAGAAATAAAGACCTTCCCAGGAAAACAAAAGCTGAGGAATTCCATCAACACCACACCTGTCCTGTGAGAAATGCTAAAGGGAGTTCTTCAGTCTGAAAGAGAAGGCTATTAATGAACAATAAAAAATTGTCTGAAGGTACAAAACTTACCAGTAATAGTAGGAATACAGAAAAACACAGAATATTATAACACTTTAATTGTGGTGTGTAAACTACTCAGATCTTGGGTAGAAAGACTAAAAGAGGAAATGATAAAAATAACTATAAAACCTTTCAACACATAGAGAGTAAAATAAGAATCAAATAGAAACAACAATAAGTTAAAAAGTAGAGGGATGAAGTTAAAATGTAGAGTTTTTATAAATTTTCCTTTTGCTTTTTTATTTATGTAATCAGTGTTACATTTTCTTCAGTTTATAATAATGGGTCGTAAGACAGTATTCACAAGCCTCATGGTAACCTCACATGAAATACACACTAGAGGTAAACAAAATTGAAAAGCAATACATTAAAACATACCACCAGAGACAATAATCTTCCCTGAAAGGAAGACAGGAAAGACAGAAGGAAAGAAGAGAAGACCACAAAACAACTAGAAAACAAATAATAATATAGCAGGAGTAATTCCTTCCTTATCAATAATAACATTGAAAATAAAAGAAACTCTCCAATCAAAATGCATAGAATGGATGAATGAATTTTTAAAAAGCCAGAACCAATAATCTATTGCCTACAAGAAGCACATTTCCCCTATAAAGACACAGAAAGACTAAAAATAAAGAGATGGAAAAACATACTCCAAAAAAGATACTCCCTATTAAATAGATAGTGCTGGGATAGCTGACTAGCCCTATGCAGAAGAATGAAACTTGAAAAAAAAGTACAAAAAAATACAAAAAATACAGAAATTAGCTGGGCATGTTTGTACATGACTATAGTCTCAGCTACTAGGGAAACTGAGGCAGGAGGATTGCTTGAGCCCAGGAGGTTGAGGCAGCAGTGAGTCGTGATCGTGCCACTGTACTCCAGCCTGGGTGACAGAGTGAAACTATGTCTCAAAAAAAATTTAAGAAAATTTAAACTTTTAAAAAATATATAAAAAATTGACAAACCTTTAGCAAGACTAAGAAGAAAAGAGAGAAGACACAAATAAATAAAAACAGAGATGAAAAAGGAGACATTATTCCTGATACTGAAGGAATTTAAAAGATCATTAGATGCTTCCATGAACAACTATATGATAATAAACTGGAAAACCTAAAAACAATGGGCAAATTTCTAGTCACTTAAAATCCACCAAGGTTGAGCCATGAAAATTCCAAAATCTGAGTAGGGCAATAACAAGTACTAAGATTGAAGCCATAATAAAAAGTCTCCCAGCAAAGAAAAGTCCAGTCCCCCATAGTTTCATTGTGATATTTTATCAAACATTTTAAAAGAACTAGTACCAATCCTACTCAAACTATTTCAAAAAATAAAGGAAGAGAGGATACTTCCAAACTTATTCTACAAGGCCAGTGTTACCCTAATACCAAAACCAGACAAAGACACACACACAAAAATACAGGCCAATACCCTTGGTGAACATTTTTTAAAACATTTATTTTAACTTTAGGGGTAAAAGTGCAGATTTATTATATAGGTAAACTTGTGTCATGGGAATTTGTTGTACAGACTATTTTTTCACCCAGGTATTAAGCATAGTAATGATTAGTTATTTTTCCTGATTCTCTCCTTCCTCCCACCCTCCACCATCCAAAAGGCCCCAGTGTGTGTTGTCCCCCTCGATGCATCCATGTGTTCTCCTCATTTAGATTCCACTTATAAGTGAGAACATGCAGTATTTGGTTTTCTGTTTCTGTGTTAGTTTGCTAAGGATAATGGCCTCCAGCTCCATCCATGTTCCTGCAAAAGATATGAGCTAGTTGTTTTCTATGGCTGCATAGTACTCCATGGTACATGTGTACCACATTTTCTTTATCCAGTCTATTATTGATGGGTCCTTGATGAACACTGATGCAAAAATTCTGAACAACATACCAGCAAAATAAATTCAACAACATATTAAAAAGATAATGACCAAGTGGGATTTATTCCAGGGATGCAGAGATGGTTTCAGATTGACAAAGCAATCAGTATGATTCATCATATTAACAGAATGAAGGAAAGAAATTACATGGTCATTTCAATTGATACTGAATAAACATTTGATTTCATTCCTTCACTCAATCTATGTATCTGATGAAGACCTAATATCCAGTATCTATAAAGTACTTAAATTTACAAGAAAAAGAAAACACTAACAAAACCATTAAAATGTAGGTGAAGGACACAAGAAGACACTTTTCAAAGGAAGACATATATGGAGCCAACAATCACATGAAAAAAAGCTCAGCATCACTGATCATCAGAGGAGTGTAAGTCAAAACCACAATGAGATACTATCTCATACCAGTCAGAATGGTTAATTATGAAAAACCCAAATAATAACAGATGCTGGTGAGATTGTGGAGGAAAAGGAAAGTTGATACACTTTTGGTAGGAGTGTAAATTAGTTCAACCATTGTGGAAGACAGTGTAGTGATTCCTCAAAGACCTAAAAACAGAAATACTATTTGACTCAGCAATCTCATTACTGGTTATATACCTAAAGGAATGTAAATCATTCTTTTATAAAGAAACATGGATGCATATGTTCATTGCAGCACTATTCACAATAGCAAAGATATGGAATCAAACTCTCATCAATGATAGACTGAATTTCAAAATGTCATACATATACACCATGGAATACTATGCAGACATAAAAAAGAATGAGATCATGTTCTTTGAAGGAACATGGATGAAGCTGGAGACCACTATCCTTAGCAAACTAAAGTAGGAACAGAAAACCAAATACTGCATGTTGTCAGTTATAAGTGGGAGCTAAATGATGAGAACACATGGACACATAGATGAAAACAGCATAAACTGGAGCCTATTGGAGGGTGGAGGGTGAAAGCAGGGAGAGGATCAGGAAGAATAACTAATGGGTACTAAGTTTAATACCTGGGTGGTGAAATAATCTGTACAACAAACCCCCAAGACAAAAGTTTACATATGTAACAAACCTACACACATGCCCTTGAACTTAAAAGTTAAAAATGCAATTCATAAGAATCTAAGTGTAGAAGGAACACATCTCAACACAATACAAGTCATACATAACAGACTCACAGGTAGTATCTTTCTGAATGAAGAAAAGCTGAAAGTCTTTCCTTTAAGATTTGGACAAGGGCCGGGCGCGGTGGCTCAAGCCTGTAATCCCAGCACTTTGGGAGGCCGAGACGGGTGGATCACGAGGTCAGGAGATCGAGACCATCCTGGCTAACACGGTGAAACCCCGTCTCTACTTAAAAATACAAAAAAAAAAAAAAACTAGCCGGGCGACGAGGCGGGCGCCTGTAGTCCCAGCTACTCGGGAGGCTGAGGCAGGAGAATGGTGTAAACCCGGGAGGCGGAGCTTGCAGTGAGCTGAGATCCGGCCACTGCACTCCAGCCTGGGTGGCAGAGCAAGACTCCGTCTCAAAAAAAAAAAAAAAAAAAAAAAAAAAGATTTGGACAAGACAGGGGTGCCCACTTTCACCACTGTTACTAACATAGTACTGGAAGTTCTAGCTAAAGCAATCAGACAAGAGAAATAAAGGCATCCAATTTGCAAAGGAAGAATTTACATTATCCTTTTTTTTGCAGATGTTGCAATCTTATATTTGGAAAAACCTAAACACCCCACTAAAAATGATTAGAACAGATAAATGAATTCAGTAAAGTTGCAGGATACAAAATCAACATACAAAAATCAATAGCAAAAATCATCAACAATGAACAATCTGAAAAAGGTTAAAAAACATAATTTTATTTACAATAGCTACAAACAAAATTACATACCTAAGAATTAGTGTAACTAAAAACGTTAAAGATCTCTACAATGACAACTATGAAACATTAATGAGAGAAATTGAAGAGGACACCAAAAGATAAAAAGATATTTTATGTTCATGGGTTGGAAAAATCAATATTGTTAACATGTCCATACAACCCAAAGCAATCTACAGATTTAATGCAGTGCCTATCAAAATACCAATAATATTATTCATAGAAACTGAAGAAAACAATCATGACATTCATACGAAATCATAATAGAACCAGAATAGCCAAAGCTATCCTTTTCAAAAAGGACAAAATTGGAGGAATAACATTGCCTGACTTCAAATTATACTACAAAACTATAGTAATGAAAACAGTATGATACTGACATAAAAACAAATGTATGGATTAATGGAACAGAATGGAGAACTGAGAACAAGCCCATTCATCTACAGTGAATTCATTTTTGACAAAAGTGCCAAAAACATACAATAGGGAAAGGACAGTCACTCTAATAAATTGTGCTGGAAAAAAATGGATGTCTGTATGCACAAGAATAATACTAGACTACTATCTCTCACCATATGCAAAAATTAAATAAAAATGGATTAAGCACTTAAAGCTAAGACCTCTAACTATGAAGTTACAAAATGAAAACAAAGGGAAAACTCTCCAGAACACTGTAGTGGACAAAGATTTCTTAAGTAAATACCCCACAAGCATGGGCAACCAAAGCCAAACTGGACAAATGGGATGAAATAAGGTTAAAATGCTTCTGCACAGCAAAAGAAATGATCAGTAAAGTGAGAAGATAACTCACAGAAAAGAAGAAAATACTTGCAAACTATCCATCTGACAAGGAATTCATAACCAGAATATATAATAAGCTCAAATAACTCTATAGGAAAACATTTAATAATCAAATTTAAAAATGGGCAAAAGAATTGAATAGACATTTCTCAAAAGAATACAAACAAATGGCAAATAATTGTATGAAAAGGTGCTCAACATCATTGGTAATCAGAAAAATGCAAATCAAAATTACAGTGAGATATAATCTTACCTCAGTTAAAATGAATTTAATCCAAAAACAGACAATAACAAATGCTGGTGAGGATGTGGAGAAAAGGGATTCCACCTACACTGTTGGTGAGAATGTAAATTAGTACTACCACTATGGAGAATAGTTTGGAGATTCCTGAACAAACTAAGAATACAGCTATCATACCATCCAGCAATCCCACTTGTAGGCATATATCCAATATCAAAGAGATATCTGCACACTCATATTTACTGCAGGACAATTCACAATCGTCAAAATTTGGAAACAACCTATATATTCATCAACATATGAATGGAAAATGAAAATATGGTACATATACATAATGAAGTACTATTGAGCCATAAAAAGTAATTAGGTCCTTCCATTTGCAACAAAACGAATGGAACTAGAAGTCATTATGCTAAGTGAAATAAGCTAGACATAAAAAAGATAAACTTCACATATTCTCACTCATTTGTGGGAGTTGAATATTAAAGTAGTTGAACCCTAGGAGACAGAGTGCTGAAGGATCATTACCAGAGAATGGGGAGGAACTGGGGATGGTTAACGGGTTCAAAGAGTAGATAGAAAGGATAAATAAGACCTAGTATTTGACAGCACAACTGGGTGAATATAGGTTATAATAAATTATTGTTAATTTTAACATAACTAAAAGAGTGTAACGGGATTGTTTGTAACAAAAATGATAAATGATTGAGGTAATAAATACTTCATTTACCCTAATGTGGTTATTACATATTGTATGCCTGTATCAATATGTCTTATGTACTCCATAAATATATAGATCTTCTATATACACACAAAAATTTAAAATGAAAAAAAAAACACTTAAAATGTGTAATGAAGCACCATATCTGATAATCAACAAAATATGATCATTGATCCTTGGTCAATTATGGTATATGATGTTTACATTGTAACTTAAAATCCATCATGGAAAGTTGTTACTTATATGCAATACAAGGCCTAATGGAGAAATATTTGAAATTTGGAAAATTATTCATTTTCTTGAGGAAATGTGGTTTGGTAGGATAAAAGAGAGTCTTTGAAAAGGAAGATTCACGAGTTTGCTCAACTGTGTACAACATAAATGTTTCTGGGTCGGTTTATTAAGCACATTTAGGGACTAATTTCACCTTTTAAAATTGGTTTATAACTACCCAATTGCATAATACTTGGCATATAGTGAAGTTAGTAAATAATGTATTTTGTCATTTTGTTTTACTATTTGTTTTGACAATTGTTGTGATTATTGCAACTTAGTTTTCTGACATACTTGGTGCTGTTTTCTCACTTACAAAAGAAGGGTCATGAACTGGACAATTCTTACAGTTCTTACAGAGTCAACATTCTCACTGTAGACAATAGGTCAGCAAATCTACTCTGTAAAGAGCCAGAGGGTAGATATTTCTATCTCTGTGGGCAGATCATCTGTCTTAACTATTTAACTCTGCTATTACAATGTGAAATCAGCCATAGATAATTCATGAACTAATGGACCTGGCTGTGTTCTAATAAAGCCACATTTACAAAAACAGGTTATAGGCCAAGTTGGCCTGTGGGCTGAAGTTTGCCTGCCTCTGCTCCAGGTATTCAAATAGCAAATTCAGGAGGCACGCCCAAGACGGCCGAATAGGAACAGCTCCAGCCTCCAGCTCCCAGCATGAGCAACACAGAAGATGGGAGATTTCTGCATTTTCAACTGAGGTACCAAGTTCATCTCACTGGGTCGCATCGGACAGTTGGTGCTGGTCCGTGGGTGCAGCCGGAATAGTAAGAGCCAAAGCAGGGCAAGGCATCACCTTATCTGGGAAGCACAATGGGGAAGGGAATTCCTTTTCCTAGCCAAAGGAAATTGAGACACAAAACACCTGGAAAATCGGGTATCTCCCACCCTAATACCGCTCTTTACCAAGGGTCTTAGCAAATAGTATACCAGGAGATTATATCCCACACCTTGCCCAGAGGGTCTCACGCCCATGGAGCCTCCCTCATTGCTAGCACAGCAGTCTGAGATCTAACTACAAGGCGGCAGTGAGGCTGGTGGAGGGGCGCCCGCAATTGCTGAGGCTTAAGTAGGTAAACAAAGCCTCCAGGAAGCTCGAATTGGGTGGAGCCCACCACAGCTCAAGGAGGCCGGCCTGTCTCTGTAGACTCCTCCTCTGGGGACAAGGCATAGCTAAACAAAAAGCAGCAGAAACCTTGGAAGAGGTAAATGCCCCTGTCTGACAGCTTTGAAGAGAACAGTGGATCTCCCAGCATGGAGATTGAGATCTGAGAACGGACAGACTGCCTGCTCAAGTGGGACCCTGACCCCTGAGTAGCCTACCTGGGAGACATCCCCCACTAGGTTCAGACTGACACCTCACACCTCACACGGTGCGGTACACCCCTGTGACGAAGCTTCCACAGCAAGAATCAGACAGCAACACTCGCTGTTCAGCAATATTCTATCTTCTGCAGCCTCCATTGCTGATACGCAGGCAAACAGGGTCTGGAGTGGACCTCAAGCAAATTCCAACAGACCTAGAGCTGAGGGTCCTGATTGTTAAAAGGAAAACTAGCAAACAGAAAGGACACCCACACCAAAACCCCATCAGTACGTCACCATCATCAAAGACTAAAGGCAGATAAAACCACAAAGATAGGGAAAAAGCAGTGCAGAAAAGCTGGAAATTCAAAAAATCAGAATGCATCTCCCCCTCCAAAGGAACACAGCTCATCGCCAGCAACAGAACAAAGCTGGACGGAGAATGACTTTGATGAGTTGAGAGAAGAAAGCTTCAGTTGATCAAACTTCTCAGAGCTAAAGGAGGAACTATGTAACCAGCACAAAGAAACTAAAAACCTTGAAAAAAGATTTGAGGAATGGCTAACTAGAATAACCAATGTAGAGAAGTCCTTAAAAGAACTGATAGAGATGAAAACCATAACACGAGAACTATGTGACAAATGCACAAGCTTCAGTAACTGACTTGATCATCTGGAAGAAAGAGTATCGGTGATCAAAGATCAAATGAATGAAATGAAGCAAGAAGAGAAGTGTAGAGAAAAAAGAGTAAAAGGAAATGAACAAAGCCTCCAAGAAATATGGGATTATGTGGAAAGACCAAATCTATGTCTGATTGAGTGCCTGAAAGTGATGGGGAAAATGGAACCAAGTTGGAAAACACTCTGCAGGATATCATCCAGGAGAACTTCCCCAACCTAGTAAGGCAGGCCAACATTCAAATTCAGGAAATACAGAGAACGCCACAAAGATACTCTTCAAGAAGAGCAACTCCAAGATGCATAATTGTCAGATTCACCAAAGTTGAAATGAAGGAAAAAATCTTAAGGGCAGCCAGAGAGAAAGGTCGGGTTACCCACAAAGGGAAGCCCATCAGACTAACAGCAGATCTCTCAGCAGAAACTCCACAAGCCAGAAGAGAGTAGGGGCCAATATTCAACATTCTTTAAGAAAGAATTTTCAAACCAGAATTTCATATCCAGCCAAACTAAGTTTCTTAAGTGAAGGAGAAATAAAATCCTTTACAGACAAGCAAATGCTTAGAGATTTTGTCAATACCAGGCCTGACCTACAAGAGATCCTGAAGGAAGCACTAAACATGGAAAGGAACAACCGGTACCACCCATTGCAAAAACATGTCAAAATGTAAAGTTCATCAATGCTAGGAAGAAACTGCAACAACTAGCAAGCAAAATAACCAGCTAATATCATAATGATAGGATCAAGTTCACACATAACAATATTAACCTTAAATGTAAATGGACTAAATGGTCCAATTAAAAGACAGATTGGCAAACTGGATAAAGTGTCAAGACCCATCAGTTTACTGTATTCAGGAGACCCATCTCACATGCAGAGACACACATAGGCTCAAAATAAAGGGATAGAGGAAGATCTACCAAGCAAATGGAAAACAAAAAAAGCAGGGGTTGCAATCCTAGTCTCTGATAAAACAGACTTTAAACCATCAAAGATCAAAAGAGACAAAGAAGGTCATTACCTAATGGTAAAGGGATCAATTCATCAGGAAGAGCTAACTATCCTAAATATATATGCACCCAATACAGGAGCACCCAGATTCATAAAGCAAGTCCTTAGAGACTTACAAAGAGACTTAGACTCCCATACAATAATAATGGGAGACTTCAACACTCCACTGTCAACATTAGACAGATCAACGAGACAGAAAGTCAACAAGGATATCCAGAAATTGAACTCAACTCTGCACCAAGTGGACCTAATAGACATCTACCGAACTTTCCACCCCAAATCAACAGAATATACTTTCTTGTCAGCAACACATTGCACTTATTCCAAAATTGACCACATCATTGGAAGTAAAGAACAGAAATTTTAACAAACTGTCTCCGACCACAGTGCAATCAAACTAGAACTCAGGACTAAGAAACTCAATCAAAACCGCTCAACTACATGGAAACTGAACAACCTGCTCCTGAATGACTACTAGGTACATAACAAAATGAAGGCAGAAATAAAGATGTTCTTTGAAACCAATGAGAACAAAGATACAACATACCAGAATCTCTGGGACACATTTAAAGCAGTGTGTAGAGGGAAATTTATAGCACTAAATGCCCACAAGACAACGCAGGAAAGATCTAAAATTGACACCCTAGCATCATAATTAAAAGAACTAGAGAAGTAAGAGCAAAAAGCTAGCAGAAAGCAAGAAATAATGAAGATCAGAGCAGAACTGAAGGAGATAGAGACACAAAAAATCCTCCAAAAAAATCAATGAATCCAGGAGCTGGTTTTTTGAAAAGATCAACAAAATTGATAGACTGCTAGCAAGACTAATAAAGAATAAAAGAGAGAAGAATCAAATAGATGCAATAAAAAATGATAAAAGGGATATCACCACCGACCCCATGGAAATACAAACTACCATCAGAGAATACTATAAAGACCTCCAGGCAAATAAACTAGAGAACCTAGAAGAAATGGATAATTTCCTGGACACTTACACTCTCCCAAGACTAAACCAGGAAGAAGTGGAATCCCTGAATAGACCAATAGCAGGCTCTGAAATTGAGGCAACAATTAATAGCCTACCAACCAAAAAAAGTCCAGGACCAGATGGATTCACAGTCGAATTCTACCAGAGGTACAAGGAGGAGTTGGTACCATTCCTTCTGAAACTATTCCAATCAATAGAAAAAGAGGGAATCCTCCCTAACTCATTTTATGAGGCCAACATCATCCTGATACCAAAGCCTGACAGAGATACAACAAAAAAAGAGAATTTTAGACTAATATCCCTGATGAACATCGATGCAAAAATCCTCAATAAAATACTGGAAAACTGAATCCAGCAGCACATCAAAAAGCTTATCCACCATGATCAAGTGGGCTTCATCCCTGGGATGCAAGGCTGGTTCAACATATGCAAATCAATAAACGAAATCCAGCATATAAACAGAACCAAAGACAAAAACCACATGATTATCTCAATAGATGCAGATAAAGCCTTTGACAGAATTCAACAGCCCTTCATGCTAAAAACTCTCAACAAATTCAGTATTGATGGAACGTATCTCAAAATAATAAGAGCTATTTATGACAAACCCACAGCCAATATCAGACTGAATGAGCAAAAACTGGAAGCATTCCCTTTGAAAACTGGCACAAGACAGGGATGCCCTTTCTCACCACTCCTGTTCAACATAATGTTGGAATTTCTGGCTAGGGCAATCAGGCAAGAGAAAGAAATCAAGGGTATTCAGTTAGGAAAAGAAGAAGTCAAATTGCCCCTGTTTGCAGATGACATGATTGTATATTTAGAAAACCCGATTGTCTCAGCACAAAATTTCCCTAAGCTGGTAAGCAACTTCAGCAAAGTCTCAGGATACAAAATCAATGTGCAAAAATCACAAGCATTCTTATACACCAGTGACAGACAAACAGAGAGCCAAATCGTGAATGAACTCCCATTCACAATAGCTTCAAAGATAATAAAATACCTAGGAATCCAACTTACTAAGGATGTAAAGGACCTCTTCAAGGAGAACTACAAACCACTGCTCAGTGAAATAAAAGAGGACACAAACAAATGGAAGAACATACCATGCTCTTGGAAAGGAAGAATCAATATAGTGAAAACGGCCATCCTGCCCAAGGTTATTTATAGATTCAATGCCATCCCCATCAAACTACCAATGAGTTTCTTCACAGAATTGGAAAAAACTGCTTTAAAGTTCATATGGAACCAAAAAAGAGCCCGCATTGCCAAGACAATCCTAAGTCAAAAGGACAAAGCTGGAGGCGTCATGCTACCTGACTTCAAACTATACTACAAGGCTACAGTAACCAAAACAGCATGGTACTGGTACCAAAACAGAGATAGAGACCTAAGGAACAGAACAGAGCCCTCAGAAATAATACCACACATCTACAGCCATCTGATCTTTGACAAACCTGAGAGAAACAAGAAATGGGGAAAGGATTCCCTATTTAATAAATGGTGCTGGGAAAATTGGCTAGCACTTAGTAGAAAGCTGAAACTGGATCTTTTCCAGAGTTTTGTTATTACTCAAATCAGTCTCCACAAAAACTCAGGGACTGGAGTTTTTAAGGACAATTTGATGGGTAGGGGGCCAATGAGTCAGGAGTGTTGATTGGTCAGGTTTGAGATGAATCACAGGGAGTTGAAGCTATCCTCTTGTGCTGAGTCAGTTCCTGGGTGAGGACCACAAGACCAGATGAGCCAGTTTGTTGATCTGGGTGTTGCCGGCTAATCCATCAAGTTCAGGCTCTGCAAAATATCTCAAGCACCGATCTTAGGTTTTACAACAGCGATGCTGTCCCCAGGAGCAATTTGGGGAGGGTCAGAATCTTGTAGACTCCAGCTGTTTGACTCCTAAACCATAATTTCTATATTTGAGGCTAATTTGATAGTTCTACAAAGCCAGTGTAGTTCCCAGGCAGGAAGTGTTTGTTTGTTTGTTTGTTTGTTTGTTTTGGGAAAGGGCTGTTATCATCTTTGTTTCAAAGTTAAACTATAAACTGTAAGTTCCTCCCCAAATTAGTTTGCCCTGCACTCAGGAATGAACAAGGACAGCTTGGAGGTTATAAGCAAGGTGGAGTCACGTCAGATCTCTTTCACTGTAATAATTTTCTCAGTTATAATTTTGCAATGGCAGTTTCATAAAGAATCTCCAGGAGTGCCTGTTGATTTCAACTTGGACATATTCTAGATTCTGTTGTTGGAGAGTCTCCCATTTAAAGTTTATCAATTATAAAGTCACACAGCAGCGATATTAAGCAAAATTTGTAAAGGAGGTATATGTTGTCTCCAGAATCCAAAAATGATCAAAAGATGCTGGACTTTTATAAATATTATGGGTACTGAGAACATGAATAGCTCTTTCTTGGCAGTGTCAGCGATGAAGCACTCTTCAGTTCACCAACTGATTTTTAGAATTTTAACAAAGGTGGCAGGGCTTTTCACTATATATGGAGCAATGACTTATTTTTTTGTAAACTCCCTTGTACTTGTATTTCTTTAATCAGTACATCAAACAAATCTTCTCAGAGTAGAATGTAATCAGTGTAATATGCTCATGCTCCTGAAAAAAAAGATGGCAGAGTTAATATCTTGCCTACAAAAATTGTGTGTAATGGCATAATGGCAAGGCTGCTGAAATACACCATAGGTAGCATGATACAGGTGTATTGTGCCCCTTCATGGGGAAAGGTAAACTTCAGCAGAGAGGCATTGAAATACAAATTGAACAGAACATATTAGCCAAATTTATAATAGGACAATATTCTCCAGTTACTATTTGGAGGGAGTCAGTATTTTCAGTGATATTGAGCATAGGAGGCCTTAGTGGATGAGACCATAACATTAAAGTTGCAGTAATCTGCCATGAGAAACTATTCATTTTTTCCAGGTTTAAGAGCTGGCCAATAAGGTTGTTAAATGGAAAAGCTGTGGGAATAATTCCCTCTTTACTAATTAGGTACTTGTGTTCAGATAATAATTCTCTGGCACCAGCTAGATGTCCTGATATTCAATTCAGTTTTGATGATAATATGTGAAATTAGTGCAGACCCCAAATGTTAAGTCCCACAGATTACCCTCACGTTAAATGTCAGTCCCAAATTCTGGGTGCCATCTGCACTTTCAACTCACCAATTATAAATGTAGGGTTTCCCAACTTCCCTTAAATTTTGATAATTCGCTAGAATTACTCACAAAACTCTCGGGCAAGTGCTGTATTATGGGTACTGTTGTATTATAAATTACATAAATAAGCATATGAAGAGGTACATAAAGCAAGGGAGTGCAGTAGTACAAAATTTCTGTCCCCATGTTGTTGGGGTGTGCCATCCTCCCATTACATGCACGTGTTTACCAGGCAAGAAGCTCTCCAAATCTCATTGTACAGAGATTTTTTTTTTTTTTTTTTTTTTTTTTGTGGAAGTTTTATCATGTAGGCATGCTTAATTACATCAGTGGCCAAGTTATTTAACTCACTCTTCAGCCCTTCTCCCTTCCTTGAAGGTAATAAAGTGGGGTTGACAATTTTTTCTGCCTAATCATGTGGATGGTTTTTCTGGCAACCAACTCCCATAAGTCACCTTCTTAGTATAAACTCTGGTATGGTTCCAAGGGGCTTTTTATAAATAACAAAGGACATTTCTATCACTCAGGAAATATCAAACATTTTTTGAAACCCTGTGCCAAGAAGGGAGAACAAAAGTCCAAATAGATTTACTTTTATTATACTATAGTCTTATACAACACAATTGTGGAAATGTATTGTTTTAATTTATATGGGACTATGTTGACTATTTTAACTTGAGGTTTATAGGGTACCATTTTGTCAAGCTTTTGTGTAAAAGACAGAAACAATTTAATTTTATGATAACTAAGGTGACTTATACCTGTTAACCTTCTATTGTATATTTAGTTAACCTCCCGCTAAGATTATAGTAGGTATTGTTACATTAGACAGCTAATCAGACATGAACAGGGAAGGAGAGGCCCCCACCACTATCAGGAATGTCAGGCAACCATCAGGTGATGGACAGGTGGTTGTTAAACTGTTTCTCTGAAATAGTAATTGGTCTCAGCTGGCACCAGGGAAAGGTAGTCTCCAAATGGATATAGGAAACCTGGGGGCTGATGATCGGCAGATTCCTGATGGGGTCTTGGGAGTTGGGTGAGTAGGTTCAAGCATATTCACTAAAAGGCAAAATGACAGAATATAATTGCTATATGACCTCCTAGGGACATTCAACTGGTAAAGGAAGAATGTCTCAAGTAAGCATGCATATAACTCCAATAAATGCACTATGCATGCTCACCTCCCAAGTGCTGGCAGGCCACTGTGCATGTGGACAGCCCACCCCAAGGGAAGAATCAAGGAAGAAGGGACCCAAGACCCCAGAAGAATGCCAGCATATAAAACCCCTAGTCAAAAGGTCAAACAGTACATTTGATCTCTGAAGTCGCCCACTTGGCCCTCTTCCAAGCATACACATTTATTTCATTCCTATTCTGAAATTCTCTAATAAACTTCACTTCTGCTCTAAAATTTGCCTCAGTCTCTCCTTCTGCCTTATGCCCCTCAGTCAAAATATATCTTCTGAGGAGGCACGAATTGAGGTTGTTGCAGACCTGTATGGATTCACTGCCACTAACATACTTTGGTGCTGCGTGACTCAGATACGTTTTGCTGCTAACATACTCTGGTGCCATGTGACTCATAAGTTCTGCTGCTAACAGTACCATGTTTAAATTTAATGAGATTCCCAGTTATACCTGTAATTTGAAACCCAGTATTAAATTTACAAGAGTTTTCCAGTTGGTATATTTTAGCAAATGTTACGGTTAATTCACAACTTGTGTTTTAGAGGTGCAAAAGCCAGTCAGTCTATTAAACAAATGGTGCTGGGAAAACTAAATGTTCACATGCCAAAGCATGAAGAGGAGCCCTTACTTTACAGCATATAAAATTTTTAATTCATAATGAATCAATGATGTAACAGTAAGAGCTAAAACTATAAAACACTTAGAAGAAAATATGGCGGTAAAGCTTTACGACATTGAATTTAGAAATGATCCCTTTATTTGTTATTATTATTATTATTTGAGGCAGAATATTACTCTGTTGCCCAGGCTGGAGTGCAGTGTTGCGATCTTGGCTCACTGCAACCTCGGCCTCCCAGGCTCAGGCAATTCTCCAGCCTCAGCCTCCTGAGTAGCTGGGACTACAAGCATGCACCACTGCATCTGACCTTTTTTTTTTTTTTTTTTTTTTTTTTTTTTTTTTTTTTTTTTTTAGTAGAGATGAGGTTTCACCATGTTGGCCAGGCTGGTCTTGAACTCCTAACCTCAGGTCATCTGCCAGCCTCAGCCTCCCAAAGTGCTTGGATTACAGGCGTGAGCCATGGCACCCGGCCAAAATGATCCCTTTAATATGACAAGCATAGAAAACAGAAGAAAAGAGATATATTGGAGTAGCTCCTTGACTTATAAAAACTTTTAAAAATCAAAGGGCACTATCAACAGAGTAAAAAGGAAACACATAAAATGGAAGAAGATATTCACAAATCATAGTTGACAAGGAGCTAATATCCAGAATAAATACAAAACATACAACTCATCAACAAAAAGATGAACTGTCCAGTTGAAAATTGGATGAAGGACTTGAGTTGACACTTATTCAAATAATTTACAAATAACCAGTATGCACATAAAAACATATTCAACATCATACACCATCAGAGAAATGCAAATCAAAACCATAATGAGATACCATTTCACATTCATTAGGATGAATGTTATCAAAAACACATAAAATAACAAGTGTTGGTACAGATTAGGAGAAATTGGAATCCATGTGCTTTACTGGTGGAAATGTAAATGATGAAACTGTTGTGGGAAAAAGTATGGAATGGCAAGTCCTAAAAAAATTAAAATTACAAATACTGTATAATCCAGCAACTCCACCCAAAATAATTGAAAGCAGCAATTTAAACAGCTATTTGTATACGCTTCTTCATAGCATCATTTTTCACAACAGCCAAAAGGTGGAAGTATCCCAAGTATCTATTGGTTGATGAATGGATAAACAAAATGTGATATATAGGACCTGGGATTAAGTCAGCTTTTAATTAACCCCTTTGTTGTGCCACAGAGGTGACGTGGGTGTTTTCTCCTATAACACTGAGGCCAGGACTTTGTTGAAACAAACCCATAAACAGAAAAATGGCACAGTAGAAGGTTTTGAGTGTCACAACTCAGATGACAAACATCCTTTGCTATGGCCCTTCCTTTCCTCACAACATTTTATTTTTATTTTTATTTTTTCTCTGCATAAATGTCCTCATATTTTGGATTTCTAGCCGTATAAAGTCATGGCTTTCAGTTTCTGTCTCCATCCAATTTTGCATGAGTGGTAACATTCTGCATAGTTACAGAGAATTTTAGAAGCATGTGGCCTGGCCTGTCTCATAGGCAGCCACCTACTTTCTCCAGGGATTGCCAGTCAATTTGCCTGAGATTGAATTCTACCTCCAATAAGGTCATTTTGCATGTGGTGTGGCTGGAGGCCATCAAGCCCCAGTATCACAAGATTACCCCTTTGATGTGCTTATAAGTAGCAATATTGAGTAAAACTCAGGTACCTTGGCTAGTTGTTTTGCATTAGAATAGCTTGTTTTTCGATCCTTTCTCATTACCAGCCACCATGGATGTGTACCTCAATACACTTAGGGTTTAGGAGAATGTGTGCAACAACAGCAAGGCAAGCAGCAGCACAGAAAATGTGTGAAGTTGTTACCCTCACCTGAATAACAATGACTCTTGCTAAGCAACCAGGGTGCCATGTTTAATTCTTCCCAAGGTGGTAGTCTCCTTTGTTTTCACAATCCTCACCAAGGTCTGTGCCTGGGTCTGTCCCAAGGGTGCACAATCACAAACATGTCTGTATGGCTCTCTCAACCAGCCAAGGACAGTCATCAGGCTAGACACATTTGACCAGAGAGCTCTAGGCTGATTCTTGGAAAGTATGACTCAATAGCCAACCAGTTAGGCTGCTGTGTTGTTGCCACCTTTATAGGTGGTAGACTTGAAGACCACCAGAGGCCAAACTCATCTGCACATTATGCTATCATCGATTAAAAACAATTCTTGCCTTTTGGATGACAGTACTTTAGGGTAGGAAGAGATAGAGACAATAAAGTACCTTAAAAGCCAACATTCAAAACCAAGATAATCAGAAATTGGCAGTTCTGTCCAAGGCAACTTTCTCCTACCATGGAACCAGTTACTTAACGAAGAACAGTTAATTAGGACTGACCAGGTGACTACAATAATGGTTGGATAATTCTGTTCATGATAGCAATTGTTATAATCACCTTCTACTTAGCTTATTGATGAGAATGGATTCTTACCTGAGAATTATGGTGGTGGCCAAGTGCACAACACCTCTCACTGGACAGATAAGTTTATTAGTCACATAAACACACAGCACAGGGTATGAGGGTACTGCCGAGCATACAGGGCCACCCAGAGATGACAGTAGGAAATATAATGGACAAGCACTGGCTTTGTGAGATAGCTTTTTTAGTAACAGAAGTGTGGGATAACTCCTGACTCCTGAAGGACGATGTGATTGGCTAGTTTGAATAATTCTACAGGCTGGCAGTGAACTGAAACTTGTGGCTCATGAAAAAGCAAGAATTGCATCTGGTCCACTTATAGAGGAGGATTTGTTTGTCTGGGATACCTTATCCTTGTGAATAGAATGGGGAGGAGAACTTGGAATTAAGTCATTCAATGTCTGTCTTATTTCCCCATATGTAAAGGCAGCAAATACTATTGTGACTTAGTTTCAGACCTTACATGACATCTTTTTATGCTCTTGTTGGTTTCATTTGAAGAACACTAGTTTTCAATTTTTATGTAGTTGAATTTGTTTACTTTTGTCTTTTGTCACTGTGTCACATCTATAAAATTATTACCTAATCCAAGGTCTTAGATTTACTTCTATTTTTTCTTCTATGCATTTTATGGTGTTAACTCTTATATATATATGTCTTTGATACATATTTGCTTAATTTTTGTATATGTATGAGGCAGGGGTTTAAATTTATTATTTTGTATGATGATATCTAGCTGCCCCAGCATTATTTGTGGAAAATATCTTTTCTCCCATTCAATTTTCTTGGTAATCATTTTGAATCAACTCATTATTCCACTATTACTTTCCTTATGATAGCACCACAGAGTCTTGATTACTGCAGATTTATAGTAAGTTTTGAAATAAGGGAGTGAGCACTCCAAATTTGTTTTCTATTTTTAAGCAGTTTTAACTATTCTTGTTTTTTCATATCTGCATGCAGATTTTAAGATCAACTTGTCAATTTCTGAAAAGAAAGGAAAAAAGGTAGCTGGAATTTTTACAAGGATATTTACACAATCCCTTTAAAATTAATGTGAGTATTGTATGTCATTGAATCTGTATATTAATATGGACATTACTGCCATCTTAACATGATTAACACATCTAATCCATGAATATGAGATGTTTCTCTATTTAGGTCTTCTTTAATTTCTTTCAGTGGTGATTTGTATTAATTTGTGCATAAGTCTCGCATCTATCTTGTTAACTTTATTCCAGTCTTCATTGCTATAATACAGTATATAATCATGCAATTGGTTTTTGTATATTGATGTGTCCTTCAAATTTGTTGGACTCATTGACTAGCTCTAATAGTGGATGCTTTGAATTGTTTTATATAATATGATATGAGCAAATTCTAGTCTTATTTCCTAAATTGATGGGGTTTTTAATTCATTTTTTTCTTTTCTTCTTCTTCTTTTTTTTTTCTTTTGAGACAGAGTCTTGCTTATAATCCAAGCTGGAGTACAGTTAGTGGCAGGATCACAGCTTCACTGCAGGCTCAAGCAGTCCTCCCACCTCAGTCTCCTAAGTAGCTAGGACTACAGCCATGTGCCACCATAGTTGGCTAATTTTTAAAAATCTTTTGTAGAGACAGGGTCTCACTATGTTACCCAGGCTGGTCTCGAACTCCTGAACTTAAGCCATTCTCCCAGCGTGGCCTCCCAAAGTGTTGAGATTACAAGCATGAGCGACCGTTCCAGGACTAAATTTTTTTTTTTTTTACTAATTTCTATGGCAAGAATGTCCAGTACAACGTCAAATAGAAGTGATGATAGAAGACCTCTTTGTCTTATCCCTAATTTAAAAGAGAAGCTTCTAATGTTTTCTCATTAAATATGGTATTAGTTGTAGATGTTCTTCATCAAGTTGATGAATGTCCATTCTATTCCTAGTGAAAATGGATAAGATCTCTATATAAGTTCTATAAGAATAATAATGTTCTATATTCTGTGCTTTATTCAGCTTCATATCTTCTATAAAGTCTAACACAATGATTAGCACAAAGCAAGAAATACAGTTTATTAAAATTTATAAAAAGCATAAATGACTGATAAATTAATACTTACTTTTAATAGTACCTAGGATTATGAGAAAATTAAATAATTGACATAAGTAAAAATTATTGTTCACCAAAATACATCCCAGTATTTGTATTGTTTTCCTACAAGCACGGCCATCATCTATGCTAAAGAATATCCTATTTTACAATTGCATTCCTTTCAAATATATTTTACCTTTTCAGGTATGTGTAAATGTTTACTTCTTGCAAAATAATTAGGGGTGATAAGGGCAATGCCATATTGATTTACTGTCTAGTATGCTTTATAAGTGGTCTACATATTTAACCAATAGTTTTGCACCTCACACAATATATTCCCTTTAAAATCCCAAAATAAACGTTTGGTATTACAAACCTTAAGTACGTTGTCTTTGAAATGTCAGCAGGAGTAACATTTTTCAAAGTCATGGAATTTATGTTTGCATTTTCAAAGATGGCAGTGCAGTACTTCCATATAATAGTTATACTTTGGTTTTCTGTTCCTGCATGTTTGCTAAGGATGATGACTTCCAGCTCCATCCGTGTTCCTGTAAAGGATATGAACTCATTCCTTTTTGTGGCTGCAAAGAAAATAGCACATGTTCTCATTTATGAGTTGGAGCTAACTGATGAGAACACATGGACACATAGAGCGAAACAGCAGACACTGAGGCCTACCTGAAGGTGGAGGGTGGGAGAAGGGAGAGGATCAGGAAAAATAACTAGTGGGTACTAGGCTTAATACCCAGGTGATAAAATAATCTATACAACATACCTCCATAACATGAGTTTACCTATATAAGAAACCTGCACATGTACTCCTGAATTTAAAATAAATGTTTAAAAAATAGTTGTGCTTTGATATTTGCAGTATATATATACACACATATATGCAGTATATATATATGCAGTATATATTTGACATATGCAATATATATATACATATATATGTGTGTATATATACATATATATGTGTGTGTGTATATATATATATATTTAAAATGTGGCCAGTTGTACACCTTTAACATTGGGTATGGCAGCTGGAATACCACAGATAACACAAAAACCAATACTCCATCAAGGCCACAAATTAAGAAGATAAACTTTCTCAAATGGGGGGGTGATTTTTCTAACCACGATTTTCACTAATGTCAAATTGAATGGTAAGATGTGGGGCCATTGCAATGTTTTTATTATGGTGAAATCACATGCAGTTTACCTTAACCTGTTAAGCCAGTGTAAACTGGACTTGTGTTTTAGCTATATCACTGTGTCTAAAAACATTGACACAATTTGTTTGTTGGGCCAAATTTTCAGCCAACTTAAATGGCATTGAACTGATTTATGATATTATTATTATTATTATTATTTTTTTGAGGTGGAGTCTCGCTCTGTCACCCAGGTTGGAGTGCAGTGGCAAGATCTTGGCTCACTGCAACCTCCGCCTCCTGGTTTCAAGCGATTCTCCTGCCTCAGCCTTCCGAGTAGCTGGGATTACAGGCGTGAGCCACCAAGCCCAGCTAAGTTTTTTGTATTTTTAATACAGATGGGGTTTAACTATGCCGGCCAGGCTGATCTCAAACACCTGACCTCAAGGGATTGACCCACTTCGGCCTCCCCAAGTTCTGGGATTACAGGGGTGAGCCACCACGCCCAGCCTATGATACCATTTTCAATGCCATACCCCTCATTCATTGAAGTGGCAGAAAATTATACCATAACTGGTTTCACTTAATCCCTCCAAATTTAATCTCAATAATATTGAAGTAGAAAATGTAATTGTTACATTTATATCTAAAATTTTATTTATAATTTAATAAGTTGAATGATTAAATTTGCAAATATACAAGATCAGATTAGTCCATTTGAAGCTTACAGTGGAAGTCTTCCTTCATAGAAAGGAATTCCATGTTAACTATGTGGTAAGTAATAAATGTGGCAGAAATTTATTTAAAAGTAATTTATACTTTCTATTATTTAGACCAAAGTATAGGATTCTGAAAGCTCACAATTTTTCAGTTGATCATGACACATATATTGTACTTTTTTTTCATAAATAGTATATTATTTATTTATTTATTTTAATTTTTTCTACTTTACGTTCTAGGGTACATGAGCACAATGTGCATGTTTGTTACATATGTATACATATGCCATGTTGGTGTGCTGCACCCATTAACTCGTCATTTACATTAGGTATATCTCCTAATGCTATCCCTCCCCTCGCCCCCCACCCCACGACAGGCCCCAGTGTGTGATGTTCCCCTTCCTGTGTCCAAATGTTCTCATTGTTCAATTCTCACCTATGAGTGAGAACATGTACTTTTAAACCAATAATCACTGTTATTTAACCTTGAAATGATTCCAAACACCTATGTAGTTTGCTATATAAGTGATATATTTTGTCGTGATAAGAACTTGGAGTTTACTCCCCATTCCCCTTAAGAAGGTTGCACCTTATAAAAATCCATATGTGAGTTATTGACCTCAACTCCTGCACTTCAAAATACATGTAAACCCAAATTTGACAGACACTTTGAGAGCTTACGCTGTAGCAGGCTATAGATCAAGAACACCTTCTATGATAGGGCTGCATGGTCAGCTGCTTTGAGGACTAACAGGTCAGGTAGTAGCAAAAGCAACATCTTTAGCCTTTGAGTTAACCTTTGAAGCCTTGTTGGTCAACAGAAACTTCATCTTCTTGTGTCAAAGGACCTGAAGCACCTTCACAGATCTTCTACTATGTTGGATATAATCTCTCCTGAGAACCACTCCTATAAAGTCATGCCTCAAAGTTGAATTAGACTTTACTTTCCACAGAGGCCTGTTTTTATTCAGATTTAACAAGTAGACTAATAATTTTGAAACTCACTTACTATGTGGTTAATGTACCTCGCCTACTGAGTACATTCTCTGTGAGATTTGTTCATGTTATTCTCCCCCTCTTTAAACACCGCAAACCTAAGGGAAAACAATTATACTTGTATGTCAATAAACTGTGTCATTCATGAAACTATGCTATTATCATCTCCTTAGTTTTATGATACAAAACAACCACCAATTCAAAATAATACAATGCAAGTTCTAATATCAATAATAACTCTTGAAAAATGAAGTAGAGACTTAACCTTTATTTGAGAAACATGATGAATCAAAATATCACCAGGCTATAGTTACAAAGGATTCATTACCATATTTACACTGGAAGAATCTCTTCCAGGTATTTTCTTAATGAAAGAAGTCATGTGGAATAGAATTTTTTGTTTACTTTTTTTCTTACCAGATTTTATAAAGGCATTTCCTGAATTTATCTGGGGAATCTACAGCTGGGAAGTAAACCTTCATTTTTCAGTTATTTAGAAATTTTTAAGGAACAAGTTGTAACACAACTGGCATTTTAATTAAATGTTCTTGTTAATGGACTGGCAGACACTTTCAAACATAGGTCTTGGTTTGTAAGAGACACAATGTGAAAGCAAAAATGTAAGAGATGCAATGTGAGAAGACAAATCATGTGACTCTGCAGTTGGCTAACACTTGAAAAGATAGTCACTGGTATTTCAGCAGACACACTGAAGAAGAATTAATATTTTATTTTTATTGTTGTATATTAAATACCAAAATCCATCCTGTTTCTGACCATGAACGAGTTACAGTGATTAGATTTCCTCTTCCTACATAAAGAATAGTAAATCTGGATACATGTATAAAATGACTTTTTTTTTTTTTTTTGAGACGGAGTCTGCTCTGTCGCCCAGGCTGGAGTGCAGTGGCCGGATCTCAACTCACTGCAAGCTCTGCCTCCCGAGTTTACGCCACTCTCCTGCGGCAGCCTCCCGAGTAGTTGGGACTACGGGCACCCTCCACCTCGCCTGGCTAGTTTTTTGTATTTTTTAGTAGAGACGGGGTTTCACCGTTTTAGCCAGGATAGTCTTGATCTCCTGACCTCGTGATCTGCCCGTCTTGGCCTCCCAAAGTGCTGGGATTACAGGCTTGAGCCACCGTGCCTGGCCAAAATGACTTTCTATAGAATGGAAATTAAGCAGTGTAAGTATGAGATAAAGGGGAGAAATAACTGGGTCCTTAAAAGCCTCTTGGCTCTCTGCTTGGAGGTGATTTCAGCACTAAAAATGGAGATTCACTTGGCTGAAAAAAGGTGGCATCATGTGGGGTGTAGAGTATTGATGAGTTGAGAAGATAAATATCAGAATTGAGAGAGTGAGGTGGCAGAAAGTAAAAGGAAAATGTTTATCAGAGGAGAGAGAGAAAAAAGGGTCTCCAGCCCTCCATTAAGACCTTAATTTGTGACAATGATTAAGTGTTATGATTTACCAAAAGTTTAATATATAAAGAAACAATTTTAGAAGCCGGTTTTCTGTGTTTTTGTTTATGCTTTTACTGTTGGAGTGAGAGTTTAAATATTAACAAAGAGAGGAGGAGGCTGGGATCATATATATGGTAAATTAAACAATGTTAGAGACATCAGCATGCATTTATATATGATAATATAGAAATGAATACATACATCAATATTTACAGGTAAGTCTATAATACAAAGGTTCGTATTCACAACTTTATCTTTTTACTCTGTCAGGTGAGAGAGCCTAAAAGCAATTATACATCATTAGCAAAGAGTACACCCAGCACCCAAATCTTGTTTTCCAATATAATATTCAATAAAAGAAACCACATCTCCTTAAAGGAATGACTCATTCTACAAACAGGGAAGAAAATACGTAAGGCAAGCCTGGTGCATCTTATAGCACTGGAAAGTAAGACTGTACCTTAAAAATCAGATCATTTTAAGGTTCATCAAAGGGCTATAGGAACAAATAAAAAGAGCTACCAATGGTTAAAGCTGGAAAAAATTGAGCAACATAATAAATGACCTTGTACTGGATAATAATCCACAACAAAAAATTTTGTTCATACTGATATAAATTAATGAGTTATTGAATAAATAAATGAGTAGAGAAGAATAGCTACATCTTTCACACAAAAGAATTCTAAATAATTTATGTAGAGAATCTGTCCTTAAGGAGGTGGAGTGTAACTCCCCACTCCTTAAATCTGAGCTGCACACACATACAATATGGATAGGGAGGCAATGAAAGTGACTTTGCACTGGAGAAAACTAGAAAGCATTATCTAAGGCAGGTGACCAATGTTAACATCAATGGTGATGCGTCGTGTTGAGAGTATGTATCATTGATATGATGTCAATGACAATGATGTTTTACACCTCAGGATTTCCACATATTACGCCAGTCTAATTATGAGATAAACATCAGAGAAATTCCAATTGGGGGACATTCTGAAAAATACCTAACCAGTGCTCTTCAAAACTGTAAAACAGTACTTGAGGGAGGGGGAGCAAGGTGTCAGAACAGAAGACTCCACTAACCGTGTCACCTGCAAGAACATAAATGTAACAACAATTCACAAAAACACCATTATAAGTACCAAAAATTAGATGAGCACCTGATTATAACTTTATATTGCTGAAAGAGACACTGAAGAGGTAGAAAAAAATAGTCTTGAATTGCTAACACCACTCCCCTTTCATCCCCTGGCAGTGTCCATGTGGTGTGGAGAACATTTCTGTGTGCTGGGAAGAGGGATAGTGTAGCAATTGTGAGACATTGACCTCAGTGCTGCAGTGCTATAGCAGAAAGAGAAACGAAAGCAAACTCAGCTGATGCCCACCAACAGAGGGTGCATTTAAACCAGCCCTAGCTAGAGGGGAATTGCCAATCTCAGCAGCCCTTACTTGAGTTTCTGCAAGCTTCACCACCATGGGCTAAATTGCTATGGGTCTCCAAATAAACTTGAACGGCTGCTTGAGGAGATGAGAGGCAAGAGCGCGGAGGGCTTTGTCTTGATTCTTGAATACCAGCGTAGCCAGAGCAGGATAGATCACCAGTTAGTCATGAGATCCCCTTTCCAGGCCCCAGCTCCCGGATGATGTTGCTAGACACACTGTGTAAGACTAGAACCAACTCCCTTGAGGGAAAGGAGCCAATTCTGGCATAATTCATCAACTGCTAACTGAAGAGCCCTTGGGCCCTGAATAACTAGCAGTGATACCCTGGTACTATGTCAAGGGCTTGGGGTGACACTCTGAGACTTGCTGGCTTCAGTAGAGACTCAAAACATTCTCAGTTCTGGTGGCTACAAAGCAAGATTCCTTCTGCTTGAGAAAACTAGAGGGAAAAGTAAAGGGGACTTTGTCTTTCACGTTAGGTACCAGCTTAGCCACAGGGGTTTACAGCACTAAGTGCTCTCTTGAGGTCCCTGATTCCAAGATTTGGATCTTGGACAACATTTTTGGACCTGTGCTTGGCCAGAGGGGCACCCGCTACCTTGAAAGTGGAGGGGTGGGTCTCAGGCAAGGCAGCAATCACCACAAGCTGACTGAAGAGCCCTTGGGCCTTAAGGAGTCATCGGCCATAGCCTGGTAGCACCCTTTTTTGGGTCTGTGGTGGCAGTGGCCACAAGATGAGGCTCCTCTGCCTTTGGAAAGAGAAAGGAAGTGTGGGAAGGACTGGGCTCTCTGGTTCAAATGCCAGCTCTGTTGCAGTACAATAGAATACCAGGTAGACTGCTAAGGTTTTTGACTATAGCGCCTAGCTCCTGGTAGGCACCTCTGGACCCACTCGACGTCTGGGGAAACTCACCACCATGAAGGAATTACAAAGGCCTGGCTGGCTTTACCACCTGCTAATTGTAGAGCCCCAGGGCCTTGAGTAAACACAGTAAGTAGTCAGGGAGTGGTTACAGTAGGCCTTGGGTGAGACCCAGTGCCATGCTAACTTCAGGTCTGACCTAGTGCTGTCCTACGTGTGGTGACCACAGGGATGCTTGTGTCACAAAAACTACAGTTCCAAGTGGCTCAAAGGGGAAAAAGAGACTCTGTTTGGGAGAAAGGAAGGGGAGAGAGCAAGAGTCTCTGCCTTGTAATTCGGATAATTCTTCCCTATCTTGCCCAGGACTATCCAGATGGTACCTAGATAAGTCTGCAAAAAAACAGTGTTAATGAGCGTGTGGTACCCCCTATAGCAGATACAGCTTAGATCACAACACCCAAGTCTTTTCGAAAACCTGGAAAGCCTTTCCAAGAAGAATGAGGATAAATAAGCCCAGACTAAGAAAACTACAATAAAAACCTAACTCTTTTGATGCCCAGACACAGATGAACATCTATAAGTATCAAGAACATCCGGGAAAACATGACCTCACCAAATTAACAGAATAAAGCACCAGAGACTAATCCTAGAAAAAAAGAGATATGTGACTTTTCATACAGAAAATGTGAAATAGCTGTTTTGAGGAAACTCAAAGAAATTAAAGATAACAGAGAGGGATTTTAAAATTACACCCAGCTTTCTTCTGCTCTATTAAATATTAGTTCATGCAAGCTGTGTTTTAAGCACTGTTGCTCAGGCTTAATTTTCTAACCTCTTCTCTCACCACCCTCAGATTACTGTTGAAAATTAAGAGTGGTATTTGTTGGTTTTATATTATGTGTAGAGATGAATTTATATATTCTTTTTGAAGATAGGTAGCATATGAATAAAACTTTTTCTACACGAATTAAAATTCCTCATATTGGCTTTTCAATCATAGTGATGTAACATTCCAAATATCAGTAAGTTGTTCTGAAATTTTTACTTAGATAAGTGTAGCTCACCTGCATTAAAAAATCTATTTTATCAAAATATACTTAGTTGATGACAAATTTCATTTAAAAATATATTGATATCTGGCTGGGCACAGTGGCTCATACCCGTAATCCCAGCATTTTCGGAGGCTGAAATGGGCGGATCATTTGAGGTCAGGAGTTTGAGATCACCCTTGACAGCATGATGAAACCCTGTCTCTACTAAAAATGCAAAAATGAGCCAGATGTGATGGCACAAGCCTATAGTCCCAGCTACTAGGGAGGCTGAAGCAGGAGAATCACTTGAACCTGGGAAGCAGAGGTTGCAGTGAGTCGAGATCATTCCATGGCACTCCAACCTGGGCCATACAGTAAGACTATGACCAAAAAAAAAGAAAAAAAAAAAAAAAAGAAAAAGTATTGATATCATGTTGTGAGGAGAATGATTTTGATATATTTTTAAATTGTTCTCATATGGTATAGATAGATGTGTTTCTATCATACTTTTCATCTAAATGTATTTAATAATCAAATAGATCAGAAGAAAAGAAATTAAATAAATACAAAGAGGGTAAGGAGAGAAAGATTTGTGGTAAGCAGAGATAATTTATCAAAAGGTACCATGTATTTAAAAACAAACGAAAATATGTGTCAAATGTAATTTTAAAATATTGACGTTGGTACACTCTCTTCAATTGGAAATAAAACTCAGAACGTCTATAATACCAAAAGATGTTTAACAAAAAGAAAACTAAAAACCCTTGCGGATTTGATTTCACATTAAAAGTGAATTCCCCAGTCAATTAATTACGGTTTCCATAGTTTTAAGCAGACCGATATGGATTTTAAATATGCTGTATTAGACTCCTCAACAATAATTCTCTCTCTAGAAAGCACACATAAAAAGAGTCAATAATGTGAGTTTCCTTTTGTATTTAATCATTCAAGTTTCAACAGAAGGTACTTTGAAATTAGATATTTCCTTCTTTTTCCTCTGTTAAAAAAAGCCAAGAAGCAGTATTTTCTTTTTTGCTTAGAAGTTTTTCTTGTACCAGAAAAGACTTTTAACATGTGAAATGGAATTTTACAAACTAAAATGACCAGCATACAACTCTTCTTATACTCTAAAATTTATGCAGATGTTTTAAGTTACAGAATATATTTACAGATGTTCCTGGACTTACAATGGTGTTACATCTCTATAAACTCATCATAGCTTGAACATACCATAAGTCAAAAATGCACCTAATAGACCTAACCTATTGAACATTATAGTTTAGCCTAAACATTATAGTTTAGCCTAAATGTGCTCAGGACACTTATATTAGCCTATAATTGGACAGACTTATCTAATGCAAAGGCTATTTTATAATAAAGTATTAAATTCATCACATAATTTATTGACTACTGTACTGAATGTGGAAAACAGATTGGCTGTGTGGGTACTCCAAGGACAATTTCTACTGAATGCACATTTCTTTTGCATCATACATATCTGTATGACCTTACTAAGCATGGTAAACTTGACTAAAGCCTGATTCTTGTTCATTAAAAATGCTTATTAATTAATGTCATTTTCTTCCAGTAAGAAAACCAGTGAGTACCATCCAAATAATAATTTTAAAGACACTCTTCAACAGTGTGATTATTCTAGCTCCAAAACAGATAAAATAAAAGGTAAATAAATAAATGGAAGTGAATTTCATACTTGATATTTTGCCAAATTAAATAGCACCTTTTTTGGATCATTATACATAAATATACCTCTTCTTATATATTTAATAGTTTATATTCCCCTTCCCTTCACATTGTGGCATTACGTCACTAGAACATACTTCTTGGAATACAACTGTGTTATCTAAACAAGAAATATATTGAGACATTTTTGTTAAATACTCACTCAGCTTACCAGCATTTACTAAAATTCAAAAAAATCATCACAAAATTTCAAGTAATATTTATAGAAGAAGATCAGATAAATAATTGGAACATTTTTAATTATGGACAACAAAGGGCGTTGATGATTCAGGGTAACAGTGGAGAATCAGGAAGAAGGGAGAAGAGAGTAAATTTGCATTATGTAATGGTGAATAGAAACTTTCTTATCTTTTAAATTTGACTGAAAGCTGTTCTGCTATGTGCCACAAAATTTTTATTTAGATGCATCGTAGATATATATATGTATATGCACATTTCTGTTAGTGAGTGTATATGTATGTCTTTCCTATATATCTTGTGTTTAAGGTAATATATACATATATTCACATATAACTACACTACTTTTAAGCTTGATCTTTTTGAGCCACAGTTTTCTTATCTAAGTAAAGAATAATATGGCTTTCTCATAAGATTTTTGTGAAAATTAAAAGCTGGCAACTTGATATAAAGCATAAAATAAATGTGAATTCATCCTGTTGGTTACTATCAGAAAAAAATAGTAAATCAAACTATATATTCATTGAGTCAAAAAATAAATATTTCATAAAAAGGAAACAGCTCTACAACAGACAAAACTAATATGATGCGTATATCACCAATTATAATCTCTCATAAAATTATAACCCATATTTTTTCTGCCTCTGAAGAAAACTGTAAACACTTTCAAATATGTTTTATAAACTTTTAACTTTTGATAAAACACAACTTAATCGAGTCAACATCACACACAAAAGAATTACCAATGTTGTAACATTTCAATATGATCAATTTGTCTTCAGCTTTATTAAAAATGAGCAAAAGCAAAAACAGCCAGATAAAAACAAGCAAACATGTCTAATTGAATAGATATGGGAGCTACCTCTTACAGTAACTTGGGCTTGAGAAGCCAATTCTCTGGGAAAGTGAAACCAAAAAAAACAGTCAACATTGATATTATGGAATCAGATATGTAACTCTTGGAATTTTCAACTATATTAATGTCAATTATGAAATGTATTGTTTTCTTCCTTCTTTAGAATTAATTTGTTCTTCTAATTCTATGCTTTCAAAATTAAAGTTTAGGTCATTAATTTTAAGTTTTTTTCACTTGCTAATGTAAGCATTTTTTGATACTCCTTTCCCTCTCACTGCTGCTTTAACTTCCTCCCACAAATTTTTATATATTTTTCTTTCATTATATTAGATAAAAAATAATTTATAATTTTCTTGTGATTTACTCTTTGATATTCTCATTTAAAAATGTTTTATTCAAACTGTATCCAATTTTGGATATAATGTTTTTTTGTGGTTTTAGTAACAAAGCATACATGACATAATTTCTATTATTTGAAATGCATTAAGTATTATTTTTCTGGTCCAATATTGGCCTCCATTAGCGAACGTTCCATGAGTATTTGGAAAAAGTACTAGATATAATGTTTTCCAAATGATGATTTGGTCATAATATATGATAGTGCTAAAATATGCAACTATAACTTCGATATGATTGATGAATAAACATTACATCTTTTGTTTTTAGTGTTTTGAAGGTCTTCTTTCATATTCATGCACACTAAAATTAATTATTTCCTCTTTAAGATTGACCCTTTGATTATTATGAAATGCCACTGTTTATCTCTTGTAATATACTTTGACATGGAGCCTATTTGATTTGTTGTTAACATACCTAATGAGAGTTTGCTTGCATCCTGTCTCTTTCTTTCTAAACACTTTATTGATATGTAATTAGAATAATATATAAGATTATAAAATGCATCTGTTAAAAGTGTACAGTTCAATGGCTTCTAGTACATTAATAAGGTTGGGCAACTATCATCATAATTTAAATTTTGAACATATATATTTCAAGATAAAACTACTTTATCAGATATAACCATTGCAAATATTGTCTCCCATTCTTTGGATTGTCTCTTTACTTTTTAAAATTATATCATTTGACACACAAAAGTATTTAATTGGATGAAATGCAATCTATCATTTTTGTTGATTGTGCTTTTAATATCACATCTAAGAAACCAACAGCTAATCCAAGCTTATTAAGATGTATGTGTATTTTCTTCTAACTGTTTTGTACTTCTAGAGCTTATATACAGATTTTTAATCTGTCATCTTCTTAAACATGATATGAGGTAACAATCCCATTTTATTCATTTGCATGTGGGTGTCCAGTTGTCTCAGCACCATTTGCTGAATAGCTATTATTTCCCATTAAATAGCCTTGGCACCCTTGTCAAAAACCAGTTGAACATGGATGCGTATTTCTGTTTCTGGACTCTCAATTCTATTCCATTTTTTTTATGTCGAATGCTTTTGCCAGTAACACTGCATTGATTATTGTCACTTTGTAGGTAAGTACTGAATTGGGAAATGCGCATCTTACTACTTTGTTCCTCCTTTTAAATATTGCTTAGTTATTCTGAGTCCCCTGCAATTCTATGTACATTTAAAATTTAGAATCAGTTCACTAATTTCTATAAATAAAATAACAAGCATTGTGTTGCATCAGTAAGTCAATTTGGGAAACATTTTCACCTTACAATGTAAACTTTTCAGTTCTATAATCGTAAGTATTTTTCCCACATATTATTGTCTTTAATTTCTTTAAACAATTGTTTCTGGTTTTCAGAGTACAAGTTTTACACTTCTTAAGTTTATTTCTAAATATTTTATTATTTTGGTACTATTGTAAATAAAATCGCTTTCTCAATTTTATTTTCAGATTCTTTGTTTCAAGTTTAAATAAGTAATGTTTGTTTATTGATCTTATATACTACAGTTGTGCTGAACTCATTTACTTGTTCTAATATTTGTCATTAATTCCTCAAGATATTCTACACTCAAGATCATTTTATCTGTGAATAGAGATAGTTTTACCTCTTCCTTTCAAATTTGAATGCTTACTATTTCTTTTGCATACCTAATTCCCCTGGAGAGTACTGCCTTTGCAATTTTAAATAGATGTGGTGAGAGTAGATATTTTTGTCTTATTTCTGATCTTAAGGAGAAAGAATCCAGTCTTTCATGGTTAAGTGTAATATTAGCTTTGGGTTTTTTTTGTGCATACTCTTTATCAGGTTCAGGAAGTTTTCTTCTATTCCTAGTTAATTGAGTGGTTTTACCATGAAATTACATTTGATTCAGTCAAATGCTTTTTCTGTGTCTACTGAGATGGTCCTCTGATTTTTATCTTTGATTCTATTGATGTGATGTGTTGATTCCATTAATTGTTAGATATTAAACCAATATTACCTTCAAGGTATAAATCTCATTTGGCAATGTTGTATATTTCTTCTTACAAGTTGCAGGATTCAGTTTGCTATTACAGTTGATCTTTGAACAACATGAGCTTGAAATGTGTGGATTTTTTTCAACAAATACATTGGCAAAATGTCTGGGGATTTGTGATAATTAAAAAAAACCCACGGTCAACATAGTCAAGGAATTTTGATAAAATTAAGAAGTATGGAATGCCATGAATGTATAAAATATATGTATATACTAGTCTATCTTATTATTCACAACTATAGACTATATACATATCTATTACAAAATTTAAAATTTATCAAAATATACAGACACATTTCCAGACCATACATGGCACTGCTAGCAGTCAAAAGAAATGTAATCAAATGTAAAGCTGAATTATTAAATAATAATTGCATAAATATAATCATACTATGAACATGAAGACAATGAGGATGGAGACCTCTATGATGATCCACTTCCACTTAATGAATACTAAATATATTTTCTCTTCTTTATGATTTTCTTAAAAACATTTTTTCTCTAGTTCACTTTATTGTAAGAGTACAGTATTTAATAAATATAATATAAAATTTTGTTTTAATCAACTGTTTATGTTATCCGTAAGGCTTCTAGTCAACAGTATGCTATTACTTGTTTTTGGGGAGGCCATCATTATCCTGGTAACCGAAACAGACAAAGATTTATAAAGAAAGACAACTTAGGTCCAAATTTTCTTTGTGAATGTAGATCTGTTGAGGAAAAGTCCTCAACATAATACAGTTGACTTTTGAACAATGCGGGAATTAGGTGTGTCAATTGCCTGTGCAGTTGAAAATCCACATGGCCTCATATAAGTTGGAGTTCTTACCTTCACTATTTTTTGGAAGAGTTTGTGAAGATTGGTATTATATACTTTAAATGTTTGATAGAAGTTGGTGATACAGCCATCTGGGCTTGAAATTTATTTGTGGGTATTTTTAAAATTATTACGAATTCGATCTTTCCACTTGTTTTAAGTATATGGTTATTGCTTATTACTTTCTGCACTAGTTTCAGTAGCTGGTGTCTTTCTAAAAATTTGCTAATTTCATCTAAGTGATCTAATTTTCTGGAATACAATTGTTTTTAGTGTCTTTATGATCATTTTTGTTTCAGTGAGAATGGCAGTAATATCACCTTTTTCAGTTCAGACTGTAGTAATTTGAGTCTTCTCTCTTATTTATTTTGGCAAATCTAACTAAAGATTTCTCAAATTTGTTGATTATTCCAGAGAACCACTTTTTGGTTTTATTAATTTTCTCTGTTTTATATAGCCTCAATTTCATTAAAGTTATGCTAATCTTTATTATTTTTCCACCTGCTTGCCTTAGTTTTAGTTTGCTCTCCATCCAGTGTCTTTAGGTGGAAGTCTGGTTAATTTGTTGGAGACATTACTTTTTCTTAACATAGTGACTGATAAAATTCCCAGTAAGCACTGCTTTCACTTACTCTCATAAGTTTTATTATATTACCTTTTGATTTTCATTCATCTCAAAATATTGTCTGATTTCCTTTTATTCTTCTTTGGCATACTTGTTACTTAAGAGTGAGTAGTCTAATTTCCATATATATGTGTTTTCCAATTTTTAATGTTATTAATTACTAATTTTATTCCATTGTGGTAGAAGAACATGCTTTATATTATTTCTGTTTAAATTATTGAAGCTTGGTTTTGGCCTAGCATATTATCTATGCTGGAGAATATTCCATGTATACATTGAGAAGAATGTATATTCTGTTCTTAAGTGAAGCATTCTATAGATACCCGTTGGGTTTACATAGCTTATAGTCTTATATTTCATTGATGGTATTCCGCCTTGTTGTTCCATCTACTGTTGAAGGCAAAGCGCTAAAGACTCTGTTATTGCTGAATGATCAATCTCTCTCTTATTCTCTGGCAGTTTTTGTTTTATGCATTTTAGCACTCTGTTTTTAGATGCATTTCCATTTATAATTATTTTTCTAATGTATTTATACATGTTGGTTATTATTAAATACCCCACTGTATTTCTAGTAAAATTTCTTAGTCTATTTTGTCTGATACTAGTATAGACACTCCAGCCTTCTTCTTGCTTTTTTGTAATACAGATTTTCCATCATTTTACTTTTACTCTCTTGCATTTTTTAATCTAAATTATGTCTCTTATAAGCAGCATATTATGGAATCACGTATTTTTATACAGTCTAACTATCTCCGCCTTTAGATTGGAATAATCTATTTATATTTAATGTTACTATTAATAATTGGATTATATCTGCCATTTAATTTTTGCTTTCTCTGTCATCTGTATTTTTGTTCTTTTTGCATTAAGGGAGTATTTACTAGTTCAGAAATGAATAGGTAATTTAATAGCAATAGATGGGAATGTCACCACTCCACATTCAGTAAGAGATAGAGCAACTGGGTTGACAATCAGCCTAGAGATATAGAAGACTTAAGTAACACTATCAAAAACTGTGGCTTACTTCCTTTCTATATGGTACTCCACACAAAAGAATAAAATATCTATTTAGTTTCAAGATTACACATGTGACCATATATGACAATTAAAACATAGACTTGGACTTTATATTCCACTGGGTAAATTTGATTTCTGTATGTGTTTAATACATTTGTGCTATAGTTTTGAATTATTTTTATTGATTTGTCAAGGGTTTATTCTACAGACCTTATCAGAATCAACTTCAGATTTAGGGCACCTTAATTACACTGAAATATAAAAATATTACTTCTATATAGCTCTGTCTCTTCTTCCTTATTTTTGTGTTACTATTTTTATACTTATTACAAGTATAGCCACAAACTTTAAAATTATTACTTCATATAATTTTAAGTCTTTTAAAAAATGAGACAAGAAATTATAGTAAATATATATTATAAAGTTTGTTATATTACCCTTATTAACCATTTACGGTCCTTTTCATTTACTCCTATGTACTTGAGTTACCATCTTTTGGCATTTCCCTACTGTAATACAGATTTTCTCTAATTCATCTTCTTTGTGTTATGACAGTGTTAGATATATTCCATTTCTATATGTTATAACCCAACTACTTTTTCTGGTGGAATACCCTAAAGGTATCAGTTAGATTTTGATAGTGTTGATATTTGTTTGTCAATAACGTTGTTCAAGACTTCTATAATGCTACTAATTTTCTACATAGTTGCCTTATCTCTTATTTGGTATGGAGTATTACAGTTCCTAGCTACTATTATTGAATTGCCTATTTATTTATGTATGTATATATAAAAGAATAAACCCTTCTCCTGCAACTTAAACAGTGTAGGTATCAACTTGTTTGTTCACCATTACATTTATTATAAATAGAGTACTATACAAAATTATACTAGCACTATGAATGTAAATAGGTCTGGCCATTGATCAGATTCATAATATGTGAAATTTTCACAATGGGCAAAAGAAATACTTGTATGAAATAAAACATTTTTAAAAGCCAAAATAAATGGTCCTGGAGAAACTAATTTTTAAAAAACATATACTTTGTTTTCTATTTGGATAGATGTACATGCCAGTATATTCCACGACTTGTGTAATGTGATGATAAAGAAATGACGGCTGACAACTAATTAGCAAAAGTTTCTTCAAGAACCATTCTTAGCAAAACTGAGGCATCTTCAAAAGATATTTAAATAATTCACACTTTTAATTACAAGGGATTTTTTGAATATATATTATAATTTGTTACAGATTTCTGAGTTAATTTTTGAAGGCTATAGCATTAGTTATATGAAGCAAGTTATTAGCAAGGCATATTTTCCTAAAATCATATTTATGTTAAACTTTTATGTTTATATTGACATGCTCACTGAGTGCCATTATCATGGTATCATGTGAATCACTTGCACACAAGCTCGTCACATACAACAATGAAAACTTAGCCCATCCACAGTGTCAGCATAAGGTTAGTTTAGCATTTTTCAGTGGTTTGGGTTTTTTAAGCTTGTTCAGCACATGTGTCTAATCAAGTGTATTCTGAGTTTTATAGGAATGATATTTTCATAAAAATAAAAATTAATATTATAACCATAGTAAAAGATTGCAAAATGTTACTTTTTCTACTGATACACTTTCACGCTATTTGGTGAAAAAAATATTCAATATCAAGTAAACTATAAAAAGTACATAGTCACTACAGCTCAAATACACTGTAAAACATAGAATGAGTCAATCAAAAACATAACAGGTTTAGGTTACCATTAACATTTTGAACATCTACTAAGTTAGGCACACGGGAAAATGGATAATTAGTCACTGTTCTGTAGAGAAAATTCTCCTTTGATGTTTATACAATAATTAGTATTAGCTCATCACATGAAGCACAAAATAAGGTTCAATTATCCCATTCCTAATTCTAGATTTATATGAAGCAAAACAGAAATTACTTTTTTGGGCCACAAAAACCTCTGGGTGTCATGATATGCCTATGGTGATAGTGTGATGAGTTTGCGCTAACTGTTCATTGCCAGAGTAGCAAGGAAGAATTTGTCTCTATGATCTGTCTTATAAGAAGTTCTCTATTAGTAAATATGTTTTCCCTTTATTTATGAGATGATAGATAAGGGGCATTTATAATGTCTCTAGATGTCTTTATTAATGATTAGTTAAAAGAAAGGTAAAGTGCATAAAATGTTCTTTTGTCTCAAGACCAGAACTTTAAGATGCCAATGCAAAACCTGAAGAAAGGCATTAAATCTAGGAAAATCCTGAATTTGAGCTTCACATAGGTTATTACTATCAAATGATTCCACACTTGAAAATTGACTTTGCTTGTCTTTACAAACATTACACACTGATAAATGGAAAATTTTAGATCTTTCTGGTATCTCTAGGAAGCATTTATAAATCAACTATAGAAAATGATTGTCCAATAAAGATCATAAGAAATTATTATAATATTGGATCCTAATTTTTCAAACTTTACATAATCAGTAACTATAGTGAGACCTTATCTGCACAAAAAAAAATGAATGCAGGCCGGGTGTGGTGGCTCACGCATGTAATCCCAGAACTTTGGGAGGCACAGGTGGGTGGATTACAAGGTCAGGAGTTCGAGACCACCCTGGCCAACATGGTGAAACCCCATCTTTATTAAAAAAAAAAAAAAAAAAAAAAAAAACACTACAAAAATTAGCCAGGCATGGTGGCTTGCACCTGTAATCTCAGCTAATTGGGAGGTTGAGGCAGCAGAATTGCTTGAACCCGGGAGGCGGAGGTTGCAGTGAGCCGAGATCATGCCACTGCACTCCAGCTTGGGCGACAGGGCAAGACTCTGTCTCAAAAAAAAAAAAAAAAAAAAAAAAAAAAAAAAAAAAGAGAGAATACAAATGGAGCATTTTATGAGATGTTAATAATTATTTTTTGATAATACAGATACACATATTCAGTACAACAACCTCAAAATAATTTTGCTATTTTTTTATGTTGTTGTTCCTCTCTCATAGAAAAGCAGCTATGCATCTATATGTATGCATTACACCTTGCATGCTTCCTGTACTGAACTCAGCACTGTGCTAAAAGCAGCTTATACTGGCTAGCAAGCATAGAATGTTAATTTACAGACTTTTTAAAAGCCAATTGTTAAATACATCCATTATTATAAATCAAATTGTATAAAATTAAAATTAGATCAATTAAAGACAAAGTTTAATAGATAAGTGACAGTTCTAGAAGGGTAGCATAAAAAGCTCTACAGACCCTTTCCCCCGTGAAACAAACATAATTTGTGAAAATTATTTAAAAAATCAGCAATTTCAATCTGTAGAAATCGTCTGAAGAGCATACAGAAAATGTTATATATACACGTATATATGTGTATATATTTACACATATACATACTTATGTATATAAATAAGGAATCACTAAAGTATATATACACACATATATACATTTATATATTTAGTGTATATTTAAGAAAATATACTAAATATTGGAAAGATCATGATAGTCTGAGACATTTAGACCATATCTTATTGCCATGCCCTTTTCAGTGTGTTGAAATTCTACTGTGAGGTAGGGGAAAGTGTCCAACCAAGAACACATGGCTACTTCTCTCCTTCCCTTCCAGTCTAAGGCCACAACATCTTTCTAAGAGGAGAATGATGCTAAAAGTTTTCATTCCTTTTCGGGTCCATGTGGCTAAGAGATCAGAGGTTTTGTTCCTGTATCCAGCCCCCATTCCTATGGCTGAAGCTTTATCTATCCCAGTTTCAACAAGATAAGCTTTCTTAGAGGGGGCATAGGTTCCATGCCAACAGAGATAAGCTGAAAAGACCAGAATCTACCCAGATTGCCATTGGCCTGCTTATACAGCCAGATTATCACTTTGAGGGAGGATTGGCAAAAAGATTTTGCCCAGGAGAAGAGGCAGTCCCTAAGACAGAGTTGTGTATTTTTTTTCCCAAGGGCACTGACTTTACCTGGAACAGAGCTGGGAACTTTAAATCTAAAATAGCGATAGAAAACAATGGAGATTTTTGGTAGTAATCAATTAAGAGGAGGCTAGTAGTTCTTTTTTTTTTTTTTTTTTTTTTTTTTTTTTTTTTTTTTTTTTTTTTTTTTAGACGGAGCCTCGCTCTGTAGCCCAGGCTGGGGTGCAGTGGCCGGATCTCAGCTCACTGCAAGCTCCGCCTCCTGGGTTCACGCCATTCTCCTGCCTCAGTCTCCCGAGTAGCTGGGACTACAGGCGCCTGCCACCTCGCCCGGCTGGTTTTTTGTATTTTTTTAGTAGAGACGGGGTTTCACCGGGTTAGCCAGGATGGTCTCGATCTCCTGACCTCGTGATCCGCCCGCCTTGGCCTCCCAAAGTGCTGGGATTACAGGCTTGAGCCACCGTGCCCGGCTTTTTGAGACGGAGTCTTGCTCTGTCGCCCAGGCTGGAGTGCAGTGGCAGGATCTCAGCTCATTGCAAGCTCTGCCTCCGGATTTACGCTATTCTCCTGCCTGAGCCTCCCGAGTAGCTGGGACTACATTAGCTGGGACTACAGGCGCCCGCCACAATGCCCGGCTAGTTTCTTGTATTTCTTAGTAGAGACGGGGTTTCACCGTGTTAGCCAGGATGGTCTTGATCTCCTGACCTCGTGATCCGCCCGTCTTGGCCTCCCAAAGTGCTGGGATTACAGGCTTGAGCCACCGCGCCCGGCCAAGGAGGCTAGTAGTTCTAAGAAAGTAATAAGCTAAGTTGTACACCAGCTAGAAGTTTAACCAGGTGAAATGAGGAAAAGAGACTTTAAAAGAAGTTATCCTAAATATAAGATTATATTGTCTGCAAACAAGAAGATTTTTTACTTCTTCCTGGCCAATTTGGATGCTCTTTATTTCTTTCTCTTGTCTAATTGCTCTGTCCAGGACTTCCCGTAGTATGTTGAATAAAAGTGGTAAAAGTGGGCATCTTTGTATTGTTCCATATCATTTGGTGTTTCATATCAATAGAACACCAAAAGGTGTTCAATTTTTTCCCATTCAATGTGATGCTAGCTGTGGATTTGTCATATATATGTCCTTTATTAGGCTAAGGTAAGTTCTTCCCATACACAGTTTGGAGAGAGTTTTTATTATGAAGCGATGTTGAGTTTTCTCAAATGATTTTCTGGCATGTACTAAAAGGTTCATATAGATTTTTCCTTGATTCTATTAATGTGATGTATTAAATTTATTTATTTGCATATGTTGAACCATCCATGCATCCCTGGGATAAATCCCACTTGATTATGGTGAATGATCTTTTTAATGTGTTGCTGAATTTGATTTGCTAGTATTTTGTTGAGGATTATTGTATGTATGTTCATCAGGGATATTGGCCTGTAGTTTTCTCTCCTTGTTGTGTCTTCATCTGGTTGTGGTATCCGAGTAATGCTGGCTTCCTAGAATGAGTATGAATGTATTCCTTCCTTTTCAATTTCTTAAAATCGTTTGAGTAGAATTGACTTTTTTTTTTTTTTTTTTTTTTTTTTTTTTTTTTTTTTGTAAGTGTTTGCTATAATGAAGCAGTGAAGTCATGGTCCTGGACTTTTCTCCAATGTGGGACTCAAAAATTCCACCAAAATATGTTAGAACTGATAAACAAATTCAGTAATGTTGCAAGTTAGAAAATCAACAGGCCGGGCACGGTGGCTGATACCTGTAATCCCAGCACTTTGGGAGGCTGAGTTGGGCGGATCACGAGGTCAAGAGATCGAGACCATCCTGGCCCACATGCAGAAACCTTGTCTCAACTAAAAATACAAAAATTAGCTAGGCATGGTGGCACGTGCCTGTAGTCCCAGCTACTCAGGAGGCTGAGGCAGGAGAATCGCTTGAACCCGGGAGGCAGAGGTTGCAGTGAGCCGAGATGACGCCACTGCACTCCAGCCTGGTGACAGAGCAAGACTCCGTCTCAAAAAAAAAGAAAAAAAAAAAAAAAAAAAAAGAAAGAGAATCAACGAACGAAAATCAGTACTATTTCTGTGTGGCAATAGTGAAACATTTGAAAAATGAATCAAGAAAGTAATTCTATTTAAAATTGCTACAAAAATAAAATACCTAAGAATAAACATAACCAAAAAAGTGAAAGTCCTCTACACTGAAAATATAAAGTTGACAAAGACACAAAAAATAAAATGCTATTTTATGTTCATAGATTGAAATAAATAATATTGTTAAAATGTTCATACTATCCAAAATGATGTACAAATTCAATGTAATCTCTAATAAAGTATAAGTGATATTATTTATAGAAATACAAAAATAATCCTAAAATTTTTATGGAACCAACTGGGTGCAGTGACTCGTGTCTGTAATCCCAGCACTTTGGGAGGCCGAGGCGAGCAGATCACCTGAGGTCAGGGGTTTGAGACAAGCCTGGCCAATATGGTGAAACCTTGTATCTACTAAAATTAGAAAAATTAGCCGGGCGTGGTGACAGGTGCCTCTAATCCCAGCTACTCTGGAGGCTGAGGCAGGAGAATCACTGGAACCTGGGAGGCAGAGGTTACAGTAAGAGGTTACATTGGGGAAAGGACACGCTATTCAACAAATGTCCGTAATCCATCTTGAGTTGATTTTTGTATTATCCATTTTAAGTTGATTTTTCTATAAGGTGAGAGATGAGAATCCAGTTTCCTTCTCTTGCATGTGGCTAGCCAATTATCCCAGCATCATCTGTTGAAAAGGGTGTCCTTTCTCCACTTTATGTTTCTGTTTGCATTGTTGAAGATCAGTTGGCTGTAAGTATTTGGGTTTACTTCTGGGTTCTCCATTCTGTTCCATTGGTCTATGCGCCCATTTTTATACCAGTACCATGCTGTTTTGATGACTCTGGCCTAATAGTATAGTTTGAAATCAGGTAATGTGACACTTCCAGATTTGTTCTTTCTGCTTAGTCTTGTTTTGATTATGTGGGCTCTTTTTTAGTTCCATATGGATTCTCAAATTGTTTTTTTTTCAAATTGTGTTAAGAATGATGGTAACATTTTGATGAGAATTGCATTGAATTTGTAGATTGCTTTAAGCACTATGGTCATTTTCACAATATTGATTTTACACATCCATGAGCATGGGATGTGTTTTCTTTTGTTTGTATTGCCTATGATTTCTTTCAGCACTGCTGTTCCTTTATCCCAGAGGTTTTGATATGCGGTGTCTCCATTTTCATTCATTTCAAAATTTTTTTTGATTTCAGTTTTAATTTTGTTTACCCAGATGTCATTCAGAAATAAATTGTTTAGTTTCCATTAACTTATGCAATTTTGAGAGTTCCTCTTGGTATTGATTTCTAATGTTTTTTCACTGCATTCTGAGAAGATAATTTATACTATCTTGATTGTATTAAATTTATTGACATTTGCTTTATGTCCAGGTATATGGTTGATTCTGTATGATATTCTATGTGCAGGTGACAGAAACGCATATTCTGCTGCTGTTAGGTAGAATATTCTGTAAATATCTATTAGGTCCATTTTGTCTACAATCTAGTTTATGTTCAGAGTTTCTTTGTTGATTTTCTGTCTCAATGATATGTCTAGTGATGTCAGTGTGGTGTTGAAGTCTCCCACCACTATTGTTTGTGATCAATCTTTTTTCATAGGTCTATAACTACTTGTTTTATGAATCTGGGTGCTCCAGTGTTTGATACATATATATTTAGATAGTTAAATCTTCTTGTTGTATTAAACCCTTTACCATTATATAATATCCTTCTTTACCATTTTAATTGTTGTTTGTTTAAAGTCTGTTTTATCTGATATGAAAATGGCTACTCCTGCTTGCTTTTGTTTTTCATTTTCATGATGGGTCTTTTTCTACTGTTTTACTTTGAGTTTGAATGTGTCGTTAACCAGTAAGTGGGTCTCACATGGACAGTAGATGGTTGGTTCTTGTTTTTAAATTGAATTTCCCACTCTGTATCTTTTAAACAGGGCATTTAGGCCATTTACACTCAAGGTTAATATTGATAAATGAGGTTTTATTCCTGTTGTACTGTTGTTAGCTAGTTGTTTTGGAGTTTCAGTTGTGTAATTTATAGGATCTGTGAGCTTTATCCTTATATGGTCTTTTCTGATGCTAAGTATCATCCTCTCATTTCCGCATTTAGAATTCCTTTAAACATTTTTTTTCTGGGACTGGTCTATTGGTGACACCTTCTCTTAGAATTTGTGTGGCTGGGAAATACTTTTTCTCCTTCATTTATGAAGCTTAGTTTGGCAGGATATACAATTCTTGGCTGACATTTTTTTCTTTAAGGAGGCTAAAAATAGGTCCCCAATCTCTTTTGGCATGTAAGGTTTCTACTTCAAAGTATGTTGTTAGTCTAATCGATTTTCCTTTATAAGTGATTTAACTCTTTTCTCTAGCTTTTCTAACCCTTTTCTCTAGATTTTTAAAATTCGTGTTTACCTTGAATAATACGGTGACTATATTCCTTGATAATGTTTGTTTTGTATAGCCTCTTGAAGGTTTTCTGTGGATTTCTTGTTCTTGTATGTCTACCTCTATAGCAAGATTATGGAAATTTTTGTGAATTATTCTCTCACATATGTTGTCTAGGCTGCCTAATTTTTCTTCTTCTCTCTCAGAAATGCCACTATATTACAGGTTTGCTTGCTTTATATAATCCCATATTTCTTCAAGGTTTTGTTTATTCTTTTACATTTGTTTCTTTATTTCTATCTGACTTAATTTGAATTACCTATCTTCAAGTTCTGAAATTCTTATGCTTAGTATGGTGTACTGTCAAACCTTTCAACTGTAGTTCCAAATTACATAAGTGATTCTTTCATTTCCAAAAATTCTGTTTAATTTTTAAATAGTTTTATCTCTTCTATTTATCAGATTGCTTTTGTTTCTTTGTGTTGATTTTAAACCTTCTCTTGGATTTCTTTGAGCTTCCTCACAATCCACACTTTGTACTCTTCATCTATCATTTCTGAATTTCCAGTTTGGTTAGGATCCATTGCTAGAGATCTAGTGTTATCCTTTGGTGGTCTCACAATATTCAGTTTTTTCATGATGCCAGAATGTATACTGATTCCTCATCTGCAAAGGCTGGCACTCCTTGTTTTTGAAATTATTTTCTTTAGGATAGGATTGCCTTATTTTTCTTATTTCTTTTTCATCCTCCCCAGATTGTGACTATAACGTATGTTGAGTAGGATCTTTTGTCTTTGCTTCTATAGACTTGTTGTCTTTTATTGGCAGGTTTTATATGTGGCTATGCAGTTCGAAGTGCAGGCCACTAGGTGGTGATTATGGGTAAGAGCCAGCTGCAACACAAGGAGATATGTATGCACTTTGTTGTTTCCTGTGAGATGCTCTCTGTTGTTTCCTGTGATGGGCTGAATAGTGGAGTGCCCAGTGTCTTTAGCTTCCTGTTTAATTGAGGGGGAGTGGGTGGCAAAAATGAACAGAGCTGGATCCCCTGGCATGCTTACGAGTACTTCAATGATGGGTGCAGGCACCAGCCCTGATGCGGGTGGCCAGGAGTCTTTGAGGTTTCTGCATGAAGTGAGGGGATGGCACCAGCTCCATACCCTGGATAGGCTAGAGCACGATCTGTTTCCCAATAATGCTCTTGTCCCATGGCTCATGCCTCTCAGTTTAGAGGCATACTGTTGTCTATCTTTAGGCCAAAGTAAATGCCTGTATTGTTACTGTTAAGCCAAAATATCTGAGACAGGTCTCAATCAATTTAGAAAGTTGGTTTTGCCAAGGTTAAGGACACACCCATGACACTTCCTCAGGGAAGTCCTGATGACATGTGCCCAAGGTGGTCGAGAGTGCAGTTTACTTTTACACATTTTAGGGAGACATGAGACATCAATCAATATGTGTAAGATGTACATTGGTTCAGTCCAGTAAGGTGGGACAACTCGACGTGAGGGCTTCCAGGTTAGAAGACAAAAGGTTGCATTCTTTTGAGTCCTTGATCAGCCTTCCACTAAATACACAATTTAGCCTGGCTCAGTAAATCTGGATTTTTACATAAACAACAGGGCAGAGGAAGCAATCAGATATGAATTTGTCTCAGGCGAGCCTCAGAGGGATGACTTAGAGTTCTGTCTGTCCTATGTCTACAAGGAATTTCCTGTGGGCAAATAGTGAGGAAAGTATGTAGCTTCTTATCTTTATAGCTATCTTCTTTAGGAATAAAATGCAAGTCAATTTTGCCTGAAATAGTTTTCACCTTGACTTTTCTCTTAGCTTAGTGGTTTGGGGGTCCTGAGATTTATTTTTCTTTCACATTACTCTCTGTGGGAGTGGCTTCAGTTTGGAACTCCTTCACTCAGTACAATACAGACAGCTGTATGGCTTGCCTATTCTCTGATTTGGTAACACTATTGATGTGTATGGAGAGGTCTCTTTTTTGGCGTATGTAGATGGGCATCAGTTATGGAGGTGTCAACTGGTTGAGTTGGCCTGACCTAACGCCTTGTGGGGAGTGTTCTGGTGGCAGAACTGTTGGACTGGGCCAGATTGTCCCATAGTTCACAGGTCCTTAAATTGGCTGCCGGTTAGTGTCTATGAGTCCTGAAGAGGCTGGACCAGGCAGGGTTGGGCTAGCCCAGAGTTCAGATGCTGGCTGTGATGAGGAGGGGTGGACTGATCACTGATCACCAGCCGAACTCTCAGGTGATGGGGTTATACTTTCAGGAAAAATGCTCAGGTGAAGGCAGGGCAGCAGTGTTGTGAGCCTTTAACTGCAGAGAGCAGATCCCCTCAGCTGGGATAATAGAGACTGGCAGCTGTGGGATGTGTGGCACACTTGCACTTCCCTCCTACAAAAGTAACATTGGATTTTATTAATATTTTGGGGGCATGCACATGTGCTGGGCCTCCTTGCTGTATCCCTGGCCCTGGAGTGGCAAGGACTTAGCCAGTGACAGTGGCAGCTGCAAGGGGCTTGTCAGTGACCTCTGGGAGTGTGCTGTCAGAGGACCAAAGAGCCACAGCTGCAGTGTTCAGGTGAGGGTGGAGTAGGTGCACTGGAGGCCTGAAGATGACAAGGCCCATTTGGCAGGAAGCAGTGAAGGTGGGGGGCTGTGGGTCATAAAGTCTGTTGCTGTTCTGTACCTCATCTGCAGTTATTTGTGCTGACAGTGCGAGCATGTGTCCAGCCTCCCTATTCCCTCCCTGGCATAGGGGCAGCAAGGGTGGAGGCAGCTGTAAAGGGCTTGCCAGTGACCTCTGGGAGTGGTGCTCTCAAAAGAATGCTGAACTGTGGACACAGTGTTCAGATGGAGATGGTATGGGTGTGCTTGAGGCCAGAAAGTGGCAAACCTCATTTGGCGGGGAGCAGCAGAGGTGGAAAGGCATGTGGTGCATAGTCTGGCTGCTCCACAACACCATGGATGTGGTTTCTATCTTTGGGGCACATGAAAGTACCTGGCATTTCTCTTTGGTGGGGTGGTGAGTAGCTGGCAGTGGCCTACTCAGAGATCAAAAGCCTGTGGGATTCCATGTGGGCTTGAATGGTGCCTCTGCACTGTTTTCAGGTGGCTCTTGTGTTTTTCTGGTGGCCTGGGGACATCAAAGGGACTCTCCCATGACTAGGATTGTAAAGGTCCATGGTGGAGGTGTGTATCCCTTCTGGTGTCTCACTCACCCACCCCTTTCCCAGCTTCGAGATCCTCTCTTGGCTCTGTACCTGTCCCGAATCAGTGGTCGTCTGGCGGCACACTTCTTGGCTTTCTGTGGCTCCCATCACTTACCTGGTGAATTTCAGTCTGCTCTATGAGATGATGTACTTGAGGTCTTGCTATTTACTTGCTATTTTTACTTATCTTCATAATAAAGGTAAATGAATGCTTCTAGTCAGTCTTATTGAACCAGAACCCCTCAAGATTCATATCTGGAAACACTTTACACTCCCACACACACTTTTTTGGTCATACCCACAATCTCTTGCATGATTTGTTTGATTGGCTCTGTTTTAAGTCTGTGAAGTCAGGCACAACGTCTGAACACAATTTTCTCCAGCAGAAATTTATTGTTTCAAGCTTGATACCTTTTGTGGCTTTTTTAAAGTAACGATAATGGCATCTTGAATGGTAGATTTTTATCATCTTCTTTCTATTAGAATTATTTTCCATAAGTTGACAATCCTTTCCTTAGATAACCATGTGTAATGAGGCTTATATATCCCTATGATCCCCTAATCTAGAGGCTGAATTGCAAACATTATTTTGGGAGCAATTAGACCACTTTTTATACATTCAGTATTGAACACCTAGGGTTCTGGGTGGCAACGGATATTGTTCAATATTATAAGAACTTTAAAAGGCAGTCTCTTTTTGGTAGGGTATTTTCTGACTTCAAAGACAAAGCATCAAATGATTAATAGAGAAAAAAAAAAAAGATTCTTATTGTCCCAGCCTACTTGTTTTACAATCAAAAGACTGGCAACTGGTATTTATCCTTTTTCCCTTCAATGCTCCAGGGTTAGCAACATTATAGATAAGAGCAGTCCTTATCATAAACCTGACCGTATTTACACAAAACAGAAGAGTTATACTATCCTGTCTCTAATCCTCATGCTCACTTCTCTCTTTTATCCTAATGAATGTCCTTTTGTGGCATTTTATTTCTGAATAGGGTACTTTTGTGTGCACTACAAACTCATTCAGGTAGATATACTTTCTCCTCAACGATTTTCTTAATGGTAGCTGGGACCTGGTCTGCTTCCACTAGGTCAGCAGAAGACGCTTCTCCTCTTTTCTTGACATTTTTAAGCCAAAATTTCTCAAAACGTTTTAAGCTAGAATTTTTCTTTCTGAAATTATCAAACCGTTTCTTGCTGGTATTAAAATTTTCAGCTTTAGATCCTTCATCTTCCTTTTGCTTTATGTTGTCATATAATAACTGGGCTTTTTCTTGAGTTGTATTAGAATATTTAGGTGTGCCTTTCTTTTAGCAATCCTTCACTCACATAAAAGTTGTATATTCAACACAAGATAAGGTATTTCTCAAAAAGTGAAAGCTTTTGGAGCTTGCTTCAATTTTTTTTTTTTTTTTACAATGATCCTTAAGTTTGAGTTATTAACCTTGAAATGTCAGGCAAGCACAGCTGCAGATCTCAACCTATAGTACATATCAGGCAATTCAACTTTTTCTTGAAATGTCATGAATTTTCTGTGCTATCTGTAGTACTTATCAGTCAATTCAACTCTTTCTCGTAAAGTCAGACTTTTCTGTGCTCCTTGAAAACACTTCCAGCATTATTAGTGGCACTTCATATGAGTCCCATGGTTTTATTTAAGGATTACAGTATTGTACTAAACATTATAACAAATTAGTATAGTTTAAGGAGATACATATGAGTGCCACATTGTCAAGAATTGGATTCGTGTGCTTAATTTTAGGCGTCAACTTGACAAGATGAAATAATACCTGGAAACCTGGTTAAGGATTATTTTTGGTGTGTATGTGAGGTTGTTTACAGAGAAGATTAGTGTGTGAATCTGAGTGGATTAGGTAGGGAAAATCTGCCCTTGTTATTGATCAACATCATCCAATCACCTGGGGCCTAGAGAGAAAAAATTCAGAAGGAGAATTTGTCTCTCCCTGAGAACTAAAACAGACTTCTTCTGGGTGCCTCAGTCATCAGAATTTTAGGCTTGCCAGCCTTTGGATTGCAGAATTTACTGCAGCCTCCCTAGGTTCTGAGGCTTTTAAAATCCTGAACAATTCTACCAGCATTCTCAGGATTTCCACTTGCATAAAGCCTGTCATTGGACTTTCCAGCTACCGTAATTACATGAGCCATTTCCCCTAAGTTCTCTGTCATATATCTACATACATATCCTATTGCTTATGACTCTCCGGAGAACCATGGGTTATACAGACTTGGCATAGAGGGAAGCTGAATATCATTCCTTCTTACTGTGTTTCTTACAAGACAATGAATGAGATCTCTGAAATTATTACCTTTTAAAAAGGCTGTAATTAGTTAAATGTACAAGGTTACTTAACACTGAGTGATACAAGTTTAAATATTAATTTTAATTGGTGCTGCAAAAGCAAAAATCTGCTTAATTCCACCAGCTGAGCAATAACCAGACTTTTAAATAGATAGCATATACTTACAAAATTTGTAGACCAGAAGCACTCTCCAAATACAAGTGCAGTGAGTATTTCAAACATCACAGAATAAGTAAAAATGCAGGTTAAAAAACAAGAACTCTCCCCTGCCAAATTATTCAATCATGTACTTTCGCTACTTCATACACAGGTGTCATGCTTACCTTCAAAAACTGCCTGTCAGAGAATATAAAGAACTCCACAAGCTCAGTGACCTTCTGAACCAGACACTTGTTCATATTACGGTTTCTCCCGTGTTACAAAACACATTAAATGGTAAACTTCTTTGATTTTTTTATATTTACCACTAAACCTAATACAGAAATATGCTTCACTTTGGCTAATGAATGGCACTTTCAACTGTCCCTACTGTTTTTTATTAACTATATACAGTTAATTCCCCGGTCAAATCCAAAAAGTTTAGCACTTTTCTACTCACTTTTTTGTTAATAACTCAAAATAGTAAAGCATTTTGTAAATGCTCAAGATATGGTGAGCTTTGTAGAAAAAAATACATTTTCAAGCCACAATGACAGTTTTGAGTAAGTGTGGCCAAAGCTTCTACAAGTGAATTTCAAAATGTTACCAATAAAGTTGTTTGTTTGTTTGTTTGTTTTTCCATTAACCTCAATGCATTTGGTAAAAATTCTAATGAATGGATTGGTCACACAGCATGACAATGACAAAAGCTTCAGTTTAAAAATGTATCATTTGCCTACATTGGCCTTCCTTCAAGCTTATAGCATTCCAGGAACAATTCAGGAGTTAAAACAGCATTTGCCCAAGAAGTCAGTGTAGTTAACTACTAGTTCAAAATTTTGTGTATGGTAGTATAAGAAGCCACTTACTTAATAGTGTTGCTGTTTGGCCAGTGTTGTTTACATCAAATTTGTGGTCTGTAATTGAGTGCATATAGACTGGATTTTTTGCATAACCAAAACAATATAGAAGCATTGCACATAAAATGGGAACATTTAATCAGAAATGCTCATATTGTTGTATATCAAATCATGAAAAAATTTCAAGAAAAGGCAATGCCATGTAGTGGCAAATGAATGTGATCATATTCTCTGAGGACAGCCATTTCCTAAAAGAAAAAAAGCAGCTATTCATTATGACACAATATTTCAAAATCGAGTTAATGATCATAAAAGTCAGTTATCTCTTAGGAAGTATCTCCGTGAAACTGCCCATAAACTATCCCTGTGATACACTTTTTCATATGTTAAATTTTATTTTCAGTCATTTTTATCTTCTTTTTCTTTTTTCAGTTTCTTCACTATGTTATCAGATTTTTTTTTTTTTTTTTTTTTTTTTTTTTTTTTTTTTTTGAGGCGGAGTCTCGCTCTGTCGCCCGGACTGGAGTGCAGTGGCCCGATCTCAGCTCACTGCAAGCTCCGCCTCCCGGGTTTGCGCCATTCTCCCGCCTCAGCCTCCCGAGTAGCTGGGACTACAGGCGCCCGCCACCTCGCCCGGCTAGTTTTTGTATTTTTAGTAGAGACGGGGTTTCACTGTGTTAGCCAGGATGGTCTCGATCTCCTGACCTCGTGATCCGCCCGTCTCGGCCTCCCAAAGTGCTGGGATTACAGGCTTGAGCCACCGCGCCCGGCCAGATTTTTTTTTTTTTTTGCAATTTCCTGTACTATATTTCATCTTCACTTCATTTCCAATACTGGAGGTTGAAATTGTGTAGAGACTTTTAGAGGGTTCTAATTAATTTTATGTATTTTTTATAAATTTGATGCCTCCAAAGTACATTATCACAATATTGACTTTGTATGTAAGCATTATATATGTACATAAAATGTTGAAACTTCCCCAAAATAGTCATATAGACCAATGGAACAGAATAGAAAACCCAGAAATAAATGAAGAGGTGTTCTATCATGTATTTTGTTGAACCTACATACACAGATCATTTGGGGGATAAATTTTAACTTCATAATATTGTTTTCTAATTTGTGGTCATAACATATCACTTAATTCAAGCAGGAATTTTTCTTGGACCAGTTAGAGAATTGAGGTGACAGTGCCAAACTGCCACTGAAAACTTGAAGTGAATGATGAATTCAGAAACCACAGCAGATATCAGCTTACCTAGAGCAGAAGATAGAACCATAAACTGACAGGAACACTAAAACAGTAATTATAAAAAATTGATGGAGGCTGAGTGTGCACTAGAGCAAAAGTGATAAATGTCTTGGGGTCATACTTCGAAGGAAAAGTTCACATTTTTGTAAGTTTTACCTCCAGGAACTCACCAGTTTCTCATGGTAATAGAAAGGAAAAAAAAAAAAAAAAAAAAAAAAAAAAACCTAAAATCTTCCTTTTTGTGGAAGGAGATGGAAAAGGTAACCATTTAAAATATACACAACATGTTCAACATGACAAAGACCATTTCTTCAAAAAAAAGAATTTCACCAGAGTCTCATCCAAACTAGAAGAAAGACACTTAACCAAATTTATCTCCTTCTAGGCTTTCTGTCTTACATAAGTGGAAAACAAAAATAGCTATAGAACCACAGAGGAAATGTGAAAATCACAACCCAGGGACACGAGCACTCTAAAAGACTAAGATTCTTCCCAGCTTCACTGAGGTATAATTGACAAATAAAATATTGTATATATTGAAGGTCTACCACATGACGTTTTTATATATGTATACATTGTGAAATGCTTACCACAATAAAGCTAATTAACATATCCATTACTCACGTAGCTACTTTTTCTTGTGTGTGTGGTAAAAACTTAAGATCTACTCTCTTAGCAAGTTTTAAGTATCCAATATATTGTAATTAACTATAGTTCCCATGCTGTGCATAAGATCTTCAAAAGTTATAAATCTTATAACCTCAAGTTTGTACCCTTTTACCAATATCTCATTTCCCCCATTCTTGATCTCTGGCAACCACCCTTCTAAACTGTAAAATTATATAGTGTTATGTGAAAGTAAGCTACATTGAGAACTCTAGGTAAACCAATAACAAAATCAAGAATAAGAATAATTGATGTGATAGAAGAAAAAATAAAGATACATAAAATGATAAATTAAAATCAAGAAGGCAGAAAAAGACAACAAAACTAAAACCAAAGAACAAGTGTGAGAAATAGAAGACAATTAACGAGTGTGTTAGATATTAATCTCATTATATCAATAATCACTCTAAATGTGAATGGTTACAACTCACCAATGTAGAGACAGACTTTCAGAGTAGATAAAAAGAAAGATTAAACTGTGTTTGGTTTATAAGAAATCCTCTCTAAATAGAAAGACACAGATAGATTAAAAGTATAGAAATGTAGGAAGAGATCCATGATAACACTAGTTTAAGAAAAGGATGGCTTAGCTATACTGATTTCAGACAGAGTAGATTTCAAAACAAGAAATAAAACATTAAAAGAGGTATTACATAACAATAAAGGGGCCGGGCATGGTGTCTCATGGCTGTAATTCCAGCATTTTGGGAGGTTGAGGTTGGCGGATCACCAGAGGTCAGGAGTTCGAGATCAGCCTGGCCAAACTCAGTCTCTACTAAAAATCCAAAAGAATTAGCCAGGCGTGATAGCTCATGTCTGTAATTCCAGCTATTCAGGAGGCTGAGGTAGGAGAATTGCTTGAACCCAGTAGGTAGGGATTGCAGTGAGCAGACATCACGCCACTGCACTCCAGCCTGGGAAACAAGAGTGAAAACTCCATCTCTAAATAAATAAATAAATAAATGGGTTAATTTTCTACAAACACATGGTAGTTTTTAATATATAGGTATTTAATGAGAGATCATCAGAATACCTAAGGCAAACTTTGGAATAGTGACATTGGGAAGGTGGCAGAGTAGGAGCTACCTGCTTTCATCCTCCACCACCACCATCACCACCACCACCAACAACAAAACAACTAACCATAAACAAAAATAGCCTTGAGAGGGCTTAAGGATCCTTTGCAGAATAAACAGTAACAAAGTAGAGAAAAAAAAAAAAAAAGAAAAAACTTCACAGAAAGGATAGATGATGAAAGTGGCTTATCTGTAATGTCTGGAGATGACTAAGAGCAAAGAAGTGTGATGGCTAGCGGTGTCAGCCACATGTTGAATTCCACTGCAGACTCCAATGGCCTGATCGGCAGAGGACACTGGCACCTTTCATCATTGAGGTAACAAACAGCCATCCCCACCGCAGACCCCCATAGAGGAATTGTGGTTGCACCATGGCCACCCAGAAGTAAAAACTGTACTACTCTAGGACTGAAGCTGCCATCCCTCCCAACCCTGTGCATGCTGCTCCCCACCACCAACCACCACAAAGATGTAGGCACTTCACCAGTGTCCACATTCCAGACCATGGCTCTGTAATCTCTCTGTGCTTACCAGTGAACATCCACACCTTAAACAATGGAACTACCACAGTTAAGGACTAGCACCACCATAGGCCCTAAACCCTACAGTTACTCTGTGTTTGCATAAACTACAGGTCATTGCCCTGTAGCCACCCCATGAAAACAATGTATCTGGTGTTTGAGTCACAGTCACAGCTAACCCATTCTCCAATCCCTAAGGCTGCTATAGCCCTTCATGTGCTAACACTCCAGACTCTAACCCCATTGCTGTATTGCATGCACCTGCACCCAAAACTCAGAAACAATGTTACTATGAGATAGTCTGCACAGAAAACCCCATTGATATTGTTGTCCTACACACATTTGTGCTCCGTACTTCAGTTCCCCAACCACTTCACATACACCTATACTTCACACATTATTACCAATATGGCAATGAAGGTTTGTGTACACCAGACACCATTGTCATGGCAGCCTAGGATCCTAGAGTCTTGAGCTTTCTATGTGTGCCCATGCTTCAGATCCAAGCTCCATGGCTGCTTCTTAGGCAATGTTCATGAGACACCAGGGGAAGAATGCCATTAAGCTGGATCCAGTGCTAATAAAGATCCTCAGGGCCATGACTTCTCTGGTAGAAAAAAAAATGATGAGAAAGACCCAACAGCCTTCACCATTAAAAACTCTAATGGCCTTCATCACCACTGCAGATACCTTCAGCCTTGGCTGTTAAGAACCGCTGCAATCTTTGCCAACATTAAATTTAGCTGGTAGAGCTGCATGGAAACTATGCTGCTGTGCCCAAACCACAGCCAGAACCTCCACAACCACTCAAACAGTGTCCTTGCAACTATCCACTGAGGAAAGACTTTCCTCATGGAAAGCATTTCAATAAACTCTGGAAGAGGTGACTACTCCATCACATGTGCAGATATCAATGCAAGTCAGTGAGAAACACGAAAAAACAAGGAAACATATTACCACTAAAGAATACAATAATTTTGCAGTAACTGACCACAAAAAATAGAGATCTTTAAATTGCCTGAAAAAATAATCCAAAATAATTTTTCTAAGGAACCTCAGTAAACTTCAAAAGAAAACAGAGACAAGTTAACAAAATCAGAGACACAATAAATGAACAAAATAAGTTTAACAAAAAGATTAAAGTTGTATAAAAAATTACCAAAGAGAAGTTCTGGAACAAAAAATCAAAGTGAAGGAAATGAAAAATGTAATAGAGATTATCAATAACACATTTCCTCAAACATAAAGAACAATCTATGAACTAAAATATACAGTAAGTTTTTAAAAGTAGAAAGTAAGTTATTTGAAAATATACAGTAAGTTTTTAAAAGTAGACAGAATGAAGAAAATATGGACTTTATGGGACAGCATCAAATTGGCTAACTTTCACATCACAAGAATTTGAGATGGAAAAGAGAGAGAGAAATGGACAGAAACATTATTTAAATAAATAATGGCTGAAAACTTCTCAAATCTAGAGAAAGATTTAAATACTCAGGTACAAAGAGCTCAAAAGTCTCCAATACGTTCAATCCACACAAAACTATACGAAGTCATATTGTAAGCAAATTGACAAAATTATAAGGCAAAGAGAGACTCTTGTAAGTAGGAAGAGAAAATTTTAAAAACTCACATAAAAAGGAACACCATTTGGCTATCATCAGATTTATTAGCAGAAACTTTTCAAGTGAGGAGAAAATGGGGTGATATATCAAAGCACTAAAAGAAGAAAAATACTGGAAAGCAAGAATACTTTACCTGGCAAATCTATCCTTCAGAAATAAAGGACAGGTAAAGGCTTTCTAGACAAAGAAAAGCCCAGGGAGTTCATCACCACTAAATCCTTACGACAAATTCTGAAGAAAGTTCTTCAAGCTAAAATGAAAGAATGCTAATTAATAACATGAAAACATATGATCATATAAAACATACTGGTAAAAGTGAGTACATAGTCAAACTCAGAATACTTTAGTGCTGTAACTGTTGTGTTAAAATTACATATTTTTAGTGCAAAGGCTAAAAGACAAAACTGTTAAACATGACTACACCTCCAATTAATTTTCAGGGATACACAATATAAAAAGGTGTAAATTGTGATATCAAAAACCTAAAATGTGGGTAGGTACATAAAAGTATATATTTTTTTTGAATGTGATCAAACTCAAGTTGTTATCAGCTCAAAAGAGTCTGTTATAAATAAATATGTGGTGTTTTATATAAGCCTCACGATAACCACAAAAATCTATAGAAGATATGCAAAAGGAAAAGAGAAAAAATAAGGCATATCACTACAGAAAATTATCAAATCACAAAAAATGACAGTTAGGGAGGAAGTAAAAAACAAGGAATGAACAAAAGTACCAGAAAACAATAAACTAAATGGAATTAGTAATTCCTTAGCTATCCATAATTTTGTTGGATATAAATGAATTAAATTCTCCACTCAAAAGATGTAGAGTGTCTGAATGGATAAAAAGCAAAACCCACCTACGTGTTGTTTATAAGAGACTTACATTGGTGTTAAGGACACACAGACTGACAGTGAAGGGATGGAAAAAAGATATTCCATGAAAATAAAACCCAAAACAAAAAGACATGGAATGTGGTTATATGATGATATTCATCAAGAGTATGTAGTAATTTTAAATATTTATGCACCCAGCACTGGAAAATCTAAATGTGCGAAACAAATATTCATATATATGAAGGGAGAGACAAACTGCAATGCAGTAAAAATAGGGATGTACATACTCCACTTTGATCAATGAATAGAACATCCAGACAGCAAATTAATATGGAAATATTGGCCTTCAACTACACTTTAGATCACATGAACCAAAGAGACATGCAGAAATTAGATCTTACAGCAGCAGAATACACATTATTCTCAAGTGCACGTGGAATATTCTCCATAATAGACCATCTGTAATGCCACAAGACAAGTCTTAACAAATATAACTGAAGTCATATGAAGTATCTTTTCTCATCACAATGGCATTAAATTTTATATCAATAACAGGAGGAATATTGGAAATTTTATAAATATTTGAAAATTCAAAAACATTTTCCTTAACAAACAATGGGTCAAAGAAGGTCAAAAGAAAATTTTAAAAATATATTGAAACAAATTAAAATGAAAATACAGTATGGTAAAACTTATGGGATTCATAAAAAGTAGCTCAAAGAGAAAATGTAGTACAAAATACTTATATCAAGAAGGAGGAGTGATCTCAAGTAAACAACTTAATGTTACACTTCAAGGAAGTAGAAAAAGAAGAGTGAACTAAGCCTAATGTTAGTAGAAGAAAAGAAATAATAAATAATAGAGCAGAAATAAGAAATAGAGACTAGAAAAACAATAGATAAGATGAAAATAGTCAAGTGTTCATTTTTTGAAAGATAAACAAAATGTTGAAAAAAAACTTTTAGTTAAGTTTACTAAGAAGAGAAGACTCCGTAAACCCAGGAGGCGGAGCTTGCAGTGAGCTGAGATCCGGCCACTGCACTCCAGTCCGGGCGACAAAGCGAGACTCCGCCTCAAAAAAAAAAAAAAAAAAAAAAAAAAAAAAAGAAGAAGAGAAGACTCAAATAAATATAACTGGAAAGGAAAGAGGAAATATTAAAATTGATGTCACAGAAATACAAATAACCGTAAGAAACTACATGAACAATTATACACTAATAAACTGGATAACATAGAGGAAATGGGTAAATTTTTTGCCATGTGAAACCTACTAAGACTCAATCAGGAAAACCAGAAAATCTGAACAGACCAATAATCAGAAAGGAGAATTAATCAGTAATAAAAATACATCCTATCAAATAAAATCCAGTACCTGATGGCCTCATTGCTGAATTCCACCAAACATTTTATGAAGAATACCAATCCTTCTCAAATTCTTCCAAAAAAAAAAAAAATAAATGAAAAGAAATACTTTAACAACGTCATTTAATGAGGTCAGCATTCCTCTGATACCAAACCTGACAAAGATACCACAAGAAGAGAAAGAGAATGATGACCCGGATGAACACAGATGCAAAAGTCCTCAACAAAAGACTAGCAAACTAAATTCCACAACACATTAAAAAGATCATACAACATCATTAAATTGAAATTACCCTTGAGATGCAAGAATGTTTCAACATCTGAAAATCAACAAATGGAACACACCACATTAACAGAATGAATCATCTCATGAGATGCAGAAAAAAACTTTGGATAAAATTGAAGATACTTCATTATAAAAACTCTCAACAAATTAAGTATAGAAGGAATGTACCTAAACACAAGAAAGACCATGTATCACAAGCCCATGGATAACATCATACTCCACAGTAAAAAGTTGAAAGCTATTTCTCTAAGATCAGGAAGAATTCAAGGATGTACACTCCTGCCACTTTTATTCACCATAGTACTGGAAGTCCTAGCAAAAACAGTTAGGTAAGAAAAGAAAATAAATGTCATCCAAATCATAAAGAAAACAGTAACATCTCTGTTTGCAGATGTCAGGACATTACATATGAAATACACTAAACACTACACCAAAAATAGTTAGAACTCATTAAAAATCTCGTAAAATTTCAGAACAAGAAAAGAACAAAATCATTTATATCTCTATGTGTTAACATTGAACTAAAGAGAAATTGAGAAGAAAATCCCATTTACAATTATATGCCTCAAAAAGAATAAAATGTCAAAAAATAAATTTAACCAAGGAGGTCCAAGTTGTATACACTGAAAATTATAAAATATTAATGAAAGAAATTGAAGACAAAAATAAATAAAAAATATGTCAATGCATGCTATTGGAAACATTTTATACCACCAAAATTTCCATGCTACCCCAAGTGATCTAGAGATTCAATGCTATATGAACAAAAAGATCCTAAAATTTGCACGAATCAACAAAAGACCTGAACAGCACATGCACTCTTGACCAAGAACAATAAAGCTAGAGTCATGACATGCTCTAATTTCAAATTATATTAGAAAACTATGGGAATAAAAACACTCTGGTACTGGCATGAAAACAGACATATAGAACATTAGAACAGAACAGAAAGTTGAGAAATAAATCCAATCACGTATGTTGAACTTATCTTTCACAATGTTGCCAAGAATACACAGTGGGGAACAAATTGTCTCTTCCACAAATGCAGTTGGAATAATTAGATATTCATATAGAAAAGAATAAAATTAGACCCTTATCTTATAGTATACACAAATACCAACTTCAAATAGATTAAAGACACATGTAATACTTGTAACCATAAATCACCTGGGATAACACAAAGGTGAGAATTTCCATGATTTTGGTCTTGGCAATGATTTTTTTTTAATAAAACATAAGCATACAGTATGAAAGATTCCCAAAAAATTAAAATTAAAATTGTTATCTGATCCAGAAATCCCACTTCCAGGTATATATGCAAAGGAAATCATACCACCTTCTAGGAAAGATATCTGCCTTCTATTATTGCTACTATTATTTTGTTGTTGTTGTTGTTGAAATGGAGTATCGCTCTGTTGCCCAGGCTGGAGTGCAGTGGCTCAGTCTTGGCTCACTGCAATGCCTCCTGGTTTGAAGCGATTTTCCTGCCTCAACCTCTTGAGTAGCTGGGACTACAGGCAGCTGATATCATGCTTGGCTAATTTTTGTATTTTTAGTAGAGACAATGTTTCACCATGTTGGCCAGGCTGGTCTTGAACAACTTCAAAAGGTGAAGTGGGAACATGTGATATTTGTCTTTCAGTGCCTGGTTTATTTCACTTAGCATAATGACCTTCAATTCTATCCATGTTGTTGCAAGCGACAGGATTTCATTCTTATTTATGACTGAATAGTACTCCTTCGTGCATATGTTTAGTAGAGGTGGGATTTCATCTTGTTGGCCAGTCTGGTCTTGAATTCCTGACCTCAGGTGATCCGCCCACGTCAGCCTCCCAAAGTGCTGGGATTACAGGCATGAGCCACTACGCCCAGCCTGGATATTTTAATTATGTTCCTTAAAAAGAAGTGCATTGACCATTACAGCTGAATTACTGCTATAATCTTTATATTCTTTTGAAACTCTTCTTTATATTATTATATTACCTATAAAGCTGCTTTTTTGTTTTTGATGCTTAGCCTATTTTTGTCTTAATTAAGTAATAATAGTTATTATGTGTATTAATTGTATAATAAATTGAAGTATACTCTACACTTTTTAGACAGTATATCATAGCTGAGATTGAAATTAGTGTATGTAAATCTATTAAAACTGACATCTGCTAACATGTATAGATTTTGAAAAAATGTTGAAAAAAGTCTATAATGTCTGCTTCCTCATCTGTAAACAAATGATTTTTAACAGATTGTCTCTAGGTGTCTTACAACACCAACATTTTGTGTTCTATAATAGACAGAAGTAAAAGAAGCAGTTTCAAAGAATGTTAAGAATTATACCAATACTTCAGGGGAAAAAAAAAATGTATCTTTTGAACAATTCCCTAGGTAAGTTACACACTTTGTGACGATAAATACCCAACTTTCTAAGGAACATATTTAGAAAACTTCAAGTGCTATGTTTTTGAGAGAATATTATATAATTGGTGCTAGAACTGAAATAAAGTAAGTAGCAGTTTTACAAGTGTTAATAAGTGTAATAAGCAGCAACCATGTCCCTTCATTTTCTTCTTATCACTGAACACAAAATGTAAGGAGAAAATCTTTGTCAAAGTTTTTGAAAAATTTTATTAACATGAAGAGGTCCTTCCCTGTTTCTGTGCTAAACAGTACATTTCAATCAGCAACTAAAGTAAGTGGTATCTGTAATTCTGACCATGAGTTTTGTAACCCTGTGTGATGACAGCTGAAATGTGAGATATGGACCATCAAGTTTGCTTAACACTGATCACAAGCTGCCTTTTCAAATTCAAGGGAACCCAGCATTCTTTTGTTATCATGAATTAATATATCAATAATAAATAAAATTAAATTTTTGTGACAATTTCTTTCTTTTACTCTCTAGGAAGTAAACAGCTGATTTTTTTTTCTATTGGAATTAACATTTTATATTGACTTTGTTTTTCCTTGTTACATGATATCCACTTTTAAAATGAAAACAATGAGATTCTCCAGGAACTTTGACTTTAGTGGAATGAAAAATTCATCTTGTAGCTGGTTGGTAAAAAAAAATAAAAGTAAATATTAGTGGAATTAAGAATATATATGGGCTCTTCCCAATGCATGGTGCAATCCTGTCCACAGGCCCTCATTAGTAAATGGTGTTGGTATTTATCTGAATGGATAGCCACACAGTTTATTTCCATAAAAAATCAGGGTTTAAAATTGGTATTAAGAAAAGGAAGAAAAAGAAAAGAACCCCTAAACCATGGGTTTCTAGCAATGATGAATGAGTAGGGGCAAGGAAGACTCAACCTAAGTAGTATTTTAACAAATCTGTCATGTTTGAATGGTGAGAGCTCCATGGAAGAAAGGAGATGCCAAGTAGTGCTTCAAAGCTTCGGACCACAACCAAAACACAGCATCATTTCAAGCAGAAGCAGCAGCCAAACACTGTTCACTATGATATGGTTCAAAGATGCTGACATCAATATTTAATCATCTACTCACTCATCCAGGAAGAAGGGGAGATCAGTTACTACTGTACTTTGATTGTGTTCAACTCAATCATCATGTTATAAAAACAGCAAGCTGCCATAATAAAAAATAAGGTTTCTCTATCCAGCACCAGTTATCTTCAGTTCTTCACCTCCAAGACTATAAACACCATAACCATATCCAAAGAACATAAGGGAGCAAAAAATCCACACCTGATGTATTAGCTGGGACCACCATATTGTTCAGGCTGAGTTATTCCTCTGCAGTGTTATTTTCCTTATATTTTTGGTGTTTCATCTAATCATAAGGATTTTTATGTTTAAATTATATGTACTCAAAAAATGGGTGTATATATTTATATATAAATTCTGACTGAAGATGCATGGCCATCAATTCAGCGCATGCTACATTGTAGGTACAAGCTTGCAAAGCCTCATTTTTACTGGTACAGCAGCTGTGTGTCAGTGTAAATTGTTCCTATGTCCCTTGTGCATCTCCAAGCTCTGAACAGGATCATGTTACAGACCATTTTGCTCCTTTGGCTGCCGGCATTATCTGACTTAATTCTCCACGTTTTCCTTCCTCCTCTCCCAATCACCTGCAATAAACCATAGCCTTTAAGATTTTGTTTCTTCGGTTTTGATCGCCTGAGGTTTGATCGCTCCAGTTCTAACAGGTTTGGTGGCTATGGATGGTGCAGGGGGTTTTTCTTCTACTTTTTCCCGACAGAAACCAGGCGGGTTGGCCAGTGTTTCAGGTTTCCTTGAATCACACCAGTTTTTAGCTGATGTTCACGAAGAGCAGTGACTACCTGGAACTGTACCCCTAATTAAAGGAAATCCTAAGAAGGTGCATTTCTTTACAGAGCTGTGTCATGCCATCCTTTGGGACCTCTGCTGGAAAAGTAGAATCAACTCTCAAATAATGCCTTTTATTTGCATCTTCTAGTATTATAGATATAGGACAGTACTGTATCATACCTCTGTGAATGTAAAATATCTTGTACCTGCTTTACGATACTTAGTAGTGACTGTGCTTTATCAGAGCTAGTTTTAATTATGTTATTCTAGAATGTTTTCTTTCCAGATGATGATTTAGAAGCTAATTTTTAAAAATGGTACCAGGTATCACAACAGTAACAGAATTTTGCAGTTTTCTGGGTTTTTTTTTACATCCCCCCTCCATTTTTTTTAATGGACTGTGCTGGATGTCTCTATAACTTTGTTCAGATGACTGCAGAACCTGGAAAAACTGTTGCTGCTATTGATCCGTAACATACTGCTGTTATTGGTCTCTCTCTCTATATATACACACACAAATTATATATATATATATATATATATATATATATATATATATATATATATATATAATTTGAATTTTTGGAGACTTTAGCTGTGCTGTCAGCTTTGGAAACAGTATCCCAGTTTACTGTGTTGAGTTGGCATTGTACAGAAATTATTAGCCATATTGGTCTACAAACATTAAACTTATTTTTTTTCGATTTGTACAGGGATAATGCACTGTATTAAATACATAAGGTCTTATCTACATGGGTTTGATTACAGAAACTGATAAAGTATTCTCTAAATAATGAAAAAAAATCAGAGTTTTATCCACATAATCAGCAACATTGATATATGCACAAAAATGTGCTAAGTAGCATAAAAGAAAAAAATGCAAAACCACTTGCCCTAGTATGAGAAACAAGAAATAAACACACATACACACACATAAACACACACACACACACACACACTATAAATATTGATAGTTGACAAGCAGAACTGAATGGAGAATGACAAAGTGAGAATTGCGCCCCATAGACATTTACTTTAAAAGCTTATTTGCCTGGAGCAAGGCAAATTTTGAAAGTGTCAAGTTTTATCAAGCAATTTTAACACATACATGTAAATTCTTTAGGTAAACTATTTATTTAAATCTCATGCAATCTTTTGAAGCAGGTATTATTTTCTCCCAATTTTATAGGTTAAGAAACTGAGATTTATGGAGATTAAGTTACTTAATCAAGATAAAATAGCTAACAAGTGATAATGTTAGTTTTTAAAATCTAGGCCTATATGCCCACTGATCTAAAATTCTTAATAAATTCAGATGCTACACTTTCTAAATTCCTCTGTATATTTCATTAGAAAAAAAGATCTGATTTGTTTTCTTTATTATTCTATTTTTTTGTGTTCAGCAAAATTCCAGGTATATATATTAGATATACAGGAAATATTTGTAGAGTAAATGAATGAACAGTAAAAGCATAAAATATGGGGGTTTTTAAGAAAAAAGACAGAAAAGAATATACCCAAAATGTATATAGCATATGGTTCATTGACCACTATAAATGAAATATAGACATAACATTCACTAAATATAGAAAAATAAAATAGAAGAAGTAGAATTCTCCAAGTCAGCTCTGGTAGCAGGAGATTTGGCAAAGAACCTCTATCAAGTGAATGAAGAAAACAGAGATGTTAAAAAAGAAAATCATAATGGAGAAAGATGACATTGGCATTAGCTCATTTTAAAATAATGTTTTCTTTAGAATATCTTTAAATTTTCAGAAAAGTTGCAAATACAGTACAGAGTATTCCCATGTATTCAACACCCAGTTTCCCCCCTTATATTAATAAATTGCCTTAGTAAGGCACATTTGTCAAAACTGACAAATCAATACTGATACATTACTGCTAACTAAAGCCCATACTTTTTTCAATTTTCTTAATTTTAACTAATGTGTTTTTTCTATTACAAGACTTCATGGAAGATATTACATTATATTAGTTATCATGTCCCCTTAGGCTCCTCTTGTCTATGACAGATTCTTAGAATTTCTTTGTTTATGATGACATTGTCAGGTTTGTAAAGTATTAATGAAGTAATTTGTAGAATGTCATTTAATTGGAATATGTCTAATTTTTTCCCATGAATAGACTGGTTATGTTTTTTTTTTTTTTTCAGAAGATTGCGGAGGTAAAGTGCCTTTAGAATCACATTATATCAAGGGTACATGCTATGAACACAACTTCTCACGGGCAGTGTTAACCTTGATCACTTGGCAAAGTTAGTGTTTGTCAGGGTTCTTCAACTATCAAAGTCAGTATTTTTACCCCTTCACATACTGTGCAGCTCAAAAGAATGTCACCATATTCAGCCCACACTTAACTAGCGGAGCTCCTTGTGGGGGTAGTATCTAATTTAAATTATTTGGAATTCTTCTAAATGGGACATTTGTTTATTGTCCCCCATTTAGTTATTTATTCATTTATTTATGTCAGTGTGAACTCATACATACTTGTTTTTTCCTTAGGTTACACTACAATGTAATTTATTCATTTTGTTTTTCAAATTCTTTCATCTTTGGCTATTAAGATCTCTGTTTTTGTTTCATTTTGTTGTGTTTTTGTTTTGAGTCAGGGTCTTGCTCTATTGCCCAGGCTGAAGTGCAGTGGTGTGATCATGGCTCACTGCAGTCCCAAACTCAGGGGTCTAAGTGATCCTCTTGCCTCAACCTTTCACATAGCTGGAACTATAAGTATGTTCTACCACACAAAGTCAGGTGTTTTATATTTTGTACAGGTTCAGTCTTGCTCTGTTGCCCAGACTGTTCTGGAAATCCTGGCCTAAACTAATCCTCCTTCCTCAGTCTCCAAAAGTGCTGGAATTACATGGGTGAGCCACTATTCACAGCTGGGAGCTCTTTAAGTAAACTCCTATGCTAATTTGGCATATCCAATCATTATGTATGTGTGTGTTTCCTATCATTTAATTGTTGAGTATTTCCTTTACTTTCTGTCATTACACAATGTTCCAAGTTTATCTTCTATATTTCTTAAAATGTCCTAAAATCCATTATTTCCCAGGTAAATCTGCTCCTGTTTATTGGATAAAGGTACTAAAAACCAGACCAAGTTTATTGGATCTGGTTTCTCGGTGTTCTTATTGTTATTGATGTGTCATTTTTTCAAGGTCTTCTCAGCTAGCAGATCAATAGATGTATGTGTGAATACTAGCCCATGTGTGTACAAATATTTATCAATCTAAGGTTACTCATTTATTCATCTCTATCTATATGAAGTAATTATTAGTTCATACTTTTATTTCTAACTCTAATCAATTACAACAATGATAAATCTAGTTATTTTTATTTGCTTGTTCTCCAGAAGTAAGAAAAAAAGCTATTATCATCTGACATTCATTTACTTGTTTATTCTAGCACACATTTATACTAGTTTCAGAATTGTTAGTCCATACCTTATCAACCAAAATACACCAGACATGCCCTACAAGAAATGCTAGAAAGAGTTCTTCAAGCCAAAATGAAAGCATACTAGATGTTAATGTGAAACTAGATGAAAATATAACTATATTTAGTGAAGTTAAATACATCAACAGTATGGAAACCAAGATTATTGTAATATCAACTTGGAAAAACTTTTTAAATTTTTCTTCAGAATTAAAAAAAACAGTGCATAAAAAGGTGTAAGTCTATCTTAATGAATGCACAATATATAAGGATGTACTTTGTGATATTAATAATATATAGCAGTAGGGCAGAGGGATAAAGAAGTAGAGTCTATGTATGCAAATAAAGTTTAATTGATATCAATTTAAAATAGATTGTTGTGACTTTAAGATATTATATTCAATCCCTATAATAACCACAAAGAAAGTATCTATGGAATATACACAAAAACAAATAAGAAGAGAATTAAAACATGCTATAATAAAAACTCAACTAAACAAGAGAAAGAAGAAGTAATAGAGGGAATGATGAATGCAGCAATTAATAAGCATACAGAAAATAATAACAAGATTGCAAAATAAGTCCCTCCCTATAAGAATTTTTTAAAAATATAAATGTACTAAATTCCTCAATTGAAAGGCATAGATAAGTGGATGAATTGTTTTAAAATAATCGAATTACATTATGTGTATGAGAGACTCATTATAGATATAAGGATGTATAGAGTTTGAAAATAAAAAGATGGGAAATACATTCCATGCAAATTAATAACCAAAGAAGTGCAGTGGTGGCTATACTAATAATAGAATAAAACAGTCTTTATGTAAAAGAAAAACTGTTATGACACAAAAAAAGAACATTATATGTTGATAGGAGGTTTAACTAACCAAGAATATATAACAATTATAAGCAAATATGTACCAAACATCAAAGCTCCAAAGTATGTAAAGCAAACATTCACAGAACTGAACATATACATAGAAAATTCTATAATAAGAGCTAGAGACATAAACAGGAGTAGATCATTCAATAACAGAAAGAACACAAAAAAAATTGGTAGAAAATAGGAAAGTTCATAGTACTACAGATCAAGTTGACATAATAGACATATACAGAATGTTCCTCACATTGAGAACTGAATATACATTTTCTTCAAGTGATTATGGAACAATCTTCAGGAAATTCCATATTTTATATCACAAGTTTCAATAAATTTTTAAAGATTAAAATTCAACGAATATCATATCTGAACTCAATTCAGTGGAATACAACCAGAAATCAAGAACAAAAGGAACAATGAAAAATTCACAAATATGTGAAAACTGAAAAAACACACTCTTGACCAACCAATAGATCTAGGAAGTAACTATTAAAAATATTTTAAAAAATTGTGGAAGAAATGAAAATTAAATACAACAAGCCAAAAGGTATGAGATGCAGCAAAACAAGTAATAAGAGGACAATTTAGAACTATAAGCAATTATATTAAAAGGGAAGAAAAATCTCAAATCAAAAGCCTAATTTTATACCTTAAGAAACTAGGAAAGAAAAGTTTAAACACAAATCTAGCAGAAGGATGAAAATAACAAAAATAAGACAGGAGACAAACAATACAGATAATTTAAAATTTGAGAAAATTGATAACATCATGAGATGATTCTTGTAAAATGTTAAACAAATTGAAAAGTCTTTAGCTTCATTGACTAAGCACAAAAAGATAATACTCAAATGCCTAATTCAGACATAATAGAGAGGACATGACTATTGACTTTATAGAAATAAACAGGATTGCCAGATGTTACTATGCTATAAAAACCTATAGCTATTAAGAAGATTGAAACAGTAATTAAAAACTTTACAACAAAGAAAATCCACAAACATTTGACTTCACTGGTAACACATTTGAAGAACTAACACCAATCCTTCTTAATCTCTTTTAAAAATTTAAGAGTACAGAATATTTTCAAGCCCATACTGTGAGGTCAGCATGGCCCTGATAGCAAAGACAAAGGCATTATAAAACACTCTAAACCATTATCTCCGATGGATGTTGATAAAAATATCCTCAAAAATTACTCACAATGTAAAAGTGATGGCATATTAAAAGGACTTATAAATCATGAACAAGTAGTATTAATTTATAAAATCTAAGGATGCTCTACCATACTAAAATCAATTAATGTAATATGCCACATTAACAGAATAAAGAGGAAAATAATATTAATCATCTTAATTGATGCAGAAAAAAATTTAATTCAACATCACTTGATTAAAAAAGTTAACGCTATGAAACAAAACTATTTCAACATAATAAAATTCATATATAAAAAACACGGTTAACATCATAATCAATCAATGGTGAAAGACTAAAAGTTTTTCTTCCAAGATCAGGAAATCATAATCAATGGTGAAAGACTAAAAGCTTTTCTTCTAAAATCAGGAAAAAGACAAGATTGTCTCCTTTCATAATTTTTATTTTATTTTATTCATTTTTATTTTTATAATATGGGAAGTCCTAGTTAAAAGAGTTAAGCAAAAATAAATAAATAAATAAATAAACAAACACAAACAAACAAACAAACAAACAAATAAATAAGTAGAAGTCTTCCAAATTGGAAAGGAGACAGTAAAATTATGTCTATTTGCAAATGGCATTATCTTAAATGCAGAAAACTTAAAATATTCCACCAAAAATGCCCCCAATAGAACAAATAAATGAATTCAGCAAATTTGTAGGACACACAATTAATATGTAAATATTACTTGTGTTTCTATACATCAACAATGAACAGTTCAAAAAGAAATTCATTTACAATAAGTTCAAAAAATAAAACATTTAGAAATCAACTTAACCAAAGAGGTGAACAATTGGACTTTAAAAACTACCGGCTAGGGGGCGGAGCAAGATGGCCAAATAGGAACATCTCCAGTCTCCAACTCCCAGCGGGAACGACACAGAAAACCGGTGATTTCTGTATCTTCAACCGAGGTACTGGGGACATCTCACTAGGGAGTGCCGGACAATCGGTGCTGGTCAGTTGCTGCAGCCTGACCAGCAAGAGCTGAAGCAGGGCGAGGCATCGCCTCACCTGGGAAGGGCAAAGGGGAAGGGTATCCCTTTTCATAGCCAGGGGAACTGAGACACACAACACCTGGAAAATCGGGTAACTCCCACCCCAATATCGCGCTCTAAGCAAACGGGCACACCAGAAGAATATATCCCTCAGCTGGCGGGAAGGGTCCCACGCCCACGGAGCCTCCCTCATTGTTAACACAGCAGTCTGCGGCAATCTAACCTCGAGGCAGCAGCGAGGCTGGGGGAGGGGCGCCCGCGATTGCTGAGGCTTAAGTAGTTAAACAAAGCCGCTGGGAAGCTCGAACTGGGTGGAACTCACAGCAGCTCAAGGAAACCTGCCTGTCTCTATAGACTCCACCTCTGGGGGCAGGGTTCAGCTAAAAAAACAACAGGGGAAGCAACAGAGGCCTGAGCAGACGCGAACGACTCTGTCTGACAGCTTTGAAGAGAGCAGTGGATCTCCCAACACGGAGGTTGAGATCTGAGAACAGACAGACTGCCTGCTCAAGTGGGTCACTGACCCCTGAGTAGCCTAACTGGGAGACATCCCCCACTAGGGGCAGTCTGACACCCCACACCTCACAGGGTGGAGTACACCCCTGAGAGGAAGATTCCAAAGTAAGAATCAGACAGGTACACTCGCTGTTCAGCAATATTCTATCTTCTGCAACCTCTGTTGCTGATACCCAGGCAAACAGTGTCTGGAGTGGACCTCAAGCAATCTCCAACAGACCTATAGCTGAGGGTCCTGACTGTCAGAAGGAAAACTATCAAACAGGAAGGACACCTATACCAAAACCCCATCAGTACGTCACCATCATCAAAGACCAGAGACAGATAAAACCACAAAGATGGGGAAAAAGCAGGGTAGAAAAGCGGGAAATTCAAAAAATAAGAGCGTATCTCCCCCTGCAAAGGAGCGCAGCCCATCACCAGCAACGGATCAAAGCTGGTCAGAGAATGACTTTGACGAGATGAGAGAAGAAGGCTTCAGTCCATCAAACTTCTCAGAGCTAAAGGAGGAATTACGTACCCAGTGCAAAGAAACTAAAAATCTTGAAAAAAGAGTGGAAGAATTGACAGCTAGACTAATTAATGCAGAGAAGGTCATAAACGAAATGACAGAGATGAAAACCATGACACGAGAAAAACGTGAGAAATGCACAAGCTTCAGTAACCGACTCGATCAACTGGAAGAAAGAGTATCAGCGATTGAGGATCAAATGAATGAAATGAAGCGAGAAGAGAAACCAAAAGAAAAAAGAAGAAAAAGAAATGAACAAAGCCTACAAGAAGTATGGGATTATGTAAAAAGACCAAATCTACATCTGATTGGGGTGCCTGAAAATGAGGGGGAAAATGGAACCAAGTTGGAAAACACTCTTCAGGATATCATCCAGGAGAACTTCCCCAACCTAGTAGGGCAGGACAACATTCAAATTCAGGAAATACAGAGAACGCCACAAAGATACTCCTCCAGAAGAGCAACTCCAAGACACATAATTGCCAGATTCACCAAAGTTGAAATGAAGGAAAAAATCTTAAGGGCAGCCAGAGAGAAAGGTCGGGTTACCCACAAAGGGAAGCCCATCAGACTAACAGCAGATCTCTCGGCAGAAACTCTACAAGCCAGAAGAGAGTGGGGGCCAATATTCAACATTCTTAAAGAAAAGAATTTTAAACCCAGAATTTCATATCCAGCCAAAGTAAGTTTCATAAGTGAAGGAGAAATAAAATCCTTTACAGATAAGCAAATGCTTAGAGATTTTGTCACCACCAGGCCTGCCTTACAAGATACCCTGAAGGAAGCCCTAAACATGGAAAGGAACAACCGGTACCAGCCATTGCAAAAACATGCCAAAATGTAAAGACCATCGAGGCTAGGAAGAAACTGCATCAACTAACGAGCAAAATAACCACTTAATATCATAATGGCAAGATCAAGTTCACACATAACAATATTAACCTTAAATGTAAATGGACTAAATGCTCCAATTAAAAGACACAGACTGGCAAACTGGATAAAGAGTCAAGACGCATCAGTCTGCTGTATTCAGGAGACCCATCTCACATGCAGAGACATACATAGGCTCAAAATAAAGGGATGGAGGAAGATCTACCAAGCAAATGGAGAACAAAAAAAAGCAGGGGTTGCAATCCTAGTCTCTGTTAAAACAGACTTTAAACCATCAAAGATCAAAAGAGACAAAGAAGGCCATTACATAATGGTAAAGGGATCAATTCAACAGGAAGAGCTAACTATCCTAAATATATATGCACCCAAAACAGGGGCACCCAGATTCATAAAGCAAGTCCTTAGAGACTTACAAAGAGACTTAGACTCCCATACAATAATAATGGGAGACTTCAACACTCCACTGTCAACATTAGACAGATCAATGAGACAGAAAGTTAACAAGGATATCCAGGAATTGAACTCATCTCTGCACCAAGCAGACCTAATAGACATCTATAGAACTCTCCACCCCAAATCAACAGAATATACATTCTTCTCAGCACCACATCGCACTTATTCCAAAATTGACCACATAATTGGAAGTAAAGCACTCCTCAGCAAATGTAAAAGAACAGAAATTATAACAAACTGTCTCTCAGACCACAGTGCAATCAAACTATAGCTCAGGACTAAGAAACTCAATCAAAACTGCTCAACTACATGGAAGCTGAACAACCTGCTCCTGAATGACTACTGGGTACATAATGAAATGAAGGCAGAAATAAAGATGTTCTTTGAAACCAATGACAACAAAGATACAACATAGCAGAATCTCTGGGACACATTTAAAGCAGTGTGTAGAGGGAAATTTATAGCACTAAATGCCCACAAGAGAAAGCAGGAAAGATCTAAAATGGACACTCTAACATCACAATTAAAAGAACTAGAGAGGCAAGAGCAAACACATTCAAAAGCTAGCAGAAGGCAAGAAATAACTAAGATCAGAGCAGAACTGAAGGAGATAGAGACACAAAAAACCCTCCAAAAAATCAATGAATCCAGGAGTTGGTTTTTTGAAAAGATCAACAGAATTGACAGACCGCTAGCAAGACTAATAAAGAAGAAAAGAGAGAGGAATCAAATAGATGCAATAAAAAATGATAAAGGAGATATCACCACCGACCCCACAGAAATACAAACTACCATCAGAGAATACTATAAACACCTCTACGCAAATCAACTAGAAAATCTAGAAGAAATGGATAATTTCCTGGACACTTACACTCTCCCAAGACTAAACCAGGAAGAAGTTGAATCCCTGAATAGACCAATAGAAGGCTCTGAAATTGAGGCAACAATTAATAGCCTACCCACCAAAAAAAGTCCAGGACCAGATGGATACACAGCTGAATTCTACCAGAGGTACAAGGAGGAGCTGGTACCATTCCTTCTAAAACTATTCCAATCAATAGAAAGAGAGGGAATCCTCCCTAACTCATTTTATGAGGCCAACATCATCCTGATACCAAAGCCTGGCAGAGACACAACAAAAAAAGAGAATTTTAGACCAATATCCCTGATGAACATCGATGCGAAAATCCTCAATAAAATACTGGCAAACCGGATTCAGCAGCACATCAAAAAGCTTATCCACCATGATCAAGTGGGCTTCATCCCTGGGATGCAAGGCTGGTTCAACATTTGCAAATCAATAAACATAATCCAGCATATAAACAGAACCAAAGACAAGAACCACATGATTATCTCAATAGATGCAGAAAAGGCTTTTGACAAAATTCAACAGCCCTTCATGCTAAAAACGCTCAATAAATTCGGTATTGATGGAACGTACCTCAAAATAATAAGAGCTATTTATGACAAACCCACAGCTAATATCATACTGAATGGGCAAAAACTGGAAAAATTCCCTTTGAAAACTGGTACAAGACAGGGATGCCCTCTCTCACCACTCCTATTCAACATAGTGTTGGAAGTTCTGGCTAGGGCAATCAGGCAAGAGAAAGAAATCAAGGGTATCCAGTTAGGAAAAGAAGAAGTCAAATTGTCCCTGTTTGCAGATGACATGATTGTATATTTAGAAAACCCCATCGTCTCAGCCCAAAATCTCCTTAAGCTGATAAGCAACTTCAGCAAAGTCTCAGGATACAAAATTAATGTGCAAAAATCACAAGCATTCTTATACACCAGTAACAGACAAGCAGAGAGCCAAGTCAGGAATGAAATTCCATTCACAATTGCTTCAAAGAGAATCAAATACCTAGGAATCCAACTTACGAGGGATGTCAAGGACCTCTTCAAGGAGAACTACAAACCACTGCTCAGTGAAATCAAAGAGGACACAAACAAATAGAAGAACATACCATGCTCATGGATAGGAAGAATCAATATCGTGAAAATGGCCATACTGCCCAAGGTTATTTATAGATTCAATGCCATCCCCATCAAGCTACCAATGAGTTTCTTCACAGAATTGGAAAAAATTGCTTTAAAGTTCATATGGAACCAAAAAAGAGCCCACATTGCCAAGACAATCCTAAGTCAAAAGGACAAAGCTGGAGACATCACGCTACCTGACTTCAAACTATACTACAAGGCTACAGTAACCAAAACAGCATGGTACTGGTACCAAAACAGAGCTATAGACCAATGGAACAGAACAGAGTCCTCAGAAATAATACCACACATCTACAGCCATCTGATCTTTGACAAACCTGAGAGAAACAAGAAATGGGGAAAGGATTCCCTATGTAATAAATGGTGCTGGGAAAATTGGCTAGCCAGAAGTAGAAAGCTGAAACTGGATCCTTTCCTTACTCCTTATACGAAGATCAATTCAAGATGGATTAGAGACTTAAATGTTAGACCTAATACCATAAAAACCCTAGAAGAAAATCTAGGTAGTACCATTCAGGACATAGGCATGGGCAAGGACTTCATGTCTCAAACACCAAAAGCAATGGCAGCAAAAGCCAAAATTGACAAATGGGATCTCATTAAACTAAAGAGCTTCTGCACAGCAAAAGAAACTACCATCAGAGTGAACAGACAACCTACAGAATGGGAGAAAATTTTTGCAATCTACTCATCTGACAAAGGGCTAATATCCAGAATCTACAAAGAACTCAAACAAATATACAAGAAAAAAACAAACAACCCCATCAAAAAGTGGGCAAAGGATATGAACAGACATTTCTCAAAAGAAGACATTCATACAGCCAACAGACACATGAAAAAATGCTCATCATCACTGGCCATCAGAGAAATGCAAATCAAAACCACAATGAGATACCATCTCACACCAGCTAGAATGGCAATCATTAAAAAATCAGGAAACAACAGGTGCTGGAGAGGATGTGGAGAAATAGGAACACTTTTACACTGTTGGCGGGATTGTAAACTAGTTCAACCATTATGGAAAACAGTATGGCAATTCCTCAAGGATCTAGAACTAGATATACCATATGACCCAGCCATCCCACTACTGGGTATATACCCAAAGGATTATAAATTATTCTACTACAAAGACACATGCACACGTATGTTTATTGCAGCACTATTCACAATAGCAAAGACTTGGAATTAACCCAAATGTCCATCTGTGACAGACTGGATTAAGAAAATGTGGCACATATACACCATGGAATACTATGCAGCCATAAAAAGGATGAGTTTGCGTCCTTTGTAGGGACATGGATGCAGCTGGAAACCATCATTCTTAGCAAACTATCACAAGAACAGAAAACCAAACACCGCATGTTCTCACTCATAGGTGGGAACTGAACAATGAGATCACTTGGACTCTGGAAGGGGAACATCACACACCTAGGCCTATCATGGGGAGGGGGGAGGGGGGAGGGATTGCATTGGGGAGTTACACATGATATAAATGATGAATTGATGGGTGCTGACGAGTTGATGGGTGCAGCACACCAACATGGCACAAATATACATATGTAACAATCCTGCACGTTATGCACATGTGCCCTAGAACCTAAAGTACACAAAAAAAAAAAAAAAAAAAAAAAAAAAAAAACTACTGGCTAGGCATGTTGGCTCACGCCTATACTCTCAGCACTTTGGGAGGCTGAGACAGGAGGATTTCTTGATGCCAGGAGGTTGAGAACAGCCTGGGCAATAGTAAGACTCCATCTCTACAAAACAGACAAACGAAAAACTACAAAATTTTGCTGAAAGAAATTAAATAAGACACCGATAAATAGAAAGACATACCTTATTTATAGATTGAAAACCATATTTTCAAAATGAAAATACTATACAAAATTATCTACAAATTAAATACAAGCCCTTTCAAAGTCCTAATGATGTTATTTCAGAAGTAGAAAAATCCACTCTACAATTCATATGAAATCTCAAAGGACTGCATAGGCACAATATTGAAGAAGAAAAAGAAAATAGTTGGAGATCCCACACTTCCTAATTTCTCCAGATATTTAGGAATTTGAAGGATTCTTATCTTGGTCCTGTGGTTTAAAAAAAAAAAAAAAAAAAAAAGCATTTTCAGGAGAGGAACCAAAGATATGGCCAAAGGACCATTTGTTAAGGAGATTAGTGGGGATATAACAAAACTGTGTCTTATTCATTAGGACAACAGAATAATGAATTTAAAGGCACTTTGCAAATTACTCCTGCCATCCCTCTCACCACAGGCTCAGAAAGCCAAGGCCTGGAAAATAAAAATATGTCAAAAGAGAGGCCTGGAGTGCCCTAAAGATTTTCTGGCTTGCTGCTTAGGGCCACCTCAAGTCTCTGCTTCCCGCATTCTAGCAGGGCACTGCTGGTTAGCCAAGGCAGCCTAGGTGACACTTGGACCACTGCTCCCCAGGGAACAGATACTTAGTTTTGGTATTGTCCATGTGATCCTATCTCTGCAGTGTCACAGAGTGCTGAAGCTGTAGAGCCATGGTGGTCTCCACTTAGGTTTCAATGAATATATCAGAAAGCCTGGGGGCACAAACAGATACCTGCTTTAGGGATAGGGCCACCATAGAGAGTTACCATTAGGGCTATGCCTAGAGGAGCCATAGAGTGGGATTACTTCCAAGACCCTAGAACTGACAGCAACCAGTGTGCAATGCTAGTTGGGAAGAGCTTCAGGCATGAAACATCAACCTGTGAGAAATGCTGCATGGGCTGAGCTCAGCATAGCTATAAGGATGAGGCTGCCCAAGATGATGGGGGTTGAACCCTCACCCAAGTGTGCCCAGAAGGCAGGATATGGGGTCAAGAAAGATTATTCTGGAGCCTTAATATTTGATGTTATTTGCACTGTTGGGTTTAAGACTTATTTGGGACCAGTTACCCGACCCCCCCCTTTTTTTTTCTGATTTCTCCCTTATGGGATGGAAATGTCTACACTATGCCTGTCCCACCATTGCATTTTAGACGTAGATAACTTGTTCAATTTCACAGGTTTACAAATGAAGGGAAATTTGGCTCAGGATAAATCATGTCTTCAGTCTCACCAATATCTGATTTAGATGCTACTCGAGACTGAACTTTGATCTGCCACTGGAAAGATTTAAGACATTTCTACTGAATAGAATAAATGCATTTTGTATATGAGAAGGACATGAGTTTTGGAAAATCAGGTGTATAATGCTATGGTTTGAATGGTTGCTTCTCCAAATCTCATGTTGAATTTTAATTTTTATTGTAAGAGTATTAAGATATGGGAACCTTAAAAGATGATTAAGCCATGATGATTTCACCCTCATGGGTGGGACTCTTGCTGTTATAGGAAGGTGAGTTCAGCCCCCTCTTGTCCTCTTTCTCACCCTCTCACATTCTTTCATGTGATGACACAGCAAGAAGGCCCTCATGAGATCTTGGCACCTTGATATTAGACTTTCAAGCCTTCAGAAATTTGAGTCAATAAATTTCTCTTCATTAAAAATTATCTAGTCTCAGATATTCTGTTATCACAGCACAGAGCAGACTGAGACATGAGGATTTATGAGCTCAAGAATCAAGGTGTAGAAAGGAAAGTGCCACCACTTCCATTAAAATCTCTATTTCCTCTCTAGAAAAATTTTCACCTATGTTTCCTGTGACTTTATACTTTTTTGTCCTAGAGTTTTTAGTTCCAGAAGGAGAAATGCTTCCAGCAGAAGACACAATACTTCGATTGAACTGCACATTAAGACTATCACCCAGCTCCATGGAGCTCCTCATATGCCACTGAACTAACAGGCAAGCAAGGAAGTTTTGATGTTGACTGGCATAATTAATCTTGACTACCAATAGAAAAGTGGACTATTATTCCACAATGGAGGTAATGGAGAGTATGTTTGGAATACAGATTCCTTAAATTGTCTCTTGTTATTACCATGACCTGTAATTAAAGTCAGAAAACTATAACAACCCAATCCAGGCATGACTCCGAATGGTCCAAAGATTTCAGGAATGAAGCCTTAGGTAACTCCATCAGGTAAAGAACAATGATCAGCTGAGGTGCTTAGTGAAGGCAAAGTGAATACACAATGGGTAAAAAAGAAGGTAATTGGAAATGTTAGCTGTGAACATGTAACCAGTTACAGAAAGAAGAACTATAAATGCCATGGGTATTTATTCCTTGTTATGAATATATTTGTGTATATATATACATATATTAAGCAAATATCATTGTTATCTTTCCTTTCTTACTCCCTTATCATGTAACATATGATGTATTGACTTTTTATCAGTAATTATTAATTTTGAATCACAGTATTAAGTTATAGGTTATCAGGAAAAGACTAAACATAACTGAAGTGCTTTATGTCTTCTTTTGCAGGAAGAATTAGTGTGTTTTCTGTTGTACACAGGATAGCTGTATCATGACAGGTAAAATTGTGACCTTGTTATTGGTTTTATTTGGAGATTAAGTATGCTTGAAGAAGATGCAAGTGGGGGCCATTTTGACAAGGGATGGATTTATGATGATTAATTTTGTGTGTCAACTTGACTGGGCTAAGGCATGTCTAGATAGCTTGTAAAACACTATTTCTGTAAGTGTGTTCCCAGAAGAGATCAACACTTGAATTGGTGAATCAATTAAAATAGATTGCCTGGTCCAATGTATGTGGGCATCATCCAAGCACATGAGGGCCTGAATAGAACAAAACAACAGACAAAGTATAAATTCACTCTCTCTGCTTGAGCTGAGGCATTCAACTTCTGCCCTCGGACATCAGTTCTCCGGTGTCTCAGGCTTTCAGACTCATACTAGGGTTTATACCATCCACGGGCTGACTAACTCTCAAGACTTTAAACCTGGACTGAATAACAACACTGCCTTTCCTGGTTCTCCAGTTTGTAGATGGCACATCATGGGAGTTCTAGTTCCCCCTAATCATATGGGCCAATTGCTGTAATAAATCTCCTCTTATTTATCTGTATCTATCTATATCTATATCTATATCTATATCTATATCTATATCTATATCTTATTGATTCTTTATGAAGAACCCTGATAAATATAGTTGTATAACTGTACATTTACCAAAAATCACTAAATTTTGCACATACTATAAATGGGTGAATTATACGGTATGTAATTTTAACTTGATACTGTTATTTTTTTAAGTACCAATGGCCTAATACACATAAAAAAAGCTATTTACAGATATAAAAAGGGAAAACCTCATCATGCTAGTAGCAGCAACAACAAAACATACAAATTAACATAAAAATGTGTAAAGCATTTAAAAAGAAAATCTCAAAACCTTTCTAAAGACAGAAAAATAATCAGAAACAGGAGGGAAGAGCAAGATGGTCAGGTAAATGCAGCCAAGTGAAACAGCTCCCACTAGGACTAAGATGACTAATGTGCCTCTAACAGATATTCAGAGAAGGCACTGAGATTGAATGAAGGGAACACACAGAAGTTGGAATGAAGAGGGAGAAACCTGGGACTTTAAACCAAAAAAGAGTAAAAAAGGCAAAAAAAAAAAAAAAAAAAGGCATTGCATAATGGTAAGGGTTCAATTCAACAAGAATTTTTGAACTATCTTAAATATATATGCACCCATCACAGATGCACTCAGATTCACAAAACAAATTCTTAGAAATCTTCAAAGAGAAGCTGGGCGCGGTGGCTCAAGTCTGTAATCCCAGCACTTTGGGAGGCCGAGACGGGCGGATCACGAGGTCAGGAGATCGAGTCCATCCTGGCTAACACGGTGAAACCCCGTCTCTACTAAAAAATACAAAAAACTAGCCAGGTGAGGTGGCGGGCGCCTGTAGTCCCAGCTACTCAGGAGGCTGAGGTAGGAGAATGGTGTAAACCCGGAAGGCGGAGCTTGCAGTGAGCTGAGATCCGGCCACTGCACTCCAGCCCAGGCGACAGAGCGAGACTCTGTCTCAAAAAAAAAAAAAAAAGAAATCTTCAAAGAGAGACTTTCACACAGTAATAGTGGGAGACTTTAATGCCCCACTGACAATACTAGAACATCAATACAGAAAATTAACAAAGATGTTCAAAACTTGGACTCAGTACTGGATCAAATAGACCTGACAGACATCTACAGAACTGTCCACTGAAAAACATCAGAATACACATTCTTGTCATCACCACGTAACACATACTCTAAAATCAGTCACACAATCAGGAGTAAAACACTCCTCAGCAAATGCAAAATAATTGAAATCATAACAAACTTTTGGACCACAGCGCAATCAAATTAGAAATCAAGATTAAGAAATTTACTCAAAACCATACAATTAAATGGAAATTGACTCACCTGCTCCTGAAGGACTTTTGGGTGAATAATGAAATTAAGGTTGAAATCAAGAAGTTATTTGAAACTAACGAAAACAAAGATAGAGCATACCAGAATCTCTGGAACACAGCTAAGGCAGTGTTAAGAGCAAAATTTATAGCACCAAATGCCCTTATCAAAAAGTTAGAGAAATCTCACTTTACCAACCTAACATCACCACTTAAAAGAATTAAAGAACCAAGAGCAAACCATTCTTAAAGCTGGCAAAAGACAGGAAATAACCAAAATCAGAGCTGAACTGATGGAGATTGAGACACAAAAAACCATTTTTGAAAAAAATCAATGAATCCAGGAGGTTTTATATATATATATTAGGCTACTAGCTGGACTAATAAAGAAGAAAAGAGAGATGATTCAAATAAACAAACAGAACAACGGGGAGGATGTTACCACTGACAACAAAGAAAGGCAGAAAAACATCTGAGAACGCTATGAATATCTTTATGCACATAAGCTAGAAAATCTAGAAGAAATGGGTTATTTCCTAGACATACACCCTCCCAAGACTGAACCAGCAAGAAATTGAATTCCTGAACAGACCAACAATGATCTCTGAAACTGAGTCAGTAATAAGTAGCCTATCAGCCAAAAAAGCCTAGGACCAGGTGAATTCATAGCTGAATTATACCAGATGTACAAAGAAGAGTTGGTACCATTCCTACTGAAAATACTCCAAAAAAGTTGAGGAGGAACTCCTGCCTAACTCATTCTATGAGGCTATGAGGTCAGCATCACCCTGATATCAAAACCTGGCAGAGAGACAACAAAAAAAGAGAAAACTTTAGGTCAATATTCCTGAGAAACACTGACACAAAAACATTCAACGAAATACTAGCAAACCGAATCCATAAGTGCATCAAAAAGTTTAGCAACCACAGTAAAGTAGGATTTATCTCTGGGATGCAAGGTTAGTTCAACATGTGCAAATCAATAAATGCGATTCATCACATAAACATCAGTACAGACTAAAACAACATAATTATCTCAATAGATGCAGAAAATGCTTTCAATAAAATTTAATATTGCTTCATGTTAAAAACTCAATAACCTGGGCAGTGAAGGAACATACCTCAAAATAATAATAGCCACCTGTGACAACGCCACAGCCAATATCATACTGAATAGGCAAAAGCTGGAAGCATTTCTATTAAAAATCTGAACAAGTCAACGATGCCGTCTCTCACCACTCTTATTTAAGATAGTATTGGAAGTCCTAGCCAGGACAATCAAGCAAGAGAAAGAAATACAGTGCATCCAAATAAGAAGAGAGGAAGTCAAACTACCCATTTGCAGACAACATGATCCGATATCTACAAAACCACAGTCTTAGCCCAAAATCTTCTTAAGCTGATAAACAACTTCAACAAATTCTCATGATAAAAAATCAGTGTCCAAAAATCAGAAACATTCCTATACACCAACAACAGTCAAGCCAACAGCTAAATCAGGAACATCTTCCCATTCACAATTGCCACACACAATAAATAAAATATCAATGAACAAAGCTAACAATGGAGGTGAAGGACTCTATAAGGAGAATAACAAAAGACTGCTCAAAGAAATCAGAGATGACACAAACAAATGGAAAAACATTCCATGCTCATGGATAGGAAGAATCAATGTCGTTAAAGTGACTAAACTGCCCAAAGCATTTTACAGATTTAATGCTATTCCCAATAAACTACCACTGACATTCTTCAAAGAACTAGAAAAAATTATTTAAAAATTCATCTGGGACCAAAAAAGTACCCAAATAGCCAAGGCAACCATAAGCAAAAAGAACAGAGCTGGAAGCACCATGCTACCCAACTTCAAACTACAGTACAAGGCTGTAGTTTGGTTACTAGGCTACAGTAATCAAAACAGCATGGAACGAGTACAGAAACAGACACACAGACCAATGGAACAGAATAGAGAACACAAAAGTAAGGCCGCACACTTACAACCATCTGATCTTTGACAAATCTGACAAAAATAAGCAATGGGGAAATGATTCTCTCCTCAGTAAATGGTGCTGGGATAACTGACTGGTCACATGCAGAAGATTGAAACTGGACCTCTTCCTTACACCATATACAAAAATTAACTCACGATGGATTAAAGACTTAAATGTACAACCCAAAACTATAAAAAACCCTGGAAGACAACCTAGACCATACTGTTCTGGACATAGAAATGGGCAAGGACTTGGTAATAAATACACCAAAAGAAATTGCAATGAAAGCAAAAATTGACAAATGAGATCCAATTAAAATAAGAGCTTTCTGCATGGCAAAAGAAGCTATCAAAAGAGTGAACAGAAAACCCACAGAATGAGAGACAATGTTTGCAAACTATATATTCAACAAAAGTCTAATATCCAGCATCAATAATGAATTTAAATTAACAAGAAAATTAACAACCCCATTAAAAAGTGGGCAAAGGACATGAACAGCCACTTTTTGAAAGAAGACATACATGTGGCCAACAATCATATAAAAAAAAGCTCAACATCACTGATCATTATACGAACATAAATCAAAATCACAAAGAGATATCATCTTATACCAGTAAGAATGGCTGTTATTAAAAAGTCAAAAATTAAAAGATGCTGGCAAAATTGTGGAGAAAAATGAAGGCTTATCCACTGTTGGTGGGGCTGTAAATGATGTCAACCATTGTGGGAGAGTGTGACGAATCCTCAAAAACCTAAAAACACAAATACTATTTGGCCCAGCAATCCCATTACCGGGTATATAGCCAAAAGAATATAAATCATGCTGGTATAAAGACACATGCATGCATATATTCATTGCAACACTATTCACCATAGCAAAGACATAAAATCAACCTCAACGCCCATCAGTGGTAGACTATGTAAAGCAAATATGGTGCATGTACACCATGAAATACTATGCAGCCATAAAAAAGAAATAAAATCCTGTTATTTGCAGGAACATGGGTGAAATCGGAGGCCATTATCCTTAGAAAACTGACACAGGAACAGAAAACCAAATACCACATGCTCTCATTCACAAGTGAGAGCTCAATAATGATAACAGATGGACACACACAGGGAAACAGCACATGTTGAGTTCTATTGGAGGGTGGAGGGTGGGAGGAAGGAAAGGATCAGGAAAAATAACTAATGGGTACTAGGATTAATACCTGGGTAACAAAATAATCTGTACAACAACCCCCCATGTTTTTGTACTAGACATAATGGAAAATGAACAGGAAGGTGTGTAGCTAGTGTAAAAATTAACAGCTAGAGATTTGCATGGAGCCACTAGCCCCACTAGATATTTAAACATACACAACATCTCTATAGTAATGCAATAACATACTGGCACACTAATATACAGGCAGAACATAGATTAGTAAAGAATTACAAAAGAAAACCCAAGTATACAGTTATATTTATAATATAATGTTGGCATTTTATATCACCAGAGCTAAAAGGGACATATAAATTACATTGAGATAATTGGATAGTCATTTCGAGAAAAAAAAATGTCTATATCTCATACCACACAGCAATCAAGTACAAATTATTTGGAGATATAAATTTAGCAGAAAATAACCAAATAAAGAAAGATATCATATACAAATTAGAAGAAAAGATGAGTAAAATCTTATAATCTTTGATGTGCAAAAATCTTTCTAACTATAACTCAAAACCTAGTTTCAAGAACAAAAAGGAGTGATAAATTTTACTACATATTAACACATTTATTTAAGGCTAAAATCATAGTAACAAATTTTAAATTTTTCACAAAAAAATGATAACTTAAAAGCACATCTATATTCCAGGTTAACTATTTTCGTATTGGAGAAAATAACAAAATAAAATACAAAATAGGAAAGTATAAGATAATCCAAAATGTAAAGAAAATACCAAATATGTGATATAAAGCTATCTAAATGAATTCGTAAGGGAAATATCTATGATAGCTACTTTGAGATACCATTCTATACCTCTCAAAAATTGCCAATATTCAAAATATTGGTAACATGTTTCGTTGGTAAGGATGTGAGGAGAGCGGCACAATCATATATAGCCATTGGAAACACGATATTATATAATCACTATAGAAGGAGATTTGTTAAATTCTAATAAAACTATACTATAGCATTACATTAACTATACTATAGCATTATATTAATAAACTATACTTTATCTCAATTCTAGGAATTTATCCATAAGTTCTCTCCAGCTATAAGAACTTTCATATGCACAACTTTGTTCATTGTATCAGTAGTTGTAATTTTAATATAATAAAAACAACCTATATGGCAAAATATGGAAAATAGTTTGAACGAATTGTGATACATACACCATACACCATACACCCCAGGGAGAACTATAGCAACTTGATAAAGAAAGTGAGGAAGATCTCTATAACCAATATGGAGTTATTTCCAAGATTGCAGTTAGATAAAAAATCACAATCTCAGAAAGCTGTTTTGTTGACATCAACAAATTAATTCTAAAGTTTATATGGAAAGGCAAAAGTGCCCAGAATAGACAGCAAAAGACTGAAAAAAAAAAATCAGAGAACTGATACTACACTTCTTTAAGAAATATTATAATAATAAGAGACAAAGCGTCGTATTGATTTAAAAAGTGAACAAATTGATCAATGAAACAGTATAGAAAGTCCAGAAATGTAACTGAAAAACTATGGTCAAGTGATCTTGGACAATATAAAGCAAAGACAATCCAATGGAGAAAGGATAAATTTTTCTACAAATGGTGTTGGAACAACCGGACATTATATGCCAAAAAAAAAGTCTAGACACAGTCCTTATACCTTTCACACACACATGCACACACACATCTAAATAGATTATAGACCTAAATATGAAATAGAAAACTATAAAATGTTGTTTCAAAAATAATAAGAGAAACACTAGGTAACCTTGGGTTTGGTGGTGACGATGACTTTTTAGATGCAACATCAAAAATGCTATCCATGAAAGAAAAAATTAGGTTGCACATCATTACAATAAAAAACTTCTACTCTATGAAAGATATTGTTAAAAGAATGAAAAGGGAAGTCTATTGACGTTTTAAAAATATTTGCAAAGCACTTATGTTATTAAAAGTAAAATTTATATTCAAGTTATACAAAGAACTCTTAAAAATCAATAGTAAAAAAAAACCCAATTAAAAATGGACAAAGCATTTGAATAGATGTCTCATCAGAAAATATACAGATGGCAGATAAGCATATGAAAAGACGTGCAGTTTCATATGTCATTAGGGAACAATAAACAATAATGAACTACTCCTAAATACCTATTAAGATAGCTAAAATCCAAAAAACTGACAATACCAAATGCATTTTTTGCTGATAGCAATGCATAATGTTGTAGGCACTTTGAAAGACAGTTTATCAGTACATTACAAAGGTAAAAATTGTCTCATTATATGGTCCAGCAATTGCACACCTACGTATTTGTCCAATTAAAATTTATGTCAACAGAAAAATCTGCATATAAAATCTTATAGCAGCTTTAAGTGTAATTGCCCTAAAACAGAAGTAACCAAGATAAATGGATGAACAAACAATCATACAGTCATACAAAAGAATATTATTTAGTGACAGAAAGAAATGAGCAATCAAGCCATGAAAAGATATAGAAAAAGCTTGAATGCATATTGTAGTGGAATATGAATAGGTAAAGCACAAAGGATTTTCAAGGCAGTGAAAGTGTTGTCTATGGCAGTGTATTGCTAGATGCATGGCATTATTCATTTATAAAACCCGAAGAACTATACAACACCAAATGTGAGCTTTAATGTAAACTCTGGGCTTTAGTTAATATTAACATATCAATATTATTTCATAAATTGTCAAAAATGTGCCACATTCATGCAACATGTTTATAATAGAGAGAAATATGGACTTGGGGGTAGGGTATGCAGAAACTCTGAAGTAGCTGCTAATTTGTTTAATTTAAAACTTTTCTAAAAAATAAAGTCTTTAAGAAATACAGTATGTTGACTATAATAAAAAATTTTGAAATCACCTGTTCAGCAAATGCTAGTATTAGGACAGACTCTTTTTTAACACTCTAAACTCAACAGAAAAGAAGAGCCAAAGAATCCAATTAGAATATGGGCAAAAGGGATAAACAGACATTTTACTCAAGAGGATATCCACATGGCATATAGTAAATCAAATTGTATTCATTATAAGTCATTAGGGAAATGCAAATTACAACCATATTAAAATATCACAGCACACTTATCAGAGTGATTAAAAGTAGTGACAATACCAAACGGTGACAATGTGGAGAAAAGAAAACACTAATACATTGCTTGAAGCAATGTAAAATGATAGAACCACTCTGAAAAATTTTGGCAACTTTATGGAAAGGTAAACATGTGCCTTCTGTAAAACTCAGGAATTCTATACTTGAATATCTATCCCAGAATTTGTTTAATTTCATAAAAACTCCTTACACAAATGTTCATAACAGCTTTATTCACAATATAAAAATTGTAAATAACCAAAAATGCAATTCATTAGCTGAATTGTTACGCAGCAGTTAGCATGCCTATACTATGGGATATTTCTCAGCAATAAAAAGGAACTATCAAGACACTCAACAGCTAGTATTACGTTAAAGGTAATTATACTGAATGAAAAAAAGCCAATCTAAAACAGTTATATACTCAAATATTTCATCTATAAAATATTATGTAACATTCTTAAAATGAGAAAATATTAAAAATGAAAACAGCTTAGCATGTGCCAGAACTAGTTAGGGAAGGAGGAGGTGACTGTTGCTATAATGGCAGCAGGAGGGATCCCTGTAATGGATCCCTTCTGTATTTTGATTATTGTGGTGGTCACAGAAATCTGAACACGTAGTAAAACTGCATAAAATTAAGTAGACGTAACACACAAAAATGAGTGCAGGTAAAACCAAGAAAATCCGAATAATGTCAATTAATCTTTTTTTTTTTTTTTTTTTTTTTTTTTTTTTTTTTTTTTTTTTTTTTTTTTGAGACGGAGTCTGTCGCTCAGGCTGGAGTGCAGTCTCACTGCAAGCTCTGCCTCCCGGGTTCACGCCTTCTCCTGCCTCAGCTCCCCGAGCAGCTGGGAATACAGGCGCACGCTGCCACGCCCGGCTAATGTTTTGTGTTTTTAGTAGAGATGTAGAGACGGGGTTTCACCGTGTTAGCCTTGATGGTCTGGATCTGCTCACCTAGTGATCCGCCCGCCTCGGCCTCCCAAAGTGCTGGGATTACAGACGCGAGCCACCACACCCGGCCCATGTCCATGAATCTTATCAATGTCAATATCCTGGTTGTGTTTTTGTTTCCAGTTATGCAAGGTGTAACTACTGGGGAATACTGAGTGAGGGCAGGCAGAATTTCTTTGTATTATTTCTTACAATGGCGTTTTAATCTACAATTAGCTCAAAATAAAAAGTTAAATAAAATTCACAATAGTCCATGCTATTATAAATCTCATTTTCGTTTCCAAACTGACTCATCTTTGAGTCAAATCCAATAGATAAATATTGACGCCATACGGCTAAATTTGTGATTTCTCTCTACCTATATGTTCACGTTTTCCTCATGAAAAGTCATTAATTTTTTAAAAGTTAGTTCTCCTTCAGGTCTCCATAATCCCTACTTCCACAATGGTAAAGTTACAACAAATGCACGAACTTAGAGCACAGAATCCTTTCACACCACCACCAAATTTGTCTTCCTTCGTTTCCTGGGCCAGTGCTATCAAGATAAGATAAACCCTGGCCCTATTTTCTCAGACTGCATGATAAGATGAATACTGTAATTTTGAATTGAACATAGAGAGAGTGGTACCTTAGAAGCCTAGTAGAGGAATAGTACCAAGAAGTCAAAAATCTTTAATGTGAGACACTGGATAATCACTGTACTGGAGAGAAATAATTTCTAAAAAACAAATCAACAACAACAACAAAAAAACCCAGAATATGGACCATTAAAATAGAGCACAAACATTTAAAATATTTTAAGGAGAGATGAAAATAATCAGATGAAATGAGAAGCAAATAAGAGAAAAAAAGAATAAATTATATTTGTCAAACAGGTGAAACAAAAGGTGAGGGAGGAGACAGAACAGGAATTCAGAACTGTGACTAAAATCTGTCTGCTTATATACCTAAATTTTCATATTTGCTCTGTTTTAATGAGGATTTTCTATAAAATAAAACTAACTTTTCCATATTCTGTTAACCAGTTTCCTCTTCTTCTAAATTCCACACTTCTTCAAAAGGAGAATACAACTGAGAAATCATCTGCTGAACTAGAAAACAAGCAGAAGAATGTTCAATAAGCCAGTCTGTCATCTTGCTCACTGAAGGAACAAGTATAGGTATATACAATTTTTGTTAGTAGTTTTTCAGGTTTCGCTTCCAATTAAAATACACTAAAGATAGAGAAAATGCAATGAACTATGTAGATTTGAAAATGCATGTTGATTTGGGGAAGTTATATAAAATTAGTTTTAAATTTTCTCAACTTTTCCAATATATGGGGGAAAAAGGTTTTGAAAGCCAACTAATTCCATCATTTCTATGGAATGGAAACACTGATATAAATTTTGCCTTGAAAGAAATTAGATTTTCTGATTAATTGGTATAAGTTTTAAATAAGATCATAACACCTTACACTTCTGTTACCCTTAGTTTAAAAGATATGAGTACAAAAATGTTGAGACATTATTCTTGGCACCACGATACGGTAAATAGTTTTAATGCCTAACCAAAATAGCTATTTTAGGAAGCTGGCATAACAACCTGTGAATGTCATGCCTTCCAAAATGGCAAAAGAAGATTTTTTCATTTCCTCTCCACAATCCCAAACAATGAGAAAACAATGAAAAGTTTAATAGAGTGAGTTACAAACCATAACTATGCAAAAATAAAAGATGTATAGCACAATGGGTAAAAGTTATTTGCTGTCCCTAGGTAGTACATTTAATTTACAACTGATGTTCATAAAATAAAATGATAAATATTTTCCTTTTGTCATAAGCATCTACATATGTCTGGCTATGTTTTCAACTTTTTAGCGGAACCTTTATAATAAGACTGTGATACTGGAAATTTAATGTTCGTATATTATTAATTATGCTTTTCTACTATGTTGACCTTTTAAATATTCTACATGTTGGTCATTTATTCATCCCCAGATAATTGCTTCACCTGTAGGTAAAAGGTGATATTCAAAGCCAAAGGCAAAATACTATCATTTAAAAGTTCAACTCTTTATTAAGAGTATAATATCAATTAAAATATGCATACTGATGTATGTATTTACTATTAAAACATATATTTTCATACTACATTTAAGTTTACTGTTTGTGTCTTGTAATATCTACACTTACACAAAATCTTCAAATGAAAAGAATATATAGATTTTATTCATACTTGCCAAAAAAATACATTAACTCTAGCCTTAGTTAAAAATTATATTAATGTATGATTTTAAACTACTGATTAAACTAAAAATTTAGATATTTTCCTGCTTCCAAAAACATACTAGCAAAGACTGTTATAGTAGAAAAAAATAAAAAGAGTATTTTCTTGATCCCAGCCATTAAATCAAATAACTACTGAGTCAAAATGGAGTATATTTGATGGTAATCATGAGGCTTGGGTTTCAGTCCAGGTTTTACACCAACATATTCTTCATGATTGGAAAAATTAGTTTCCATTACAGAGCCTTTTAAAAAAAAATTTCATATACACACAGATTCTCTCTAAAGTCACATTCAAATCAAAATTCCTTCTGATGATATGAAAATAAGCAATGGAGATAAAATACTCTTTTGCTACAAATTTTAGTAAAATTGTGACATATTATATTTAATAATTACTATTTTCCAAGATAGAACAATTCTAGCTTGATAAAGCATATTGAGTAGGTAGCTGTATATTTAAAAAATATCCAGAATTCCCTCTGTAAGAGTACCTGCTATCAGAGCAATATTACTGGAGATAACCATAAACTATGGAGAAAATATTTAAAATATCCTTTAAATCTTACAGCATTAGAGCACAACAAAAGGCATGATAAAACCACAAAGGAGTCAACAGCTTAATATGAGAATAACACTTAGTAAGTTTCTGATATTTTAAAGGCTTCTTATGAAAAAGAGGACAGGCTCCAGTTCACTTCAGATAAGGTACCTACATTTACATGGAATTCTACAGTCTTGTCTGCATGACTATCCACAGAACAGAGTTTAGGCTACCACAGCAACTGTAAATTGAAGAGGAAATGTTGGAGAAAAATTCCAGAGAAGCCGAGTCCCAAAATTGATGTATAAATATTACCCAAATTTCTAGCTGACCCAAGAAGTATGCAAAGTCAGGTCAGATGCCACACAGACCAGGTAAGGTTAATATATATATATATATTTAATTTCAGCTGATTCTCCGTGCAGGGTAGTCAACATTTAAAAAAAATATATCCAGCCAAGTTAACTTTGGGCTAAAACTACAACAAATGAAAAAACCCCACTGAATGAATATAATAGAATCAAGAATCTCTGCAGTATTTTATGAAAATATAATCCAAAATTATTAGACATACGAAGAAACAGAAAAAATATTTCATGTTCAGGTAAAAACAGAAAAACAACAAATGGAGATTGACTCAGGCATAATGCTGACGTTTGAAATTAGCAGACAGTTCTTTAAAACAACTGTCATTACTATAACTCACAGACTTATGGGAAAATATGCTTAATGAATAAATTGATAGGCAATTTTAAGGAGATACTTTTAAAAGCAGATATGTTCAGATTAAAATTACAATACCTAAACAAACACAGAACCTAGATAGAATAATGTCAGATTACAAATAAAAGAAGAAACATACATTCATTTAAAGATAGATTGATACAAATTATTCAATCAGGAAAATAAAGAAAAAAGTAGATAGATTGATATAAATTATCCAATCAGAAAAATAGAGAAAAATATATTTTAAAAAATGAGTAGAACTACAATAATCTCTGGTAAAGTGTGAAAAAGTCTAAAATATATAAAATGAAAGTACCAGAAAATGAGTGACAGAATGGAACAGAAATACCATCTGAAGAAATAAAGACCAAAATCTTCATTTTAAGAAAATTCATATATGTGTCGAGTTAAAAAAATTCAGACAACTTGAAGAAGAGACAATAAACAGAAAATAAATCATTTTCAGACATCTGAAAACTGACCTTAAAAGGCCATGAAAAATGTGAATCAGTTATGACTATAATTCAGAAATAATGAAAACGAAAGGCAGTGGAGGGAGATTTTTAATGGGCTCAACAATAAACAAAACCATTAACTGAAAATCTGATTCTATATCTAGCAAAAATATCCTTTAATAATGGAAGTGAAGTGAAAACATATTCCAAAAATAAAAACTAAATTATAAGAAAATCTGTCATCTCTATCAATACCTGAGAATAACTGCTACAGAAAGTTTTTCTGGCTGAAGAGTATTCCAGATATAAATTAGACTTTTAGGTATGAACAGAAAACACAGAAAATTCTGAAGATGTCAGGAAACTAACACACTGTATTTCCTTGTAATTACTTAAATGGACACATAATTGATTAAAACAAAAGTTATAACATTTTAATATAGTTCTGAACATATTTAGATATAATACACATGAAAACTATAAAAAGAAGATAGAGGTATAGAGAATGAACATATCCAAGCACAATGTTCTTATATTTTTTGCAAAGTGGTAGAATATGAAATCTATGGAGACTGTAAAAACTTAAAAATATATATTGCTATCACTAGAGACACCTCTAAAATGTAATTGTAACAGGTATATCAGAAAGCTAATAGATGTTAATATTAAATGCTAACAAATGTTTAATGAACTAAAAAGAAGACAATAAAGGAAAACAGAGAAACAAAAATATGTTGTAAAAAGGTAAATATTAAAGTGGTAGACCAAATATAACTATTATTATTATATTAAATATAAGAAGATTAATAGCTCCAATTAAATAGAAGCAATTTTCAGATTGTACAAAAGATCAAGACCAATACAAGGAATTCTACAAGAGATATATATTATAAGGATGCAGATTAGTTTAAGGTAAATATACAGTACTTACAACTTTTACAAAAATTAACCTAAAATGGATCATAGAACTAAATGTAAAGTGCAAAATTATGAAACACTTAGAAAATAACCTAGGAGAAAATTTAGATGGCCTCAGTTTTGGTGATGTCATTTTAAGTTCAGCATCATACATACAATCTATGAAAAAAAATAATTTATAAGTTGAATTTAATTAAAATTAAAACATTTTGTTCTGTGAAAAACACGGTTAAGAAAATTAAGAAACAAGGCACACACTAGCAGAAAATATTTAAAAAACATATACTTGGTAGTGAACTGGTATTCAAAATATACGGAAAAACTCTTGAAACTCAACCGAAGAAACCAATCTGATTAAAAATCGTCAAAAGATCTAAACAGACACCTCACCAAAGAAGATATATTGATTTTATATATAAGCATGAAAAAAAAGATGCAGAAGTCATTAGGGAATTGCAATATAAATCAATGAGATACTACTACACATCTAGTAGAATGACCAAAATCAACAATACGGACATCAAAAGCTGGTGAGAATGTGAAACAACAGGAATTCTCATTCATTGTTGGTGAGAATGAAAAATAGTACAGCCACTTTAGAAGACAGTCGGGCAGTCTCTTAAAGAATGAAACATGTTCTTACCACCATAATCTAGCAATTGTAATCTCTGAAATTTCTCCAAATGAGTTGAAAATGTATGCCCACGCAATAACCTGCACATGGATGTTTCTTCATAAGTTCCTAAACTTGAAAGCAATCAAGATGTCCTTCAGTAGGTGGATAGATAAACTGTGATATAGCCATATAATGGAATATTATTCAGGGCTAAAAAGAAATGAGCTATCAAACCACAAAAACATATGGGAAATCACTTGTGATTTTGATAGGAATATGTCATTAAAGTAAATTTAAAGAGAATTAAATGTATTAAAATAGTGAAATTTCCTAGGGTAAAATAGAATGTATTTTGACTTTTATTAACATCCATTTTATGTTATTAAATAAAATTTTCTATTTTTTTTGAATAGGTTGTAGATAATAATTTCTAATTTTAGGCCTATATCTTTTTGTATCTTTATTCTTGATATGATTATGAACTAGATAATTTTCCCAATATATTTTCTAAATTACGATTATTGATATATGTTAATGTTTATCTTTTGTTTGTAACTGACCACCTTATGTAATTCTTATTATTTATAATAGTTTCTCAATTGATTTTGATTTTTAGATATTTCCTAAGTGGCAAATCATGCTATCAACAAATAATAATATTTTTCCTCCTTTTAGTACATTTATTGTATTTGTTTTTGTTTGATTAATTCTATTGGATCAAATTTCTAAGCAATGTTATAGTAGTGAAAATAAACATCTTTGCTTTACTTATGAAATTGAAAGAATCATTTTTGTTTTACTGTTAAGTATAAGGTTGTATATTGGAGATTTTAACTTTTTATTAATCTATGTATAAAAGGAAGGATCCTTTTTTTTTATTATTTTTTTATTTTATTTTATTTTATTTTATTTTTTTTGAGGCGGAGTCTCGCTCTGTCGCCCAGACTGGAGTGCAGTGGCCAGATCTCAGCTCACTGCAAGCTCCGCCTCCCGGGTTTACGCCATTCTCCTGCCTCAGCCTCCCGAGTAGCTGGGACTACAGGCGCCCGCCACCTCGCCCGGCTAGTTTTTGTATTTTTAGTAGAGACGGGGTTTCACCGTGTTAGCCAGGATGGTCTCGATCTCCTGACCTCGTGATCCGCCCGTCTCGGCCTCCCAAAGTGCTGGGATTACAGGCTTGAGCCACCGCGCCCGGCCGGAAGGATCCTTTTATCCTTATTTCATTAAAATATGTTTATCATAAATTTATTTATTTGTTTGTTTGTTTTTGATATGGAGTCTTGCTCTCTCGCCCTGGCTGGATGTAGTGCAGTGGCACCAACTTGGCTTACTGCAACCTCCACCTCCTGGGTTTCAAGCAATTCTCCCTGCCTCAGACTCCCAAGTAGGGATTACAGGTGCACATCACCACGCTTCACTAATTTTGTATTCTTTAGTAGAGATGGGGTATCGTCATGTTGGCCAGGCTAGTCTTGAACTCCTCAGGTGATCCACCTTCTCAGCCTCCCAAAGTGCTAGGATTAAAGGCGTGAGACACCGTGCCTGGCCCAGAAATTTATTTTGAATTCAGTAAAATAGTTACTCAAACTCCAACAAGATGACATTTTTTCTTTTATCCATTAATGTGATTAATTCTCAAAATATATATTCTAATGTTACATCATGTTGTATTTTAGATAATGTTTCCATTTGTTCATGTGTTTTATATTTTACATGAAGGTACATTCTATCCAATAATAATTTATGATTTTATAAGTGAATCTGCCACAGATATTTCTGTCATGCTTTGTGAGATTTTCACATCTGAGTCATACGAGATTTATAAAGAACTGGAAAGCATTTTCTTTACATCTTTTTACAAAGAGAATCATTTGCTCCTTAAGTTGAGGAAAATGAATAGAATACGCTGTAAGATCCATAAGTCTTATTGGGGGATAATTTTATGGTATCTCTTACAGTCAGGCCATACTTCCAACTTTCATCCCTCCAAATTAATGTATTGAATCTGCTAGAACTTCCTACACTTCTTACTCTTAACATGTCACCATTTCTGTCAATAGGGGTTTAATGCTGGTTTCCTGCTTCTTCAATTCGTTTCAAAGTGTAAAATACCTGGCAGGAATTATCCAGATACTTTACGATATGAAAAAGCGGTATGCCCTTAACAACAGTATTTATTTATTATTTATTTACTTATTTATTTATTTATTTATTATTACTATTATTATTATTATTTTGAGACGGAGTCTTGCTCTGTCACCCAGGCTGGAGTGCAGTGGCGTGATCTTGACTCACTGCAAGCTCTGCTTCCCGGGACAACATTCTTTATTTTTAGAGTTGGTGAAATTCAGTTACCACATCACCAATTTTTGCTTAGTTCACTGTGCTTTGATTTTTGTTTTTGTTTTTTTGTTTGTTTGCTTGTTTGTTTTTTTTTGAAATGGAGTCTTGCACTGTCGCCCAGGCTGTGTGCAATGGCACAATCTTGGCTCACTGCAACCCCTGTCTCCCAGGTTCAAGTGATTCTCCTGCCTCAGCCTCCCAAGTAGCTGAGATTACAGGTACCCACCACCACCCCCGGCTACTTTTTTGTACTTTTAGTAGAGACAGGGGTTTCACTATGTTGGCCAGGCTGGTCTCGAACTCCTTACCTCATGATCCACCCCCCTCGGCCTCCCAAAGTGTTGGGATTACAGGCGTGAGCCACCGTGCCAGGCCTTGGTTTTGGTTTTTAATTTGGTTTTATAGTCTCCCATTTCTTCAATGCCAAAAATTAAGCTTTCTCTAAAACTCTACAAGTAGATCAACATAATTTGGTTTGTAGAATACTCATATGAAAATCATATTACTGGAAACAATAAGCAATAAAATAATAAGGACCTCAGTCTCACTATGGTCTTTCATAATTTGAGAAATAAAGTGTCTATTATAGTGTAATGCCATTGACATCCCTAGTGCAGTCATGAGAAGGCACTTTTCAGAGTCACAAGTAAATAAATCAATGCTTATAAATAGACAAACTGTTTACAATGAGATCTGTGTACTTCACATAAAAAGAAACAATAAAGGAAGATAAAAATTGATAGACACTATTTAGATCATTTTATCTTCTTACAAGTTTTAAAGAAGTAGGTGGAAGCAATCTATCTTTCTCTCAGAGATATCCATAATTCATAATTTCATACCACCAAAAACATGAAGAAAGGTAATACAGTTTCTATTCAGCATTTCAATTATTTCATCATGAAAGGAAGTCACTTTTTTGTGTCAAAAGCGATGGGATTCATTTCCAATTTCTCACCTACTTTCCAGATTTCTCCATATTCCTATATCTGTTGGTAAAGGAAAAGACAGTCTCCAAATCTCCTGGGAATAATTTTGAGCCATCATAATATTCTTTTTAGAGGGGAATCATAAAGTAGACATTAAAAATCAAGAACCCGGATCATGTCAGTGAGAAGAAATCTGTAATTCGTTAAATATGTGCAATTCTACGTCAATCCTTGAGCAGAGGCCTGAATCCCCATAGACAGAAAGAACATATAGGAGTAACAAGTGAGGGAGGACAAGTTACTAGAAGTCATACTGACACACAAAAATACTTTCAGCGAGCATGAAGCATAAATGTGTTGGTGAGAAACAGTTGCAGGAATTGAGTTTCTACTATGCATAGAAAATCTTATCTTCTGTGTTTCAAAAGCCCAAAAGTCCAGTGGAAATAGTAGCATTGAGACCTTCAATTGTATCCAACATACCCAATTATTCGTCGCTTTACTCAGTTGTTCATTAGATTTGATTGTGTTCTTCAGTAGGTCTCCCTTACAATAAATTTTAAGTGATGAAAGTCAGTACCAATAAGGAAGATTACCAACAGGCAAAGGATCAGTAGACAACATTCTGATATCCAGCCCAGTGACAAGGAAGAACTCTTAAGGGCAAAAGGAAACTGTGGATAATATATGCTGCATAAGATGATAGCTAGGACTCCGAAAAATATCTGAAATGAAAAATAAATAATACCATACAGTATTACTGAGGAATCAGAGTTGATACTGGTGGTAATTGTCTTCAAAGTGAATCATAGTGTTCTTGAAAAAAGTCAAGCCTTATTTTTCAGCTACTAGAAATAAAAATTTGAAATTTACAAATTATTTTCATTTGACTTATGGGGTGATTTCTACATGCTGGAAATATCAAGAAATATTTGGCCGGCTGCAGTAGCTCACACCTGTAATCCCAGCACTTTGGGAGGCCGAGGTGGGTGGATCACTGGAGGTCAGGAGTCCGAGACCAGCCTGGCAAACATGGTGAAACCTCGTCTCTACTAAAAATACAAAAATTAGGCCGGGCGCGGTGGCTCACGCCTGTAATCCCAGCACTTTGGGAGGCCGAGGCGGGCGGATCACAAGGTCAGGAGATCGAGACCATGGTGAAACCCCGTCTCTACTAAAAATACAAAAAATTAGCCGGGCGCGGTGGCGGGCGCCTGTAGTCCCAGCTACTTGGGAGGCTGAGGCAGGAGAATGGCGTGAACCCGGGAGGCGGAGCTTGCAGTGAGCCGAGATCGCGCCACTGCACTCCAGCCTGGGCGACAGGGCGAGACTCCGCCTCAAAAAAAAAAAAAAAAAAAAAAAAAAATTAGCCAGGTGTGGTGGTGCACATCTGTAATCCTAGCTACTTGGGAGGCCGAAACAGGAGAATCAGTTGAACCTGGGAGGTTGAGGTTGCAGTGAGCTGAGATTGCGCCACTACTACACTCCAGCCTGGGTGACAGAGGGAGGCTTCATCTCAAAAAAAAAAAAAAAAAGAAAATTTAAAAAGAAATATTTAAATAAACTGTCTGTGGTCACCATTATTTCTTGAATTCTATCTTATTCCACTTATTCCACATTGCTAAAAGATCCCTCAATTTCTGACTGACGTTTAAAGAGATACATCACAACTAGATATCCGAGTCCAAGGAAGAGACACAAAGACCTCAGTGGTACTGACAGGCAATAGCAAAGTCATTCAAAAGACAAAGATTTTGGCTGGGCGCTGGGCCTCACGCCTGTAATCCCAGCACTCGGGCCAAGGCAGGTGGATATGGCCCTAACGAGGTCAGGATATGGAGACCATCCCGGCTAATATGGTGAAACCCCACCTGTACCAAAAATACAAAAAATTAGCCGGGCGTGGTGACAGGCGCCTGCAATCTCAGCTACTCGGGAGGCTAAGGCAGGGGAATCGCTTGAACCCAGGAGGCGGAGGTTGCAGTGAGCCAAGATGCCACCACTGTGCCACTGCACTCCAATCTGGGCGACAGAGCGAGACTCCGTATCAAAGAAAAAAAAAAAAAGACAAAAGATTTTAAGGCCGTAGAGAAGAAAAATTTAAGCAGCAAGGCATCAAAAGCAAAAGTCTAGTTCAAAATTGTTATTAATATCTGATTTGAACGTGGAAGAATGGAAGAGAGGAGTCAAAGTACAGTAGTTACACCGTTTTATTGAGGTTAGTAGCTAATCAACAATTTGTTCCTGATATATCTAGATGAGCCAGTGAGACAATTAAAAGTAATAAGAGGGAAGAACAATACCAGAGTAAAATCAAATAGGAAGAAAGTGATAGGCGTGTTTACACTAACAGAAATAGAGTTCGTCAGTTAGTGGAAACTGATGACAACAGCAGAGAAAACTCTGGAGAGCTATAAACTGCGTAAAATCAAGTGCATCGGACGTTACAGAAAATACTCAAGAACTATGGGAAAAGGGGAAGTCCCGGAAGTGTGGGGGAGGGGCGGCGTGGAGAATAAAGGATGTGACGTCACTGAGATACCTAACTCCGCTCTTAGCAACTCTGTTAGCAACGCTGTTTTTCTTCCTCCGAAACAACAGGTGAGACTTCCCCTTGGATACTTGCCCATGCTTTCTAAAGTGGCTCTCCCAAACCTACTTTGTCCTAACTCAGTTTTCTGTGATTCTCAATACAGTAAAGATAAGCCTCTTTGAATATGGAGGCCGCTGCGGACCGCCAGGCCGAGACCCGAAGCCCGGTGGAAAAAGACAGCCGGCGGGCAAAAAAAGACAGCCCGGCGAAGACCCAAAGGCCAGCCCAAGACACCTCAATCATGTTGAAAAATAACGCAGATACAGGCAAAGTTCTTGCCTTACCAGAGCACGAGAAAAAGCGCAAGGAATACTTGCCAGCAGAGTCCGTTAAGATCCTCCGTGACTGGATGTATAAGCATCGGTTTAGGGCCTACCCTTCAGAAGCGCAGAAGCAAATGCTGTCAAGGAAGACCAATTTGTCTTTGTCGCAGATTTCTAACTGGTTCACCAATGCTCGCAGACGCATTCTCCCGGATATGCTGCAACGGAGTGGAAAAGACCCCATTGTTGGCCACAAAACGAGCAAAGATGCCCATGCCACCCACCTGCAGAGCACCGATGCGTCTGTGCCGGCCAAGTCAGGGCCCCCTGGTTCAGACAATGCACAAAGCCTGCCCCTGCGGTCCTTGCCAAAAGGCCAGATGTCAGGAGAGAAGATACCAGATCCGGGGTCGGCCCCTAGCCAGAAGCTCACCATGATAGCCCAACCACAGAAAAAGGTCAAAGTTTCTAACATCACGTCCTCGTCTTCTCCAGAACCTGTGTCTCCAGAGGAGTACGCCGACTTCAGCAGCTTCCAGCTGCTAGTCGATGCAGCGGTACAAAGGGCTGCCGAGCTGGAGCTAGAGAAGCAGCAAGAGCCTAATCCATGATTGATGATGTCCCAAAAATCCAAGTAGTCGGTGCCTTATCTACTGTGGTAAACCTGTTTATGTTCACCCTAACTTATTTGTCTGCTTACCTTTTATAGAGGCATTTTTCTTTCTAGTGGTTTTATGAGAACCAATCTTAATTATTGGGACTAAATTCTGTGAGATATTTCAGTGTTTCCAGGTGACAGACATTAAGGTGCCATCATGATGAACACTGTAGCAAAGATTTCTTCCTCTCCTTCCCACTGGATTTGAATTCTTTAGACCATCAGACTAATACATCTGAGATTAAACGTCAAGCTGAGATTTCAGAGACAAATGTTTTTGGCTTTCTAGTCAACTTTCTTAATCCCAGGGTTACTACATATAGTAAGTCACCCCTCTTTCTCCCTCTCTCTCTGTAATCTTCCCTGTTTATTAGTATGAATCATAGAAAAGAAAGTCTCTATAAAAATGGCTATAACATCCCTCATTTTATTGTTGGAGTTTTCTGAAGCTTTCAACTCTTATGTTCCTCTTTGTGCAATTTATTGGCCAGTTTTGAAGAAGTAGTGATTCTTTGCAGGGGGTTGACTTTGAGAGCCAAAGTACAGTAAATTCATGAACATTTTCTTGGATAAAGGTGAACTCTTCCTGCTTTGAGCCGTGAAAAGTCTGAGTAAAGGTAAGAAAATTCTAAATGTTAATTTTATCTTATTGGTTGTTGGTTAGTTGGTTTTAGTGAATACTTTTTATTGATTTTAATCATCAAAGTAAAAACATAACAAAAAATAGCAAAAAAAAAATAAAAATAAAACAAAAAAAACTGACAAAAAAATTCCCTTGAAGAAACCAAAGGAGGAAGATAATTTAAAAAGAAAGAAAAGTAATCAATATAGAACATGTCAGCAAAAAATAAAGTATTTCTAGGTATTCTGTTATATTGTTTTAATACATTTATGTATTTTTCCTTTTAAAATTATTGGTTTGGTAAGGATTGGGGTAGGAATGTTAAAAGCTTCAGACCGGTCCTGCATGAGAATAATCCTATTGTCTTATAAAGGCAGCTTTTTCACAAGTACAGGCAGATTTTCACTAGGATAGGAACAGAAAGATACTACCCCAGAGAGCTGTAATTTTACTTCTCTGCTTTTAGGGAGCTAAAACCTGAGGAATCTGGGGCTATAAATTGGACTCTAGCCTGATTCTGATTCTGCTCTAATGTGAAACAGATCATGATTTTTCTACTTCTGGGACCCATTTTTTATATTGTTATCACATTATTGGCAATTTTAAATATAAGATACCATATCTTCTTCAGGCATCTTAACAAACAATAGTCATGAGTTATTACTCTACATATTGTAAGTTTCCATGTTACCAGAAAGGAAACAGGCCCACATTCCCAAACTGCTGTTTCTGACATAAAGTAGGAAGGAGTTGAGGTTTCTAAGACATACATGGATCCAGGGGCATTTAGAAGGAAGTGGTATAAAAATACTCATCGTAACCTTACGGAGGGGGGCCTGTAAACACTCAAGGAAACGCCCAAACCATTTTGTTTATAGTGCCTGGCAAAAAGCATTTTCTGCATATGGATACACAGAAGGCTCTTATTCAAGGAAAGGAAGTTTGCTATCTGGGTGGGAAGATTTCTAGACTCAGCCTAGATTATTTCTATACACACATTTCTGGACCGTTACTACTTTGTCCTCTAGCTTTCTAACTTTTACGTCTGACAGGTCTTAGGACTCAGGCTTTTCTCTTTCTCAGTTGAAAATGAAGTTAATTGCAACTTTAGTGCTGAAGTCTGAAAAAGGAAGTTTCTTATTGTTTAGGCTCTTACAGACAATGTAAGAGGCTTGTTTCCTCTTGTTTCTAGAGGCTGAGGCCACTTGGACTGTTCCTGTAGAATGATTATTGTAGTACTTGTTTATTAATAACTTGATTATTATTGTAAAATGACTGTGGAATCATTGTAAAATCATTGCTGCTGTAGAACTTATTCAAAGGTGAATCTGTTGGGATTACAGTGGTATTTCTCCATTTCCATTGTGCACTTTATAATGGTGAATTGTGGTCTACAGTTGTGTTCCAGCTTTAACTGTATTATATCGAAAGAAATTGGGGAGAACTGTTCTTGGTTTTGTGCTACAAACATGGAGAAGAAGCAGTTGTTTAGTTAAATTAAGAACCATATACAACAGAATTTTTATTGTTGAAGTTTTTGTCAAATAAATATTTTTTTTTCATGTAAAAGGATGACTAAATGTGTTTGTGATTCCGCCAGGCTCTAAGCACTTTGAAATTGTAGCTTCTTTATGCCTATTTTTTTTTTTATTAGAGTGAAATTTAGCAAGCTATAATCTTCTTCGCTTTGTGGAGAGAAATGGGGATAATTTTCTAAAGGAACTAAGTTTGGAAAACTTAACCACCAATTCCATGTTATTTGAGTTTGAGAACTATGTAAAACCTGATAAAGAGTTTCTGAAACAATGGTCTTGTAGAAGTGAAAAGGTGAAGATAGCATTGAGAATATCTTTATCTTGGTTAGGATTTTTTTCTTTTTCCTTTTTTTTTTTTCTGCCAAAGTATTGGGAGTCATTTATATTTCCAGAAGTGTACAAGAATTTCTATTCCTCTACACTTTTACCAATACATAATATCAATTTTCAATTTTTCTCAAGCCAATAGGTATAAAACAGGTTACCATTATGGCTTTCATTTGCATTTGTCTGATTAATAGCGAAATTGAACACCTTTACATATTTTTCTTTTGCCACCCATTTTTTCCTCTTCTGTTGAAATCAATTGCTTCATTTTTCCTTTCTGCTTTGCCTTATTTATCTAGTGGCAGTTCTTCATAAATTCTATTACAATTATTTTGCTATAGGAACTGCAAAATTCTTCCAATCTGTGCATGTGTTTCTAGTTTGTTTATGGTGTGTTTTGTCATACAAAATTTCAAATGTTATTATATGCAAATTTATCAGTTTTCCTTTATGAGTTGTGCTCTTTGTACCTTATTTAAGAAATCTGTCATTGCCTAGGTATAATGAAGATATTTTCCTGTGTTTTCTTATGTAAGTTTCTTTTTAAATTTTGCTTTAAGTTCTGGGATACATATGTACAATATGCAGGTTTGTTACATAGGTATACATTGCAGAATGTGCAGGTTTGTTATATAGGTATACATGTGCCATGGTGGTTTGCTGCACCTATCAACCCATCATCTAGGTTTTAAGCCCTGTATGCATTAGATATTTGTCCTAATGTTCTCTCTCCCCTTGTCTCCGACCCCCCAACAGGCCCTGGTGTGTGATGTTCCCCTCCCTGTGTCTCTGTGTTCTCATTGTTCAACTCCCACTTATGAGTGAAAACATGTGGTGTTTGTTTTTTTTCTTAAGAAAGACACAGTTTTATTAATCTATTTGGAATGAGGGAAATATACAGTCAAAAGATGTAGGATAAATAGAAAGTCCATAGGGTGGCTCTAATAAGGAATAAGACATAACTGGTTATGAATAAAGTTGTTCTTTTCAGTGATCCCTCCACCCAGCCCCTCACTATGTCTGTTTCTCTTGATGTAAAAGTGAGATTCATCAATGTGTGCTTCAAGAATTTCATATGAAAGATTGAAAGATATTCGTAGAATGGGATGTCATTTCAATGTTTCTTAATCCTCTGGCATAAGAGCACATTTATAAACAATGTAGTCATAAAGGACATCTTCACTCATGTTCTTTCATATATCTCAAAACTATACTAAATATACAATACCAGGGATTTTACTTTAGTTTGTTTATTAAGACAAGAATGCCTTTTACATGTATTATAACATGTTCTAATGTATGCAGTGTGTCGCAATAAAGGGAAAACATGGGAGTGGAATTTTCCTGGATATTTTATTAAATGAACACTAAGGCAAATAATATATTTGATCTATCTATAATCTCCTTAGCTAGCAGGGGCATACTTTGCGTGCCATGATTTAGTCACTTCAGTAAGTTTACACTGGGTCACTTACAACATTGGTTTTCGATTTTCAAATACTCCCAACTCTTACATTTGATCAAATTTAGTTCTATTTACATTTCACCTATTATATTTCAAGGACCTAGGCACTTGTATTATAATTATTTTTTTAAGAAATGGTGCTTTGTGTATATGTATTTACTGTTAAAAATCTGCCATTTACCTTTTGGCTTTTTTCGTTCATCGTGGTAAAATGAGGAAAATAAGAGTAAGGTAATGTGGATTTACTAGAAAGATGTCATATCTTTTGCAACAGGTAGAAGGTAACTGAAGGTAGATCAAATAATGTGGTTTGTGACATGAGAAGACATACAATTATAATTGATTATTTAAGGAGTTATGGATGGTTACTTTGTGCTTTTAGAACCTCATGATATAGAACACACTGAAACATAATTCAAAAGGACTTCAAAAAATTATAGATAACTAAGCTAAGATCAATTTTAAAGGAAAAGTAAAATTCACTGGCTGAAGCCATCAAGGAAGAAATCTATGAGGTCAAACAGGGTCTTTCCTGATATAGTTTTGCTATAGTTTGTACAGGCCAAATAACAGGTTGGATAGTCCAAAAGTCTAATCTAGAATGACACTTAATGCTTTCTATAAAATGCAAATTGGAAATGTGATAAATACGATTTAGAACATAACTATTTAAACCTGTTGTGAGCTCATTTTCACTTTCAATAATGTTTTAATCTTATTTTAGCAATTTTCATTACTTCAATGATACAAGTGGTATTTGGACTTTTAAATTTGCATTTCTTTATATAAAACAGACAATAACAATGGGTGACCAGCATTTTTCTACTAGATAGTCTATATGTTGCAACCTGTAATTCCTTGTTATACTAATGTATAATAAATGATTGTTTTTTATAGGATAATTAATCATGTTATAGAGCAGGGAGTTCTCAAATATTAAAATCCTTAACAGAGATTTATTTCTTGGCTTATTATATAATATGATGAAAAAGTTATAATTTATAATTTATTTTTACTTTTACTATCTTTTCAGAAATGCTATTTTTCCCCTTATTATCCTAAAGACAGCCTAAAGTATCTTCAAGTTCTTTCTTTTGCTTTTGAAGATATAATTTAGAAAAAGTTTAATAAGGAAGTATTGAAATCAATGATAATTTTGTAAAAGGTATAAAAAGGGGCTCTTTTTGCATGCTACTGTAAATTTAATATAAAGCACTTATATGAACATTAATTTTTACCTCTACATCATAATATAAACTTTTACTATTTTACTCTTAAAGATATCCTCAGTTTTCTGATATTTCCCCAGATAATCATTAAGTTTTATACAATATGCTTATGAAAACTTTAAAGAATTAAGAATCTAAAATTATAGTAACAAGCAAAATGTTGTATTGAATTAGAATAACATGCACAACTATGAAGTAATTAAACTTTTAATAGAAATATGTGAGGTAATGTTAGAAATTCTTTTCCATCCTCCTTTTTGCCAACCATGTTAAGTAGTCTACTTAACAGAAGAGCAGTAATGGGTTTGATTCATAACAGGAGTGTGTGTGCATGCATTTGTGTGTATGTGTTTGTGTGTGTGTATTAGAGACAGAAAACCCAATAATCCAACTAGAAAAGCTTTACTTCCAAGTTAATGTAGTGTGTCAGCAGAATCTTCACTATGAAAGTAGAATCACAGTTGATAAGGTAACCATGGTGTTTTTACACACTATGGGTATTTCATAAAGATCTCAGAGAATAATTTGACCTTTAATAAACAAAATGATTACAATAATTCAGGAGACTCTAAAAGCAGCTGTTGTCAATGTTCATGAATATTATAATACCAAAGTTATTTTTCCCAAATCAGTATTTTATGATTATGAAAGTACCTGAAAAAATCAGGATTTTATTTGGTCAAGTGACCAACTTCCAGGATAAAGGAAACTAAGGAAATTAACTTAAGGTGTTAACTGTAACATAGAATAATTATGAAGACATTTAATAAACCACTCTATAAGATAATTATGGGAAATTATATAGCTTTCCAAGAAAATTTCTATAAATTTTAATTATCTGTTTATAAATAAATGCCTATAATAAGTCTTGCCTATACTTCTGACTTAATTATAATAATCTCTAGAGTCAGATATGATTCATCTTTCCCTGACATTCCAAAATTTTTGTAAGTGGAATTCATAATTGTGCAGCTAATAAAATAGATGGTCTATGAAACTTAGCTGCTTTCAATTAACGAAGCTAAGACTCTTCCCCCCTACTGTCCATCAAAGATAATACTATTTCACTTTTTTCTTAGTTATTTGAGATGGCAATCAAAAATGATATTTTTGGCATGAAATGAACATATCGTGATCCGTCATTTATAATAACAGATTCATTGTTAAGAGTCAGCTTTTGTGAAATCTACCCTGTGTGTTTGAATGTGGAACATCTGCAACATTGAATGTATCACCTCTCACAGCAGTTCCTCAGACAGGAAATTATATCCCTCAGTGGGATGGTACAAAGGTAATTCTGTTGCCGTATATTGTGCCAAAGAGCTCCTTCTGTGACAGGTTAGATTATCAATGATATGTGTCTATGTCCTGCCCATTTTCTTCTTTGTCTACAGGAATCTCGTACCGACAAAGTTTGTGGTATTCCAAGATAAAGTTTTGCCAAAGCTAGAAATTCCAACATATATACATACTGTTTCAAGTTAGAGGAGGGTCCCATTGCAATCCTTAGAAAAACCCAGATTTTACACGTGTACCCTAATCATTATAGCCATCTTATGCTGGGATTTAGAATGAAACATCTGTATAAGCCTGAATTCTCAAAATAAAGAAACATTTTTAAAGTATATTAGGCAAGAGATGTATTGAAAATTTATTCTTTTTTTCCTTGTATTTTAAAACTATATATTTTAAATTATACTTATTTTGCTGTGAACTAATTATTGGAGAACAGTAATAGCCAAATAATGATTTCATTGACATCACACCACTGGAGATGTGCTTATAAATAATAATGCCACTGAAGCATATGACAGAAGACCTTTTCATGCCTTATTGCTTTAGTAGGTTAAATAAACAAATGTAATAATAGAAACTTCCATATATTCTAGAGGAAGCCAACATATCATTTATCATAGGAATGAGAAGTAGTGAGAAAGGGCATCTCTAAATGCATTCAAATGAATAAAGAACATTTTTAAATGGCAATTTCAGTTCACAAAAATTAGTTTCTGAACCCTGCCAAGTGTCTAAATTCTAGACCTAACTGTCTCCTTGCCAACTGTAGTAACCCAAAGTTTCACAATGTCTTCAGGTAAATGATTGACCGGAATTCTTAAGAGTATGAGAAATGAATAGGATTTAACTTGTAACCTTTGGGGTATTTTAAAATGACTTTGTTTCTTCGTAATAACTAATCAATGACATATTATTAATATACCAGCACCATCAACATGGTATATTTATGTTGTTGAAGGATTTTCCAAACTTGGTACTAGCTAAACTGAGCAATGCTACTGTTCAGTGTAACAATTATTTCTAATTATATAATAAACAATAACAAAAACCTTGGACATATTTCTCCGTTGTGCCACTAATCTAAAAATGAAAATAAATAAATAGAGAGCATAGGAATCATTATAACAAGATGTTATAATAAAATTGTGTTTCTGATATCAGATTATTGAAAATTTTGACATGTATGAACTTCTCCAATCAAAAAGCAGTTTTAATATGTATCCAGTTGAATAATATAATCAATTCAATCTAATGCAGTTTGTATATATTTATTGTTTACTCCAATTTTTTAATTATACTTTTAAGTTCTGAGTTACATGTGCAGAACATGCAGTTTTGTTACATAGGTATACACATGCCCTGGTGGTTTGCTGCATCCATCAACCCATCACCTACACTAGGTATTTCTCCTAATGTTATCCTTCCCCTAAGACCCCACCTCACAAGAGGCCCTGGTGTGTGATGTTCCCCTCCCTGTGTCCATGTATTCTCATTGTTCCATTCCCAATTATGAGTGAGAACATGCGGTGCTTGGTTTTCTGATCTTGTGATAGTTTGCTCAGAATGATGGTTTCCAGCTTCATCCATGTCCCTACAAAGGACATGAACTCATCACTTTTTATGGCTGCATAGTATTCCATGGTGTATATGTGCCACATTTTCTTAATCCAGTCTATCATTGATGGACAGTTGGGTTGGTACCAAGTCTTTGCTATTGTGAATAGTGCCACAGTAAACATATGTGTGCAAGTGTCTTTATCATAGAATGATTTATAATACTTTGGGTATATGCCCAGTAATGGGACTGTTGGGTCAAGTGGTATTTCCAGTTCTAGATCCTTGAGGAATCACTACACTGTCTTCCACAATGCTTGAACAATTTACACTCCCACCAACAGTGTAAAAGTGTTCCTATTTTTCCACAACCTCTCCAGAATCTGTTGTTTCCTGACTTTTTAATGATTGCCATTCTAACAGGTGTGAGGTGGTATCCCATTGTGGTTTTAATTTTCATTTCTCTAATGATCAGTAATGAGCATTTTTTCATATGTCTGTTGGCTGCATAAATGTCTTCTTTTTATTATTATTATACTTTAAGTTCTAGGGTACATGTGCACAACGTGCAGCTTTGTTACATATGTATACATGTGCCATGTTGGTGTGCTGCACCCATTAACTCATCATTTACATTAGGTATATTTCCTAATGCTATCCCTCCCACTTCCCCCACCCCACGACCAGCCCTGTTGTGTGATGTTCCCCACCCTGTGTCCAAGTATTCTCATTGTTCAATTCCCACCTATGAGTGAAAATATGTGGTGTTTCGTTTTCTATCCTTGAGATAGTTTGCTCAGAATTATGGTTTCCAGCTTCATCCATGTCCCTGCAAAGGACATGATCTCATCCTTTTTTATGGCTGCATAGTATTCCACGGTGTATATGTGCCACATTTTCTTAATCCAGTGTATCAATGATGGACATTTGGGTTGGTTCCAAGTCTTTGCTATTGTGAATAGTGCCACAATAAGCATATGTGTGCATGTGTCTTTATAGCAGCATGATTTATAATCCTTTGGGTATATACCCAGTAATGTGATAACTGGGTCAAATGGTGTTTCTAGTTCTAGATCTTTGAGGAATCGCCACACTGTCTTCCACAATGGTTGAACTAGTTTGCAGTCCCACCAACAGTGTAAAAGTGTTCCTATTTCTCCACATCCTCTCCAGCACCTGTTGTTTCCTGACTTTTTAATGATCACCATTCTAACTGGTGTGAGATGGTATCTCATTGTGGTTTTGATTTGCATTTCTCTGATGGCCAGTGATGATGAGCATTTTTTCATGTGTCTGTTGGCTGCATAAATGTCTTCTTTTGAGAAGTGTCTGTTCATATCCTTTGCCCACTTTTTGATGGTTTTTTTTTTTTTTTTTTTTCGTCTAAATTTGTTTAAGTTCTTTGTAGATTCTGGATATTAGCCCTTTGTCAGATGGATAGGTTGCAAAAATTTTCTCCCATTCTGTAGGTTGCCTGTTCACTCTGATGATAGTTTCTTTTGCTGTGCAGAAGCTTTTTGGTTTACTTAGATGCCATTCGTCTATTTTGGCTTTTGGTGTTTTAGACATGAAGTCTTTGCCCATGCCTGTGTCTTGAATGGTATTGTTCAGGTTTTCTAGGATTTTTATGGTCCTAGGTCTTACATTTAAGTCTTTGATCCATCTCGAGTTGATTTTTGTAAAAGGTGTAAGGAAGGGGTCCAGTTTCAGTTTTCTGCATGTGGCTAGCCAGTTTTCCCAACACCATTTATTAAATAGGGAATCTTTTCCCCATTGCTTATGTGTGTCAGGTTTGTCAAAGATCAAATGGTTATGGCTGTGTGGTATTATTTTTGAGGCCTCCATTCGGTTCCATTGGTCTGTATATCTGTTTTGGTACCAGTACCATGTTTGGTACCATAACCAGTTATGGTTACTGTAGCCCTGTAGTATAGTTTGAAGTCAGGTAGTGTGATGCCTCCAGCTTTGTTCTTCTTGCCCAGGATTGTCTTGGCTGTGTGGGCTCTTTTTTGGTTCCATATGAAGTTTAAAGTAGTTTTTTCTAATGCTGTGAAGAAACTCAGTGGTAGCGTGATGGGAATAGCATTGAATCTATACATTATTTTGGGCAGTATGGCCATTTTCATGATATTGATTCTTCCTATCCATGAGCGTGGAATATTTTTTTTCATTTGCTTGTGTCCTCTCTTATTTTCCTTGAGCAGTGGTTTGTAGTTCTCCTTGAAGAGGTCCTTCACATCCTTTGTAAGTTGTATTCCTAGGTATTTTATTCTCTGTGTAGCAATTGTGAATGGGAGTTCACTCATGATTTGGCTGTCTGTTATTGGTGTATAGGAATGCTTGTGATTTTTGCACATCGATTTTGTATCCTGAGACTTTGCTGAAGTTGCTTATCAGCTTAAGGAGGTTTTGGGCTGAGACGATGGGGTTTTCAAAATACACAATCATGTCATCTGCAAACAGAGACTATTTCACTTCCTCTCTTCCTATTTGAATACCCTTTATTTCTTTCTCCTGCCTGATTGCCCTGGCCAGAACTTCCAATACTATGTTGAGTAGGAGTGGTGAGAGAGGACATCCTTATCTTGTGCTGGTTTTCAAAGGGAATGCTTCCAGTTTTTGCCCATTCAGTATGATATTGGCTGTGGGTTTGTCATAAATAGCTCTTACTATTTTGAGATACATTCCATCGATACCGAATTTATTGAGAGTTTTTAGTATGAAGGAGTGTTGAATTTTATTGAAGGTCTTCTCTGCATCTATTGAGATAATCATGTGGTTTTTGTCATTGGTTCTGTTTATATGATGGATTACGTTTATTGATTTGCTTATATTGAACCAACCTTGTTTCCCAGGGATGAAGTCAACTTGATTGTGGTGGATAAGCTTTTTGATGTGCTGCTGGATTCGGTTTGCTAGTATTCTTTTTTTTTTTTTTTTTTTTTTTAAGACCGAATGTCACTCTGTTGCCTAGGCTCAAGTGCAGTCATGTGATCTTGGCTCACTACAAACTCCGCCTCCCGGGTTCACGCCATTCTCTTGCCTCAGCCTCCCGAGTAGCTGGGACTACAGGTGCCCACCACCATGGCCGGCTAATTTTTTTTTTTTTTGTATTTTTAGTATAGACAGGGTTTCACCATGTTAGCCAGGATGGTCTCAATCTCCTGACCTTGCGATCTGCCTGCCTCGGCCTCCCAAAGTCCTGGAATTACAGGTGTGAGCCACCACGCCCGGCCTGCCAGTATTCTTTTGACAATTTTCACATCGATGTACATCAGGGATATTGGCCTGAAATTTTCTTTTTCTGTTGCGTCTCTGCCAGGTTTTGGTATCAGGATGATGATGGCCTCATAAAATGAGGGAGGATTCCCTCTTTTTCTATTGTTTGGAATAGTTTCAGAAGGAATGGCACCAGCTCCTCTTTGTACCTCTTGTAGAATTCAGCTGTGAATCTATCTCATCCTGGACTTTTTTTGGTTGGTAGGCTATTAATTACTGCCTCAATTTCAGAACTTGTTATTGGTCTATTCAGGGATTCAACTTCTTCCTGACTTAGAATTGGGAGGGTGTATGTGTCCAGGAATTTATCAGTTTCTTCTACATTTTCTAGTTTATTTGCATAGAGGTGTTTATAGTATTCTTTGATTGTAGTTTTTATTTCTGTGGGATCAGTGGTGATATCCTCTATATCATTTTTTATTGCATCTATTTGATTCTTCTCTCTTATTAGTCTGGCTAGTGGTCTATCTATTTTGTTGATTTTTTCAAAAAAACAGCTCCTGGATTCATTGATTTTTTGAAGGGTTATTTGTGTCTCTGTCTCCTTCAGTTCAGCTCTGATCTTAGTTATTTCATGTCTTCTGCTGGCTTTGGAATTTGTTTGCTGTTGCTTCTCTAGTTCTTTTAATTTTGATGTTAGGGTATCAATTTTAGATCTTTTCTGCTTTCTCTTGTAGGCATTTAGTGCTATCAGTTTTCCTCTAAACACTGCTTTAAGTGTGTCCCAGAGATTCTGGTATGTTTTATCTTCATTCTCATTGGCTTTGAAGAACTTATTTATTTCTGCCTTAATTTTGTTATTTACACAGTAGTCATTCAGGAGCAGGTTGTTCAGTTTCCATGTATTTGTGTGGTTTTGAGTGAGTTTCTTAATCCTGAGTTCTAATTTGATTTCACTGTGATCTGAGAGACTGTTTGTTATGATTTCCATTCTTTTGCATTTGCTGAGGAGTGTTTTACTTCCAATTATGCGGTCAATTTTAGAATAAGTGCAATGAGGTGCTGAGGAGAATGTTTATTCTATTGACTTAGGGTGGAGAGTTCTGTAGAGGTCTATTAGGTCCACTTGGTCCAGAGCTGAGTTCAAGTCATGAATATCATTGTTAATTTTCTGTCTTGTTTATCGGTCTAATATTGACAGTGGGGTGTTAAAGTCTCCCACTGTTATTGTGTGGGAGTCTAAGTCTCTTTGTATGTCTCTAAGAACTTGCTTTATGAATCTTGGTCCTCCTGTATTGGGTGCATATATATTTAGGATAGTTAGCTCTTCTTGCTGCATTGTTCCCTTTACTATCATGTAACACCCTCCTTTGTCTCTTTTGATCTTTTTTTCGTTTAAAGTCTGTTTTATCAGAGATTAGGATTGCAACTCTTGCTTTTTTTTGCTTTCCATTTGCTTGGTAAATATTCCTCCATCCCTTTATTTTAAGCCTATGTGTGTCTTCTGCATATGAGATGGGTCTCCTGAATACAGCACACTAATAGGTCTTGACTCTTTATCCAGTTTGCTAGTCTGTGCCTTTTAATTGGGGCATTTAACCCATTTACATTTAAGGGTAATATTTTTATGTGTGAATTTGATCCTGTCATTATGATGCTAGCTGGTTGTTTTGCCCATTAGTTAATGCAATATCTTCATAGTGTCAATGTCCTTTACAATTTGGCATGGTTTGCAGTAGCTGGTAATGGTTGTTCCTTTCCATGTTTACTGCTTCTTTCAGGAGCTCTTATAAAGCAGGTCTGGTGGTTGCAAAATGCCTCAGCATTTGCTTGTCTGTGAATAATTTTATTTCTTCTTTGCTTATGAAGCTTAGTTTGCCTGTATATGAAATTCTGGGTTGAAAATTCTTTAAGAACGTTGAATATTGGCCCCTGCACTCTTCTGGCTTGTAGGGTTTCTGCAGAGAGATCTGCTGTTAGTGTGATGGGCTTCCCTTTGTGAGCAACCCAGCCTTTCTCTCTGGCTGCCCTTAACATTTTTTTCCCTTCATTTCAACCTTGGTGAATCTGACAATTATGTGTCTTGGGGTTGCTTTCTCGAGGATTATCTTTGTGGTGTTCTCTGTATTTTCTGAATTTGAATGTTGGTCTGTCTTGCTAGGTTGGGGAAGTTCTCCTGGATAATACCCTGAAGAATGTTTTCTAACTTGGTTCCATTCTCCCTGTCACTTTCAGGTACACCAATCAAACGTATATTTGGTCTTTTCACATAGTCCCATATTTCTTGGAGGTTTTGTTCATTCCTTTTTATTCTTTTTTTCTCTAATCTTGTCTTCTCATTTTATTTCATTAAGTTGACCTTCAATTACTGGTATCCTTTCTTCTGCTTGATCGATTTGGCTTTTGATACGTTTATATTCTTCACACAGTTCTCGTGCTGTATTTTTCAGCTCCATCAGGTCATTTATGTTCTTCTCTACATCGGTTATTCTAGTTAGCAATTCAACTAACCTTTTTCAAGGTTCTTAGTTTCCTTGCATTGGGTTAGAACATGCTCCTTTAGCTTGGAGTTTTTTATTACCCACCTTCTGAAGCCTACTTCTGTCAGTTCGTCAAACTCATTCTCTGTCCAGTTTTGTTCCCTTGCTGAAGATGAGTTGTGATCCTTTGGAGGAGGAGAGGCATTCTGGCTTTTGGAATTTTCAGCCTTTTTGCACTGGTTTTTCCCCATCTTTGTGGATTTATCTACCTTTGGTCTTTGATGTTGGTGACCTTCGGATGGGGTCTTTGAGTGGACGTGCTAATCCTTCCTGTTTGTTTCTTTTCCTTCTAACAGTCAGGTGCCTCTGCTGCCAGTCTGCTGGGGTTTCCTGGAGGTCCACTCCTGACCCTGTTTGCCTGGGTATTACCAGTGGAGGCTGCAGAGCAGCAAAGATTGCTGCGTGTTATTTCCTCTGGAAGCTTTGACCCAGTGGGGCATATGCCAGATGCTAACCAGAGCTCTCCTGTATGAGGTGTCTGTCAGTCCCAACTGGGAGGTGTCTCCCAGTCAGTACACAGGGGGGTCAGGGACCCACTTGAGGAGACAGACTGACCCTTAGCAAAGCTTAGACACTCTGCTGGGAGGTCTGCTGCTGTCTTCAGAGCCATCAGGCAGGGACATTTAAGCCCCTGACTGGGGCTGCTGCCTTTTTACAGAGATGCCCTGTCCAGAGAGGAGCAATCTGACAGTCTGGCCACAGCATTATTGCTGAGCTGCAGTGGGCTCCGCCCAGTTTGAACTTCCCAGCAGCTTTGTTTACACTGTGGCCCTAAAACTGCCTACTCAAGCCTCAGCAATGGCGGACACCCCTCCCCTACACCAAGCTCGACCATCCAGGGCGGATCTCAGATTGCTGCTGTGCTGGTAGCAAGAATTTCAAGCCAGTGAATCTTAGTTTCGGCAGGTGGGACCTGCTGAACCAGACCACTTGGCTCCCTGGCTTCAGCTCCCCTTTCCAGGAGAGTGAAAGGTTCTGTCTCACTGGTATTCCAGGTGTCACTGCGGTATGGGGGGAAAAAAAAAAAGTCCTGCAGCTAGTTCGGTGTCTGCCCAATTGGCCACCCAGTGTTGTGCTTGAAACCCAGGGCCTTGGTGGAGTAGTCACTGGAGGGAATAGCCTGGTTTGCAGGTTGCAAAGACCGTGGGACAAGTGCAGTATCTGTGCCGGAGTTCCTTAGGCTCAGACCCTCACGGCTTCCCTTGGGTAGGGGGAAGAATTCCCCGAACCCTTGCACTTCCCAGGAGAGGTGAGGCCCCACCCTGCTTCAGCTCACCCTTCGTGGGCTGCACCCACTGTCCAACCAGGCCCAGTGAGATAAACCGGGTACCTCAGTTGGAAATGCAGAAATCACCCACCTTCTGCATCCATCTCGCTGGGAGCTGCAGACCAGTACTGTTCCCATTCAGCCATCTTGAATGTCTGTTTACTCCATTATTAAATCAGGAATGGCAAAACCTCATGTCTACAAAAAAAAAAAAAAAAAAAAAAATTTAGCCAGGTGTCATGGCACATGCCTATAGTCCCAGCTACTCAGGAGGCTGAGGTGAGAGGATAGCTTGAGCCTGGGAGGTTGAGGCTACAGTGAGCAAGATTGCACCACTGCACTCCAGGCTGGATGACAGAGCAAGAGCAAGACTCTGTCTTAAAATAAATAAATAAATAAATAAATAAATAAATAAATAAATAAAACTAATGAATCCATTGTAGACTATTTTAATGCAACTATTAATATAATACTTCATTAAAAACGAAAATGTATAAAACAAAAGTAAAACTAAACAAGATGCTGGGAAAAAAGATATAAATCAGAAATATTACATGCAAACCTGCGTGTATGATCTTCCTAGCTTACAGACAATACACTACATGATTTTGAGAGCAAAAGCATTAATAGTTATCTCACTCTTTGAAGCCAAGGAATACCTACTATTAAATTATTTGAACAGCCATACACATATGTGTCTGGAAACTGATACTGACTTCTAAGGTGGAATTTAACAGTCTTCATAGGGACCTCATCAATTCTTTCACATAAAACTTAGTTACTTATTTCCAAGACACAATGGTGGTACAAGCATTGAGTAAACATTCCCATTCCAAAAGGGATAAATCATCCAAAAGAAAAGGGCAAAGGATATGAACAGACACTTCTCAAAAGAAGACATTCATACAGCCAACAGACACATGAAAAAATGCTCATCATTACTCACCATCAGAGAAATGCAAATCAAAACCACAATGAGATACCATCTCACACCAGTTAGAATGGCAATCATTAAAAAATCAGGAAACAACAGGTGCTGGAGAGGATGTGGAGAAATAGGAACACTTTTACACTGTTGGTGGGACTATAAACTAGTTCAACCATTGTGGAAAACAGCGTGGCGATTCCTCAAGGATCTAGAACTAGAAATACCATTTGACCCAGCCATCCCGTTACTGGGGATATACCAAAGGATTATAAGTCATGCTGCTATAAAGACACATGCACACGTATGTTTATTGCGGCACTATTTACAATAGCAAAGACTTGGAATCAACCCAAATGTCCATCAGTGACAGACTGGATTAAGAAAATGTGGCTCATATACACCATGGAATACTATGCAGCCATAAAAAGGGATGAGTTTGTGTCCTTTGTAGGGACATGGATGCAGCTGGAAACCATCATTCTCAGCAAACTACCTCAAGAACAGAAAACCAAATACCGCATGTTCTCACTCATAGGTGGGAATTGAACAATGAGATCACTTGGACACAGGAAGGGGAACATCCTATTGTGGGGAGGAGGGAGGGGGGAAAGATAGCATTAGGAGATATACCTAATGTAAATGACGAGTTAATGGGTGCAGTACACCAACATGGCACATGTATACATATGTAACAAACCTGCACGTTGTGCACATGTACTGTAGAACTTAAAGTATAATAATAATAAAATAAGATAAAGTAAAATAAAATAAAATAAAAAAAGGGCAACAAACCCCATGCAAGTCTGAAACCCCTGCAGGGCAGTCATTAAATCTTAAAGCTCCAGAATAATAACTGACTCCATGGCCGCATCCAGGGCACACTGGTACAAGGGGTGGGCTCCCTAGACCTTGGGCTGTTCTGCCCCTGTGGCTTTGCAGGGTGACCCTGTAGCTGCTCTCATGAGTTAGAGTTAAATGTCTGTGTCCTTTCCAGGCTGGGATTGCAAACTGCCAGTGGTTCTGCCGGATTCTTGGGTCTAGAGGGTGATGTCCCCATCCCCACAGCTCCACTAGGCAGTGTCCCAGTGGGGACTCTGTGCGAGGGCTCTCTGGTCATTCGGGGGGCCTCTTCCAAGTTATTATGACAAAAAAGAAAGTTTATTTTTAAATTAAAGTTTTTGCCATCTGCACTATTTCTCCAATGCATAAATGACCAGAGCATTCCCTCTGGGCAAAGTCATGAGAGAAAAAGGACCAAACACCAACCAAAAACCAAAACAAGCAAAATCTTCGCCATCCACAATATTCTAGCTTGCTTTCTTTTTCTGTGTTTTTTGATGCAGAAATGAAGTGCATTTTACTTTTCTTTTTGTTTGATCCACAAGATTAGAAAGGAAGATCTAACTGCTGTTTAAGAGTCTGGGCTCTGAAATTAGGCTATCTGGATTTTAAATTTCCAAAACTATGTTGTGGCACTTACCAATGTCTCACAATAAATGAGTTATTATTTTTCTGTCTGTGTAAACATCTAAAGAAGGTGTTTCTTTTTCTGACAGTAGAAACCCAGTGACTTCATTTCAGTCTTTGGTATTTGCTTTTTGTAATTTGTCCAGGATTTATAATTATAAACAGCAAAAAACAGATAGGCTATAGTGGGCTTATTCTGCTATAGCATAATTGGAATTTATTGATTTTTATAAATTTTACTTACCTCCCTTTATGCTAGTCACCCCATGAAAAGCCCAGAGAATACTAGAGTTGAGATTGGTAGAATTAGCCTTTTTTCAGTCAACACATAATTCTTACTATGTTCCAAGGAATTATCAAAGATAACCAAACAGAGTCCTTGCCTTCAAAGTTTTCATTCAAGTTGCATTTATCTCAATGGGATAAACTGTGTGGAAATATACAGTGCCTTGAATTAAAAAAAAAAAAAAAAACACGGAGAATGAGGTAAATCGTGAATAAAATTGAGGGCTAGATGTTTACTATTTTTCATCACTTAACTTTGAGTGGCAATAGAGCATTTCAGTAATTGTACCTCTATCCCTACAAGGAACCCATCCCCAAAATGATTATCCCTATGGAAACAAGAAATAACAATAAGATTTAAACATATTGCTGGGAGTTAACAGATCATCCATTAAGTCAGAGGAGACCAAGAGGGATAGAAGCAGTTATATAGCTACATTTTGTGAAAATTATGTCCAATTTTCTAGTTCTGTAAACACATACTCTACAAACTTTGTTGAACCAGCATCCCATGCATTTTTGAGAAAGTGCTACCAATAAAAGCATCCAGATGTATCCCTAAATTTTACACAGGCATATTTATATCCTATACATATTATGAAGTGAACACAAATGAAAATTATAGTTAGAGAAGTGGCAAACACAAGCCATTCTAAAATTTTCCCACTCCTCAATGCACTATTTGGGGTATCCCATGGTGTTCACACATCTGAATTTTGAAATAATTATAAACGTAATATATTCTATGAAAAGAGAAAACTATATCAACAAAAAATTTCTGTAAACCATATACAGTTTAATGAAAGATGATGATGATGATGGTGTGTGTGTGTATGTGTGTGTGTTTCTAATTCTATGAAACCAATGAATGCAAATTTATTTCTTGCATAAATTCTTAGCCATTGTATGTTATAAAATACATATTCCATTAAAGCATAGAAAGTCGGTTCTTGCTATTTATCTGTCTCACTCTGTCCTGACAAATATCTCCCTGGACTGGTTCCTTAAAGATGAAGTCCTACTGAATACATTCTTTTTAAAAAAGTATAAAATTTGTTTCGAGCTCAAAGGCTTCAGGAAACTTTTCAGCAAAGCAGCATCAGAAAACATCTTACTCAACATCAGAAAATATATTTATATTCTAACTCTGACTGTTCTTGAGCTTGCTAGACAATTCATTGTTTTTGACATTATTTGACATCTGTTTCAATATTTAGATGAAAGTAGAAAAGTAATTTTAGAATACCATCCCTGAGAAGGCAACTGGACATATTTCATGCAAGTATTTCTAAAATATGCAGAGATAAAATTTTGAATTAAGCCTTTAAAGGTAAGATGATTTAATTCAATTTCTGTTTATTTTAGAATTCTCATTAAAGAAAAAAATGCCTTTAAAAATAATTTTTGTAATATATATATTTCTTTTTCTGTTCTTAGTATATGCTTTCAAATACACAGATTCCCTTGGATTTCTAAAATTTAATTCTGTTAATGTTTTAGTTTTAAAACACAAAGAGGTAAACAAATGAATGCTTGCCTAACTAGAATTTAAATATTTTTGGAATCTGTTCACTTATTAAATCTCTCATTGAGTTTTTCTATAAAAAATAAGCATCTTAATTTTTTATCATTTGAATATCATCATTTTTACAAGATTATTCTCTTGCTGGAGAATAACACTCCTTTGCCATGTGCTTTTCAGATAGCTGGTATCATTCTTATATGGGGGTTAAGTGAAGATATTAAGGGTGGAAACAATTCCGCCAATGGATGTACATGTCTTAGAAGACTTCTTGCTCATTATAGCTTTGATCATAATACTGAGCTTAATACACAAACACATAAACACAAAAAGCCTCTATCTCAAACCTTGTTTTAAGTCATTTTTGTGTAATTCCCTTTGTTCTTTGCACATATAAGGAAATATATTATATTTAAAAGCCAAGTATTGAACACCTTGTCTTTGACCCCACCATCTGACAAACTCTAATGTTTAAAAGCTGAGACATTTAATCCGAGTTATCATTTATGACACCACTACATCTTTATTCTCTAATGTTATATATATATATAGCTATTAGTATAAAGAGAATATGAGGATGAAGTTAGGAAAATACTTTTGCCTAATATAAAAGCTTGGATAAACTGATGTCCTGGAGTAACATTCTGAAGTACCATAAGATGATCTGTGATATTGTACTGGTGTACAAAATTTCACAATCATATATTTTTTTCTTGGATTGCTGGAAGCTTAGTTTATTATTAATTTTTTACAATAAAAAAGGCTAATTCTATAGACATTTTCCTGGGAAGACAATCTAGTTTCCAGTATGTGTCACGGAAATACCAATCAATTAGAGGATCACTTATACAGCAGAAGAGTTTGTGGAGAAGAAAAATTTTAAGTAAAACAACATAAAGGGCAATTAATTTTATGATATCATATGATTAAAAAATATTTCTTGGTGATCACTTATTTATATACAATGTGGCTCTCCTCAAACTTAATTCTTCTCACAAAGTGTCCATGGAATAACATTTAATACAGACAGTATCTTGCTCTTCTGACAGTTTCTTACACTTTCATGTGTTTGAGGGAAGGTCTGATTATAAGTTTGAAGAAACTCTCTTGGGATACTGCTCTATGCTCTATGATTTGCTACTACTGATATTTTTATGTAAATGTATGTGTGTGTGTGTGTGTGTGTATAATGATATAATACGGGAGGGGTCAAGAAAGTGCTGGGTAGAGAGGGTGGGGTCCCTGGCCAGGGCTCCACCTCCACCCTTGGGTCTGTATCAGTGGACTTAAGTGAAAACAGGCACTCCTGTTTTCACGCTCCAATGTTGCATTTTTCAAGACCACACTGGCCTGCCATGACCCCCATCCTGTGCCCATATAAATCCGAGACCTTAGGGGGCACACAATACAAGTGGCTGAATGTCAAGAGGAGCAGAGGAACAGAGCGCCAGAGAATGGCAGAGAGCAGCAGAGAGCAGCAGGGCGGGGCAGAAGAGAGGGAAGGAATAAGCGTCTGAACATCGAGAGAAGTTCATCAGAGAACTCCCCCATCCCTCCACCTTCCGGCTGTCCATTCATCTCGCTGAGCTCCACCTCCACCATTCAAAAAAACCTTGCACTCATCCTTTGAGCCCACGTGTGGTCCGATCCCTTTGGGACACGGGCAAGTACTCGGGATACAGAAGGCTATCACACTGGCCCTCTGCCCTTGTGATAAGGCAGAGGGTCCATTGAGCTGATTTACCATCAAGCAATCTGCAGATGGCAAAACTGAAAGACCTTTGTAACAATGGGGTTGCAGGCACCCATCCCTAGACACTGGCCCCGGCCTCTGCACCTGGGAGGCTGCATGCTGCCCTCAGGGGTTTGAGCTGCAGGGCAACCAAAAAGGTGAGTTACACCCCTGTCTTTTGCCCTGTGAGGGGAAATCAGGGAATTCTCCCATTATATATATCAGATTTAGCAGTAGGAGATAAAGTGGCATAAGTTAAGCATGATGAATACAGGCATGATAAAATAATATATTACATTTCTCCTCATTTCATAACATTATTTCCTATTAGTCTACTATCATATTTGCAGACATTATGGACTATCTTCTCTAAATATTCTCTATTTTTTGCAAACTATATTAATCATGTATTTCTCAAAGCGAAATATAGGTGGAAAAGTTCATTGTGAGCTTCAGGCTTTATTTTTTGGGTATCTACCAAAAGCCCTCCTTCCTAGAATTTACAGTCATACATTTGACATTGGCCAGAACATCTTTTTCAACATGAAAGACTCTTTTCTTCATTTTGTTTTCAGAGTACAAAGAGTAAATCCATCTTTCTGAGTAAAATTGTATTACTTAATATGTGAAGATTCATTTGTCACATTAAGATTATGTTTTATCCTTTTAAAATTAAGAATATAACACATACCAGAATACTCATATTGTGTGAACAGCACATATTCTTGTTGTAGAGGTACCCACATGAAAAGACAATGTTAATTAGATTGTTGCTTTTTTGGGAGCTTCAACTTTGAACAAGACAAGTTAGATCTAAGTGTGATCTAGAAGTGGTATGTCTACATAGGCATAATTGGTTCTCACCCTTCTCCCACTTTGATGGATTTAGCACTTTGACACATACCCAAAGAAGATCCATCTTTCCATTGCATTAACAAGAGCTAGATATTTAAAGAATATTTTATGAGGAGAGAGTTTTGAAATAAAAGGTTTATGTCATAAGCAAAGTAGTAAAGATTTACAAAATTCCATTTAAGAAAATCTCTGTTGTTGGGTTTTTTTCCCCCAAAGTTACGGTGTCTTATTTCTCCTCATCTTTTTATCTTTCATGTAGCTTCTAAAATATTAGCTTATATTTCAAAGTAATATTGATTCTTCCTTTAGCTTGTATACTCAGCAAAACAAAAGCCCAGTTATTGCTCCTGTAGTCAGATCTTGTCTTATTTCTCAGATTTGCCTCTCGGGGTTTTTAAGTTGAGCCACAAAGGACTTAAACATATAATGTCATTAGGTTAAAATTGCCTGATTTATCTACACAACTCTCCTTGCCCACAGGACACACACAAAAAATCATACTTAGCATCTACTAATGGTCCCAAATCCTTCTTTGGAACATTTTAATGAACATCACCTAACATTAGTCTCTGTGCCTTTCTTTTCTTTTTGCTCCCAGTCTTTAACTGAAATGCACCAATTTAGATGTTTATACAGACAGAAAAATAATAGCTAGTATTTACTGTGAGACATTGGTAAGTGCCACAAGATGGTTTTTGAAATTTATAATCAGATAGTCTAACTTCAGAGCCCAGACTCCTAAAGAGATGTTAGACCTTCCTTTCTAATCTTATTGATTAATGTACAGAAAAGCAAGCTAATTATTCAGGTTAGCAGTGATTTCATGTATCCTTCATTCTATATAGTTGAACAAAATATGTCATCACTCTGTACAGTATTATGTATGCTAATTATGTACATGACATGGAATATTAATGTTGTAAATTTTGCCCATATGTTTCCCTCATTAGGTAGAGTTTGTCCACTTTCACTTTTACATTGCTTAGTATGTATGAAATAAGAATCAAACACAATTGTTAGTGCTAATTAAGGAGGGATGTTTTCCCTTAATCTACCTTTATCATCCTTAAGAATGTGTCTTCTTCCATATTTTGTGCTTACAATATTTCATATTTTAGCCTGAGGGAATATAGTTTCAGATTAGTTACTTTTCAGAGAGAAAGAGAATATTATTTACAAAAGTCATCTTCATCTTTAAATTTATTTCCAGTTCTGGCATTATTTTCTCAGAAGACATTTCCAATATATATTTTATGGAAAACACATTTTTAAATAATGCTATCAGTCCCAACATAATTTTAAAGGGCATGTGGCATAAAAGTACAGGAGCATGTTCAGTGCAACCTTGGCTGTGCAGACCTAGGCTCTGAGGGAACAGGGTATATATGACTACTCTTTGTTATTAGTGATGATAAAATGTAAAAATGATTCTTTCAAATTTGCTTGATAATAATGTTATTTAAATGTAACTATCTTGAAAACATATGGGAGATAACTGTATACCTTAAGATACCGTAAAACATATTATTTCTCTTGCAAACACTGGTAATTTAATTTTTCTATTTCAAGTAATGATTTTAATTAAGGGGAAAGTGAAATACAAAGAATAGAAGTTCATCTGCTCTTTTGTAATATTATCCAAGGTGCAACTGAGAACAAAAAGTCTAATACTCTATTTTTTTAATGCCATCTTGATTTTATTTAATTCTAAGTATGCAGTTCTAAAATTTAACTACATATGGTGAGTATGAATTTTTTCAATTAACTTTTTTAAAGAGAAAATATTTCACTGAATAATAAATAAGCACATATTTCTGGCTAATTTATGTAATTGTATGTGTTTGGTTGCCCAATATACAATCTATCTGTGTTAATCAGCAGAATAAATTACAAATATATAATTCCTATACAGTTTCTAATTTATATAAAGATTTTACATATGAACAGACATCTCAAAGATAGCCATCAAATAATTAATTTATAAAAAGAATTAAAGCCTTAAGCAGGAGAAATATAAGGTGTTATACAGTCCTATTATAAAAGCTTACAATAATCACATAATAGTAGCCCGATTTTTGACAGAATTTCTGGACTTATGATCTCCTTGCATGTCTAGTAGCATAATTTTACATGCATGAAAGCTTTATTTTAGAGTTAGAAGCTGAAGGAACTTATTGTGAGGATAATAGACTTAGGGAGAATTAAGGGTGCTTAGTTATACTCTGGAACTTGAAGAATCCATAGCTTTGATATACGTTAGGATATATGACGCAACTATTATCTTCCAGGCATGACGTAAGTGCTAGAAATAACAGAGTACTAGCAGAATGTGAGAATTGGTAGACATGAAGTAAAACCTGTCCAGTAATTCACTTTATTGATGGTGTAAGAAACAGAGTGATTGTGGTTTCCACAGACATGCAGAACTATGATTAGAAAATAAGAAATATTAGAGGAAAATATTATCCTCTAAACACAAACAAACATCATAGAAAGTCTGGGCTTCAGGTCACAGTCTTTAGTCTTAAGACCAGACTTGTATAAAACCTAGAGTTAGGATTGTTAACCATTTTGTATATGACTGACAACCAGCCTCTGAATGTGTTTTGCAATAGCAAAATAACTATCTGCTACTATCTGTGAACTATCTGCTACTATCTGTGAATAATCCCTATATGTGATTATTTTAATCACCCCAGATTACATATAGATAGATGGATAGATATACATATTGCATTACTATATGAAAATAAAAATGCTGTCTTGAATTGCTGATTTGAAAACAAATATGCAGTTATCTCCATTTGGAATTTCAGATTTTTAGCAACTGAAACATATTATTACAAACATGGGTTTCATGAAATTGCTCTTCTTGTGCTTTATGCTTTAATAAAATTGTATATCTTAATTTACTTACCTTTTTCTTTAACAAATGCAATAAATAAATAATACCTGCAGAAACGTACATAATGTAGGTAATAAAAGAAGTATAATAACACAACTAAGACTCTCATTTTATGCCTCATAGTAGCCTTATAACAAGAACAAAAGCTTTCTAAAACAACTAGAAATATCAGTTAACATATAATTAAATGCATAGATACATTTTTAATAAATCAAAGAAAAATTTCTATGATATAAAAATAAAGAGGATCGTGAAACTAGAGCAAGAAGAAAGACTCACCCTTTCTAATATCATGTGCTGATACGAGTGATATTGTCTGGATGTTTGTGCCCCCCAAATCTCATGTTGAAATGTGATTTCTAGTGTTGTAGGTAGGGCCTGGTAGGAGGTGACTGGATCATGGAGGCAGATCCCTCATGAATGGTTTAGCCCCATCCTCTTGGTGATATCTGACTTCTTGTTCAGTTAGTTCACACAAGATCTGGTTGTTTAAAAGATTCTGGGACCAGGCGCGGTGATTCACACCTATAATCCCAGCACTTTGGGAGACCAAGGCGGGCAGATCATCTGAGGCTGGGAGATCAAGACCAGCCTGGACAAAATGGTAAAACTCTGTCTCTAGTAAAAATACAAAAATTGGCCGGGCATGGTGGCTCATGCCTGTAATCCCAGCTACTCGGGAAGCTGAAACGGGAAAATTGCTTGAACCTGGGAGGTGGAAGTTGCAGTGAGCAGAGATCTGACCACTGCACTCCAGCCTGGGTGACAGAGTGAGACTCTGTCTTAATAAAATAAATAAATAAATTTTTAAAATAAATAAATAAAAATAAAAGATTCTGGGACAGCCCTCTTTTCTGTCTCTTGCTCTCTCTTTTGCCACGTGATATGCTCATTTCCCTTTTCCTTCTGCAATGATTGTAAGCTTCTGAGGCTCTCGCCAGGAGCAGATGCAGGAACCCTGCTTCCTCTACAGCCTGTAGAACTGTGAGCCAAAATAAACCTTTTTCTTTATAAATTATCCAGTCTCTGGTATTTATTTATAACAATGCAAGAACACACTAACACATATGAATACATAAGATTATTGTGCCTTGATGGATTTTTGGACCAGGAGATAGGGGATTGAAACTGAGAAGAATGGAAGTTAAAACTCAGCCCTTACACACAGTAAGCACCATTAAAGCCTATATCCTCAATGAAATTGTAAATTAGGAATAATATGTTTGTCATCAAAGAAAGTCTTCAGTAAAACTTTTTTATATCTGCCTGGGGTCTAGGTATATATTTATGGTCAGCAGAATCTTAATGTGTCTCTTGCGATCTCCACTCACTTGTGTTATACCCATGATTATGTTATATTACATTGCAAATGGTACTTTGCAAATAAAATTAAGATTAATAAAAGGTTTAACTTACAATTGGATGATTATCTGCTTCTTTAGTTGGTTGCATAAGGGAAAGTCAGAGATATTTAAAGCATGAGAGGGATATGATGCATGGGAGGTTTTTTATTTCTCTCTAAGATGAAGGGCCATGTGGCAAGGACTTGAGAAAGGCCTCTAGTTGCTGACAGTCATCTGCAGTCAACAGGTAACACAAAAGTGAAAACTTCTGTCCTACTACTTCAAGAAAACAAATTTTGCAAAAAGTCTGATGGTACTTATAAGTAGATATTCCTTAGTTGAACCTTCAGATAAGAACATAGCCCAGCAAAAATTTTGACTTCAGTATTTTTAAGACTCTAAGAAGAGAATCCAGTGAAAATATGCTGGATTTTTGAAACATAGGAACTATGACAAAACAAACTTTTGTTATTTTAAGCCAGTAAGATTTTGGTAATTTTGTATGCAGCAATATAAATCTAATACACCTACTTACCTCAGTCGTGAGAAAAGTGTTTCCTGCATTTTCCTATGGGATAATATGGACATTAGTAAATAGTGTTTGGACAGCTAGTTGACTTCATACCTTCTGTACATTAAGAAATATACCACTAGATGAAATATGTGAATGCAACAACAACAACAAAAAATCCAATACATATATTAGGAGAAAATTTTTTATAATCTTTTGTGGGAAAAGGCTTTCTAATTATGACACAATACATAAAAAAACTTCATAAATTTAACTACATAAAAATAATGAAAATTGTTTTATGGTAAAAATAAATATCCCACCAAAGCACAGTAAAAAGGTAAAATCTTTATAAATTTTATACCATAAGTTATCTACGTATCTGTTAACTATCTGTCCATCCATCTGTCTATCCATCCATCTGTCCATCGATATGTCAGAGGAATAAAAAAACAGACACAGCCCAGTAAAAATATAGGCAAATGGCATAAACCATTATTAAAATTGTGCAATCATCCCTTAAACATATAAAACAAATGTGAATTTTTTTATTGCTGGTATTGAAAGGTAATTTAAAGCTTTATTGAAATAACCCTCTTATCTATGAGATTAACAAAAACACACAACTTGACAATACGCAATGTTGTTGAAGCTGTAGAAAAACAGGATCGTTCACATTGTTTTATGGGGCATAAAATGTTATGATCCCGTAGGAAACAATTTCAAAAGAACTGTCAAAATTGCAAATGCATTTACCCCAACTATTCTACAAGTATGTCTATAAAATACATATGAACACGGTTAGTTACTGTAATAGCAAAATGGGAAAATTCGGGAAAAAAAACCAACTGAACATCTATAGTATACTGGTTAAAAATTACAGTACATCCATATAATGCAGTTGCTGGAAACAACAAATCTTACCGTGTACTGTTGGGGATAAACACAAAATATGTTGTTCTACAGCAAAATGTATGTGAGAAATGTCGAAGAACAGATTGCGTATTCATTTTGTGCATGCCTTCTATAAGAAATTTTACAAGGAAATACAAAAACATTATTAAGAGCATATCTATAGGGATTGAGAAATACTTTAGATGTGGAAAAGAGGGAAGCATAGTAGTAGACATTTTGCTACCTGTATTAGTTTGTTCTCAAGTTGCTATAAAGAAATACCCGAGGCTGGGTAATTTACAAAGAAAAGAGTTTTAATTGGTTCATGGTTCCAAAAGCTGTCTAGAAAGCATAGAGGCTTCTGCTCAACTGGGCAGGCCTCAGGGAGTTTTCAATTGTGGCGGAAGGCAAAGGGGGAGTGAATCACTTCAGATGGCCAGAGCAGGAGGAAAAGAAAGGCGGGAGGTGCCACACACTTTCAAACAACCATATCTGGTGAGAACTGTATCACGAGAACAGCATCAAAGGGAAAATTCAACCTGTAATCCAATCACTTCCCATCAGGCCCCACCTTCAACATTGAAGGTTACTATTCCACATGTACTTTGGGTGGGGACACAGATCCAAACTGTAACATTCCACCCCTAGCTCCTCCCAAATCTCATGTCCTTTTAACATTGCAAAATCCAGTCATGCCTTCCTAACAGTCCCCTCAAAGTCTTTACTCCTTCCAGCATTAACTCCAGAGTCTTAAGTCTCATCTGAGACAAGGCTAATCCTTTCACCTATGAACCTGTAAAAATAAAAACAAGTTAGTTACGTCCAAGATACAATGGAGGAATGGGCATTGGGTAAAAATTTCCATTCCAAAAGGAAGAAATCAGTGAAAAGAAAGGGGTTACAGGCCCTATGCAAGTTCAAAACCCATCAGGACAGTCATTCAATATTAAAGCTTTAAAATAAACTCCTTTGACTTCATGTCTCACATGAAGCCCTGTAAGATTGCTTAGCTTAGAGTCAGAGAAATTAATGTCCTCAAGGGCAACTCTCAATCATCAGCAAAAAATTCTGAGGCATATTCCACATAGTGTGTCATAGAATTTTCAGCAGAAATAAGACCTAGCTTCCCACATAAGTTATCAGCACAATAATGTACCATTTATTCTTTTATCATCCTTACCCCAAAGTGCTATCACTTAACCCTCCTTCTTGTTTAATGAAGTCAATTCCCATAATAAATGGCCTGCAGTGATTGACTGTTCTCCAGATCTGCATTTAAACTATTAACAACAAATATTTCAGTATATATAATTTTATATTGTTTTGATATTTTAACTATGTGATTATAACACCTATTTTTGAAAGTCTGAAATACAAATATTGGCTCTAATATGGCGCTAACAGAGTTCTTAGAAATTCATTAGGAGAATTAAATTATTTATGAAAATTTTGAAAATAATTTGGCAAATTCTATTTAAGTGTAAGATATACATATCATCACAATTTCAGTCCTAGAGAGCCCTCATATACATGTTCAGGAATACATATTCAACAATGTCCATATCAGCATTTTGACAATGACAAACAATTAAGAGTCGCCTGAATATACCATAGTCAACAAATTCTGGAACAGTCATAAAATTGAATTCTATTTAACAATAAAAATGAAGGAACTAGTGCTACCACTATAAATGTAGATGACTCTTAAAAACATTGCTATGTAAAAATATATTGCAGAAAAATTCACAAACCATTCTACACATTCAAAGTTAAAGCATGAAAAACATGCCACTTGTTCAGAGCATGAAAGGGACCCAAACTCACTAAGCTAAAGGGAAGCAGTTGAGAACTGCTTAGGGCAAACCTGCCTCCCATTCCATTCAAAGTTATCCTTCTGCTTACTGAGATAAATGCTATCTGATTGCTTCCTTTGGAAAGGCTACTCAGAAACTCAAAAGAATGCAACTGTTTTTCTCTCATCTATCTGTAACGTGGAAGCCCCCTCCCCATTTCAAGTCTTCCTGGTTTTGCTTCAAGTTGTCGCTCCTTTCCAGACGGAACCAACGTACTTCTTACATATATTTCTTGATATCTCCTGTCTCCCTAAAATGTATAAAACCAAACTGTGCCCAACAACCTTGGGCACATGTCGTCAGGACTTCCTGAGACTGTGTCATGGACATGCATCCTTGTGTCATGGACATGCAACCTTGGCAAAATAAACTTTCTAAATTAACTGAGACCTGTCTCAGGTTTTCTGCATTCACATTTTGTTAACCATGGTGGGGGGATTCTGAATGGAGATGCCCCTGACCTTTGATAAATCTCTTATTGCTGTTTGGTACCAGAATGAGCTAACATTATGGCTCAAACCAACAGGAAACATTGCTGAGATCTGAGAGCAACCTCTCCAGACAATCCCTGATCTCCCCAAATTTGGTCAAGATCTAAAGTTTATTTTGCTGTACAACTTCTCTTTTTTGGGGAGTTTTACTTGCTTCCAACACAAGGAAGGCAATTTTTTCTGCTTTCATGATGATGAAAGGCAGGCAACACCTGTGTGGAGTTTGAGCTTGTTTTCAACAGGGAAGATGAGGTGTTTTTGTTTGTTTGTTTGTTTTGTTTTGTTTCTTTTGTGTGTGTGTGTGTGGGTGTGTGTGTGTACTTCTAGGATGGTAGCGAGCAGGAGAGCAGTCTGGCAGTCTACAGCCTGAGACCCATCCCTAGGTAAGTTAACTGAACTAGGGTTTGTTTTGGCTAAAGGTAAGATTGACCACCAGATGGTCTTAATTTCTCCTTACTATTAAAGCACTCAGCAATCATATAAGTTGTGCGAACATTTGTATTGCTTAACTGTTTTTGTTGTTGTTATTGTTGTTTGTTTGTTTTTGTTATTTCCGTCTTTTTGATACTTGATGCTTCTGAAATAGCAGCAATTTGTCCTAGCTGAAATATAGTACTGAGATTTTAAAATACGTTTTTAAAAGGAGCCCAATGGTTAAAAGTCAGCTTAATTAAAAGGTAGCATCCCACCTGTGTGTGTATGTCTGCATGGGTGTGTTTGTATTGAAAAGGCCTTCATGTTTTTATTTTTGTTTTTCTAAGACCTAGTTTTTTTGTTTTTTTTTTTTTTTTTTTTGAGCAAAAGATTTTTTTCTTCTCACTTGACTGAATTCTGTTTTCACCTGATTTTTTGACTAAAATAGTTATTGCAGGGGCTACTCTTGGGTTTTTAATGAAGAGTGTACTTTAGACACTCAGAAATGTCTTTGTTAAAAAAAATTAACTACACTGTAAAAGCGTCTCTAGCACCACCAGACTTTTTTCTCTGTATCTTATAATGTAAATTTTGCTATTTAACGTTCACCTGAGTTGTTTCATTTAATATGCAAATTTAAGGCTATTTAGCTAACACCCACCTAGTGTTGTAAAACAGGTTATCAAAAATCTAAAAGTCTAACATAGAAAAAAAGGATCTTTATGAATCTATAATATGTGCTTTCATACGTCTGTGTATTTATGTGATGTTTACACAACGTTTCACTGCTGAAAATATATAAAAGGCCTCTAATTAATTGGCTTAAAGAAAACTAAAAATGTTTAAATCAAATATTTTATCAGGAAAAAAGAAAAGACTAGTCAAATGTTTTTTCAAGTTTATGTAACTTAAGTAAAATCTTTATTAAATAAGCTAGCTTTAGAATGATTGGTAAAGTAATATTAGAAATGTCTTAAGAATTGCCACCACACATTTTTTTGTTTGCATTTGTTAATCAGGCAATTTCATACTTATTCCTGCCAAATACTATAAGGTGTCAAAATAAACTTTCTAAATTAACTGAGCCCTGTCTCAAAATTTGGGGCTCACAAGGGACACCTTCACGTGTAGTGAAATATTAAGAAAGGTATGGTAATGACAATCACCAAATTATAGTGATCACTTCAAGAGAAAAGGGAAAGTAATAAACTGAAAAACATTTATGCTATAAATTTCAACACCATTGCAAGATTTAATTTTTTAAGCTGAGTTGTATGTATAATGGTATTATTTACATTATTATTTATGTCTTCTGTAGGCTTTGACTATTTCACAATAAATTCAAAAATTAAAAAAAATGTGATGCAAAATGATTATAGTAAATTGTTAAAGAATCTTTGCAGTAAGTATATTTCTGCCACTTTTTTGAAACTTTTCCAAAAGCTTTTTTCTTGTAACTTGTACCTTTTTGAGAAGCGTTTTCAAGGCAATATCCCTTTGCTGGAATACTAATTCGTATTTTATTCATTCTCATCTATCCATCTATAATTGATATGGTTTAGATTTATGTTCCCACCCAAATCTCATGTCAAATTGTAATCCCCAATGTTGGAGGAATGGCCTGATGGGAGGTGATACAATCATGGGGGCAGATTTTTACCTTTGCTGTTCTGTGATAGTGAGTGAGCTCTCATAAGATCTAGTTGTTTAAAAGCTTGTAGCACCTCTTTCCCACCTTTTGCCTGCTCTGGCCATGTAAGACATTTCTGCTTTCCCTTCTGCCATAACTGAAAGTTTTCTGAAACTTCCCCAGTTATGCTTCCTATACAGTCTGTGGAACGGCGAGTCAATTAAACCTCTTTTCTTTATAAATTACCCAGTTTCAAATATTTCTTTTTAGTAGTGTGAGAACAGACTAATACAATGATAATAGTAAACTCTTCATCTATGATATATCCCCATATCTGATGACATTAAGTAAAAATAGTTCAATCCATTTTTTGTAAGCTACTCTAAGTTTATTTTTAAAACAAAGTATTAGTTCCAGGCTATTTTCTGCTATGTGATTTCTATAGAAAGAGCATTCAATAACCACATGTACAATGAGTAAATGATTGAAAACTTTTTATAGAGATATAACCAAGTCATTTATTATTGTTAACTATTGACAGAAAACAATTCTATAAATAATTACTATATAATAAACTGAAGGAAAACTCAAAAGACTTTTTATTTATGTAAAAGAAGAATTTTTAAAATTCGTGGACATGCTGTCTCATTGACCATAAACACTAAATGAAATTTATTTCTTGTTTTTAAATAATTTAACAGCTTTTTCAACCCACCATTTCTATTAGAATGCTAAATTTCTCAAAAACAGGAATAAATCAACATCAGATTTTTATAAATCAGAGTGTCTTGGTACTCTACAAATTAGTATGCTAAATATGCAACTTGAAGTCCTTCAGAGAAAACATTAAACAGAAATGCCTTCTACCCAGGGATATGAATGTCCATTTGGAATAATAAAGAAGAGACTAAAAATTGTATAGCAATACCTAGTATCTGACCAATATATTCTTTCATAAAAATAACAAACTATCTTGCATCATACATGGAAGAAGGTGACTTATTCCTGAATCTACTATATCTACATTCTTTCTTGTACCAAATATTTACTATAAGTACATACAACTATGGAAAATGCTCTACTATGCCTTTGAGAGACAGAGGACTGTAGAAATCTACACTTTCTAAGAGCGTAATATTTTACTCTTTTCTCTTTTCTATGACATCTCTTCACTAACCCCCTTCTTTCTGCATGTGTGTGTGTGTGTGTGTGTGTTTATTTTATTGTGTCCAGTTCAGTCAGCTAGACTTCAAATGTAATCATTGTCTATCACATGTTCAATTTATTTGAGGCATGAAGTTTTCCCAGGACACTAAAGCAAGAGGCACCTTAGGAACTGAAGCAGAATAACTAATGCAGAGTTCTCCTCAGACGTCAGAAATAATTATGACATCATAGTTTTATGTCATACTATATAATAAGAAAAAAATTGAAGTCTTTTTCTGGACTGTCCTGGGTAGTGTTAACAACATGACAGCTATTCCCTCTGTACACACTTAGCTGAGCAGAACTAGTTGAAGCATTACTTCTTGTTATCATAGCAGCATGGTTAACATGCTCATAAATATTATCTTGGCGACAGATTAAAAATAAAAAGGCCAGAAATTATGTTGTAAAAGTATTAACAATTTTAACAAGCCTAAAAGTGGTCAATCTGACAACCAGGAGATTACATCTTCAAATATATTCAAATACTAGTAATGGCATGGACATTTGGTACATTAAACAATCTAAATTTCACTTGGTTTAGCATGTCAAATAGAAAATAAAAGAAATGAGTTAGGTCTCCTATATTTCCAGAAAAGGATTGATGGAGCTACACTAGCCAGCAGATAATTTGCATGCAGCACCACTACCATCAGATTAAAAAAACAAAACAAAACAAAACAAAAAAAAAAAAAAACAAAAAAAAAAACAGAAGCATGATAAATTAAAAGAGATCCAAGGAGATCAATGACAATTATAAAATATTTTTTTATAATGTGCTGTTAAGGCTCCCCAGGTAATGGACTGCTTCTGTTAGTTTATGGCAATTTACCAGAATGCATTCAAAAGCATTTGATAAACCGATAGTGCAAAGTATGTTATTCCTAGACAACTGAGAACTCAGTTAATTAGAGCCTCCAGAATAAATGGGTCCCTAAGTAGTTGGTTTGTAAACCTATTGTTATTAATCTGATCTTCCTTATAACCACTTATACATTAAATTGCTTATATTTCATTTATGCTATCTATCTTGAATAAATATTTTGGAGAGATAACTCTTCTATGTGTATTATTATTAATTAAATATTATTGCATACATTTTCCTTCACAAATATCACCCCATCATAGATGTCACTAATTTAATAGTTTGGCAGTATAATTATATTGAGTTGAGGAATAAATACCACAAAATTTCTGATCAATCAACGTGAAAGTTCCATAAATGACTTTGTCACTTATCAACAATGAGAGTAGCTTAGTAATCACTTCTCTAAAATATGTTTTTATCTAAATTAATTTCCCTGTTCACTTTTTACCCTCAACGTTCATGTTTTATAGTTACAGATGACATTTTGCAAAACAAACTTAAATTTATCCTATCAAAAATAATCATTGTAATTATTAATGAATGCTTACAATTTGTATGGCATAATATTTATTGCTTTATATGTGTTGTATCTCCTTTAGTCATCAACATAACTATATGAATTGTACTACACTTTACATATATTAAAAAATAGAAAGTTTGGGAGGCCAAGGTTGTTGGATCACCTGAGGTGAGGAGTTCGAGACCAGCCTGACCAACATGGTGAAACCCCGTCTCTACTAAAAGTATAAAAATTAGCTGGGGGTGTGGCAGGAGCCTGAAATTCCAGCTACCCAGGAAGCTGAGGCAGGAGAATCACTTGAACCCGGGAGGCGAAGGTTGCAGTGAGCTGAGATCGCACCATTGCACTCCAACCTGGGTGACAAGAGCACAACTCCGTCTCAAAAATAAAAGCAAAAACCAGAGACAATGAACAGTGATTTGTTTCAGTTCACACAATCTGATGAAGTAAGGATATGAACTTTGGTCTTTATTACTCTGAAGTACACATCACTAGTGCCAAAAACAATAAAATGCTAATATTTTTAGAAAGCTTATTTCACCATGAGAGAGAAAGAAACTCTCTATTGAAATACCATATTTACTGATACAAATAAAAGCAAAAGAATTATGTTTTAGACATGAAGATAAAAAAGTGTCATGCCAAACCTCTATCATTTAATTTTAATTTGCTTTGCAGATATGTTTAGAAAAATAACTTAGAAAGAAAAAGAAACCTATGCCAAATTTACTGGAAAATTTCAGTGATGAGCTAAAAGTGATCCTGAATTACCCAGCACTTCAGTCTTATACAGAAAGCTATGTGTGTCACAGATAGCAGTATTATTTTTGGTAGTAAAGCTTTGCAAACAGATAGGGTTATTATACAGAATACAAAATCAAAGCCAAGACCACTAATTTAATAAAAAAAAAAAAAAAAAGACATGTTGGCAAAAATGTGTAAATCTTTCCAAGCATTATTAATCAAAGTATTAAACAGTACTAATGCTATTTATTATATCAGCAAGGAAGAGATTTACAATGATTACTAAAATTCTAATGAAAAAGACCTATTAGTTAGTCATCCTCCATTGCACTTGCTTTAGAAAGTACAAATATGTAATATAGGCCAGGTGTAGTGGCTTATGCCTATCTTCCCAACACTTTGGGAGGTCAGTGTTGGAGGATCACTTAAGGTCACGAGTTAGAGACCACCCTGGGCAACAAAGTGAGACTCTATCTCTGCAAATTTTTTTAAAAATTAGAGTGATGGAGAAGACCTGTAATCCTAGATACTCGGGAGGCTGAGGCAGGAGAATTTCTTGAGTTCGGAAGTTTGAGGCTGCAGTAAGCCATAATGGCATGCCACTGCACTCCAGCCTGAGTAACAAAGTGAGACTCTGTCTCAAAAATTAATAATAATAATAATATTACAGACTATTTTAAATGGTGTTGAAACAGATACACACATATGTTGTAAGGTTTATTTTGACTTTAATATTTCATTATGGGGAATACAAACATTTTAAAGCATGTATTAATTTACCCAGGAAGTGTATTAATTTTGTATAACACAGTCATCATTCAGTTACAAATATATGAATCAGTAGAGAAACCAAGATTGCAGGTGATACACACACACACACACACACACACACACGTGTGTATATATATAATCTTTGAAGCCTCTACTGGGTTATATTTTTGTGTATATAATTGGAAATTTTTCTTACATATTAATTTAAGCAGATCACTAATGACTTCTTTTGAAACTAAGTTCAACATCATCAAATATTTATGAACACATTCCATATGCAAAGCACTATACTAGTTGCTGGAGATAAAAAGAGTCATAAGACCTATACCTAATATTTTGCATGCCTTGAGAGGAGACCAAAATTTAGACCTTTTATAGCACTTACACCGATTTCCTTATATTTACTTCAAATTAATAAAGGTTTCTCCATAGTGTATATAACACTAAAATACTTAACATTTAGCTGCAAGCCATAAAATTACTCGCTTAAGCAAAAACGTTTTTGGATTTACGTATTTCTATTGAACCTGAATTGTACAGATAAAATTTTATGTTGAACTGTTTTATTGAAAAGAGACATTTCATCATATTCCACAACTGGAAAATTTCAAGGACGACCTATCATGATGTAGTATCAAAGAAGTGGACAAAATTCTACACCTCTAGCCATAATTTTAGAAATGGCTATTAGAACTAGTTTTTTTACTCCTATTAATAATTGAGAAACTATAAATGAACTAATTTTCAAAGTTAGCATGGATTGAGATATATTAAAGCTGGAATGAGTGCACTTGAAAAATATAAGTGCTGATTTCAATAAAAAAGACTTCCTTGAAAATGTATGGATAATGTATCCTTTCATACATTACATTTTAAGCTTAGTAAATTTTCTGGTGCTATAGAAATAGAATAGTTTTATCTACAGGAAGCATTCATTTAAACGATAAGACCATATTACAAAATTAAAAATAAATATAATTTTCACAATACTTTTACCATACCCACTAACATTTATATCTGACTACAGCAAAAGAGTTCATTCGTGAATAAGTAATAAGACTGCACATCCTATTTACATATTGTCAATCCTCAGATTCCTCAAGATAAGAATTAGATTACTCAATACACAACATAGCAGCACCTCTTTCCATTGCAAGCTTTGTATAAGCTTTATTTTAATTAAGGGATAGTAGCTCTGACATTAATTTCATTTACTTTCTTTATTATGTAGCTGAGATCAAAGAAAACAATGTTTGTCACAGACAGCAGTATTATTTTTGGTAGTAAAACTTTGCAAACAGAATACAAAATTAAAGCCAAGACCACTAACACAACAATTTTATTAGACTGGGCGCTGTGGCTCATGCCTGTATTCCCAGCACTTTGGGAGGCCGAGGTGAGTGGATCACTTGAAGTCAGGAGTTTCAGACCAGCCTGGCCAACATGGTGAAACCCTGTCTCTACTAAAAATACAAAATTAGCCAGGCTTGGTGGTGCACACCTGTAATCTCAACTACTCAGGAGGCTGTAGCAGAAGAATCTCTTGAACCTGGGAGGTGGAGGTTGCAGTGAGCCGAGATGGCACCATTGCACTCCAGCCTGGGCAAAGAGAGCGAAACTCCATCTCAAATAAATAAATAAATAAAATAAAAACAAAACAATTTAATTTTTTTCTCCAAGAAGGAGGTGCTGAACTTTCCATTTACAAGCCAACTAGAGCCACAGGATGATGCACTTCTTGAAGCAAAGGCATGGCTTTTTTTCGTTGTGCTTCATTTTACTGCCCTTTACTGATACTGTGTTTTTTTAGAAACGGAAGGTCTGTGGCAACTCCACATCCAGTAAGTTTATCAGTGCCCTTTTCCTAAAAGCATCTGATCACTTTGTGTCTTTGTATCACATTATGATAATGCTTGTGTGAATTCAAAATATCTGAGAGACGTTTCAATCAATTTAGAATGTTTTTTTTACTAAGGTTAAGGATGAACCCATGACACAGCCTCAGGAGGTCTTGAAGACATGTGCCCAAGGTGGTAGGGGTACAGCTTGCTTTTGTACGTTTTAGGGATACATGAGACATCAATCAATATGTGTAAGATTTACATTGGTTCTACCTGAAAGGGTGGGTCAACTCAAAGGAGAGAGGGATCCTAGGTCATAGTAGATTTAAAAATTTTCTGATTGGCTATTGGTTGAAAAAGTTATCGGTAGAAAGGAATGTCTGGGTTAAGATAAAGAGTTGTGGAGACCAAGGTTTTATCATGCCTTGATAAAGTCTCTGGGTAGCATGATGAAGCCTCTGGGTAGCAGGCTTTGGAAAGAATAGATTGTAAATGTTTCCTATCAGATTTAAGATCTGTGTTGATATTAATTCTGGAGGTGTAAAATGAGTCATGTCCAACCATCATGGCTTAAACCTGTCTTTCAGATTAAATTTAAGAATGCCCTGACCAAGAAGGAAATCCACTCAGGTAGTTGGAGAGCCTTAGAATTTTACCTTTGATTTATACTTCCAGCATTTCCGACTTTTCATTATTATTATATCTGTTACTGTAAAGAACATGGCTGTGCTGCAGCTAAGAAGGCATAGGGCAGCAGGCATAGGCTGAGGTAAACAACCTGGATGATGCAGTGGGTTTGTGGCACACACGCACAGTCCCAGGTCTTATATAACCATAGCCATGTAGACATAACTTGGAGAAAGCTCACTTCCATAGCCATAACATAGAGAAGCTGACCACTTAGTTCTCAGCTACTGTTTGTGTAATGTATAAAAGTGACACTGACCCTGTGAGGGGCTGCTGATTAAAGCCATGTCTCATCTACCTGCTGTCTCTTGACTGTTCTTCCAGCTCCCTACTCCATGACCGTCCACTCCCCTCAGCCCTCAGCTGGGGCTGGAACCTGACCATGACAGTTATGGTGACCTGTGATCACTGATATTTGATGTTACTATTGTAATTGTTTTGGGGTGTCACAAACACCACCCATATAAGATGGTAAACTTAACAAATGCTGTGTGTTTTCTGATTGCCGCACCAACAAGCCCTTGTCCTATCTCTCTCTCTTTTTTTTTTTTTTTTTTTTTTTTTTTTTTTGAGACGGAGTCTTGCTCTGTCGCCCAGGCTGTGGTGCAGTGGCCGGATCTCGGCTCACTGCAAGCTCCACCTCCCGGGTTTACGCCATTCTCCTGCCTCAGCCTCCCGAGTAGCTGGGACTTACAGGCGCCCGCCACCGCCACCTCACCCGGCTAGTTTTTTGTATTTTTTTAGTAGAGACGGGGTTTCACCGTATTAGCCAGGATGGTCTCGATCTCCTGACCTCATGATCTGCCCGTCTCGGCCTCCCAAAGTGCTGGGATTACAGGCTTGAGCCACCGCGCCCGGCCCTCTCTCTCTTTTTGTCTTTGATCATCCCTAGTCCCTGGGACTTAATGATATTAAAATTAGGCCAATTAGGACCCCTACAATATCCCGTAAGTGCTCATGTGAAAGGAAGAGTCAGATGTCTCTAACTTTAAATCAAAAGCTAGAAATAATTAAGCTTAATGAGGAAGGCATGCTGAAAGCCCAGATAAACCAAAACGTAGGCCCTTGTGCCAAACCACCTCACCAAGTCGTGAACGCAAAGGAAAAGTTCTTGATAAAAATTAAAAGTGTTACTCCAGTGAACACACAAATGATAAAATGTGTAAGAGCCTTATTGCTCATATGGAGAAAGTTTTAGTTATCTAGATGGAAGATCAAACCAGCCACATCATTCATTTAAGCCAAAGCCTAATCCAGAGCAAGACCCTAAATCTCTTTCACTTCTATGAAGGCTAAGAGATTTGGAGATGCTGCAGAATAAAAGTTTGAAGCTAGCAGAGGTTGATTCATGAGGTTTTAAATAAGAAACTATAACATAACAACATAATGTGTAGCAGCAAATGATGATGTAGAAGCTACAGCAAGTTATCCAGAAGATCCAGCTAAGATAATTGATGAAGGGGGCCATACTACACAACAAATTTTCAATGTCAATGAAACAGCCTTCTATTGGAAAGTCCTACTGCCATCTAGGACTTCCATAACTAGGGAGGAAAAATCAATGGCTGGTTTTAAGGTTTCAAAAGAACAGGTTAACTATATTGTTAGGGAATAGCATATCTGGTGACTTTAAGTTGAAGTCAATGCTCATTTGCCATTCCAAAATCTTATGGCTATAAGAATTATGCTAAATATACTCTGTCTTTGCTCTATAAATATATCAACCAAATCTGGATTACAGCACATCTGTTTACAGCATAGTTTACTGAATTTTCTTTCTTTTTTTTTTTTTTTTTTTTTTTTGAGACAGAGTCTCTCACTGTCACCCAGGCTAGAGTGCAGTGGCGCAATCTCAGCTCACTGCAAGCTCCACTTCCCAGGTTCATGCCATTCTCCTGCCTCAGCCTCCCAAGTAGCTGGGACTACAGGTGCCCCTCACCACACCCAGCTAATTTTTTGTATTTTTAGTATAGTGTTAGCCAGGATGGTCTCGATCTCCTGACCTTGTGATCCACCTGCCTCGGCCTCCCAAAGTGCTGCGATTACAGGCATGAGCCACCGTGCCTGGCAAAGTTTACTGAATATTTTAAGCCCACTGTTGAGACCTAGTGCTTGAAAAATAAAAACTCTGAAAACATTTCTGCTCATCAATAATAAACATGGTTATTGAAAAGCTCTAATAAAGATTTGGAAGGAGATTAATATTGTATTCATGCCTGCTAACACAATATCCAATCTGAAGCCTATACATCAAGGAGCGATTTTGACTCTCCAAGGCTTATTATTTAAGAAATAAATTTTGTAAGGCTGTACCTGCCATAGATAGTGATTTCTCTCAGTAACTTGGGAATAGTAAATTGGAAACCTTCTGAAAATAATTCACCATTATAGATGCCATTAAGAGCATTCATGATTTACGGAGTAGGTCAAAATATTAAAATTGGTAAGATTTCGGAGGAAGCTTATTCCAACCCTCATAGGTTGACTTTGAGGTGTTCAAGGCTTCACTGGAGGAAGTCAAGATATGGTGAAAATAGCAAGAAAACTAGAATTAGAAGTGGAGCTTGAAAATGTGACTGAATTGTTGCATTCTCATGATAAAACTTGAATAGGTGAGGAGTTTCTTCTTGTGTATGAGACAAAGAAAGTGGTTTCTTCATATAGAATGTACTTTTGGTGAAGATGCTGTGAATATTGTTGAAATGCCAATAGGGGATTTAGAATATTAGATAAACTTAGTTGATAAAGCAGTGGCAGGGTATGAGAGGATTAACTCAAATTTTGAGAAAAGTTCAACTAAACAGTATCAAATAGCAATGCAATCCAACAGCATTTCATGCTGCAGAGAAATTTTTCTGTGAGTCAATGAGCACTGCAAACTTTATTGTTCTCTTATTTTTAAAAATTGCTGCAACCACCCCAAACTTCAGCAGCCACTACTCTGATCAGTCAGCAGCCATCAATATCAAGGCAAGATTCCAGCAAAAAGATTATGACTTGTTGAAGGCTAAGATCATTGTTAGCCTTTTCTGGCAATAAAATATTTTTAGTTAAGGTATGTACTTTTTTTTTTTAGACAAAATGCTATTTAACATTTAATAGACTGCAGTATACTCTAAGCATAACTTTTATATGCACTGTGAAACCAAACAAATTCTGTGAGTTGCTTTATTGCAATCTTCACTTTATTGAGGTGATCTGGAACCAAACCAGCAATATCTCCAAGGTATACCTATATATATTTCTCACTCTATCTTGTTTGCCACAGTTCTAAGAATTGAAAGTCCTGTAAATAAAAGCAAGCATGCAAGTACACAGTTTGCTGTAGAAAGTCAATTGAGGTACCATGAAGTACATCAAGCTTCTTTCATTTGCTTTAAGTTGACCACAGGTCTTCAATTTTTAATGTTCAAATATGTGTACATAAAATATCCACATTCTTCTCCAAGAAATGTTTTATATAGAATGGCTAGAACATAAATGCATTATCACTCTTCCTCTGAAAGACTCAAATTTGTATAATGTGACTGCTGAAAATGCATTTCTCCTTAGTTAAAAATCATGGAAAAAATATAAAACATATATATAATAAGGTACCTACTGAGAATATACATTGATATTTCAAAATAAAATCTAAAAGGAAATACATGTAATAGAAAACATCAAACTTATGAATATATTCATTCTTGTGTGGTCCTGATATGTTTGTTGAAGTTGGTATAAATTAAATTTAAGTAAATATCTAAATTGTCACCCCCAAAGCATAATATTTCTATAATACATAAAGAGTTATCACATTTTAGTTGCAAAAGAAACTATTTTGTTGGTAATGGAAGATCTTCACTTAACTACAAATTTTATTTTATAAATACATATAAGAGATGAATATGGTTTAAAAAGCCACATCATAGATTCCCTATGGATTCTGGATTTTAGACCTCTGTCACATGCACAGTTTGCAAATATCTTTTCTCATTTCGTAAGCTGTCATTTTACTCTGTTGATTTTTTTTTTTTTTTTTTTTTTCGCTGTGCAGAAGCTCTGCAGTTTAATTAGGCCCCACTTGTCATTTTTTGCTTTCATTGCAATTGCTTTTGGAGGCTTAGCCAAAAATTATTTATCAAGGGCAGTGTCAAGAAGAGTATTTTCTTGATTGTCTTCTAGGATTTTTATAGTTCTCAAATTTGAAAGGTCTTAAATTTAAATCTTTCATCTGTTTGGGGTTAACTTTTATGTATGGTTAACAGTAGGCATTCAGCTTCAATCTTCTGCATATAGCTTGTCAGTTATCCAAGCACAATTTATTGAATAGCGAGTCCTTTCACCATTGCTTATTTTTGTTGACTCTGTTAAAAATCAGTTGGTTGTAGGTGTGTGGCTTGACTTCTGGGCTCTTTATTCTGTTACATTGGTCTATGTGTCTTTTTTTTTTTTTTTTTTTTTTTTTTTTTTTTACCGGTACCTTACTCTTTTGATTACTGTAACCGTGTAGTATAGTTTTGATCTTTATAATGTAATGGCTGTGGCTTTGCTCTTTCTGCTTAGGATTGCTTTGGCTATCAGGGCTCTTTTATTAGTTCCATAAGAATTATAAAATCTGTCTTTTAATTCTGTATAAAATAATGTCAGTAGTTTGATAGGGACAGCATTGTGTTAGTCTGTTCTTGTGTTGGTATAAAGAAATACCAGAGGCTGGGTAATCTGTAAAGAAAATAAGTTTATTTTAGATGACATTTCTGCACTATACAAGAAGTATGGTCCTGGCTTGTTTCTGGTGAGGTCTCAGGAAGATTACAATTATAGCAGAAGGCAAAGTGGAAACTGGTGTATCACATGGAAAGAGAGGGAGAAAGGGAGAGAGGTGGAGGTGCTATTCTCTTTTAAATAATCACATCTTGCTTGAACTAATAGGATGAGAACTCCCTCATTACCTCAAAGACACCACCACGCCATTTATGAGGGATCCTCCTCCATGACCCAAGCACCTCCCACTAAGTTCCACCTCCAACATTGGGAATCACATTTCAACATGAGATTTGAAAAAGTCAAAACAGCAAAACCATATCAAACATTGAATCTGCACATTTATTTGGACAGTGTGGCCATTTTAATTATAGTTACTCTTCCAATCTATGAGCACAGAATGTATTCTCATTTGTTTGTATCATCTATGATTTATTTCAGCAGTGTTTTGTAATTCTTTTTGCAGAGATCTTTCACCTCCTAGGTTAAATATATTCCTGGGTGTTTTTTTTTTTCTGTGGTTAATGTAAATGAGATTATGTTATTTCCTTGGCTTTTAGCTTGAACATTATTGGAACATATAAATGTTATTGATTTTTCTCCATTGACTTTGTATCCTGAAACTTAACTGAAGTTGTTAATCAGTTCTGGGAGCCTTTTGGCAGAGTCTTTAGGGGTCTCTAGGTATAGAAAAGTATCATCAGTGAGGAGGAATACTTGGCTTTTTTTTTCCAATTTGGCTGCCTTATATTTTTTTCTCTTGCCTGATTTCTCTGGCTAGGACTTCCAAAACTACCTTGAATTAGCAAACTATCACAAGAACAGAAAACCAAACACCGCATGTTCTCACTCATAGGTGGGAACTGAACAATGACATCACTTGGACTCGGGAAGGGGAACATCACGCACTGGGGCCTATCATGGGGAGGGGGGAGGGGGGAGGAGGGAGGGATTGCATTGGGGAGTTATACATGATATAAATGATGAATTGATGGGTGCTGACGAGTTGATGGGTGCAGCACACCAACATGTCATAAGTATACATATGTAACAAACCTGCACGTTATGCACATGTACCCTAGAAATTAAAGTATATTAAAAAAAAAAAAAAAAGAGTGGTGAGAGTGGGCATCTGTGTTTTTTCCAGCTCTCAAATGGAATGATTCCAGGTTTTGCCCATTCAGAATTATATTAGCTGCCGGTTTTTCATAGATGGCTCTTATTATTTTAAGATATGTTCCTTCAATGCCTTGTTTGTTGAGGGTTTTTATCATGAAGGGATGTTGGATTTTATTGAATGCCTTTATTACATATATTGAAATTATTATATGGTTTTGGTGTTTCATTCTGTTTATGTAGTGAATTGCATTTATTGATTTGTGCATATTGACACAAGCTTGCATCCCATGAATGAAGCCTTCTTGATCCCGGTGAATTTACTTTTAGATGTGCTGCTGGATTCAGGTTACTATTATTGTGTTGAGGATTTTTGTGTGTCTTATGTTCATCAGAAATATTGGCCTGTGGTTTTCTTTTTCTTTATTTCTTTGTCAGATTTTGGTATCAGGATGATGTTATCTTCAAAGAATGAATTAGGGAGGAGACTCCTTCCTCCTCTATTTTTTGGAATAGTTTCAATAGGATTGATAGTAACTCTTTTTTGTATATATGGTAAAATTTGGCTGTAAATCTATTTAATCCAGGGCTTTTTTGATATTGCAGAATTTTTACTATTGTTTCAACATTGGAATTCAATATTGGCCTCTTCAGGGTTTCCGTTTCTTCTTGATTTAATCTAGAGATGGAATGTTCCAGGAATTTACTTCCTCTAGATTTTATAATTTGTCTACAGGGACATGTTCATATCACTCTCCAAGAATCTTTTGCATTTCTGTGGGATCATTTGCAATATCAACTTTGTCATTTCTGAATGTACTTATTTGGAACTTCTCTCTTTTTTTCTTTGTTAATCCAACTAACAGGCTATAGATCATTTTTATCCTTTCCAAGATCCATCTTCTGGTTTTGTTGCTCCTTTGTATGAATATTTGGGTGTCAATTTCATTCAATCCTGCCATGTTTTTAATTTTTCTCTCCTGCTAGCCATGTGGTTAGTTTGTTCCTGTTTTTAAGTCCCTCTGGGTGCAATGTTATGTTGTTAATTTGAGATCTTTCTAATTAGGGATTTAGCCCTCTGAATTTTCCTCTTAACACTGCATTTGCTGCATCCAAGAAATGTTGGTATTTCATGTCTCTGTTTTCACTTATTTCAAAGTTTTTTTTTTTATTTCTGTGTTAATTTTGTTGTTTACACAAAAGTAATTCAGGATCAAGTTGTTTAGTTTCCATGTAACTGTGTGGTTTTGAGAGAACTTCTTGGTATTGATTTCTATTTTTTACACCAATGTGTTCTAAGAGTATGATTGGTATAATTTCATTTTTTTTGAATGTACTGAGACTGACATGCTTTATGGCAAAGAATGTTGGAAATCTTACAATACATTCCATGTGCATGTGAGAAGCATGTATATTCTGTATTTGATGGGTGAAGAATTCTGTAGATGTATATTATGTCCAATTAGTCAAGGGTCAAATTTAAGTCCAGAATTTCTTTTTTAGCTTTCTGCTTTGATCATTTGTCTAATGTTGTCAGTGAGGAGTTGAAGTCCCCAATATTATTGTGTGGCTGTCTTTTTGTAGGTCTAGAATACCTGTTTTATTAATCTGGGCGCTTCAGTGTTAGGTGCTTTTATGTTTAGGATAGTTTATCTTCATGTTGAAATGAATTCATTATCATTATGTAATGTCCTTCTTTGTCCTTTATTACTGTTGTTGTTTTAAGGTCTGTTTTATTTGATATAATAATGATGACTCATCCTTTTTTTGTCTTCCATTCACATGATATATCCTCCTCCAACCCTGTCTTTGAACCAATTAGTGTCATTACAAGTGAGAGGGGTTTCTTGAAGGTAAAAGATGGATGGGTCTTTTTAAAAATCCAATTTGCCACTCTGAAACTTTTAATTGGGAAATTTAGACCATTTACGTTCAAAGTCAATATTGATATGTGTGGTTTAATTTGCCTTAAGACCTGTAGAGAAAAGGGGACATGGACCTTAATGGGAAAATATTCACCAGGTATTTCTTGCAGGGGCAGGAACGAGACAGGGGCTTGCCTAAAATGAAGATTTCTAGGATGAGGCAAACTTGAGAGAGAACCTGAATAGGGATGATGGCGTGGACCAGGAGGAGCAGGACTAGAGAGAGATGACTCCCCTGCCGAAGGCACCTCTGAGATTTGCTACCCTAGTCCCTTCCGATTTTCCTTTTCTGCTTATAACCTAGCCAAACCTTGTGCAAAAGCATATAAGGCATATTTTTTTTTTTTTTTTTTTTTTTTTTTGCCCAGAGTCTGAAGGTCAAAGAGTACCAGTGATTCAGGATGCACTCAAGAGGAGTGCAGGCTGCAGATAGTTTGTTACCCATCTGAAAGAAAAGGGGAAAGGCATCCCTTTCTTTCTTCCCTTCTCTGAGTCCTGGAAGCCACTAGGTGCACCACCCATGGACACAAGTGCAACCTCCAACCATGAAGTGGGAAAGCCAAGTCAGTAGGGATTGTCACACTTACTTACGCTGTGCCCTAGCCTTCCACTGTTGGTAACCTTTGGGTTCCCTAGACCTCATCTGTGCCACAGATGCAAGCAAGTTCTTCACCCATGAAGCAGGAAGGTCTAGTTGGCAGAGATAATCATGCTTACCTGCACTGTACCATAGTCTTCTGCTGTCTACTGTCTCTGAATCCCTCAGATCTAGTTTTGGTATTACGGCTCCGTACCTAAGCTTGGAAAATACATTGGAGTAATGTAAAGTGAAGCTGTGGAACCAGATCCATTAAGGCACCTTTTAGTCCTACCTTGTTCTATGATTCAAGTCAATGGAAAACTATGACAACTCAAGTTAGGCAAGATTGCTAAGGGCCCAAATACTTCAGAAATAAAGGCTTGGTCATTTCCTAAAGCTAAGTGCCATGGTCAGCTTATGTGCTTGCAATGGGAAAGGGAATATGGAATGGGTAGTCAAAGAAGGTAGTTTTTGAATAAAAGTTTGACCACATGACCAGTTGCAGGAATAATTCCTATGATTATTTCTTTCATATTTTTTACAAATATGTTTGTATGTGTATGTACTCAATATCTTTATTTTCTCTCTGTTATCTCATTATCATATAACATATATTAATGTTCCATTATATTATTTAAGTATTGTTAAGTTTAAATTTTAGTATCACATTACAGGATATGAAGAATAGGAGTTAACATTGCTGAGGATTTCAAATTTTTTTGTTGTTGTTGGAGAAAGAGTTAGTGAATTTTTCATTGAGCGCAGAGTAATTGTATCATGTTAGGTGGAAGTATGACTTTGTCATTGTCTTTATTTTGAGATAAGTGTGGGTTAATGAGATGTGGATGGGTGCCAAGTTGACAAGTTGGGAACTAGATTATTAAACTGTCTGTGTCAAATAAGTTAGACTATAATGTCCAGTTGTTTGGTTAAACACTAGTCTAAACCATTCTGTGCAGGTATTTTTTTAGATGTGATTAACATTGTTTTCAATTGACTTTAACTAAAGGAGATAACTGTGGATAATGTGGAGGATTTTTTCTAAATGGTTGAAGGCCTTAAGCTCAAAAATTGAGGTTTCTCAGAATAGAAGAAAACCTATCTCATGACTAACAAAATTCCTGCCTGACATTCCATCCTGGAAGCATGTTCTAAAATTTTTAGAGTGAAGACTACATCAACTCTTGCCTGAGTTTCCAGCCTGCAGGCGTGTCCTATTGATTTCAGACTTACTAAACTCCACAATCATGTGAACCCATTCCTTAAAGTCTTTCTCTCTCTCCTTCTCTTAAAACTCTTTCTGAAGAAATCTGACTGATAAAGTTTGTTGGAAATTTTTTAAGAAGAATTAATGTATATTAAAATTTATTTTTAAATTATTCTGCATTCATTGAAATGATCATGTAATTTTTTTTATATTTTCATCTTATGATGGAAATTTTATGTACATATCTATGGTACACAAAAGGATATTTGTTAGTCACATGTAGCTATCAAGTGCTTGTTGTATGACTGCTGTGACTATAGAATTCAATGTTTATTTAATTTTTGTTGATTTGTACATACACTGAGTTTCCCACATATAGCTAGTGCTATCATTCTGAGGCATTAGGCAAATGCTATCATAGAAATATCAGTTACAGATCCTCAGCTCATCTCTGAAAGCTTGTCCCTTCCTGGAAATTCATTTCCCTAGTTATCATGGTTTCCAAAGTTTTCTAACGCCTTAAAAGACAGTTTTTGTAATATATCTGGTTTTTCTACCTGTTCTCAGAGAAAACATGCCATATATTATATCATCTCTTTCAGAAATAAAATTTGTAAACTATTTTTAATATAGATTGAGTAAATTATGCCTCCACTTCTAATACACACTTTTTTTTTCTTTTTTGCTCTATTTTGTCCTAATTATTCTCCATTACTGAGGCAAGATTTTCCTGATTGCAGTATCCATTTTCCTGTGAATTATGTATTTTTTCCTCTGTAGCTTGTGGGAACATGTATATTTTCCAGCCCTGTGTAAACACAAGACACTATTCCTTTAAAATAGTTGTTCCCTAGTATTGGTTAGTTGCCTCACACATCTGCACTGACCACTACTTTTATGAAATACTTGAAGTCAGTCCATCTGCAGAACTATGGAATTATCTCAGTGTGCAGCTCTCTTCTCTCTACTATGCTGTTATGCAAATTCTAGTTCTCTTGGTCTACCCAGTGTCTTAACTCCCTGTCTTTTACTCCCTGAGTCCACCACTGTTATTATTAGATTGTCATACCTGAGCCATGGCCTAGAAAATTTCTTAAGGCAAGAAACTGGGGTGATATAGGTCTCACCTTGTTTATTTCTTGACTGACTCTCTGGGATCACTGTCCTTTGCTTGAAGTTTAGTGTCTTGAAAATCATCTTTCATATATTGTATCTAGATTTTTTGTTTGTTTCAGATGGCAAGTTATATCCTATGTTACTCCATGTTGGTCAGAAGTGGAAATATCTGATAAGGCTATAATAAGGTAATTTTAAAATATAAGTCAATGAACACACACTTTTCCTCAGATTTTTTATGGTCTTGGTTTATAAACTAAAACAACAGCAACAATAAAATAAACAAGCGAAAACTAGAAAAAAATCCAAAAAAGAAAACAACTCAACTTACTATTGAAGTGTTTGACGCCTTGAAAGAATATGTAAAATAATTCTACACAGAAAGACAAGAATCTTGAACCATTATAAATCCGCAAGAAAGGTTAAGAAGGGTCATAAAAAGGAAGTAATATTTTAAGTAACCATCGTAAAAGTTTTATTCCAAAGATACTAAAAATCTGAAATTTTTACTTCTCCTGGTTAGGATGGTAATTTGCTATAAAGCAATATTTTTTTATAAAACTTTCATGTAATTGTAGATACACTCATGTGGATAAAATAGGATTAGAAAACACACCTTCAAATGTTCACAAAAGCAATTTGAAAATTGTGTGCAATAACTTGAATGAAATTAAAACCCAAATTTATTTTAGAACTCTGTCAGCAGATATGCTGTATTTCAGATAGTAATGATGGAACCATAAAAATTTACTAAGTGGCAGATTTTTAAAAACCTGTCATTTTTATTGTTGATTTCCCTGCTGGTGGACTAAATAAATATATGATAGAACATTATTGTTATTTTAACTATTAATAGTTACCTTACAATTAGATTTCTGGCAAACTATCACTTATAAAATCAGTGTCTATCAACAACATTGATTTCCTTTTGCTTTGTTATGCTGTATTCGAATATTTTTTCACATTTTCAGTAATTTTGGCTTTCAAAGTACTGGTTAAATTTTAGCATAATATTTGAGAAAACACATGTTATGATCAGTGACAATGGTCAAATTTATTCATTTTAAATACTTTATTAATACATATTGTTTAATTTATGACATATTCCTGAAAAAATTAGTAAAATAAAAACATATTAAACTCAATAGTCCTCTGCCAATAACTATAATGTGTGCAATCAGCTTTTTATTAAAGCCATTTATTTATTTTCTTGTTCATAAATAATAGAAGCCATGGAATATGATACTTTATTAGGCTAATAATAATGACCCAAACTATTATAAAATCTAGAAGTCATTACTATATCATAGAGTAGAAATTTGATTATCTTTAAAAGATTTTAAAATATGAAGTGCATGGCATACATTTTCCAATGTTTTAAAAAGATAGTTTCTGTATGGTTTATGCAGTATGTAGGTATTAATCAGAATATCCATTTATGAAAAGCATTCCACTCCATGCGTCAGTTAAAGAAATAAAAGATTAAAATTATCTATTTCTGCTTAAATGCATGTTTTTCTTTAGGACTTCAAATGTTTTTAACTGACTGTTTTTTAAAATTGGCAACATTAGGCCAGGCACGATGGCTCACGCCTGTAATCCCAGCACTTTGGGAGGCCAAGGTGGGCAGATCACAAGGTCAGGAGATTGAGATCATTCTGGCCAACATGGTGACACCCCATGTCTACTAAAAGTACAAAAATTAGCTGGGTGTGGTGCTGTGTGCCTGTCATCCCAGCTACCCGGGAGGCTGAGGCAAGAGAATTGCTTGAACCAGGGAGTTGGGGGTTGCAGTGAGTTGAGATCGCGCCACTGCACTCCAACCTGGTGACAGAGAGAGACTCCATCTAAAAAAACAAAACAAAGAAAAGAAAATTGGCAACATTATATTAACATTTGTTTTATCATGTTTTAAAAATTTAAACTTTCAATTTTAGAATAATTTTAAATACATAGAAAATTCATGTTTCCTATATCTTAATACATTCTCTCATATTGTTAATGTTTTATATGACTTTGATGCATTTCTCACAGCGAAGGAACCAACATCAGTGAAAGACTATATATATATAAAATATGTAAATATTTTATATAATATACTATATATTGTATATACTATAATATATGATAGTATATATAATAGTATATATTATAGATACTTTATTAATGCATATTTCATGTTATATAATAATATATAATTTATAATATTAACATATAGTATAATGTATATTTATTATATATTTTATTATATATGACATATACTATATAGTCTATATAGTTATAGAAACATATATAATATACAGTATATAAAATATGTAGTTTATATACTACATGGTATATACTATATACTGTATATATAACTATACTACTATATATACACTAGTATATAACATACTATATATAATATATATTATATATAGTAGTATATCTAGTATATAACTACTATATATAGTATATACTATATATAGTATATAACATAGTAATAGTATATATAACATATAGTATATTATATATTATTATCTGTAATAAAATATGTGATAAAATAAAAATGTATTATATATTATACTACATATTAATATTATATTATATAATATATAGTATATAAGTATATATAATATACTAAGGTTATAGTATATAAGTATATATACTATATATTATATATTCTACTATATATTATATATACATAATATATAATATAATATGTAAAATATTTGTATATTATATATAGTATATATATTATGTGTATACTTTACACATTATTTAGATTTTAATAGTTATTTCTTAATGTCATTTTCAAGAATCTCAATCAGCATTGACATTACATTTAGTCATTTCTTAGTCCCATATGATCTGTGACAGACATTTTCCTTTTGATAACTTTAAGAATTTTACATACTACTGGTGAGGCATTTTATAGAATATTGCTCAAATTTTTTTTTTTTTTTAAGTTTGATTTGTTTGTTTGGCACTCAGAGGCTAAGGGTTTTGGAGAAGACCACAGATACCAAGTGCCATTCATTACATCATATCAAGGGTTTTATACATTTTTGTATTTTCTGGCAGTATAAGTTGCTTCAGGATAATTTTTGTGTATTTCTTACTCTAGTTCTAAAATCAGTTTTTACTACAAGTATTCCTTATTCTTTTATTGGAAAATTGTGTTAGAAACTAAAATCAGAACACTAGTCATGCCTGTTCTTAATGAGATGCTTTTGTTTCTAGGCCCTATCAGGGAATAAAAAAAATTTTTACATATACTCACTCATGTATATACATATCCCTTTATCTATTTCTGCATGTAACCAACTATGTTTATGTCAAGCTGATCATTAAAGCATTATTTTACTGAGGTATGACTGACACTTTAAAAGCCATCATTGCACTTAAGCTAATCATAAATTAATACTATAGTCTTCAACTCTATTATCATGTGGATTATTCTAGCCCACTTTCTTTGCATATCTGTAACCCCCAACTACAACAATGAAAAAGCTGGCTCATGTCAGTCAATATCAATTAACTTATTTGTTCAGTTCCAGTACAAGTGTATAGAGGTTTCAGTAGTGTTAACCCATATGCCAATGGAAAATAACTTTATCAATTAGAATACAGTGTATGTGGATATTTCCTTTTGGTTTTTCAGTCTTATAGCTTTTTCATTTGCTTTTATAACTATTACCTCTTTGAGATATAATTCACATACCATGAAATTCGTCCCTTTAAAATGTACAAATTAGAAGTCTTTAGTATAGTCAGAAAATTATGCAGTCATTACCACTACCTAATTTTAGAAAATTATTATTACTTCAAAAAGAAACCCTGTACCCAATGGCCTCAATGACCCCATTCCTTCTTCAACCAAGTCTTAGACAATCGTTAATTTACTTTTTGCCTCTACAGATTTGCCTTTGAATTGAATCATAAAAAAGTGGTCCTTTGTGAGAGTATTATTTTGCTTATCACATCTTTTGATGTTCTTTCATGATCTCTAGCATTTATCAGTACTCCACTATTATTTTTTCTTGGTTAACTTTAAAAAAAATCATGTACCATATTTTTCAGCAGTTTAAGGCTAATAGAAAAAGAACAGAAGTATGTTTGTTACAATTGATGAGCCAATATTAATGCATTATTAACTGAAGTCCTCATTCTACATTAGAAGTCTCACTTTGTGTTTTACATTCTATGGGTTTGGACAAATGTATAATGACATATATCTACCATTATATTATCATACAGAATAGTTTCAGTGCCGTAAAAAGCCTATGTGCTCCATGTATTCCAGAAATTTCTACCAATCACTAATCTTTTTATTCTCAGAATAGTTTTGCTTTTTCCAGAAGGTCATATCCTTAAAATTATACAGTTATGTTGCCTTCTCAGATTAGTTTATTTCACTTAGAAATATACATTTAAAGTTTTTCTATTTTTTTCCAATAGTTTTTAAAAAACCACTGAATATTCCATTGCATGCATATATGGCAGTTTGGTTACCTATACACCCATTAAAAACATTTTAGTTGCTTTTAAATTTATTCCTTTATGAAAAAAGCTGCTATGAACATTTATGTGCAGATTTTAGTGTAAACGTAAGTTTTCCACTTCTATGGGTAAATACTAAGGAGCAGAATTTCTGGGTCATATGGTAAGGGCATGTTTAGTTATACAAGAAATTGCCACTCTTTTTCCCAAATATCTGTACAATTTTGTATTTTTACCATCAATAAATGAGAGTACCTGTTGTTACATATCCTCTTTATCATTTGATGTTGTCAGTGTTTTAAATTTTGCCCATTCTAATAGGTGTATAGTGGTATTCTATTGTTTTAATCTGCAATTCTCTAATGATATATTTTTATATGCTGATATGCAATTATGACATCTGTATGCCTTCTTAGGGAAGCTTTCTATTCATATTTTTAGATTATTTTTGATTTTTTTTTCTTGAGACCTAAGTGTTTTTTTGCATATTTCAAGTATCAGTCATTTATCAATGTGTTTTGCAAATATGTTGTTTTAGTGGCTTTTCTTCTCATTCTCTTAACAGTATTTTTGATAGAGAATAAGCTTTTAAATTTAATTGAGTCCAGTTTACCTAAATTTTATTTCATGGATCAGGCTTTTTGTCTTATATCTAATAAGGCATCACCAAATCCATGATCATTTAGATTTCTTCCTACATGTTTGCCAAGAGGTTTTTTAGTTTTTTGTTTTGTGGTCATGTCAAATTTTTTTTTAACTTTTATTTTAAGATTGGGGGTACATGTGCAGGATTGTTATATAAGTAATTTGCGTGTCATGGGTTTTGGATGTACAGATCATATAGTTTTACATTTTACATTTAGTTCTATCATTTGTTTTTAGTTAATTTTTGTGAAAGAAGGAAGATTATTATTATTTTTGAACACGTATGTCCAGTTTTCCAGCACCACTTCTTGAAAAGAATATTGTTTTCCCGCGAACTGCTTTCATTATTTTATCAAAAATCAGTTGATAGTGTTAGTATGGACCTACTTTGGGGCTCTCTGTGCTGTTCTATTGAATCTACTTGTCCATTGTTAATATCACACTATTTTATTAATGCAGCTTTATAATGAGTATTGAAGTTATATAGTGTCTGTCATCCAACTTTGTTCTTGTTCAAAATTGTGTCAGCTATCCTATATCTTTTGTCATTCCATATAAACTTTAGAATATTTGTCAATGTTCACAAAATACCTTATTTTCATTTTTATTGATTGTGTTGAATCTTGGAATCAAGGTAGGAAAACAGCCATCCTGACAATACTGAGTCTTTCTGTTTGTGTTTCAGTTAGATACTCAGTTGTCTCTTTAATCACAGTTTTATAAATTTTTCATATAGAAATAACAAAATCTTGTCCATATTTTGTTAGCTTTGTGACTATTTTCAGGATTTTTTAGATGGTAGAATGCATGGTATTGAGTTTTTAGTTTCAAATTCCATTGTTCATTGCTGGTACATGAGGCATCAATTGACTTTTGTATATTAACCTTGTATCCTAAAAACTTATTAAAACCCGAATTATTAAAACCTTGTATCTGTCAGAATAAGTAGTATCCAAAAGATGGAAGATAACAAGTGTTGGCCAGGATGCGGAGAAAAGGAAACCCTGGTATACTGTCAGTTGGAATGTAAATTAGTACAGCCACTATGATAAGGAGTATGAAGTTTCTCTAAAAGCTAAAAATAGAATTATCATGTGGTTCAGCAATACCTCTTCTGAGTATATATCCAAAGAAATTAACACCAGTATATTGAAGATAAGTCTGCACTCCCATTTTCATTGTCACATTATTCACAATATCCAAGATATGGAAACAACTTAAATGTCCACTAATGGATAAGTGGATAAAGAAAATGTGGTATATACACATAATGGGATGAAAAGGGGAATTCTGTCATGTTCAACAACATTAGTGAACCTGGAGGAAATTGTGCTAAGTGAAATAAGCCAGACACAGAAGGATAAATACTGCATAATCTCACTTACATATGTTGAATCTAAAAGCATGTCACCTCATGGAAGTAGAGAGTACAATGGTGATTACCAGAGGCTTGGAATGCGGCTGGGGAAAGGGAAAATAGTGGTCAAAGGGTACAAAGTTTTAGACAGGAGCAATAAATTTTAGTGACCAGTTTCATACCATGATGACTACAGTTAATAATAATTTATATTTCAAAATTCCTAGAAGAGTTAATGTTAAAAGTTCTGCACACACAAAATTGAAAATTAGGCAAGGTGAAAGATAAGTTAATTAGTTTGATTTAATTATTCTACAATGGTTTATCAAAATATCACACTGTATTCCATAAGCATATAATTACTGTAAATTAAAAATAAAACATAATAGAAAATAAATTTGTTAGAGTGTGCTTTATGCTCAAAACTGTGTTGTATCCTGGTGAATGCTCTGTGTGGAATTAGGAAGCATGTGTATTATGCTTCTGCTGGATAAAATGTTCTATAAATATCAATTACATATAGTTTAATGGTGGTTCTGCTCTGTTCAACTGTATCATTACTATTTTTCTGCCTGCTAGATCTGGCAATTACTGATAGAGAAATGTTGAAATGTTCAACTATAATGCTGAATTTGTCTATTCCTCCTTGCAGATCCTCATATATTATGATACTTTGTCATTAGGCACATATATTTTATGGATTGTTATTTCTACTTAAAGGATTGACCCAGACTTGAACTCCTGAGCTCAAATGATCTGCCCAACTCAGCTTCCCAAAGTGCTGGGATTACAGGCATGAGCCACTGTGCCAGGCTCCTCCCCACTTTGCAGGCTCCAGTGTCTATTGTTTCCATCTTTATGTCCATGTGTATTTATTGTTTCTCTCTCACTCGTAAATGAAAACATGTGTTATTTGATTTTCTGTTTCTGTATTATTTCACTTAAGAAAATATCCCCCAGCTGCATCCATGTTCCTGGAAAGGACATAATTTCATTATTTTTAATGGCTGTGTAGCATTTCTTCATGTGTATGTGCCGAATTTTCATTATCCATTTTTCCATTGATGAACATGTAGGTTGATTTCATGTCTTTGCTATTGTAAACAGTGCTGTGATAAACATACAAGTTTCTTTTTCTTTGGGGAGATACCTAATAGTGGGATTGCTTGATCAAACGGTAGCTCTATTTTTAGTTCTTTGAGAAATTTCCATACTGTTTTCCATGGAGGTTGTACTAATATGCATACCCACTAACAGTGAATAAACATCCCCTTTTCCCTGCATCCACAAAACATCTTTTTTTCTTTTTTTTTTTTTTTACTTTTAAATAATAGTTGCTTTGAGTGGTATGAGATGGTATCTAATTGTGGTTTTGATTTGCATTTCTCTGATGATTAGTGATGTTGAGTATTTTTTTCATGTTTTTTGACTGTTTGCATGCTTTCTTTTGAGAAGTGTCATTTTATGTCCTTTCCCACTTTTTAATAAAGTTCTTTTTTATTTTTTGTTGATTTGTTTGTTTCTTATAAATTCTTTATTTTAGTCCTTTATAGGATGTATAGTTTGTGAATACTTTCTCTCATTCTGTAGGTTGTCTGTGTACTCTGTTGATAGTTTATTTTGGTGTGAAGAAGCTCTTCAGTTTAAGTTCCGTTTGTCAATTTTTATTTTGTTGCACTTGCTACTGAGGTCTTAGTCATAAATTATTTTCCTAGGCCAATGTCCAGAAGAGTTTTTCCTAGGTTTCTTCTAGGATTTTTGTAGTTCAAGTCTCATATTCAAGTCTTTAATCTTTAGTTGATTTTTGTATACAGTGAGAGATAGGGGTCCAGTTCTACTCTTTTGTATATGGCTAGCCAGTTTTCCCAGCATCATTTATTGAATAGGTTGCACTTTCTTTCAACATTGTTTATTTTTGTTGACATTGTCAAACATCAATAAGATGTAGCTGTGTGGCTTTATTGCTGGGTTCTCAAGTCTTTTCCATTGATATGTGTGTCTGATTTTGTACTTGTACCATGCTCTTCTGGTTACTATAACCTTGTAGAATAGTATAAATTTGGGTGATGTGGAATCTCCTGCTTTGTTCTGTTTGCTTAGGATTGCTTTGGCTATTTGGGCTCCTTTTTTGGTTCCATATGAATTTTAGAATTTTTTTTCTAATTCTGTGAATGACGGTAATTTGATAAAAATTGCATTGGCTCTGTAGATTGCTCTTGGCAGTATGGTCATTTTATCAATATTAATTCATCCAATCCTTGAACATGAAACTTTTTTTTTTTTCATTTGTTTATATCATCTGTGGTTTATTTCAGCAATGCTTTGTGGTTCCCCTTTTGGAGGTTTTTCACCTACTTGGTTAAATGTATTCCTAAGTATCATTTTTGGTGGCTATTGTAAATGGCATTGCATCCTTGATTTGGTTCGCAACTTGAATGTCATTGTTGTATATTGCTATTAATGTTTGTATATAGATTTTGTACTCTAAACCTTTACTGAAGTTTCTTATTAGGTCTAGGATTCTTTTTCAGGAATCTTTAGGGTTTTCTAGGTATGGGATCATGTCATTGATGATACTTAGATAATGTTACTTCCTCTTTTCCTATATGGATGTCTTTTTTTTTTCCTCTTGCCTGATTGCTCTGGCTAGGAATTCCAGTATTATGTTGAATAGGACTGGTGAAAATTGACATACTTGTCTTTTCCTGTTTTTTAGGGGGAATACCTCCAACTTTTGCCCATTCATTATGATGTTGACTGTGGGTTTGTCATATATGACTCATTATTTTGAGACATGTTCCCTGTATGCCTAGTTTGTTGAAAGGTTATTTTTTTTTTATCATGAAGGGATGTTGGATTTTATCAAATGTTCTTTCAGCATCTACTGAGATAATACTATTTTTCAATTCTATTTATGCGGTGAATCACATATGTTGATTTGCATATGTTAAAGCATCCTTGCATTTCTGGAATAAAGCCCAATTTATGCTGCTATATTCAATTTGCTAGCATTTTTGTGAGGACTTTTGTGACTAGGTTCATCAGGAATATTGACCTGTAGTGTCCAATTTTTCTTTTGTCCTTGCCAGATTTGGTATCTGGAAGAAAATGGTTTTATAGGATAATTTAGAGAGGAATCCCCTCTCCTTGAATCTGTCTGATTCAGGGATTTTTTTGGTGGATATATTTTTTTGTTACTGATTCAGTTTTGTAACTTATTATTGGTCTGTTCAGTATTTTAGTTTCTTCCTGGTTCACTCTTGGGAGGTTGTGCATCTCCAGTAATTTATCCATTTCCTCTAGGTTATCTACTTTGTGCCCATAGAAATATTCCTAATAGTCTCTGAGGATCTTTTTATTTCTGTGGTATCAATTTTAGTGTCACCTCTGTCATTTCTGATTGTACTTACTTGGATTTTCTCTTTTGTTCTTAGTCTATCTAGCAGTGTATCAATCTTGTTTATCCTTTCAAAACCCATTTTTTATTGATCATTTGTATGATTTCGTTCATATTGACTTTATTTAGTTCTTCTCTGATATCAGTTCTTTATTTTCTTCCGCTAGCTTTTCATTTAGTTTGTTTTCGTTTTTTTTCTAGTTCCTTTAGGTGTGATGTTGGGTTGTTGTTAAGTCTTTTCTATCTTCTTGATGTATGTATTTAGCACTATACACTTTCCTCTTACACTGTTTTTGCTGTATTTAGGAAGTTTTGATAATTTGTGCCTCTGTGTTCTTTTTTCCAAGATTTTTTTGATATCTGTCTTAATTTTTGTGTTTATCCAAAAGTCATTTAGGAGCTAGTTGTTTAGTCTCCATGTATTTGTGTGAGTTCCTTGTGGTATTCAGTTCTAATTTTATTCCACTGTAGTCCAAGAATATGCTTGATGTGATTTCAATATTTTTTGTATTTACTGAGACTTGCTTTATAACTGATCATGTGGTCAATCTTAGAGAACGTATTAGGCAGATGAGAAGAATGTGTACTCTGATTGTTGAGTGGAGTATTTTGTAATTATCTATTAGGTCTATTTAGTGAATAACTCAATTTAAGTCCAAATTTTGTTTGTTAGTTTTCTGCCTCAGTGATCTAATGACTACAGTAGGGTATTGAAGTCTGTCGCAATTATTATTGTATGACTGTCTATCTCTTTTCTTAGTTCTTGGAGTATTTGTTTCCTAAATCTAGGTGCTGTCATGTCGGGTAAGTATATGCTTAGGATAGATAAATATTCTTATTGAATTGAATCCTGTATCATTATACAATGCCCTTCTTTGTTTCTTTTTACCATTTTTGGTATAAAGTCTGTTTTAATCTCATACAAAAATAGCAACCCCTGACCGTTTTTTGTTTCCATTTTCATAATAGATATTTTTCTATCACTTTACTTTGAGTGTCTGGGGTATCCTTACACATGAGCTAGGTTTCTGAAACTAAACAGAAGTTTGGGCCTTGTTTTCTTAATCAATTTGTTATCTATGTCTCTTAAGTGGAGCATTTAAGCTTCTTATGTTCAAGGGTCTCATTCCTGACATATTGTTAATATGTTTCTTTCTAATCTCAATTATGTAATTGATTTTTAGAATCTGTTAACTTTGCACTTACATGTGCTTTTATGGTAACAAGTATCATTCTTTCATTTTTCATGTTTGGGAGTCCTTTGAGCATTTCCTGTAAGTCTGGTCTTGTGGTGGAGTATCCCCTTAGTATTTGCTGTCTGGGAAAGACTATTCCTCTTTCATTTATAAAGCTTAGTTTGGCAGGATATGAAATTCTTGCCTCGCGTTTTTTTCTTTAGGGAAGCTAAAAATAAGCTTTTAACCTCTTCTTGTTTATAAAATTTCAGCTGAGTAGTCTGCTATTAATCTTATGAGATTTTCTTTATGGATAATTTGGCCCTTTTCTGTAGCTGCCTTTAAGATTTTTTCTTTCATATTGACCTCGGACACTCTGCTAACTGTATGTCTTAGTGATGGTCATCTTGTGTAGTATCTTGGAAGAGTTATTTTAATTTTTGTACCTAGATATTGACTTCTTTGGCAAAATTTTAAACAAATTAATAAAGTATTCCCTCAAATATGCTTTTCAAGTTGCTTATTTTTTTTTCTTTCTGAGGAACACCAATAAGTCATAGGCTTGTTTGCTTTACATACTCTCATATTTCCCAAAGGCTTTGTTCATTTATTTAAATTCATTTTCTAAATTTTTTTTCTGAGTGGGTTAATTTGAAAGACTTGACTTTTGCTCTGCAATTCTGTCTTCTGCTTTTTCTAGTCTATTTTTAAAACTTCCACCTACATTTTGTAATTCTTATAGTGAGTATTTCAATTCAGGTAGTTCTATTTGTTGTTTTTCTCAATACAGCTATCTCATATCTCATATTCTGATTTTTTTTTCTGCTTATTTATATTGGATGTCAACTTTCTCCTGGATTTCATTAAGGTCTATTGCAATCTATATATGGATTTTTTTTATCTGTCATTTCAGTCATTTCTATCTGATTAGGATTCATTGCTAGAGAGCTAGTGTGATCCTTTAGAAGTGTCAGAGCACTTTGGCTTTTTGTAGTACTGAAATTCTTGTGCTGATTCCTTCTAATCTAAAGTAGCTGTCACTTCTTATTTTACATTTACTATCATTTACATGGGCTGTTTAATTTTTAAATTCTTCTTTCTTTTGAGTGTTTGACTGTGGTGTATGTTGTGTATGATGGTTTGGCTTTGTTTCTGAGTGCTTTCAGGAAGCTGAAGCCCTGTATGGATACTTTGGTTACGGAGAGTTTTTATGCAGTGGCTTTCTCACATGTTGCTTGTTTTTGCAATGTATTAGATATGAGGGCTGACACACTCTCTCTTCTAGGTCTGATGGTGTGGAGGTCTCAGGGAGCTTATCTCATGCAGCAGCACTAAGCCTTTCTGGTAGAAGGTGTTTTACTTCCTGGTACATTTCAGGTTGAAACCCAAGAGATGTTACTTAAGAGTCAGAGCTTTCAGTTAGGCTGGTGCCAAGTGGATACATCTGTCCTGACTGGTGTGGCAGGAAGAGATTGTGATGGAGTGTGCTGAGGTTTCTAGGGAAGCAGCAGGGGTGGAAGTTGGTGCACCAGCTCCTTGTCCTGAGCCAGCAGAAACACGATCCACTTCCCTATCATGCCTCTGTCACGGGGCTCACTACCTTTGGTTTTTGGTTTTTCGTTTTTTTCTGTTTTTGAATCAAAGTCTTGCTCTGTCGCCCAGGCTGGAGTGCAGTGACCCGACCTCGGCTTACTGCAATCTCCGCCCCCTGGGTTCAAGTGATTCTTGTGCCTCAGCCTCCAGAGCAGCTGGGATTACAGGTGCCCACCACCACGTGCGGCTAAGTTTTGTATTTTTAGTAGAGATGGAGTTTCACCACGTTGACCAGGCTGGTCTCGATCTCCTGACCCCAAGTGAACCGCCCACCTCGGCCTCTCAAAGTGCTGGGATTACAGGCCTGAGCCACTGCATCCTGCCTACCTTCAGTTTATAAAGGCTTCATCTTTTGGTTCCCAGCTCCAGTGTGTCTGTGGGACACAGATAAGCTTCTCTGATCGCTATCACTAAGATGGAGCTCGATGAAGTGCCTCTTTCCCCAGTCTAGCGCAGGCCACTCCATGGTTTGTCCTTCATTAGCAGGGTGCTGCCTCTCTCTGTGTGGAAGGGGAGATGGGCTCTGCCAAAGTAAAAGCCTAGGCAGGCATGTACTTACTTTCACTAGGGTTGAAGCTGCTACAGTTAAATGTGGAAAAAAAACGAACAACAAAAACAAAACAAAACAAAACAAAAAAAACATTTTTTGAGGCATGCTTTCTATCTCCTGGTGAGAAGGACCACTGATGCGTCCTCAACTCTGTATGGGAGGAGGTGGGAAATGACCTCCTTTTCATGTTTGTTCCTTGGTGTCAGTGTTACTGCCTTCAGCAGTTGGCTCTACATCCATGTTTCCTTTGTACCACTGGATTTTTTTTGGCTGTGCAACCCCCTCACTGAGCGATGGCTCACGCTGAGGGTTATATCTCCAGGTGTTCTACAGCTTCCCAGGGATCTGCTAGTCTCGTGTGCTTGCAAAAGTCACGGCAGGTTATGAGGTATGTTTGCAGGGTATCTGGTGATGATGTGGCTCAAGGGTTGAGAATCTCTTAGAAGGACTGTTACCAACCTGTGGTGCACAACCAGTATGTTACCTGCCATCTCAGTCCAGATAAGAGGGGAATGTGGGAACACCTGTGAGAACTGGCCATGCAATACTCTGTCACAGGAGATGCTCAAGTCATCACTGATAGTTTTGTCCAGGGTCATGAGGGCAGAGGGGCTCCCCAACAGGTTAGCAGTCAACAGATTGTCAGAGGACTGAAGGGAGCAGAGAATCACTTCCACCTATCCTTTCTACAGAACTCTGAGTTCCTTGGGTTATCTCCGCCAGAGTCTTGCTGATTTCTTTTTCTGCATCTTATCTTCTTCCCATGTGCAATCTGACAAATCTTGATTCTCTTCCTTCAGTTTTCCATTTAAAACCTGTTTATTCACTGGTAACTTTGATTTTTTCTCTGAGGAGAACTCACATCCAATGTTCCTAGTCAGCTGTCCTGAAAAAAAAAAAAAGTATCTCTTGAGGGAAGGCCTAGCTAAGAATAAAATATTCTGGATATATTTCTAAATGGCTATATTTTGTATCTTGCTGCCAGAAATTTGGAAGATTTTTTTTTTTTTCTCTTTCACTGTGAGAACATGATGGGATTTCTGGAGAAAAAAACTCACAAAAGTGTGTGGGTCTCCATAAGACTGACTCCCCAATTTTTTTTTTTTTTTCCATTCCTCAACTCTTCACTCTCAAACTTGCCCACGCTGAGCAGCCAGGAATTAGTAGGCTAGGTTTTACTATTCTGGTAGTGGTTTCTGCTCTAGTAAATAGTGATTTTTTTCTATTCATCTGTGTGCTTCTGAAAGTTTTGGAGCAGCAGTTTGACCTATGACCACACATTCTCTGATGTACATAAGAATAATTGTTAATTTTAAGTTTAATAACTCTTTTTCTTGTTGAGAGAATAATGGTGGCTTCCATGCTCACATACCAGACAGGAAACCAGAAGTTATTCATTTCTTTTGAAAGAGTAACAGTATACATAGTTGTAGACATACCACAGTTTGTTTATCCATTTATCAACTGATAAACTTTTTTTTTCCACTTTTTTTTTTTTTTTTTTTTTTGAGACAGGGTCTTGTTCTATCACCCAGGCTGGAGTGCGGTGTCATGATCTCAGCTCACTGCAACTTCTGCCACCCAGGCTCAAGTGATCCTCCCAACTCTGCCTCCCAAGTAGCTGGGACTACAGGCGTGTGCCACCACACCTGGCTAATTTTTTTTCTTTCTTCTTCTTCTTCTTTTTTTTTTTTTTTTGTAGAGATGGGTTTATTCCATGTTGTCCAAGCTGGTTTCAAACACTTGGGCTCAAGTGATCCGCCCACCTCAGTCTCACAAAATGCTGGGATTACAGGCATGAGCCACCATGCCCAGCCTTTCCCCCCACTTTTTAACTATTATTAAAGATGCTGCTGTGAACATTTGTATACAAGTTTCTCTGTTGGTTTATATTTTTATTTCTTTTGAGTATATACTTAGGAGTATAATTTTATGGTCATATGATAGCTCTGTTTAAATGTTTGAGGAACTGTCACACTGTTTTCAAAAGGTAATAACCAACTTACATTTTTTTTTCTGGCAATTTAGGAATGTGCCAGTTTCCCCACATTTTTGCCAAATGTGTCATAGTTGTTCTTTTAGATGGCGCTCATTCTAGAAGTCATAAAATAATATCTCATAGTTTTGATTTGCCTCTCCCTAATAATAAAAAATATTCAGTATTTTCTCAATTGACTATTAGTTATTTGTAAATATCTTTGAAATTATCTATTCAAACCCTTTCCCCTTTTATTTCCATAATTATTCTTTTTATTATTAAGTTCTGTGGGGTTTTTATTTTCTAGAAGCAAGTCCCTTATGATGTATATGATTTGTAAAACATTTCTTTCATTATGTGAGTAATGCTTTTATTGACACACTGTAATTATACAAATGTATGGGGTAAAATGCATTGTTTATATGCATGTCTAAATTGCAGAAAGATCAGATCATATTGGCAAATATATTACTTTGATCATTTAAAATGTTTTGTGATGAGAGTATTAAGATTTCTTTTTTCTAGTTTTTTTGAGATGTACAATACATTACTGTCTGTAGAATTTATTTCTCCTGTCTGATTGTAACTTTCTATCTGTTGGCAAACCTCTTCCCATTCTCCCTTCCACACCCTCCTCCCCAATCTCTAGTAACCACTGTTCTACTCTCTGCTTCTGTAATATCATTTTTTTTCAGATTCCACATGTTGGTGAAATCATGCTGTATATTTTTCTGTCTGGCTTATTTCAATGAAAATTATGTTCTCCAGATACATCCATGTTGTTGCAAATTACAGAATTTCATTTTTTATGGCTGAATAGTATTCCATTGTATATATATATATATATCACTTTCTTTATGTATTTATTCTTGGTTGGGCACTTGTATTGATTTTATATCTTGGCTATTGAAAACAGTGCTGCAATAAACATGGGAGGGCAAATTTCTCTTTTACATACTGAAAAAAAGGTGGGATTGCTAGATCATACTATAGTTTTATTGTTAATTTTTGGAGGAAACTCTATAATTTTTCCATAGTGGATGTACTCATTTACAATCCCATAAACTGTGTAAATGTTCCCTTTGCTTCACATCCTCAACAGCACTTTTCGGTAATATGCATTCTAACTAAAATGAGATGGTGTCTCATTTTGATTTTGATTCGTGTTTCTCTGATGATCAGTGATGATGGGCATTTTTTCATGTATGTGGGCTATTTGTGTGTGTTTATTTGGAAATGTCTAAAGATCTTTGACATATTTTAAATCATTTATTTGGTGTTTGCTATTAAGATTCTTATATATTCTGGATACTAACCCTGTGGCAGATGTATGGCTTGCAAATATTATATCTTATTCTATATATTGTCTCTTCACTCTATTGTTGCCTTTGTTATGCAAAAGCTTTTTAGTTTGATGTAATTACATTTGTCTATATTTTGCTTTTGTTGCCTTTGCTTTTGAGCTATTATTTAAAATATTTTTGCCTAGTCCAATGCCATAATTTTTTCCTATGGATTCTTCTAGTAGTTTTATAGTTTTAAATGTCACATTTAAATCATAAATATGGTTAGACTTTTAGTCCCCAACCAAATCTCATCTTGAATTGCAATCCCCAGGTACTGAAGGAAAGAACTGGTGAGAGGTGATTGGATCATGAGGGCAGTTTTCCCCATGCTGTTCTCATGATAGTAAGTGAGTTCTCATGAGATCTGATGGTTTTATAAGGGGCTCTTCCCCCTTTGCTTTCTACATACACACACTCTTGCCTGCTGCCATGTAAGACATGCATGCTTCCCCTTCTGTCATGATTGTAAGTTGCCTGCAGTCTCCTCAGTCATGAAGAACTGTGAGTCAATTAAACCTCTTTAATATATATATATATATATATATATATATATATATATATATATATATAATCTAGTCTTGGGTATTTCTTTATAGCAGTGTGAGAACAGACTAATACAGTAAACTGGTACTGGTAAAGTGGAGTACTGCTATAAAGATACCTGAAAATGTAGAAGTGACTTTGGAAATGGGTAACAGGTAGAGGTTGTAACATTTTGGAGGGCTTGGAATGAGACAGAAAAAATGTGGGGAAGGTTGGAACTTCCTAGAGACTTGTTGAATGGTTTTTATCAAAATACTGACAGTGGTGTGAACAATGAAGTTCAGGCTAAGGTGGTCTCATATGAAGATGAGGGACTTAATGGGAACTGGAGCATGAAGGTCTCTGACATGCCCTGGAGACATTTTCTCCATTGTCTTGGAGATTAACATTTGGCTCCTCATTACTTATGCAAATTTCTGCAGCAGGCTTGAATTTCTCCCCAGAAAATGGATTTTTCTTTTCTGTCACATCATCAAGCTGCAAATTTTTCAAAGTTTTATATTCTGTCACCTCTTGAATGCTTTGCTTCTTAGAAATTTCTTCCACCAATATCCTAAGTCATGTCTCTCAATTCAAATTTCCACATATCTCTAAGTTGGGGCAAAATGCCAGCAGTTTCTTTGCTAAAGCATAGCAAGAGTGACCGATGCTCCAGTTACCCAGCCTTTCTGGCTGCTCTCATTGGTTGGCGTTGAGTGTCTGAGACTTTTCCGCATGAACTGTGCAAGCTGCCATTGGATCTATCATTTGGGGGACTGGAGGACAGTTGCCCTCTTCTCAGACAGTACCCCAATGGGGACTCTGTGTGGGGGCTCCAACCCCATATTTCCCTTCTACACTACTATAGCAGAGGTTCTCCATGAGGGCTCTGCCCCTGCAGCATACCTCTGCCTGTATATTCAATAATTTGCATACATCTTCTGAAATCTAAACGGATGTTCCTAAACCTTAATTTTTGTCTTCTGTGTACCTGTAAAAGCAGCCTCATGTGGAAGGTGACAAGGCTTGGGGCTTGCACTCTCTGAAGCAATGAACTGAGCTGTACCATGACCCCTTTTATCCACAGCTTGAGTGACTGGAACGCAGGCCACCAAGTCCTGATCTGCCAGGAAGGGGGTTGTACCCTGCAAAGCCACAGGGGTGGAGTGGTCCATGACCATGGGAGTCCACCTTTTACATCATTGTGACCTGGATGCAAGACAGAGGGCTAAAAGAGATCATTTTGGAGCTTTAATATTTAATGACTGCCCTACTGGATTTCAGACTTGCATGGGGCTCATAGCCCCTTTGTTTTGGCCGATTTTTCCCATTTGGAACGGGAGCATTTATACAATGCCTGTACCCACATTGTATCTTGGAAGTAACTAACTGGCTTTTGATTTTACAGGCTTTTAGGCGGAAGACACTTGCCTTGTCTCAGATGCAACTTTGGACTTGGATTTTTGGGTTAATGCTGGAAAGATTTAAGACTTTGGGGTACTGTTGGGAAGGCATGATTGGTTTTGAAATGTAAAAGGGACATGAGTTTGGGAGGATCGAGGGACAGAATGATATGGTTAGCCCTTGTGTCCCCACCTGAATCTCATCTTAAATTGTAATCCCCAGGTGTTGAAGAAGTGACCTTATGGGAGGCGATTGGATTATGGAGGTGGTTTCCCCCATGCTGTTCTTATTATAGTGAGCGAGTTCTCTTGAGATCTGATGCTTTCATAAGGGACTGTTTCCCCTTTTCTTCCTAAACACATACTCTCTCACATGCTACTGTTACACATGCTTGCTTCTTCTGCCATGATTGTAAGTTTCCTGAGGCCTCCCCAGCCATGTGGAACTTTGAGTCAATTAAATCTTTTTCCTTTATACATTACTCAGTCTTGGGTATTTCTTTATAGCAGTATGAGAACAGACTAATACAGTCATTAATCAGTTTCAGTTTATTTTTATATATGTTTAGAGGTAGGAGCCCAGTCTCATTCTTCTGCATATAAATATTCAGTTTTGCCAGTACTATACATTTTAGTAGGATTTGAAATCAGGTAGTGTGATACCTATAGCTTTGTTCTTTTTGCACAACATTGCTTCGTCTATTTGGGAATTTTTGTAGTTACATATGAATTTTAGGATTTTTTTTCTAGTTCTTTGAAAAATGATATTGGTATGTTGATATAGATTGCATTAAATCTATATATTGCTTTGGGTAGTATGACCATTATAACAGTATTAATTCTTCCAATACATGAACATAAGATATCTGTCTGTGTCTCTAATTTTTTCATCAATGTTTTATACTTTTCAGTATAGAGATTTTTCAACTCTTTTATTGAATGTATTTCTCAATGTATTATTTTTTATAGCTATTGTAAATGAAATTGCTTTATTTGTTTCTTTTCCTGAGTGTTCTCTATTAATAGAAATGCTACTAAATTTTGTATATTGATTCATATCCTGTGACTTTACATACTTTATTACGTATTACAGTTTTTTGGAAAAGCATTTAATGTTTTCTAAATATAAGATCATGTCACCTGCAAACAGAGACAATTTAACTTTATCCTTTACAGATAAAATGCCTTTTTTTCTTGCCTAGTTGCTCTGGTTAGGACTTCCAGTACTATGTGTAATAAGAGTGGTAAACGTGGTCACCCTTGTCATGTTTTAGATCTTAGAAAAAAAGGTTTCAGCTTTTCCTTGCTTAATATAATGTTAACTGTGGGTTTTTCATATATAACCTGTATTATGTTGAGGTATAAAACTTCTATATATAAATTGTTAAGAGGTTTTATTATAAAGGGATGTTGCGTTTTGTCAAATGCTTTTCCTACATCTATTGAAATAATCATATGGCTTTTGTCTTTCTTTTTGTTAATGTCATATATTATGTTTATTGATTTGCACATGTTGAAGCATCCATGCATGCCTTGGAATGAATGTCATTTAATGAGATTAAATAATCTTAAAGATGTGCAATTACAATTAGTTTGCTTGTATCTCGATGAGAATTTTACATCTATGTTCATTATAAATACTGGTCTGTAGTTTTCTTTTTTTGTTGTTGTTATATTCTTGTTAGGTTTTGGAATTAGGGTAATGCTGGCCTCCTAGAATGAATTTATAAGTATTTATTCATCTTCAATTTTTTGTGAAAGTTTGAGAAGGGCTTTATTAGGTCTTCTTGAAATGTTTGGTACTTTGAGCTTTGAAGCCATCATTTCCTGAGTTTGTTTTTTGATGGAACACGTTTTATTACTAATTTCATGTTCTCACTTTTATCAGCCAGTTCGGATTTCGTATACTTGAATAACTTAAGCTTGCTAGGTTCATGTGTTAGTCAATTTTCGTTGCTATAAAAGAATGCCTGAAGCTGGGTAATTTATAAAGAAAAGAGATTTATTTTGACTCATGATTCTACAGGCTGCACAGAAAGCGTGAAACCAGCATCTGCTCCTGATGAGGTCTCAGGAAGCTTCCAAGCATGGCAGAAGGCAAAGGAAGATTCAGAACATCACATTACAAGAAAGGAGGAAATGAAGGGAGGTGACACACTTTTTTAAACAACAATATCTCATATGAACTCAGAGAAACAACTCACTCACTACTGCAAAGAAGGCATTCATGAGTGAATTGCTTACATCACCCCAACACCTCCCACAAGGCCCCAATTTCAACTTTAGAGATTACATTTCAGCATGAGATTTGGGTGGGACAAACATTAAAACTATATTATTCTGCCCTGTTGCCCAAAATCTTATATCCTTCTTACATTTTAAAATAAAATCATTTTTTGATAGTCTGGTAAAGGCTTAACTCATTCTAGCATTAAGTCAAAGTCCAAAGTCCAAAGTTTTATCTGAAACTCAAGATATGTTGCTTTCACCCATGAGCCTGTAATATCAATACCAAGATTTTTACTTTCAGCTGTTCACTGAGGATAAGGTTGTATACCTAGAAAACCCCAAAGACTCATCAAAAAATCTAGATTTGATAAATGAATTCAATAAAGTTCCAGTATACAAAATCAATGTACACAAACCAGTAACACTGCTATCCACCAATAGCAACCAAGCTGAGAATCAAATGAAGACCTCAACACCTTTTACAACCACTGGAAAATAAAATAAAGTACTTAGGAATATACCTAACGAGAAATGAAAGATCTCTACAAAGAAAACTTCAAAACACTGCTGAAAGATATCATAGATGACACAAACAAATAGAAACACATCCCATGGTCACGAATATGTAGGATCCATACTGTTAAAATCACAATACTGCCAAAAGCAATCTAAAAATTCAGTGCTATTCCCATCAAAATACCATCACCATTTTTTTTTACAGAACTAGAAAAACAATCCTAAAATTTATATAGAACGAAAAAGATGCTGCATAGCCAAAACAAGACTAAGTGAAAATAACAAATCTGGAAGCATCATATTACTGAAATTAAAACTATATTACAAGGCTATAGTTACCAAAACAGCATGGTACTGGTATAAAACCAGGCTCATAGAGCAATGGAACAGAATAGAAAACCCAGAAATAAAGCCCCATACTTACAGCCAACTGACCTTCAAAAAGCAAACAAAAGCATAAAGTGGGGTAAGGACATCCTATCCAACAAATGATGCTGGGATAATTTGCATGCCACATGCAGAAGAATGAAACTGAATCCTCACCTTTCACCTTATACAAAAATCAACTCAAGATGGGTCAAAGACTCAAATCTAAGACCTGAAACCATACAAATTCTAGAAGATAACATTGTAAAAACATTTCTAGACATTGGCTTAGGCAAAGAGTTTATGACCCAAAACCCACAAACAAATGTAGAAAAATCAGTGATAAATAGATAGGACTTAATTAAACTAAAAAGCTTCTGCACAGCCAAAGAAATAATCAGCAGAGTAAACAGATAACCCACAGAGTGGGATAAAATATTTGCAAGCTATGCATCTGACAAAGGACTAATACCAGAATCTAAAATGATCTCAAATAAATCAGTAAGAAAAAAACATATAATACCATTAAAAAGTGGGTTAAGGACATGAATAGATAGTTCTCAAAAGAAGATACACAAATGGCCAACAAACATTTGAAAAAAACAAAAAACAAAAAACCTCAACATTTTTAATTATCAGGGAAATGCAAATCAAAAGCACAATGTGATGCCATCTTACTCCTGTAAGAATGGCCATAATTTAAACATAAAAATTAAAAAAATAGATGTTGGCATGGATGTGGTGAAAAGGGAACATGTTCCCACTGCTGGTAGGAATGTAAACTAAAACTAGTACAACCATTATGAAAAACAGTATGGGATTCCTTAAAGAACTAAATGTAGAATTACCATTTGATCCAGCAATCCCATTACTGGATATCTACCCAGAGAAAAAGGACTCATTATATGAAAAAGACACTTGCACATGCATGTTTACAACAGCACAATTCGGAATTGCAAAATTATGGAACCAGTCTAAATGCCCATCAACCAATGGGTGAATAAAATAAATATTATATAACTATATACACACACATATATATTCCACATACCATAGAATACTACTAAGCCATAAAAGGGAATGAAATAATGGTGTTTGCTGCAACCTGGATGGAGTTGGAGACCGTTATCCTAAGTGAAGTAACTTAGAAATGGAAAACCACACAATGTATGTTATTTATAAGTAGGAGCTAAGCTATGAGGACACAAAGTTGTAAGAATGATCTAACGGACTGCAGAGACTTTGGGCAACGTGTAGGTGGAGGGTGAGGAATAAAAAGACTACACATTCAGTGCATTGTACACTGCTTGGGTGATGAGTACACCAGAATCTCAGAAATCACACATGAAGAACTTTTCCATGTAATGAAACACCACCTGTTTTCCAAAAACTAAGTTACAATGATAATAAAATTAATCAAAAAAGGTTAATATTGATAGATGAGGACTTCTGCCATTTTGTTAGTTGCTTTCTTGTAGTTTTGTATTTTTTTTTCCTTTCTTATTATTTTCCTTTGTGATTTGGTTGTTTTCTGTGGTTCTAAGATTTGTTTCCTGTATCTTTCTCATTTATTTTTTATCTGCTGTAATTTCAATCTATATGTTACCATGATGCCAGTATAATATTATGGTCAGAGTAGACTATTTTACGCTGATAACAACTTTACTTCAGTCACATAAAAATATTCTAGACTTTGTTCCCTCTCCTCAACAAATTGGATATTTTTGTCTTAATTTATCTTTTTGCATTTTTTGTGTGTTTCTTAGCAACTAATTTTAGTTCTTGATATTTTATCTTTTTGACTTTTGACCTTTATCCTAGTGGATTGAAAGATTTACATGGAATTATTACAGTATTATGGTATTCTGAATACCCTTATAAATTTACCTGTACTAGTGTGTTTTATACTTTCACCTGTCTTCTTAGTATTCTCATGATTTTGTTTCTAGTTGTAGCACTCTTTCAAGCATTTCTTGTTAAAGCTGGTCTAGTGGTGATGAATCTCTTCAGTATGTGCTTGTCTGGTAAGGTTTTTATCTCTCCTTCATTTCCATCAGATAGTTTTGTTGGAAATAGTATTCTTGGCTGATCTTTTCATTTCAGCACTTTAAATACATCATTTTTTTCTCTCCTGGCCATCAAGGTTTCTGCTAAGAAATATTTGGATAGTCTGTTGATGACTTTCTTATGTGTGACTTGACATTTTTTCTTGCAGCTTTTGAAATTCTTTCTTTTTCTTTGACTTTTGACAGTTTGATTATAAGGTACCCAGGAGATAATTTTTTGGGGTTGAATCTCATCGACATTTGAGATTCCTGGTACTGGATGTCAGTATCTCTCTCAAAACTTGAAAAGTTATTAGCTGTTACTTTGTTAAATTTGTTTTCAGTGTCTTTCTCCAGGTCTTCTTTTTCTGACACATGCAATAGTGCAAAAAAATTGTTTGCTTAATGGTCTTCCATGAGTTCCTTAGATGTTTTTTCATTTTTAATTCCTATTTATTTTTTTTTTCTCTGAATAGGGTTATTTCAAAATGCATCTTCAAATTCAGAAGTTTTCTTTTTTCATTTGATCTAGTCTGTTGTTGAAGCTCTCAATTGTATTTTTATTTTATTCATTGAAATCTTCACTTCTAATATTTATCTGTTTCTTTTTAGTAATATCTGCCTCTTTGTTGAATTTTTCATTCATACAATTATTTTCTTAGATTTCATCAAATTGTTTGTATTCTCTTGTATCTTAGTGAGGTTTTCTAAGATAATTATTTTGACCATTTTCAGGCATTTTCTAAACATCCTTTTTTTGGGGCAGACTTCTATTGAACACTTATTTTGATTTTTGGGTGGTGTTATATTTCCTTGCTTTTTATGTTTCTCATATTCCTAATTTGAAATTTGTATATCTAGTGGAGCATTTGGTTTTCTTTCCCATGTTCTGGAGTAGCTGTCGTAAGAAGAGACTTTCTCCTGTATATAGATCATAAGATGTCAGTTGTAAATAATGCATTGGCTTTCTTTCTGATTGGATTCAGTAACATGGTCTCCATACAGATTCTTCAGCTATAATCTTCACGTGTAATGTGGAAGTTTGTAATGTTGTGTTGTGGTTTTGCTTGCAGCAGGGGCCCTGGTTGATTGTCAAGTCAGGTATCTGTGAGTGCAGCAGAAAGGCAGGCTGTGTGGCGGGCTCTCTGAAAGATTAGGATCAGAGACAGGCTGGTTGTCATGCTGCAGGCAGAGGAACATGGGCTGGGTAGCTCCCTAGGCCCTCTCCACTGGAATAGGACCCACTCCAGGCTGGCTGTGGTGCTAGAGACAGTTGTGTGTTGGGCCAGGGAGCCTGAGCATGCCTGAGTGTTCCTTTATGAATAGTGTGCCTCACAGTTTCAGGTGTTGGGGTTTCAGTCATTTCTTTAAGCATAGGTTCTGAGCAACTGAAGTATTGTTGCTGCAGGAACTCATGTGAACACAGTGAAATGATGGTGGGACCTCAAGGATGAAGAGTGAATAGCTACTGGCCTCCAGGGCAGAACTTACTCCAGATGTGTGTTTAGTTTTAAGATGGTGCCATATAGTATGATCTTAGGTTTTTGGGAGTAGGGGATGCCCAGGGGATTTCTGTTCTTGGATTATGCAGTCACAGAGACTCCTGGCAAATTTCCACGTTGGAACTGGGATCTTTGAGGACTGGGGGACCCTTCTATATCAATGACTTCTGGCATCCATGATGGTGTTTGAGACCATCAATGTTATCCACCATACTTTTCCCAACAATAAGTTTTTCCTGGCTCTGAGCCAATTTGGCAGAGGAGACAGTGTGACAGAGGCAAGATGCCTCACTCCCCTTTCTATAGTGAAATCCTGGTCTTCTATACTCCACAGGGTCCTCATTTCCCTGATGATTTCCAGGCTATTTCTTCTGTTACTGCAGTCAAAATATAGTTGTTAATCTGTTGTTTTGGTCACTTTTTGTTGGGAAGCTGAGAAGCAGACAACTCTAGTTGACTGTTTGTTGACATCATTCAAGTCATATATAATTGTTTTACTTTCTTGATGGTGTTATTTTTGGTACAAAACGTTTAAATTTTAATTAAGTCAAATTCATCCAATTTTTCTTTTTTCGCTTATATTTACATTTAAGCAGTTATATTTAAGAAACTCCTGCCTTACCCAAGGTCAGAATATTTTCATTCAAAAATTTTACAATTATGTCCCTTATATTTACACCTTAAATCTACTTTCAGGTAATTTTCGTATCTGGTGTAAAAATGTCAAAATTGTTATTTCTGCAGCTGCCTCACATCTTTTCATGAAAAGACTGCTGCAGTTTTATTAAATTTTCCTAATTACCTTTTTAAAAAATCAATTGACCATAAACATAAGGGTTTATTTCTGGATACTAAAATCTAACTTAATTAATCTCAACAGTTTCTCCTGCTGTGTATAAACAATTTGAAGAAAATTGAGACCAAGCTGGAGGAAATCCATGCTCAAGCAGGATTGTACTTCTCTGGAAACTCTCAGTCTCAGTTAGACTCATTCTTTAACCATTTTAGCTGCCTAAACACCAACACCTGGGGCTTCTGGCAAAGATCTACACTCCTTGAAGGCCTGATCATCCTCCTTTGACTGATCCTATTAGTGGCTCTGATCAAGTGCTGTCCAGTTGGGCAGGGAGACTCTACAAGCAAGTCACTACCATTGAAATTATTTACAGACCACACTGGACACACATGCATCTCATATTCATCGTGTCTGTTAGTCCTATACTGTGTGATGTGCTTTGTCCTTTCTTCATGACATCCCAATATTGGATGGGGTGTTGAAGAAGCAGTCATTATGTGACATACTCCCCCTCTTTTAGATTGTTCAGTCAACGGCCTGATTCTGGAACATTCCCCTCTATGGAAGCTAGGACCAAGCTGTCTCTTGGCTCCTGAGTCTTCTTTTCTTATTAAAAGATAACTTTCTTCTGTTCTTAGTACACAGCTAATTTCTTTGTGTTGCTTAAGTGTGCACATCATATGGCACTTGACCAGTCCCTCCAGTATATATGTCCCCACATGGGAAAGAAACAAGGTAATTACATGCTGCATAAGAGGGGAGCATATGGTCTATTGTTCTGTGAAGTCTGTCAGCAGGAACCTACTGGCCATGGGAGACCAGCGCATAGTACAGACAATAATCTTGCTATGTGTTTTTTTCTATTCTGTGAGTAATGTGCTGTTCCAACTAGTGCCTTGTGTGTTGAGTCCTTTTTGGTGACTTTGAACCTGTAGAAGATGCAGTGGTCTGAGATCTGTGGCTTACTTCTGGTGGTTGGCATTGTCATCCTTGTTCCTTATGGGGTGAGAGTCCTCGCTTGGGATTGGTAGCTGGATCTTCCTGATGGACATATTTCTATTTATTGAAAAAACAATTCTGAAAGCAAATGATCTTAAATACCTTAGTTAATTCTGAAAAAGAAAAACTAAACCAGAATACTCATATTAGTCAATTTTATGACTAATAATAAAGTTATAGTACAAAGAGTGTTGTATATTGAAAACAGATATAGACTCACACAAATATACTCAACTGACTTTTGGAAAGAATACAAGAGTAATTAAAGAAAATATTGATTTTTGAACAAATGGTACTGAAAGAATCAGACATCATTAAAGAAAAAGATAAAATATAGAAAAAATTTAAAAAACCAAAGATACAGACTTTATGTCTTACCAAAAAAAATCAATACAAAATAGATAATATACCCAAGTGTTAAATGTAAAAGTATAAAATTTCTAGATGAAAATCTAGGAATAAATTTGCGTGATTTTGAGATTGTTGGTAAAATTCTACATGCAAGACCAAATGCACAACCCATGAAAAGTTACTTTCATGAGTTGGACTTAATAAAATTAAAACCGTTTTTCTCTCTGCCAGTCACTATTAAGAGGATGAAAAAAAAGTCACAAACTTCAAGAAACTCTCTGGACATTGGATTTCTGAAAAAGAACTTATATCCAGGATATGCAAAGAATACTTAAAACTTATAAAAAGAAACACATTTTAGTGGGCGAAAGATCTTGACAGACACATTATGAAAGAAGATATACAGATGGTAAGCAAGCACATGAAATTATAGTCAACATTACCAGTGACAGTGAATATATAGAGCAACAGAAACTCTCATTCACTGCCGAAGAGAATACACAATGGTACAGCTACTTTGGAAGACAAGTTACGTGTTTCTAATATAACTAGATAGGCTCAGAACACGAGCCAGCAATTACCCTCCTAGGCATTTATCCTATTTATTTGAAAACTTATGGTAACTCAAAACCACACATGTATATAAGAGCTGTTTTCATAAACACCCAAAATTGGAAGCAGTCAATATGTTCTTCAATATGTGAGTGTATAAACAATATGATTCATCTGTACAGTGGAATACTAGTTAGTCCTAAAGAGGAATAAACCATCAATTTATACAACAACATGAATAAATATTTTTTACAACTTTATTGAGATATAATTGATAATAAAAATTTTTGCATTTAAGATACACAACTTGATGATTTAATATACGTATACATTGTGATATATTTTCTTTCTTTTCTTTATGTTGACAACACCCACGATTTAGTCTCTTAGCAAATTTTAAGTATACAATGTAATATTGCCAACTGTAGTCACATTGATGTGCATCCAGAACTAAATTATTTTGCATAACTGAAACTGTTCCCCTTGAGCAACATCTCCAATTTACACCTCCTGCCAGACCTTGGGAACCACCATTCTACTCCCTGTTTCTAAGAGTTTAAGTATTTTATATCCCACATGCAAGTGAGATCGGGCAGTATATATTCTGCATCTGGCTCATTTCACTTAGCATAATGTACTTCAGGCTCATTCATCTAACCACAAATGGCAGGATTTCATTATTTTATAAGGGTGAGTAATATTCCATTACACACACACACACACACACACACACACACACACACTCCACATTTTAAAAGTTCCGTTCATCCATTGATGGACATTTTGTTTTTTTCAGTATTTTTGCTATTGTGAATAATAATACTGCAATGAGCACATGAGTGATGATACCCATTTAAAGTCTTTATTTTATTTCCTTTGTATATATACCCAGAAGTGGGTTTATATCTGGGTCTTATAGTAGTTATATTTTTAATTTTTGAGGATCTTCCATACTCTTTTCTATAATGGCTGTACCAATTTATGTTTCCAACAACAGTGTGAATGAGTTCCTTTTCCATATGCATGAATATTAAATACATACTGCTAAGTAATAAGGAAAAGAGTTTGGGGTATACAGAATGTCTTTTATTGTTTTACCAATAATTTTGTAAAAGTCAAACTGTTCTAAAACTTAAAATTAGGTGCAAAAATTATGAAAATAATTTTTGGCAAACAGAAAGAGTAACTCAGTTTCTTTTCTTTAAACATCAGCTTTTATTTAAGATAGATGGGTACGTATGCGTATTTGTTACATGGGTATACTGCATAATGCTGAAATTTGGGATATGGATCCTGTCATAGTAACCACAGTACCAAACAGATAGTTTTTCAACCCAAGCCATCCTCCTTTCCATCCCCCTCTTGTAGTCCACAGTGTCTGTTTTTTCCATGTTTATGTCCATGTGTGCTCAATGTTTAGCTCCTACTTATAAGTGAGAACATGCAGTATTGGTCGGTTCCTGCATTAATTTGCTTACAATAATGACCCTCTGCGACATTCATGCTACTGCAAAGGACACAATTTCATTACCTTTTATGGCTTTATAATATTATTCCACGGTGAATATGTACCATATTTTCTCTATCTAATCTATCATTGATGGGCACTTAAGTTAATTTCATGTATTTGCTATTGTGGTGATTAACATATGAGAATATGTGTCTTTTTGGTAGAATTGTTTATTTTCTTTTGGGTATTTACACAGTAATGGGATTGCTGGATCAAATGATAACTCTCTTTTAACTTTGGGAAATCTCCAAACTGTTTTCTATGGTGGCTGAACTAATTGACATTTCTACCAACAGTGTATAAGTAAAGAAAATATTTTTTAGACAAGCAAATTCCTTAAGGAATTTGTTACCATCAGATCTGCCTTTCAAGAGGCCATTACAGGAGTGCTAAACTTTGAAATGCAACACTGCTACTAGCCACCACAAAAACACACTTAAGTACATAGGCCATTAACACTATAAAGCAACTACATGTTCAATTATACATAGCAACCAGCTAATAACATGATAACAGGATCAAGTCTGTACATATCAATATTAACATTGAACATAAATGAGCTAAATACCTGAATTAAGAGTCACAAAGTAGCAAGATTAATGAAGAAGCAATGTCCAACTGCACACTGTCTTCAAGAGACCCATGTCACATGTAAGGACATACATAGACTCAAAGCCATGGGATGGAGAAAGATCTATCAAGCAAATGGAAAACAAAAAAATAAGGGTGATTGCTATTCTTATTTCACACAAAGCAGACTTCAAACCAACATGGATCAAAAAGAACAAAGAAGGGCATGACATAATGATAAAGAGTTAAATTCAACAAGAAATTTTAACTATTATATATATATATATACACACACATATATACACACACACACACATATACACTCAACACTGGAGATTCATAAAACAAGTTCATAGAGACATAGGAAGAGACAAATAAACACACAGTAAGTGTGGGAGACTTCAAAACCCCACTGACAGTATTAGACAGATCATCAGGACAGAATACTAACAAAGATACTCAGGACCTAAATTCGACACTTGACCAAATGGACATAACCGTTATCTACAGAACAGTCCACCCAACAAAAACAGAATATACATTCTTCTCATCTGCACATGGAAGATATACTAAAATAGACCACAGACTTGGCTAGAAAGTAATTCTCAACACATTAAACATATCAAAATTATACCAACCACACTTACAGACCACAGCGTAACAACAATAGAAATCAATACCAAGAACATTTCTCAAAACTACACAATTACAGGGAAATGGAACAATCTGCTCTTGAATGACTTTTGGGAAAACAATGCAATAAAGGCAGAAATTAAGAAATTATTTAAAACTAATAAAAATAAAGACACAACATACCAGAATCTCTTGGACATAGATAAAGCAGTGTTCACAAGGAAGATTACAGTGCTAAAGACCCACATCAAAAAGTAAGACCTCAAATTAACAACCTAACAGCACACCTAGTGGAACCAGAAAAACACGAGCAAGTTAACTGTATATTTTTGTATTTTTAGTAGAGACAGGATTTCACCATGCTGGCCGGGCTGGTCTCAAACTCCTGACCTCAAGTGATTCACCCACCTCAACCTCCCAAAGTGCTGGGATCAGAGGCGGGAGCCACTTCACCCAGCCAGAACATAATTTTTGAAATGAAATAATCAAAATCGACCTGAAGTGAATGAAATGCAGATGAAAAAGCCACAAAGATCAATGAAACCAAAAATTGTCTCTCTTTGATAGAATAAATAAGACTGATAGATCTCCAGCTAGATTTATAAAGAAAAAGCGAAAGACAATCCAAATGAACACAATAAGAAATGACAAAATGGATATTAACATTAACCTCAAAGAAACACCCAAAAAAACTCTCAGAGACTATTATGAACACCTCTATGCACAAAAAGTGGAAAACATAAAATAACTGGATAAATTCCTGGAAGTACAAAACCTCACAAGATCAAACTAGGAAGAAATTGAAACCCTGAACAGACTGATAGCACATTACAAAATAAAATTAGTAATGAAAAACCTACCCACCAGAAACAGTCCTGGACCGGATGGATTCACAACCGAATCTTATTAATATCAGTTGTATAAAGAAGAGCTGGTATTAATTCTACTGAAACTATTCCAAAAAATTCAGGAGGAAGGATTCCTGCTTTACTTATTCTATGAAGCCAGTATCATTTTGATATCATAACCTGGCAGAGACACAACAAGAAAAGAAATCTTCAGGCCAATGTCCCTAATAAACATAGACGCAAAAATTCTGTATCAAATGCTAGCAAACCAAATCCAACAGCCTATCAAAAACTAATACACCAGGATCAAGTAGGCCTTACTCCTATGATGCAAGGTTTATTGAACATGTGCAAATCAATAAATGTGATTTATCACATGTGCAGTACTAGAAACAAAAACCACATGATTATCTCAATAGATGCAGAAAAGGCTTTTGATAAAGTTCAACATCTTTCCATGTAAAAACCCTCGACAATCTAGGCATTGGAAATACACACCTCAAAATATTGAGTCATCTATGACAAACTGACAGCCAATATCATACTGGATGGGTAAAAGCTGGAACCATTCCCCATTGAGAACCAGAACAAGAGAAGAATGTCCACTCTCACTGTTCCTTTTCAACATAGTACTAAAATTCCTACCCAGAACAATCAGGCCAGACAAGCAAATAAAAGGCATCCAAGCAGAAAGAGAGGAATTTGAAGTATCTCTCTTTCCAGAGGATGTGATTCCACACCTAAAAAACCCCACAGTCTCTGCTCAAAGGCTTTACATCAGATAAACAACTTCAGTAAAGTTTCAGGATACGAAATCAATGTCCATAACTCAGTAGTATATCTATACACCAACAACTTCCAAGCTGAGAGCCAAATCAAGAACACAATCCCATTCATGATAGCCACAAAAAGAAAAAATATATATGTATCTAGGAATACAGCTAACCAGGGAAGTGAAAGATCTCAACAGCAAGAATTACAAAACACTGCTGAAAATAATCAGAGATGACACAAACAAATGGGAAAACATTCTATGCTGATGGATAGGAAGAAACAATACTGTTAAAATTGCCATATTACTCAAAAAATGAAAAGATTGCATGCTCTTTTTATCAAACTACCAAGGACATTTTTCACAGGATTAGAAAAATATTGAAATTTATTTAGAACCAAAACAGAGCCAGAATAGGCAAACCAATTATAAACAATAAGAACAAAGATGGAGGCGTCCCACTACCTGATGTCAAACTATATTTCAAGGCTACGGTAACTAAAACATGGTACTGGTACAAAAAAAGACATATAGACCAATGGAACAGGTTGGAAAACCAAAAAATAAAGCACATCTACAACCATCTCATCTTCAACAAAGCCAACAATAACAGGCTATGGGGAAAAGACTCCCTATTCAATATATGGTGCTGAGATAACTGGCTAGTCATATATAGAAGATTGAAACTGGATGCCTACCTTTCACTATATACAAAAGTCAACTCAAGGTGGATAAAACACTTAAATGTAAAACTTAAAACTATGAAAATCAAAGAAGAAAACCTAGGAAACGTCATGCTGGAAATAGGACCTAGCAAAGTCTTCATGATGAAAACTGTAAAACAATTGCAACAAAAACAAAAATAAAGTGGGACCTAATTAAAAGCTTTTGCAAAGCAGAAGAGACTATTAACAGTAAATGGGCAACCCACAGAATGGGAGAAAATATTTGCAAACTATGAATCAAACGAAGGTCTAATAACCAGAATCTATAAGGAACTTAAACAAACAAGCAAAAATCAAACAACCCCATTAAAAAATGGACAAAGTTTATGAACATACACTTCTCAAGATAAAGGATATGCGTGCTCAACAAACATATGGACACATGCTCAACATCACTAATCACTAGGAAAATGCAAATCTAAATCACAATGAGATAGCTTCTCACACCAGTCAGAATGGCTATTTTTTAAATGTCAAAACAACAGACGCTGGCAAAGTTACAGAGAAATGGAAATGCTTATACATTGCTGATGAGAGTGTAAATTAGTTCAGCCACTGTGGAAAGCAGTTGAAGATTTCTCAATACTTAAAATAGAAGTATTCTACAATAGTAGTTGTAGAATACAATCCCATTAATGGATATATACCCAAAGGAATATAAATTGTTCTGTCATAAAGAGACATGGACTTGTATGTTCATTGCAGCACTATTCACAATAGTAAAGACAAGGAGTCAAACTAGATGCCCATCAATGGTTGACTGGATAAAGTAAATATGATATAAAATCTCCCATGGAATATATATATATAATCTCCCATGGAATACGACACAGCCACAAAAAGAATGAGCTTATGTCCTTTGCAGCAAGACAGATGGAGGTGGAGGCCATTAACACAGGCAAATTAATGCAGAAACAGAAAACCAAATACCACATGTTCTCACTTATAGGGTCGGGGGCTAAATATTGAATATACATGGACACAAAGAAGAGAACAATAGACACTGGGGCCTACTTGAGGGTGGAGTGTGGGAAGAGAATGAGTATTTAAATCCTATCATGTATTATGCTGATCTCTGGAGTGACAACATTATCTGTACGTCAAACCCCTGTGACGTGCAATTACCCATGTAACAAATTTGCACACATACCTCTTGAACCTAATAGGTGGAAAGAAAATAAATAAATAAATAAATAAATAAATAAATAAATAAATAAATATTTTTTAACTTAAAATGATGAATATAGTAGCTTTCAAATGTATCTAACCTTCTCCCAGAGACCACGGTTTTGCATTTTTTACCATCCTGAGTTGGCAGAGTTGCTACATATTTTGTATTTTAGAGTCATTTAATGATTTATATTCTAAGGAGGAAGGTAAGATGATCCTTAGAATACCCTACCAACAGATAAAATTAACTGTTTTTGGAGGGGGCAAATATTGAGGATTTTATGTATAATTTTTGGAAAATCTTGATTATATTTCACCTTGGGAGATGGAATAAAGTCTTGTGTCTACTTTACCCTTTGCAAAGACACAAGGATAAAATGCTCCAGGGAAATAGTCATTGCCAGAGTTATTTGGCTTTCTCAGGTTCATTTTAGAAATGGGCTCATTCTCTCCAGACACTGTTAGAGAATTAAGTGATTACTTTTCCCTAAAGATAGAAGATTTTTTTCTTCACTTACCAGGCCTCTGGACACAATAATGTCATATACTGTCATTTCTATTTAATATATAACATTGTATGGAGTACTTGTTCTGCATTGACTTGTCATTTTTTAATCCTTGTAGATTTTCCATACTAAATCTGCATGTTAGAAATAATTACCACATATATAAAACTTGCCTTTACATTTTAAAGATCTTAAACTAATTTGATGTTATAAAATATATGATGGAGAAAAATTCACAACCCAAGTTTCCTTTAAATAAAAAATGAACACAGGACTTGTTTTTGTTTGCAATTAATATATTGCTGCAAATTCACTTCATATTGGATGTTAACAAAAAATATCTGCAGTATTTACTACAGGAAAACATGAAAATAAAAAAAAAATATTATCCAGAGCTGCTCCACTTCTCTGACCATCTGCATTTTTATCTATATTTTCCTTGCATCATCTCATGTAGGCATGTTCTGTGAAGAATTACCTCATGTTCATTCTCTTGAGAAACCTTCATTTTCTATTCTGATACTTAATGGTTTGGATTGTGTTACTTTATCTAGGTGACACATTTGCATTTTTCACTGCAATTTCTTAAAGAGCAAGTGCTACTGTTGATGAGAAAATTAGGACCAAAATAACCCGAGAATGCTCTTTTGGAGACATTATACATATTCTATGTATGAATTATGTCTGTCTTGAATATCGGAAAATGTTATTTGTGTACTATTTTCCAAATTTTACAGACCTTCCTTTCAGGAACATTTCTTCTTCTACATCACATCTAAGAGGAATGTATTTGTTTGAAAGAAGAACAAGCTTCTGTATTTAAGTGAAACAAGTTTACCTTACATCTCCAACATATTTATTTGTGTGTATTATACACATATGTGTGTGTATATATATGTATATACACACACACATATATATATACACACACACAAACATATATATATGCAGATTAATTACACTGGATCACTTTGGATTGCTTTTCATCATGAAAGAGGCAATGTTTTCTTCTTACCGGGCTAGATACTTAAACTGGATATAGATTTGCCTCCTCTGTGTGTATTATGCACATATGTGTGTGTGTATATATATACACATATATATACACACATATATATATGCAGATTATTTACATTGGATCACTTTGGATTGCTTTTTATCATGAAAGAGGCAATGTTTTCTTCTTACCAGGCTGGATACTTAAACTGGATATAGATTTGCCTCCTCTGCTTGCAGTGCTTTGGTCATAACTGTCATCCACAGACCTTAACAATGTCTTGTTTACCATCATGTATTCTGCAGAGCATTGCTTCTGGTCAGGAAACTCACTTCACAGCAAATGAAGTGTGGCAATAGTTGCACATTTATGGAATTCACTATGTGTACCGCATTTCCCACTGCTATGGTCTGAATGTTTGTCTCCCACTCCCTTAATTAATACATTGAAAACCTAACGATGAATGTCATGATATTTTGAGTTGTAGCCTTTGAAATTTTATTAAACCATGAAGTCAGAACCCTTGTGGATGGGATTAGTGTCTTCATAAATGAGGCCTGAGGGAGCTTGCACACCCCTTCTGTCATGTTAGGATACAGTTTGGAGATGCCAGCTTTGAAGAAGAGAGTGAGCCCTCACCAGATGCCAATCTGCTTTGACCTTGGATTTCCCAGTTTCCAGAGCTGTGAAAAATGAATTTCTGGTGCCTACAAGCTACCCAGTTTTTATAGTACTTTGTTATAGCAGCACCAATAGACAAAGACACTCACTATTTTGAAACAGCGAGCTTAATAAAACAATGAAGTGGCCCTTTAAAGACTCAATTACAGCACAAGCTAGATGGTCATACCTTGCTGTGTTAGTCCATTCTCATGCTACCATGAAGGAATACCCGGGACTGGGCAATTTATGAAAAAAAAAAAAAAAAAAAAAAAACACAGTTCCACATGGCTGGGGAGGCCTCAGGAAACTTATAATCATGGCACAAGGCAACTCTTCACAGGGTGACAGAAGAGAGAATGAAAGACAGGCTAGCAAAGGGGGAAGCCCTTTATAAAACCATTAGATCTTATGAGAACTTACTGAGTATCACGAAAATAGCATAGGGGAAACCATCCTCATAATTCAATTACTTCCCACTGGGTCCCTCCCATGACATGTGGGGATTATGGCAACTACAATTCAAGATGAGAATTCAGTAAGAACACAGCCAAACCATATCATTCTGCCCCTGGCCCTTCCCAAATCTCATGTCCTCACATTTCAAAAAAACAATCATGCCTTTCCAACAGTCCCCCAAATTCTTAGTGCATTCCAACATAAACCCAAAAGACCAAGTCCAAAGTCTCATCTGAGACAAGGCGAGTGCCTTCCACCTATGAGCTTGTAAAATCAAAACCAAGTTATTTACTTCCTACATACATTGGGGATACAGTCATTTGGTAAATATAGCCTTTCCAAGTGAAAAGGACAAATAACCACCAGATCAGCTTGGGAACTCACTTTAATAGTAGACACTCTACAAGGTTGGAAATTCTGTTTGTGTTATAATTCAGCCACCTGCAGGATGACATTTTTGGTCTGATTTTCAGCAATCTAAGCTCTGTGGCTACAGGAGATAAGGGTTCATTTCAAGGCAGACATAGAAATTTTCAGGCCATTTATGCTATACTTGAGCCAAAAATTCAAATGCCTGAGCTTATCCTGTTTTTTACTGACTTTGTTCAGCACAATTAAGGGCAACCAGTGAATCCCATTCTACTCATTAGTTACACAAAAATGTTATGAAATATCAAATACATAGTGACCCAGAACCTTGCTTCTTAAAACTATTTAATTAGGAGTATCAAATAATGATATTTTTTCTTGTCTCTATTGCCACATCATGCTTTGGACTCCTCATGTTGTCTTTACTACTGGCAATTGTCATTAATGTCTTTAAATATAGTCAGATTAGAGAACAAATGCCAGAAATCTCAAAACCAGTTTATAATCTCATCCACACAATGTTGTTCTCTTAGGATGACTCGCAGTACCAAAATTTGTATTAGTCATTGTTCTCCAGAGAAACTGAACTAATAGGATGAATAGATAGATGGATCAGTCTATAAAGATCTTTCTGTCTTTTGAGAGATTAACTTATTTTAAGGAATTAACTCACATGATTGTGTGAACTGGAAAGTCCCCAAGGCAAGCTAGCAGACTAGAAATTTTGGAAAGAGTTGGTTCTGCAATCTTGAGTTCAAAGGCAGTCTGGAGACAGAATTCTTTTCTCCTCGGGTGACCCTAGTCTTTTCTCTTAGGTGTTATAAATAATTGGACGTGTACTATGTGCATTGTGGGGGCATGGTTTGCTTTATTCGAAGTCTAGTGATTTAAATGTTAGCCACATATAAAAAATACCTTCACCACAAAATCTGAACTAATGTTTGAGGAAAAAAACCAAAACTGGGCACCAGAGGCTAGCCAGGTTGACACATAAAATCAACCATCATGGGCTATATCTAGTTTGAGGCAATTATGAAAAATACTGCTATGAATATGTATTCAAACTTTTGTACAAATATGACATGTTTTTATTTTCCTGTATATATACCTAGGGTTGGAAAGGCTGGGTTATATGCTAAAAGTATGTTTAACATTTTCAGGAACTGACAAATTATTTCTCAAGGTAGCTATACTGTTTAAAATCTCACTGCAAATGTAAGAAAGCTTTAATTCCTTTATATTATCTCTTATGTGTGTGTGAAGTTGTAACTCGTAGTTTAGATTTGCATTTCCCCAATGAGTAATTATAGATATTGAACATCTTTTCATGTGTGATTGGGTATTTGAATATCTTATTTGGGTAAATATCCATTCAAATTGTTACTCAAAACTGACTTGTCTTTTTGTTACTTTTTATTCCTGAATTGTTTTATTCCGGACTTGCTTTTATATTCTGGATTTATGCCTTTTATTACATATACAATTTGCGAGTATTTTTTTCCTGAGCTATAAGTTATTTCACTTTTTTGATGGTGTCCTTTGAAGCACAAAAGTTTTAAATTTTGGTGTAATATGACTTATCTATATTTTCTCTTGTTGCTTGTGCTTTTAATGATGTATCTAAGAAATGATAGCCTAAGTCACGGTCACAAAGATTCACATCTATTTTTTTTTCTAAGAATTTTATAATTTTAACTTCTTTGTTTCATTTGTAATCCATTTTGAGTTAATGTTTATGTATGATGTGAAGAAACAATTCAACTTTATTATTTTGCATGTAGATATCCAGTTGATTTAACACCAATTTTGGAAAATACTGCTGTTTTCTGGTTGGATTTAATTGGCACAAATGTTGAAAATCAATTGTCTATAAATACAAGATATTATGATTTCTATTGTTATGGTTCCCTGTGAATTTGATTTTCAGTTCTCCATCTTGAGAGTGACCGTAGGTTCTAATCATGCCCTGATGAGAATTCAAGGGATTTGGTCGTGGATGTAGAGAGTATGTCTTTTGTGGGATATTTCTTTACAGTGGTAGATAAACTAATGCTTAAGTATTTGACCCATGACTAGAAGTTGCTCTCATGGAAATCTTGTTTATACTGGCCAAACACCCTCTGCCTCTCATTTGTACTATGTCCAGTTTATTCTTGTCAAGATAGCCACTCTCTAAGAGAGAGCCTTGACTAGAAAGAAGGTTAGGTTCAAGTTGTGTCAGGTGAGATGCAATTAAGAAATGAAGCCAAATTGCATAAAACAAAAGAAATTTATTACTTCTAGGCTCCAGAGAGACTAGGAGTGCTAATAGGATGCCAGGGAGAAGTCCAGAGGCTCCAGGGAGTTCAACCAGCAAGGAGGGAGCAAGAGAAACAGAACCTGTGGGACTATGACTTTATAAAATCCATGGGTATTATTTCTTAGGCTTTCCCACAGGAATCGTGGACTGGCTAGTTTAAAGAAAACTCACTTGTAAAAGGATAACTTATTTACAGAACTCTGGCATTGACCACTGGGTTTTATCATAGTCAGCAACTGTGCAGTGGGTTAAGTTGCGGGTCAGTAAGATGAGGAACAAGTGGGATACAACCACATGGGGAAAGGAAGTTTTAACTAGGCCAGAAGTGATGGGGTTTGACTGAGTTACACACAATTTGTGTCAGGCCTAAAAATTGATCCTGAGGCAGCAACTTTATTAAATAAATTCATCACACAAATGTATATTTCTGGTATCTCAGTTCTGTTCTGTTGATCTATATGCCTTTGCCAGTATCAAAATGCCTGGAGTACTAACATATTTTGAATCAGGATGTGTGAGTTTTCTAAACTTGTCCTTGTTTTTAAAGATTGCTTTTACTGTTTTGGGGCCCATGTATTTCCATATGAGTTTTAGGATCAGCTTTCTTATTTCTGAAAAAAAAAAAAAGAAAAAATAAACAGCTCAGTTTTCAGTACGGATTTGACAAAATCTGTGGATCAATTTAGGGAATAATCTTATTTTAACAATATTAAGTCTTTTGTTTCAAGAACGTGGGATGTCTCTTTAATTATTTAGCTCTTATTTCACTTTTTACAGTAATTTTTACACTTCAGAGAACAATTCTTGCACTTCTCTTTCCAAATTTATCTCTAAATATTTTACATTTTTGAAATTATTTAATATGGAATGGTTTTCTTAATTTAATTTCAAGTCATTTATTGCTAATATGTAGAAATCCAATTTATTATTGGGTATTCACCTTCTTTTATATGTGATTATCTGAATTATTAGTTCCAACAAATCTTTTGTACATTACTTAAACTTTTATATTTACTTAAAAGTAATTTTCAACTAATGATGTTTTATTTTCCTCTTAAATCTTAGTGTTTTTTATTCTTTTATGTTAAATTGCCCTGGCTAAAACTTTCAGTTAAATTTTGCCAAAAAATGGTGAGAACAGGTTCTTATCTGGTTCCAGTTCATATGCAGAAAGCATTTTTTTTTTTTTTTTTTTTTTTTACCATTTAATGTGATGTCATGTTTTTAGTTTTTATGGATGGCCTTTATAAAGTTGAGGAAATCATCTTCTATTTCTAGTCGGCTAAATTTTTTTTTATTATGATAAGGTGAGAGATTTTACCAAACGTCTTTTCTGTGTTTGATAATGTAACCAAGTGGATTTTGTACTTTAATATATTAATAAGGTATATTACACTTACTGATTTTTGTCTATTGGGCCAACCTTGCATTTCTAAGACAAATCTCACTATTCAATGCTATATTATGCTTTTTAGATGCTGTCAGATTAGATATGCAAGTATTTTGTTGAGGATCCTTGCACCAAGATTTTGATTTTTTTGAAGACTTCTTATTTGACCCATGTGTTATTTAGAAGTGTGTTGTTTAATATTTGGGGATTTTCCAGCTGTCTTTTCTGTTATTGATTTTCTAACTTAATTATATTGTAGTATAGATATTATTTTTGTAATTTCTATTCTTTTAAAAATATTAAGGTATTTTTATGGTGCAAGATATTGTCTATAGTGATGAATGTCCCATGTGAGTTTGAGAAGAATGTGTGTTCTATGCTGTTGAAGTATTCTATGCATCTCAATTAGATCAAATCGAGTGAATGTGTTTGTTCATTTCAACCACATTCTTATTGATTTTCTGCTTCCTGGACTTATCGATTACTGAGAGATGAGTATTGAAATCTCCAACTATAATAGCGAGTTTGTTTCTCTTTGTAGTTCTATTAGGTTTTGCCTCACGTATTTTGATGCTCTGTTGTTAAGTAAATACATATTAATAGTTGCTATGTCTTCCTGGAGAAATGACCTCTTTGTCATTATGTATGACTCTGTTATTATCCCTGATACATTTTCTTGTTCTAAACTACGTTTTATCTGGAATTAATGTAGCTACTCCAGCTTATTGCTACCATGATATAACTCTTGCTACCTCAGAGCTCTCAATATTTGTGTCTTTATATTTGATACAGTTTGGCGGTGTCCCCACTAAACCTCATCTTAAATTGTAGCTCCAATAATTCCCACATATTGTGGGAGGGACCTAGTGAGAGATAACTGAATCATGGGGACAGTTTGCCCCATACTATTCTGGTAATGAATAACTCTCACTAGATCTGATGGTCTTATAAGGGGTTTTCCTTTTCACTTGGTTCTCCTTCTCTCTTGTGAGCCACCATGTAAGATGTGCCTTTTTCTTTTTGCCATGATTATGAGGCCTCTCCAACCATGTGCAATTGTGGGTCCATTAAACCTCATTTTTAAAAAATAAAGTACCAAGTTTTAAAAACCTCATTTTTTAAAAATAAAGTACCACAGGTTATGTTTCTCTTGCTCCCTCCTTGCTGGTTGAACTCCCTGGAGCCTCTGGACTTCTTGCTGGCATCCTATTAGCACTCCTAGTCTCTCTGGAGCCTAGAAGTAATAAATTTCTTTTGTTTTATGCAGTTTGGCTTCATTTCTTCATTGTATCTCACCTGACACAAATACTTGAACCTAACCTTCTTTCTAGTCAAGGCTCTCTCTTAGAGAGTGGCTATCTTGACAAGAATAAACTGGACATAGTACAAATGAGAGGCAGAGGGTGTTGGCCAGTATAAACAAGATTTCTGTGAGAGCAACATCTAGTCATGGATCAAATACTTAAGCATTAGTTTATCTACCACTGTAAAGAAATATCCCACAAAAGGCATACTCTCTACATCCACGACCAAATCCCTTGAATTCTCATGTCTTTATCAGTAGCATGAAAACTGACTAATACAATATTTAAAGTGGATTTCTTGTTAAAACAATAGCTGTGTGTGTTTTTTTTTAAATCCATCCTGACAGTCTCTGTCTTCTTACTGGTACATTTAGATCATTCCCATTTAAAGTGATTATTGATATAGTTAGATTAATATCTGTCATATGTATAACTGTTTTCTGTTTGAGGTCCATCTTCTTTTGTTTTCTACTTTTTTATTCCCAGTCATTAACCAAAAGCAATATGAAATTTCATTTATTACCTCTCTTATCATGTTAATTAAACTTATTTTCAACACATTTTTGTGCCTTATGTAGAGTTTGCAATATATATTTATAACTTCTAATTTCCACTTTCAAAGAATACTGTCACCATGGAGATTAGGATTTCAGTGCATGAATGGGGGGCATAAACCTTTTGTTTATTGCAGTGATTGATGTATTTTTTCTTTTATTCTGTTTCAATACAGATAAATGTTTGTAAATATTGTTAATTTTCAAAAAAATCACACTTTTGGTTTGTTAAGGTGGAGACTAAGGTTTTTATTTCAGATTTTTTCTATAATAGTTCTTCATAGCTATAAATTATGCTCTTAGCACTGATTTAGCTGAATTCCATTACTTTGATATGGTGTGTTTCTGCTTTAATTCAGTTTAAAATTTTTCTAATATTCCTTGTGAGTTTTCCTTTGACCCGTTGATTATTCAGAAATGTGTTGTTTATTTTCAAACGTTTGTAGATTGCCCGAATGTTGATCCCTAATTATACTGTTGTGAGAAAAAATACATTTTATAATTCAAATTTTTAAAATTCCACAAGACTTTTTTTTTTTTTTGAGATAGAGTCTTGCTCTTGTCACCCAGGCTGGAGTGCAGTGGTGCAATCTCAGCTCACTGCAACCTCCACCTCCTGGGTTCAAGCAATTCTCTTCCTCAGCCTCCCGAGTAACTGAGATTACAGTCACCCGCCACCACACCTGGGTAATTTTTGTATTTTCAGTAGAGACAGGGTTTCATCATCTTGGCCAGGCTGGTCTTGAACTCCTGACCTTGTGGTCCACCCACCTTGTCCTCCCAAAGTGCTGGGATTACAGGAGTGAGCCACCGTGCCTGGCCCACGTGACTTTTTAAGGCCAAATATATTGCCCATCCTGGAGAATATTCCACATGTGCTTAAGAAAAATATGCTGTGCTGTTCCTGGGTTAAGTGTTCTAGATGATCATTATCTCTAGTTACTTTATTATATTGTTCAAGTTTCCCATATCCCTGCCGATAAATCAGTTAGGCAAGTAATTATCAAGGGAAAAATAATTCCTCTGCATAGACAGAACATGATCTTTAAAGGAGAAAGCATCACATCTGTTTGTTTATATATTGTCTATGGCTGCTTTTGTGCTACAATGGCAGAGTTGAGTAGCTATGACAGAGAATATATGGCGTGCAAAAAGTAAAATATTTACCATCTGTCCCTTTGCAGAAAAAGCTTGCTGGTCCCTAATCTAAATTATTTTTTAGGTATGAAATTGCTGGGTGGAAAGGTACAAATCTTAAACTTTAGAAATATAGTCAAAACACTCTGTAATGTGGTTGTGCAAAATAATACTTTTTCATCTACGTGTATGATTTCCTGTAGCTTCATATTGTTTTTGCCAACACTTGGCAATGTCAGACAAAGATTTTGCTAGTCTGTTGACCAATATTGGTATGTCTTCATAATTATAATTTGCATTTCTCAGATTACCAGTGGGCATCCAAGTCTTCTTCCAGTTCTCAAGGGGGATGTTTCCAGCTTTTTACCATTCAGTATAATTTTGGCTGTGGGTTTGTCATAGACAGCTCTTATTATTTTGAATGATGTTTCTTCAATGCCTAGTCTGTTGCTGATTTTTATTATGAATAAATGTTTATCCAAAGTTTTTCATTTTTACAGTGATTTATTGTGTTTCTTAAAGTAAAACAAGAAAAACAAATTCTAAAATTATAACTTTAAATTAAGTGGTTAAAATTTCAGATGGCAGAGCCAATAACTGGTAACAGCTTCTTTAAGTTCATATTAATAGTCCAATTGAAAACACTAAAAACACTACCTGGCAATAGTTTGAAAGAATCAGAAGGGTTCAGTGAAGGGAAAAAAATATCCAAACATGAAAAATACCTGCAAAACACATGATTTTCTTTTTCATTTTATGACCTAAACTTGTAAAATTTTTATAAATACATAATCATTCTACACAATGCAGATCTTCTAGAGCATTTCTAAAGGATATTACAGTTTTTGGTCTTAAGGAATAAAGACTAAGATGGAAAAGGAGATGAAAACAGTGAAATCTGAGGAAGCAATACACTCTCTACACACAAGCAAACTGTAGTTCATTCAGTCAAGTTAGCAATTACAGTTCAGTACATAATTTTCTTTTTTTTCTTTTTTCTTTTTCTTTTATTTTTTTTAAATTATACTCATGATTTTCAAGACAACTAAGAAATCAGGACACAGGTATTTCCCCTTCCTAAAGTTAACAATTCTTTTAAAAGCTCTGATGTATCCATAAAGGAGTGTTGATTTTTGTGGGGTTTTTTTCCAAAAGGAAACAAAAGTTTTCATCCCTAAATTTGCATACACAAGTTAAGTTAAACTATAAGGTAGTTTTAGACTACCCAGTGAAATAGAATTGTTGGTACCATTTGAGGCAGGTGCTACCCTCCTTAGTCAGTTCAAAACATGAGTCAGTAAAAGAAATACACATTGGTGTGCCTCAAACAACTATAAAACATGTCATTATTCTTCAAATATCATGTTTAATTAACTCCTAAGGTAACAGACTTCTAGAATGTTGTGTCTTAATGGCGTACCTGAATCAATACTAGCAACAGAATGCAAAATTCAGAACTGCTATAAAAGTAAAATCATCATTATAAAAAACTCAATCCTTATGTAAAAAGTGGGAGAACTGAGTGTGAAATACTAACACCAAATGTCTGAAGGCATAATTTTTGTTTGTGGAAGACAGAGTGAAGAGATAGATGCACCTAATCAAGACCAAATGGAAGACAGTGAAGAGTATGAAAAATGTTTAAAAAGGTAAAGGAAAAAGAAGAAGGAAAATGGAAAAGAGACAGTCACCAAAATAATTACTAGACAGATCAAAAATAAGAGAAAATGAGGCATGTGCTTATGGCTCTTTTTTTGTCTGTCCTTTGTGTTCCTAAATAACTTAAAATGTACGTGGCATGTAGGCCACACTAGCAAGCAAGAATGAGCCTTGTCATGGATAGAGATGAAAGATCTGAGGCAAATGAATTGTTTTATTTTTTGTTTTTGCTTTTAATTCATACCTGAAAGCCTTGAATCCTTGCTAAATATTCCAGTTGTTTTGAAGGTTGTACTGGAGAACAAGGGGGAGTAGGAGAACTTCCTTTTAAACCTGTGGCTTCAGCTGTAGAAGATTTTCCATTCAGAAGGAGTTCCTTGGCAATTGTAGCTGAACTATTCGATGTGGGAGATATACTGAAAAAAGAACTTGAAGGTTGGTTCATATCTCTGGGTGACAAATAGCCTAGAATAGTGCCAGAGATTACTTTGTGGCGGCTGACTTCCATCTTTTGATAAACATCAGGAGACAGATGAAGAATTCCTTTTGGAGTATTATTTGTTGGTTCAGGAAACCCAGGCTTTGGATCACTCCATCCTTTGTTTTCCCCTGTTTTCTCAAGTTGATCTGGAAGATTAGTGGATGCTTTATAACCAAGTTGTAATAGCATTGGTTCTGCAGCTTTTTAAATTTTATTTTATTTTATTTTATTTATTTATTTATTTATTTTGCTTATCTTTTTATTAGGTCCTGTTCCTGTAGCAGTTTCAGTGCCTATCTTCACATACATCACAAATTCTTGACATCAAGGCATTTCTCTCTTTTTTTTTTTTTTTTTATTTTTTTATTTTTTGAGACAGAGTCTCGCTCTGTCGCCCAGGCTGGAGTGCAGTGGCCGGATCTCAGCTCACTGCAAGCTCCGCCTCCCGGGTTTACGCCATTCTCCTGCCTCAGCCTTCGGAGTAGCTGGGACTACAGGCGCCCGCCACCTCGCCCGGCTAGTTTTTTGTATTTTTTAGTAGAGACGAGGTTTCACCGTGTTAGCCAGGAGGGTCTCGATCTTCTGACCTCGTGATCCGCCCGTCTCGGCCTCCCAAAGTGCTGGGATTACAGGCTTGAACCACCGCGCCCGGCCGGCATTTCTCTTTCTGAAAGCAAAACATAATCTTGCTCCTTTTCCTTTTTGGCCTGTTGAATTTGCACCAGGCAGCTAATAGGGTTCATCCTTGGCCATATTCTGGTCCGGCCTTTACTATTGTTTTAGGGCGTTTTTAAAAATATAGTTTTGGGGCGAAGAGGTGGAAGTTTTTTAAGCTCCTGTAATATGGTGGTTGCAGCATGCTTCTTGGAGAGTGTTTTGCTATTTCCCTCTCCTGTAGAGAACTTTCCTACTGACAGTCGAGTAGCAAAGCTTTTCATATGTGGTGGTCCACTTTCTTTAATAACCTCAAAACTAACAGGCATATTCACTTCAGAGCAATTTCAAACACTAAGCTGATCTCAGACTTATCTGCATCTTTGTAATCATCCATATCCTTTCCTGATCCACCATTCTGAGGCAATCTTTCTGGAATAGGTTCAATCTGCAGTGCTTGGAGGGCTTTCATTGCAGCATTGTGTCTAGCAGCTTGTCGAGTGTTTCCTTCCCCCCAAAATTCATTATTTCCTACAGTGAGCTGAACATAAAAGATCTTAGGCATTGAGCAACGATACCTCTGATGGTACATGCCCCGAAAGTTGTAATTAGCTCTATAACTTGGGAATGGCTTTGGATCTAATGGCCTGTAGATGGCAGGTTCTGCCCCTTTTCATAGCAAGCCCATTCAGTTCCACAGTGAGTGTTACACTGCCTGGGTTATTGTTAACATTACTTTTGGGTGGCTTCTAAACCGGTTTGGGAAGCGTAGATTCAGCCAAAGCTTTATTAGCAACAGGCTGTTGAGCCTTCTTTATACTGCTGCCTTCAGATTCCCATGTCCGCTCACCAAGACTCAGTTGCACTGACAACATCTTTGAATGAATCAGAAGTTTATACTGGTGTTGGACTCTATTGAAACGGGCTAACTCATTTACCAGACACATTGCAGTTTTCTCTTTTGCGTTGGCCAATTTTATCTTGGAGAGAAGCTGATTTATTTGAAGCATGTTAAGACAATATTGACCAAACTGCTGTATCCCTTACGGCTCCAAAAACTTCTGAGCCTTGGTCGAATTACTTTGTGTATCCTTGAGTTCTTCTTTTTCTGTCTTCTCCTTCTCTTTCTCCTTCTCCTTCTCCTTCTCCTTCTCCTTCTTCTTCTTCTTCTTTTTTTTCTCTTCAGTCTTTAAAACTTTGGGAGGCCGAGGCGGGCGGATCACGAGGTCAGGAGATCGAGACCATCCTGGCTAACACGGTGAAACCTCGTCTCTACTAAAAAATACAAAAAACTAGCCGGGCCAGGTGGCGGGCGCCTGTAGCCCCAGCTACTCGGGAGGCTGAGGCAGGAGAATGGCGTAAACCCGGGAGGCGGAGCTTGCAGTGAGCTGAGATCCGGCCACTGCACTCCAGCCTGGGCGACAGAGCGAGACTCCATCTCAAAAAAAAAAAAAAAAAGAAAAAGAAAAAAAAAAAAAAGAATAAAAAAGTAAGCTAAAATCATCCTTGTGGTAGGCAGCCTTTCCACTCTGCCTCGCGCGGGCCTGCGACTCAGCGCTGCCATTGTTTGCTACGCTGCTCCTGTAGTTTGGCCTGTAGTTTGTTTTGTTCGTTGTGTTTTTGCCAGGTTTTAGTTTCAGGGTGATACTGGCTTCACAGAATAAGTTAGGGAGATGTCCCTTATCCTCATCTTTTTAGAAGAGTTTCAATAGAATTGGTATCAGCTCTTCTTTGTACATCTGGTAGAAATCAGCAGTGAATCTTTCTACTGTGAGGCTTTTTCTGGTTGGTAGTTTTTTGTTTGTTTGTTTGTTTTGTTTATTTTATTTTTTTTTCTGTTTCAATCTCAGAACTTCATATTAGTCTGTTCAGGGTTTCAATTTCTTCCTGATTCAATGTTAAGGTGTTGTGTATTTTGAGGAAGTTATCAATTTTCCCTGGATTTTCTCCTAGTTTTTGTGCATACAAGTATCCATAATAGTCCCTGAGATTCTTTTGTATCTCTGTGGGATCCTTTGTAATATCACCTGTCTCATTTCTGATTGTGCTATTTGGATCCTCTCTCACTTTTTCTTTGTTGATCTGGCTAGTGGCGTATTGATCTTGTTTATCTTTTCAAAAAACCAACTTTTGTTTTGTTGATTATTATGTATATTGGGGTCTCAGTTTGGTCAGTTTGCTAGCAGGGGCGAATATGTGACTTACCCTTGGCAAATTCATGTGGGTCTACAGCAACCTCAATTCTTGCCTCCTCAGAAGAAAAAATTTGACTGAGGGGTACAAGGCAGAAAAAGAGACTGAGGCAAGTTTCAGAGCACGGCAGAAGTTTATTAAAAAAACTTTAGAGTAGGAAATAAAGGAAGTACACTTGGAAGAGACCCAAGTGGGCACCTTGGAGGTCAAGTGCCCTGTTTCACCTTGAACATTGGATTTTATGTGCTGACCGACTTCTGGCATCTTACACCCCTTTCCTTTCATTCTTCCCTTAGGGTGACCTACCTGCATGTGTGGTGCCCTGGTTGCACTTAGGAAGTGAGTATGTGCAATGCATTTACTGGAATTGTATGCATGCTAACCTGAGGCTTTCTTCCCTTTTGCAGTATTATGCCCCTGGAAGGTCGTACTGCACCATTTTGTCTCTTAATGCACATATTGAGCCCATTCACCCATTTCCTGAGATCTTATTGGAAGCTGTCAATTACCGATTTCAAGTGTTTTTGTCTATTGGGAAACTGCCTCTTCCTGGTGTTGGCTGCAATCAATTGCCATTTTAGAGAGGCAATGTGACAACTGCCAAACCATCATCTGGTGGTCGCCTGACCTTCCTACTGATTGGGGGAGAGCCTTCTCCTGCGCTGCTCATGCCTGACTAGCTACCTACTGTAACAAGTTCAGCTCACATTTTAGATATATCACTTCTTCTTCTAGCTTTGGGGTTAGTTTGTTCTTATTCTTCTAGTTCCTCCAAGTGTGAACTTTGATCATTAGTTTGAGATTTTTCTTAACTTTTTGAGGTAGGTATTTAGTGCTATAAACTTTCTTCTTAACACTGCTTTTGCTGCTTTATAGAGATTTTTATATGTTGTGTCTCTGTTATTATTTATTTTAAAGATTATTTAATTTCTTCCTTACTTTCACTGTTTACCCAAATGTCATTCAGGAACAAGTTGTTTAATTACCATGTAATTGTGTGTTTTTAAGAGATATTCTTGGTATTAATTTCTGTTTTTATTCGAGTATGGTCTGAGATTATGGTTGGTATTATTTCTATTTTTTTGAATTAATTGAAACTTGGTTTATGACCAAGCATATGGTTGATCTTGGAGTATGTTTCATGTGCAGATGAGAAGAATGTATATCCTCTTGTTGATGGGCAGAATATTCTGTAGATGCCTATTAGGTCCAACTGGTCAAGTGTTGGGTTTAAGTACAAAATTTCTTCTTAGTTTTCTGCCTAGAAAATCTGTCTACTGCTGTCAGTGAGGGGTTGACATTCCCCACTTGTTATTGTGTGTTTGTCTAAGTGTTTTCATAGGTCTAGAAGTACTTGTCTTATGAATCTGGGCGCTCAAATGTTAGGTGCTTATATATTTAGGATAGTTAAGCCTTTTTGTTTATTAAAACCCCATATAATTATATAATGATGTTCTTTTGTCTTTTGTTACTGTTGTTAGTTTAAAGTCTGTTTTATCTGATATAAGAGTAGTGACCCCTGCCCTTTTAAGTGTTCTATTCACACGGTAGATCTTTCTCCAACGCTTTACTTTGAGCCTGTGGGTGTCATTTATGTGCAGGATGGGTCTCTTGAAGACATTAGATGGATGTGTCTCTTTAAAAATCCAACTTGAAACTGTGTGTCTTTTAAATGGAGCACTTCAGTCATTTACATTCAATGTTAATACTGATATATTAGGTTTTGACCCTATCCTGAAGTTGTTAGCTGCTTGCTTTGTAGTTTCAGTTGTGCAGTCGCTTTATATGATATTTCCCTCTCAGTGTCTCCAAGCATCTCCACAAGTTAACTCCAGGGCCTGGGAGAAGCAAAATGCTTTCCCTCAGCCTGGACTGCTCAAATTCCACAGTGGAAAGAGGAGTCACAGAGAGATTCTCTGCCTCTCTCATGTACTGGGGCATACATAGGTATCTAATAAATGTCATTGAATGGAGATTTCCAAGTCAGAAAGTCACGAAAAAGTATACTAACTCAGTGTTAAGTAAAATAAGAGAGAATCAGTAAACAATAGCTCTCTGCCCTGAGTTTATAGGACAAAAATTGAACAGAATTATTTGTACCACTTGGGAGTTATGATTAATATTATTTAACATTTTCTAATGTTTACTCTCTTTGTCATTTCTCATCTTCTAGATTTACTGATTTTTTTTACTGTGTACCCCCACATTCAAATGTGCAAACATACACACATGCATGAACCATAAATATGTAAGCATGTATTCACACACAAATATGTTTTCTCTATTTCACTATTTATTTTATTAAAACCTATTTGAAAATATTCCATCATATAATCCCAAATAACAGATGATATTATGTATGTGCAATTTAAGCTAATAATGAATAACTTTCATAGGATTATAAGAAAGTATAGAATGAAATTAAATTAATGTTTCAAAACTGAAATCTGGTGGCATTTGATGCAAATTTACTTGTTTCCAGTGAACAGAAGAAAACGTTCAGTAACGAAAAATACAGTTTTATGCTACAGTTTACCAAAAATAAGAACTGAAGAGTTTCAGCTGGTCAACTAGGACTCACCTTAAACCTCTGAACATGACAATTTTGCTTCAGGAAATATGGAGATGTTCTCATCTTAAAATCAAAAGCAATTGCAGATTTCTATTACACTGTAGTCCTTATTAATACAAACTAATGTGAGGAAATAAGCAAATTTGAGATAAGGTTTAAGGTTCAATTTTATGAATATTGACATGTTTTATGAATAGTCTGACTTTTCACACTCCACGGTTGAATATGAAGATAAGTGTAAAACATCATTGAATAGGGACTTAAATTTAATTACTTATTTATAAGCCTGTGATAAATGCAATTAATTTCACACAAGGTTTTTTACATATATATTTATATGTAAATATATAACCCATATAATATATCATATATATTATATTATATAATAATAATTTTTTTTAAATTTCAGATAAGAGAAAATTTATTATAAAATATTATGTTATGTACATTAACTTGTTTTCATTTTTCTGTGTTCCCTTTTTTTTTTAGGTGGTTTGCATTTGTTTGTATTTTTTTTTATTATTATACTTTAAGTTCTAGGGTACATGTGCACAACGTGCAGGTTTGTTACATATGTATACTTGTGCCATGTTGGTGTGCTGCACCCATCAACTCGTCAGCACCCATCAACTCGTCATTTACATCAGGTATAACTCCCAATACAATCCCTCCCCCCCCATAATAGGCCCCAGTGTGTGATGTATTATATATATTATATATATAATATAATATATATTATGTAATATATTATATATCATATATGTTTAATATATTATATAACATATATAAATATACATGTTAATATATTTTTATATATATTATATATAAATATAATATATTATATATACCATATATAATATATTATATAACACATATATAAATATATAACATATATAAATATATATAAAATATATGATATATAATGTATTCCTTTTTTTTGCAAAGTGGAATGCCAGCTTAGTTTTCCAAACCTGTTGAGAATCACATTAGACCTCTTATAACAAGTGTGCAATTTCAAGTACCTCTGTATTTGTATTATAACATTTTACTAAAACGATTATGTATAGTCAACACCTAGCATTGCTATTGTAGAGAAGAAAAGGTGCTTTATCTTCCTTTCCCATTGCCATAACCATTACCATGTTTATAGTTGATACCTTTATAGTAAAAGACAGATTAACAATGGAAAATGAAACAAATTCATTATATGACACGGGAGCCTTCAGAAATGAAAAACCAAAGACCTTGGAAGAAGTGTGCTTTCACGCTAAGTCTGAGGAAAGAAGTAGACCGTTGTGGAGAAAAATGATTGGACACAAAAGGTATAATCTAATGGTAATAAACTGAGGAGGGAACCCAGCAAGGCCTGTTTGTTCAGTTTCTTCTTGACCTCTCTGTTTGGCATTCCTTTCCTCTGGATATGCAGCAGGACAACAGTAAGATCCACATGAGGATCTTATGACAAATGTTCAGAGGGTAATTTTCCTAAGTTTCATGGTTTCCGTTTGGGGAGAATTAGAGGTGGGAGACAGTAAGGTGGGATAAGGTCAGAGAGACTTTCTACCTTCTGAGTCACTGCTATCTCCTTCAACTCAAAATACTTAGCATGCCAAGGTACCAAAATTTAAGGCATGGTCCCTGAGCCCTGATTATATACTTATTTATACAATACAAAGCAAAAAGAACAAGCATCATCCTTTTTGATACTCAATATACCCATTGTAGTAGACAAAACAAGAACTTTTTTTTTTTTTTTATTTTCTATTGTATATATTTTGAGACGGAGTCTCGCTCTGCCACCCAGGCTGGAGTGCAGTGGCGTGGTCTTGGCTCACCGCCAGCTCCGCCTCCCGGGTTCTCGCCATTATCCTGCCTCAGTCTCCGGAGTAGCGGGGACTACAAGTGCCCGCTAAGACGCCAGCTAATTTTAGTAGAGACAGGGTTTCACCGTGTTAGCCAAGATGATTTCTGTGTCCTGATCTCGTGATCCACCTGCCTTGGCCTCCCAAAGTGCTGGGATTACAGGCGGGAGCCACCGCGCCTGGTCAAGAACTATTTTTTTTTTTTTTTTTTTTTTTTTTTTTTTTTTTTTTGAGACGGAGTCTCCCTCTGTTGTCCAGGCTGGAGTGCGATGGCGTGATCTCGGCTCACTGCAACCTCCGCCTCCCGGGTTCAACAGATTCTCCTGCCTCAGCCTTCTGAGTAGCTGGGACTACAGGCACGCTTGGCTAAATTTTGTATTTTTAGTAGAGATGGGGTTTCACCATGTTGGCCAGGCTGGTCTCGAACTCCTGACCTCAGGTGATCCACTCACCTCGGCCTCCCAAAGTGCTGGGATTACAAGCGTGAGCCACCGCACCCGCCCAGAACAAGAACTATTGCCTCCTTTTTATAGATAAAAACAACTGAAGCATCACAATTTTTGTGACATCATAAAGATAACACAGCTAAAAGGGGTTTGTGGTAGATAGAATAATGGCCTTCTAAAGACATCCACATGCTAATTCCAGCAAACTGTGAACATTTTAGGTTAGATGGCAAAGGAAAATTTAAGTTGCACATAGAATTGAGTTGGCTAATCAACTGACCTAAAATAGAGTAATAAATGAATCCAAAATATTTCTCCCCAAAATATTGAAGATTGCTAAGTCAAAGATGCTAAAAATGCAGGGGAACACTCTGTGACTCTATTAGTCTGATGGCAGGATATAAATCCTTCATTACTGGAGACAACACTTTTTTGTCAGCTCAGAGAAAGCACCAGCAGGTACCAGAGGAATTTGGAAAACAAATTTTACTCTTTTCCTACATTCCCGTTTTTTACAAGACGAAAATTGCTCTCTCCATTATGTTATCATTGTGCTAAGATTTATTGATCTTTTTAAAAACACTATTTAAGCAAGACCCCTAAGCCACTGCCTTGAGAGAGATTCTTTTGAACTGAGTTTTTCCCAGATGATGGATACAGCATGTGTCAATAAACTTTTGCTGGGTTTTTTTTTTTTTTTTTTTTTTTTTTCTCTTCTTAACCTGACTGTTGTTTCTATGAGAGTGTCTCAACTAAGAATTTATGAAGGTTAAAAAAAAACTTATTTTTTCCCCTGAGTTTCATGGCCACGAGGGGATTGAGAGAGACACTCTCTTCACTCTAGGGCCAATGGCTGGAATTCTGAAACCTGACAAACACTGGCAGAAAAATCAGTACTCCAGATTTCTATCTGCAGTGCTTGGTAGAAAAGGGAAGGTATTTTTTTTTTCTTTTCTATTTTTTTTCCAAATTCAAATAACAGGAGAAAATCATTTGTATAAATTTGCTCTTAGATATAATATCACTGGTGTTTTTATTTTGGCTTATTGGTTCAAGTTACTTTGAAATACATTGATTAGCTATATTTAAAACAAATCAATTTTTTTAAAAGAAGCTCTGTTTCCAAGTTCCTGCAAATTCATCACGATATTTACAAAAAGTACTTCAGTCTGATTGGAAAAGCCATTTTTGTCCAGTGGAGATGTAAATCTTACCATGTCTTTTAAATGTTGACTTCCAGGTAATTAATCAGCATTCCAGCAGAGATCAGATTTAAAACAGGGTTAAAGATCTTTAGATCCACCAGAACATTTCTTTCCTCAGTGGATACCTTTAGCTCAAAAGAGAAGTGTTTATAAGAATTAGTTTACATTGCTTGTTTTAAATTATTTGTATGTCTTCTGACTTTCTGTGGAATCTATTTGTAATCTTTTCTATTGGACAGCTTTTGATTTACTGTCTTACTGTTTGTCTCTTTTAATTTTCCATCTATGGAACACACAGTGTTGTTGGGTCTTTGTGTGAGAATGGTTAACTGAAAGCCTAGAGAATGTTTCACATTCTTTAAGCTATCATTGGAAATGGTTTGGATCTTGAAAAAGTTGTAGCCCTTGTTCCCTCTTTGAAGACCTTGGTTAAAGCTATAAAAGCATTTTTGATTTTGTTCTCATGTGTGCTTATTTGCCTTGGTTTTGAGTCATTTTTTTCAGACATACCATTCATTTAAAACCTTGGTTTATGCTTAGAGCATGATAAAAACATTTTGTTTTGTTTCTTCATTTTTTTCTCCTAAGCTAAATGGGACCATGTACTCAAGAAGGAAATAAACAATTTATTAAAACATTTTAGAGACAATCAACTCTAATTCAAAGCAGGCAAATATTTTGATTTCCATCTTAGCTAGATATGTATTCCCTGATATAAAAGAATAAATTGAAGCTAGTGCAGTTAAATGGATGGGTCAGCCCCGGATATTGTTCAGACTGCAGCAGTTTTTACGGGAATTGAAAGTAATTTTTTTCGTACAAATGGAGTCATTACATAAACAAAAATACGCCTCTACAAACATTTTAAAGTCCATGTACTTATTTCAAAATGTTTGCAAATACTTTAAAAGAAAATCAGGATATTGGAAATGGTACTGTTCACTTTTTAAAAAGGCAAAACAGTGATAACTCTAGATCTTCAATAGTCAAATATTCCCCCTCTCAACCCAAAACTGTGTTAAGTTTATCCTAAATCTGTCTTCTTACTTATTTTAAGCTTGAACTTAGATTTCTTCATACATAATAAACTGTAACCTAACTGAATAGGTAAACACACCGGTATAGCTTCCTCTTGTACCAATCTCATCATTTCAGCCAATCACAAGTGGCCAACTGTTCAAACAATGTTCAAATAAGGCAAATGTCAAACTATAACCGCTGTTTCTGTATCTATACTTCCATTTCCTGTATGACACTTTCCTTTTCCTAGCTATAAATATTTTCCAGACATGTGGTAGCCCCAGAGTCACTCTGAATCTATGCTGGTTCCAGGGGTGGTTCTAGTCACGAATCATTTTGTGCTCAAACTTTAAGATTAATTTGTCTAAAATTTTTCTTTTAAAAGATAACATCTGGGGTGGGATGCAATGTAGAACTTCCAGTGAACCCCAGGAGCATCCAGTGTCCAAGTGAGGTTCCTGCTGGGTCTATTGTGTCCATTGCTCTCTTGCAGCAACTGGAGATTGTGAGTAAATTCTCTCTCAAATTCTGAAGTTCCACAGATTTGTGTTTGAAATATTTGAGTTTGCTTGAGCAATTTTTTTTTGTTTGTTTGTTTGAGACTGAGTCTTGCTCAGCCACCCAGGCTGCAGTGCAATGGTGCTGTCTCGCCTCACTGCAACCTTTGCCTCCCAAGTTCAAGTGATTCTCCCATCTCAGCCTCGCAAGTAGCTGGGATTACAGGCACCTGCCATCATGCACGGCTAATTTTTGTATTTTTGTAGAGATAGGGTTTCACCATGTTGGCCAGGCTGGTCTTAAACTCCTGACCTCAGGTGACCCACCCGCCTCAGACTCCCAAACTACTGGGATTACAGGCATGAGCCACAGCACTCGGCCTCAGCAATTTTTTTTTTATACAGTCTGTGTTCAGAAGTCACAATGGAAATGACTGGGTCCAGGATAAAATTGGATCTGGTAATTAACAGGATTAGGTAACAGCTGGATGCTTTGGATATCTGACAGTGGTAGACAGAAACTTGCAGTAAATGACAATACAATAATGGTATGAACTCCAGCTTTTGGAAATGCGCAGTATTTTTTTTTTTGTTTTATCCCTTTTATTTTGTTGTGATTCTTGTGAGCTTAGAGAAAAAAAAAAAATTGATCAAGGAGATCTGTGAGCCAAAGCCAATATTCAAAGTAAATATGGGATTCTTAATTTCTACAGAACTGAATACTACCTCTTCTACCTACACCTACATTTGCACTTATAAGTATTAGACCCTAAAAACAGCAAATGCTTACAAAAAAGGCAAAATTATACTAACAATGATTTTAAATTACAGCAAAATGTTCTAAATGAACAACACTGCACTTTAAAAAATGAATTTAATAATGAGACCTCTCAAATTAGTTTAACACCAGGGATGCTTATTGATGTGCAGAAGCTTCTAAAAAAATTCAATATTTTATTGCCTTTTAAAAAAGACTCTTTATAAAAGGCAAATAAAACACTGAAGCAACTAATTGATAAGAAATAATGAATTCATAAGCCTTTGGATTAGTTGCTCTGAAGGTAAAAAGAAAGCTGGATAAGACGTCTATAAAAAGTCAGCTCTCGGGTAACATAGGCTTGCTTTTATTCTTCACAGCTATTCATGCTGAATCCAGACATAGAGAATGCTTTCTTCGCTATATTAGTTAATGAGTTCCACTTTGAAATAAGTAATTTCAACTAAGAAACCAAAGCTAAGTTAAGAAGACTGCCTGTTGAATCATAGCAGTCTCCAAAATATACCTTAAAGGCATTTAGCTGACCATTTTGAAACCATTTTGTGAAAGAAATGTGCACTTATAAAGGAAATATCAGTTTGCAAAAGTGTATGCCTCTGCACCAGGAAGAAAGGGAGGACTGAGTCACTAGAAATTTTTAGCATTAGTTTTAATTTACATGACAAGTCTTACCTTTATTTAGGGTGTTTTTCCTTGCTATCTTGTCTTACCTTATACCATCCTTCCTTGGTTTGAGCAAATGACTGTACACTATATAGGCCTGAAATCTCAGCTCTGTGCTTTGGAGATATTAATTTTTACCTTGCTTTCCCTAAGAATCAGTTCATGATAAGAAGTGTAAATTTAAAGCTGGGCAGCAACTGGAGATTGTGAGTAAATCATCTCTCAAATTCTGAAGCTCCACAGATTTGTGTTTGAACTATCTGAGTTTAGTTATTTTTTGATACAATCTGTGTTCAGAAGTCACAACAGAAATCGGACTGGGTCTATGATAGCACACCCGTGTAGCCCAAGCTACTCAGGAGGCTGAGGCGGTAGAGTCTATTGAGCCCAGAAGTTCAAGGCTACTGTGTGCGATGATCATGCCTGTGAATGACCACTGCATTCTAGCCTGGGTAACATAGCAAGATCTCGTCTCTTTTTTTAAAAAAAAAAAGCTTCAGGCCGGGTGGGGTGGTTCATGATTGTAATCCCAGCACTTTGGGAGGCTGAGACAGGCAGATCACTTGAGGTCAGGAGTTCAAGACCAGCCTGGCCAACATGGAGAAACCCTGTCTCTACACGCCTGTAGTCCCAGCTTCGTGGTAGGCTGAGGCACGAGAATCGCTTGAATCTGGGTGGCAGAGGTTGCAGTGAGCTGAGATTGCACTACTGCACTCCAGCCTGGGTGACAGAGCAAGATTGTGTCTCAATTAAAAAAAAAAAAAAAAAAAAAAAAAAAAAGGAAAGTGTGAATTTATGGTTGCCTAGCTAACAATTGCTTAGGGCAATAAAAACAGGTAATTGGAAAGTTGATAGTCTGAATGGGAAAAAAAAAAGTTTGAAAATTGGCAAATAAAAAGTTTAATGAAAGGTCTAAGATCTTCTGTCTATATATCTATGTGCTATGCATATACAGTATTTCTATGTGATCTAAAACAATATTTGATAAATAAAGTTATGTTAAAGTAACTTTAAATAAAGTTTTTTGGTAAAATAAAATAGGAATGTATTCAGAATTACCAGTATTAAATAAAATTTGACCTTTTTCCTGGGTCTACTTTTCAGACAGGCTTATATTGTCTGTGATACACATTTAAAGTTTATAAAACTACTGCTTCTGTAATATTTTTTATACTTACTTGATTTGTTTATGAGTTTACGTATTTGATTTTGAAACTTTAGATTCTGAGGCCTAGATAGGGGACCATGGTGAGGCCTGGGGACATATGTGTGGCCACAGTACCTGTGCTATCAGCTGTAGTGCAGAGCCAAGCCCCAAAAGGCCCCATTCTCCCTGGCCAGCTCTGTCTCTTGGCCATGCTAGGAGGTTCAAATCCTCCAGTCATCCTTTTCACAATTCTATCTACTGTCCTGAGCTTTACACCTGGCGTGTAAACTTAGGGCCCAAATGTATCCTGCCCTTCATCACTGTCCTTGGGTAGCAGGTGGGAACTTTGGACCCAAGATGACTGGAGAAGACATTAAGAAGTCTGCTATTGTCATAGCTTCAAAATTCTTTTTTGTAATTTAAATTCTGAAAGTCATGCTATGTTAATTTAATAATAATAAAATCTCTAAGTCATTTCTAAGTAAGTTAAAATACTAAAACTAAGACAATTAATATTAGTTTAAGTGTATATACTTCAGTACCTTATTTTTGTATGGTGTAGGAAAATAAAATATATTTAGATCTATTAATAAACAAAAAATTGAGGAAGTATATCTTTCTGAAAAAGTATAAAATGGTTTTCATCTACAAATATTTATAGAAAAAATTCAAAATTACTTACTTCCCAGATGTTTTTACTGGGAATTAGGGTTACTAAGAGTTAAAACATTATTTAATATATGTAAGTGAAACTACCGGATATAAAAGAAATAATTCTGTATAAATGTATTCAAAAAGTGAGATATGCTCTTGATGAGTCAATTTGCGAAGGCATGAAGATGTGTATTTGTCAAGAAAGAATAATCTTGTCTAGTTTAGAAGCTATTTAAAGATTGTTTCAAAATGAAGGAAAGATTACGTAGATAAAACTAAATGGATGCAAAAAGTTGGGGAAAGAAAAATGAATAGAAAATATTTTATAAGAGGTTATAAGAGGCTTATGAATATCTTTTGTGGTCAAAAGATAACAGATGTAATAGATTTGTTTATAAGGTTTTATTTAAATTAACTTTAGTATTGATAACACAGTAACAAAGAAGTAAAATTTAGTTTTTCCATTTGGACAAGAATTTCATGTAATAATAATAAGAGATAGTAAATCTTTTTATGTTTAAACTATAAGAAAAAAGAGGGGAGATGAGAAATTCTCTCTTATGTTGTCTTTATTAGATCTTTTATTGTTTGAAAAACTGAGTCTCCTCTCTATGGAAGAGGAAAGCTTTTGCTTTTAAAATCCTTTCAGTTATTACTTTGGCAAAATAACTGGTTATTATTATTATCATATTTTAACTAAGTGTTTTAAACATTTGTTGTATTTGACAGACTTTCAGAAATCAAATATCAAAATCAAAAATAACTATTTTTGACCACAAGCTAACTTTGGGAGATTATGTAGGGCCCCTGAGGCATCAAAAGAGAGTGAATAAATAGGCATATGTATATATTAGTACATACATATACTAATGGAAAATATATTCTTCTAAGAAATTATGAAGTTATTTTAATCTACAAATACTTATATAAAACAGTCCAAAATTACTTTCTAGATTTTTTTTAAATAGGCATACACACACACACACACACACACACACACACGGCATGAGTGGGGCACTTTGTTCTCTTTGTAAAAGCAGTTCAGTCAGCTGAATTCCTTTCTTCTTAAATCCCTGCTAACTATATGTGCTCCGTCTGCTTCTCTTCTTGTTGGCATATTTTTTGCCGAGAACTATGTAAAACTCAGAAAGGGGAGAATGGGATGGGGTGTGGAATAAAAAACTACATATTGGGTAGAGCACATTATACAGTGTTGAATTCTAGGATTTATGACAGGTGCACTAAAATCTCAGAATTCACCACTATATAATTCATCCATGTAACCAAAAATGACTTGTACCCCAAAGCTATTGAATTTTAAAAAATACTAAAAGAAAACCTCATTTGCCTTTGAGAAATCTAATACCTCTTCAAACTGGCTCCTCTAAGACTTGTTCCTCCATTCACTTTTGTCCATTTTTCCTTTTATAACATTTGATAACATATGAAGCACCTGGAAGAGATTCCTAATGACCCTAGGGCCTCTTAAAGAACAAAAATTGACACCAGTGAGCCCCTTTTATTGGATACCCCTATTTTCTTTATGAAGTCCCACGAGTTGTGATTAGATAAGTCCCTTTCAGGTCTAAAGTTCTATTCTCTTTAACATTAATAAATATCCTTGATCTTTTTGGCTTTTACATATGTGTGCTATATGTTGTGTTTACCTGTATGTATATGTCCATACACATGTTGGTGTGTTTTTACATGGTACAAATTAAGTTAAAGATACACTATATTTCATAGTTTAAATAAATAATCCCAAATATTTTTCAAGTTCACGTAACTTGAGTAAATCATTTGGTAGGTAAGACTAGCCTAATTTTGTTGGTTAGATAGACAGTTATGTTTTCTGTGTTACTAGCAAAATATACATGTATATAACTTTAATAAAAAATTTAACTTCAGATGATGACTAGACTTGTCTAACATTTTATGCAATTTTTAAAACCTAATTGTAAGTAATAAATTAAATAGATGTAAATGGGATTAAAGAGTACACATAAACTTTTAAATAATAATTATGTTTACAATATACTTACTTAAATAGGTTTTTCAAATATTTTTGGTAACTACACCTTAGGGTTTTTCCTAGTTAAATTAAATTATAGGTATTCATTGAATTTTTAGTGGTCTAGATATTCCAAATAAGAAATAACGCTAAAACATTAAGTACTAAATATGAGTTTAAGTTTATATGCATTTGTGTATGCTAATTGCGGCACTGTTTACAACAGCAAAGACATGGAATCAAGCCAAATGCCCATCACCAGTAGACTGGATAAAGAAAATCTGATACATATACACCATGAAATACTGTGCAGCCATAAAAAGAAATGAGATCATGTCCTTTACCGGGTCATGGATGGAGCCGGAAGCCATTATCCTCAGCAAACTAACGAAGGAACAGAAAACGAAACACAAGTTCTCACTTATACATGGGAGCTGAATGATGATAACACATGGATTCATGGAAAACAACACACACTGGGGGCTGTCGGGGTGGGAGGGTATAGGGGGAGGGAGAGCATCAGGAAGAATAGCTATTAAATTCTGGGCTTAATACCTAGGTGATGGTTTGATCTGTGCAGCAAACCACAACGGCACACATTTACCTATGGAAGAAACCTGCACATCCTGCACCTGTACACAGAACTTAAAATAAAAGTTGAAGAAAAGAACATTTGTATGCATTTGACTTCTTATTTCAGGGGAAAAAAAGATATTTGAGTTTTTAGCAAATATGGCCTGTTCCACATTAGAAATTAGTCTATAAATTGCCTATGTTTTTACAAACTATGAGATATGTATTCATGAAATGGTACATAACAAAATTCCTTACTTCTTAGGTTTTTCACTGAAAATTAGGGCTACTAAGATGTAAAATTGTCATCAACCTATATAATTAAAACTCCTAGCTGATATTTGAGGGGTTCTCTAGAGGCACAGAACTAATAGGATATATGTATGTATGAAAGGGCATTTATTAAGGAGATTTGACTCACGATCACAAGGTAAAGTCTCATGATAGGTTGTCTGTAAGTTGAGCAAGGAAGCCAGTGGTTGATCAGGCCGATTCCCAAAACCTCAAAAGTAGGAAAGCTGACAGTGCAGCCTTTAATCAGTGGCCCAAGACCTGAGAACCTCTGGCAAACCACTGGTATAAGGCCAAGAGTCTAAAAGCTGAAGAACTTGGAGTCTAATGTTCTAGGGCAGGAAGCATTCAGCACAGGAGAAAGATGAAGACTGGAAGACTCAGCAAACCTGCTCTTCCATCTTCTGCCTGCTTTATTCTAGCCACGCTGATAGCTGATTAGATGTTGCCCATCCAGATGGAGGATGGGTCTGCCTCTCCCAGTCCACTGACTCAAATGTTAATTTTCTTTGGCAACACCTTCACAGACACACGCAGGAACAATACTTTGCATCCTTCAATCCAATCAAGTTGACATTCAGTGTTTAACTATCACACTATCTGTAACAAAAATGATTCTTTATGCATAATGTATAAGAAAAATAAGATATGAGGATGTGGCTTTTGTTGAAAGAGAAGTAATTTTGTCTACTTTGGATGTTACTTAAAATTGTAAAATAATTTTATAATATTAAAATTGAATTATAAAAAGTTATAAAGTGGTTATAAAAGGTAAATCTTATTTTAAAAATATGCATGATCAAACTGACTGAGTAAATAAATTTACTGTAAGAGTTTTTAAAAATGAGCCTTAACACCACCAGCACAACTAAGATTTAAACAAGATTTTTATGTAATATTGATGAGATAGTAAAAGATTTTTCTCTAAGTGGAGTAAACAGGAAAAATTTTAAAAAGAAGGGAAAGAGAAACAAATTCTGTGTGCCTCATGCTAATTTTTTAGGTCTTTTGATTTTTTGGAAAACTGAGCTTCCTATCAAAGAATACAGGATCTGCTTTTTGAAATTTTTTCATTATTATCTTGGCTAAATTAATTACAATTATTGTTTTCCAGTGACCTGTAATCCTGTTTTGAGTTTTTAAATATCTGACATATTTGGCAGGCTTTCCAAAATCAAATTTTAAATTCTACAATTAAGTCATTTTGACCTTAAACTAACTTTGGGATGCTTCAGAGGGCCCCTTATAACATCTAAAAAAAGAGATAATAAGTAGACTTATTGGATACAATAAATTATATAGGAAGCATTGTCAAATAAGAAATAATGTTTAACCTTCTTTAAGTTATATTTGTATAGTTATGTTATTATGTGTTTCTGACATGTCATGATATATGTTATCAGTCATATTTTGAGCCATTATTTTAGATTGTTTTAGTCCACAGAAAATAACCTAATTTCTTATCAATTGTGTTTTTAACCATAGTAATTTAAATCTTGTTTTCTATACTTAATTGCTTTATTTTGATGCTTTTTTTTTCTGAAAACTCTGGAAATCCTTAAGTGTAATGTCTTTTTTTTTTTTTTTTTTTGAGAAATGATTTTGCTCTGTTGCCTAGGCTTGAGTGCAGTATTGTAATCATATCTTACTGTAGCCTCAGCCTCTTAGATTCAAGGGTCCTCCTGCCTCAGCCTTATGAGCAGCTAAGACTATAGGTGTGTGCCACCACACCTCACCATTTTACATTTATTTATTTATTTATTTTTGAAACAAGGTTTCACTATTTTGCCTAAGCTGGTCTCAAACTCCTGGCCTCAATTGATCCTACGGCCTCAGTCTCCCAAAATTTTGAGATTACAGGTGTGAGACATCATGCCTGACCTTTGTGTTATGTCTTTAAGAATATTTTTGGAAATGATGAAAGAACTGTTACAAATACAGGTTTCTGAAAACATTGAGATTGTGTCATTGGACTGGGTAAAAGTTTCCAAAACTCTAATTAAAAAAAAAAAAAAAATTGGCCTCATAAAATTGCTAACCTAACAGCAAGTAAAAAAATATATATTAATTACATGGAATCCAACTGATGAAGGACTGAAATATTTTTATAACTTTTTTGTTTGAAATATTGCTGATTCTTTTTAGCTTTTGTTTCCAAGAGATAAGACTTTCTTTTTTTCTCTTAAACTATCTATACCTGTTTAGTAATATTATAAATTATACATTTGTTTGCAAAAATAGGACATTTATTTACCTTTCTCTCTACCTAATCTTTGCAGAATTCTAAAATTACTTGTGAGTATTCTTGTTTTTACAGGCAACATAATTATTTACATAAGTTCAATAAAAATCTGCTCCTGTTGTGGCAAGACAATTGGAAACACAGGTGATATTGCCAAAGCTCTGACTGGGATTTCGCATTTGGAGATCTGACTAGATTGCCTTAAAGATCTAATGTTAACTTTCAGGAGCCAATAAAATACTTGGGGAAACTGACTTGGTACTTTGTGTACATGGTTCTCTTACAGGGTTTGTAGCCTTGTTTGTGGTAAATACAGAATATCACTTTCTGACAGACCCATGAACATCATAATATTTGGGGGACTTTAAGAAGAATTCACCCAGGTAATACAGATAAAATCTGATGGTGAGTCTGTGGCTTGGTGTCCTAGCCTAAAGAGGCCTTTGAAAGTCTAATCTGAAGTTATTTATAAGAAGTTCCAGCGAAGCCAATTTAAAGAGTATATATGGACAATCACTCTTATTTCTGACTTTTATGCAAACAGTGAGACCAAATATGAGACTAAAACATAGTTTATAAATAAATCAGACTTACTGTGATTATCTTTGGTAGGAATGAGGAACTGGAGAGAAAAAGTATGTTTCAGAAAAATAACTGCAGAGTATCTGTTATTAGATTCTAGCCTTCTTTATTTCTTTTTAAAGCTTTTTTTTTTTTAAACCTGCACAGAATCCTGAAGTTTTAGATTCCTCCAGTATCTTTCTATGACTCTCTAGATTAATATTTTCCATTTTTCTTCCACACCTTTGACTTGAAATCACTATAAATTAAAACTGCACTTTCCCTGAAACCCTAAAGCTAGACAATTTGGTATAAATTTTGGAGAAATCACAACAATTTATGGACAGAAAGTTCACTGGAACACTTTATTCAAACTACAATCTGGGAAAATCTGTCAGAGTACCACTGCCTACCCACTACAATTGAAAATAGTCTGAGCTCAAATCTAAAATATTCTCAAATGACTGCTTCAGACTAGTTTGTCGACTGCTCCCTATATTAACTTTTTTATTTGGTTTCCAGAGAAATTCCTCATAAAATATCTGTTTGCCAATACCATGTAGAGACTAAACTGCGCTGAAAACCCACCTAAAATACCACCTCTTTTCATGAGAAGCTACTGTTCAACAAAATTGACTATTCTCAGGACTAAGAGACTGATGCAATAAGATATGGCACCGTTTGCTTAAATTTGTTTATGTCTACTTGTTCCAACCTATGTTTTTCTCCCCTTCGCCAAGTTGCTTATCTTAAAATCTGTAACCCAAATCTATCCAAAGCTAACAACTTGACTTTTAATATGTAAAACTTTCTGAGAGCAAATTTTCAAAGAAGAGAGTTAAATAAATTAAAATGTTTCTTCCAAAAATATTGAGGATTGTTAAGCTAAAGACACTTGATATGGAGGGAAACAGTCTGCCTCGGCTTGTACTGGCTGATGGTAGGACATAAATCTTTCCTTACAGAAGACAGCAGTTGCTTATCGGCCAAGAGAAGTCACCAGAGAAATCTGGGGACAGATTTTACTTTCTCACATTTTCCTGCCTTTTAAAGGATTGGAATTGCTCTCTTCTTTGTTTTGTAATGATAGTAAAATGTATTGTTCTTTGTTAATATACAATTTAAACAATCCCTGTAAGCCACCGCCTTAAAACAGATACTTTTGATTTGAGGCCTATCCCACATAATGGGTATAGCACGTGTCAATAAACATCTGCTTTGTTTTTCTTTTTAATCTGGATTGTTCCTATGAGAGTGTCTCAGCTAAAACTTTTTGAAAGTTGAAAGAATTTATATTTTCTACCCTTTTGTGACTATCTTCTATTATCCAGGTGGACCAAATATAATCACAAGGGTTTTCAAAAGTGTTAGAAGGAAAACATACAGTGAAAATACTAACAAACATTAAAGCATACACTTTAAAATGATAAATTTTATTCTACTTATACATGAAATTTTTAAACACTAAAAAATATGCAAAAGATGTAGGTAATAGAGTCAAAGTCAGAAAAGGCAATGTTACAATGGACAGAATAATACAATGTGAAGACTCAACTTTCACTTGCTGGCTTTGAAGATGGAAAAAGGGGCCATGAGCCAAGGAATGTGGGAAGCCTTTAGAAGCTAGACAAAGCAAGGAAATGTTTTACTTCTGAAGCCTCCGGAAAAGAATGCAACTCTGCCAACTCTTTGATTTTAGCCCAGTGACACTCATTTTGAACATCTGACACCCATAACCCTAAGGTAATAAGTTTGTTTGAAATCACTGAGTTTGTGGCAATTTGTTAGAACAGCAATCTAAAACTAATACAATGTGTAAGCAAACTTCTTAGTGAAGCACATTGCCTTTCAATAGAAAAAAAGGAAACAATTGCTCTAAGACATTAAAAATATCAAAACATTACTGTTTATATTTTGGTTCAGAGATGGAATTTCTGTCCAAATGATATTTTGACTCAAATGAAGATCTCGAAGTTATTTTTAAAGTAGCCTGATGATACGGTTAGGCATTGTTTTCCCACCCATAACTCATCTCGAGTTATAATCACCATAATTCCCACGTGTCAAGGGAGAGACCAGGTGGAGGTAGTTGGATCATGGAGGCATTTTTCCCCATGCTGTTCTCGGGATAGTGAGTGAGTTCTCACGAGATCTGACGGTTGTATAAGGGGCTCTTTCCCCTTCGCTCCTCACTGTTCTCCTTCCTGCCACCTTGTTAAGAAAGTGCCTTGCCTCCCCTTCCGCCATGATTATGTTTCCTGACGCCTCCCCAGCCATGCTGAACTGTGAGTCAATTAAACCTCTTTCCTTTATAAATTGCCCAGTCTTGGGCACTTCTTTATAGCAGTATAAAAACAAATGAATATACCTGAGTTTTATAAAATGCCAAACACATATTTTTTTTTCCTTTTGTTTAAAAATCCTGTGTTTTTAAAACAACACTTTGGAAAATTAAACATAAGCCCTACTTTGAAAAAATTTTAATTTGATAATAAATTTGGATAGCAGAAAAAAAAATCGGAGTTTTTCTAAATCTTAAAACTAAGCAAGAGGGCTGGAAAGTGGATTTATAAATAATATTTAGACAAATATAATATTAGATTTGCTTTTAAATAATAAATATCCTTATATTCTTTGAATATAAAGACATCCAAAACATAGTTGGTAGTGAGGATTTGCTGCTGAAAGGAGTTGAATTTTCATCACCCAAATGCAGTTGATTACAAGGAAAACTTATTTGAACATGAAATACTTAAAGTGTTAGAAGTCTAATCTGAATTTTTTAAATTGTCAAAATAAAAAATAAAGTAGGTTGCAACTTATGAAATTATTTACATGGATATAGAACCAGAACCATGGTGAAATCTGTTTAAGGTAGTATAGGTGATATTGTTTGAATTTACCTCCTTGCCTAAATCTCATGTAGAATTATTATCCCCAGTGTTGGAGGTGGGGCCTGGTGGGAGGTGACTGGATCATGCGGGTGGTCCTTCATGAAAGGTTTTAGCACCATCTCCTTGGTGCTGTTCTTGTGATAGTGAGTGAGTGAGTTATCACAAGATCTGACTGTTTAAAAGTGTATAGCACCTCTTTCTCCTTCTTCAGCAATGTGAATTGCCTGCTTCTTCTTTGCCTTTCACCATGATTGAAATCTCTCTGAGGCCTCCCCAGAAGCAGATGCCACCATGCTACCTGTACATACTGCAGAACTGTGAACAAATTAAGTTTCTTTTCCTGTAAATTATCCAGTCTTGGGTATTCATGCATAGTGTGTGAGAATGGACTAATACAATAGAGTTCATAAGGCCATCAATACTTTCCTATAATGTATTTGGAACAATTATAGCAGTTGTCATTTAGTCGCTCTTAATATAGATTAAAGTACCTATCATAATCAGTAGATATCCAGGGACTTCCTAATTAAAGATATATCTTTACATCTAATAATAAACAAATAATTGTGTTTTAGTCTCATTTCTATTACCCACATGGTTAATATTTACATGTTGTTTAATAGAGGAAGCAAGTAATGACCGTGATTACACGGAAATTAGGTGTAATGCTAAAAACAATTATATACAAGACCTGAATTCTTTTTTTTTTTTTTTTTTTTGAGGCAGAGTTTCACTGTTGTTGCCCAGGCTGGAGTGCAATGGCACGATCTCGGCTCACCGCAACCTCCACCTCCCAGGTTTAAGCAATTCTCCTGCCTCAGCCTCCCTAGTAGCTGGGATTATAGGCATGTGCTACCAGGCCCAGCTAATTTTGTATTTTTAGTAGAGACGGGGTTTCTCCACATTGGTCAGGCTGGTCTCCAACTCCTGACCTCAGGTGATCCACCTGCCTCGGCCTCCCAAAGTGCTGGGATTACAGGTGTGAGCCACTGCACCCGGCAGGACCTGAATTCTTTACAATTGTCATGAAATCATGCACAAAGGCACATCATGGTTCAGCATTATTGCTAAATTAATTGTAATAGGAATCAAATAAAGCTGCTTATATTTGTCAAATTTACCAAATGGACATAGTACTAAGAAACCAGAAAATTCATGCTGTGCTTTCTCAGCGAACTGACATTCATAGACTCGATTTAACTAAGAACAAATATACCTAATGGTGGAAAATTCATGTAAGAAATGCTAAACATATTTGCTTTTACAAAACTGTATATCATTGAGTATCATTTTGTCAATGATTACCCGCATACAAGCTGATATTAGAGTGATTCATATGACTTCAATAAAACAATAGTAGTAAAAGAACCAAATGCCACTAACTAGTGAATATGCTGACCTTTAAGGCTAAAACAACCTCTAGACATTTAATAGTGCATCAAAGTGTCCAATGAACGTGCTAAAAATAAAGAAATACTTATACTAAATGCATGCTCAACAAGAGGATTAATAATTAAATCCTCTTTAAAATCTTATTATTTAATAATAAGTTTTAATTTTAAAAAGCCTATTATTTAAAAAAACTTTTAAAAATTTTAAAAAAGCTTATTATTCTTATATACTGGCTTAATTTTGACATATTGTATTGATTGTTGCCTTATTGTATCTCTTGTGCCATCAACAGAATGTCTAGGTAGGCAATCTGAATATGGAATTATATGGTATGAATTAAGATAAAATTTTTGGAAATAGAGACAGAGGTGTAGGGGGAAGGGAGGGAGAGAGTGGGCTGGGGGAGAGAGAGAGAAAACCTATAACAGGAAGGAAAGATGGAGTCAAAAAAAGATGGAGTTATAATGTATATGAACATATATTTTATGTGCATGTATGTGCTAATCACTTACAAACTCTAGCTCCAATCCTGAACCCCATCCAAAACAAAACAAACAAACAAAAATTCTGCAACACAGTTGAAGATGAGGCAATGAGAAAACAGAATATTAGATGATTTGACTGTATTCTCTAAGTTCACAAATTCAGTTGGAGCCATATCTAGGACTTGAATGTGGCCATTCAGTTTTCAAACCTTATAGGTTTTGCCATCTGGAAGTGCACACTAAAATAGACAATTTTGAAACAAATGCAAAATAGCCTTATTTGGCTGGGAAGAGAGCACTAAAATAGTAATAAAAATTAGTACATTTAGTGACTATGGATTCAACCTGAGAAATGTGCAGGAGGAAAAATATTTTCTTTCTCCACCTTTCATTAGTTCTTAGTTGAGACTCCCTATAACAAGAAACAGACTAACAAGAGAAAAACAAGAGAAAAACAGAAATTTAATAGCACGTATTCCTCTTGTACAAATAAAAATAATCCAGAGAAATGAGTAAAATTTTAGAGTAGATGTCAAAGAACTGTCTTAAACGTCTGTTTAAATTATTATTGTTCTCTGAAACAAAGAATAAAGGGCATTGATTAAGACAAGATGGTCAGGAAGATTCAAAGATTCAAAAATACCGCTAGTCAGGAAGAGCATTGTCATACAAGGAGAGGATTGCTTTGCCTTCTCCATTGAATCAAGAGTCTCCAGTGATTTAGTTTCCTTTCTCTTCCTGGTGCAGAAAGACAACCTTACAAATGGATATTTCCTTTATAGATTTAAAAGTCTCTTACAAAAAGATAACTTCTCTGAGTTTCTCATTTATCTGAAGTTTCTTAAAATAACAGCTCAAAATAATCATTATGTTAGCTAGGCATATTTGAGGTGGCATACTCTGGTCTCCTATAGTCATATTTTTGGTGGCATGTCCTGAGCCTCATCAGAGACATTGTAAATTGCTGAAATATTTCACAAGAAATAGTGTGAAAGAGAAGCTTCTTGTGTTTATCTACCCATGCAAGTTAAGTACTTTGTTCAGATTTAGTTGGCGTAGACTTGAGACCTATAATAGAACCTACTAGTCTTCATAAAACAACAATGATTTCTTCAACCCTTAAACTCAGATCACACTTTGAATATTACCACTAGAGAAGGAAAACCAGAACTTAAAATTCCACAAATAACATATAGCCAATATTTCTTACACATAAACAAGATTGATAAATTGAGAGGAATGCTTGAGACAAACAGTGCCCTATTCATAAATGATACTTCTCTGGAGTTGTAATACTTTATTTAAAAAGAGCATTTACAATATTAAGAACTGTAAACAATTACTAACAATTTGCCAGGTCAATACTTTTTCAAAAGAAAATTAAAGTGATAGCTTAAATGCCTCATGGTATATTAATTTATTTTGACTTTCACCCCCCCAAGCTAAGTTTTATGTTACTCATCTGCTGCCATGAGAGACTGGTAAATATTAGCCCAAAACATCTGCACTTATTTTGTGACATCTCGTTAAATAATTATATATAATTATTAATTTGCTTTTTTATATATACTATATATTATTATTTTTATAAGGAAATAATACACAGTTTTGAGTTTTACTCTGTATCTTTTTAAAACTCGCCTCCTTAAAAATACGCTTTTCACAATTTTCAGTTGACCAAGTACTATTTCAAGATCAGGTATACTAATCATGTGTGACATATAATTTTAATTTCTGAGGTGAATTAATGGATTGGTGGTATTTATTGCAGTGACAATCAATAAAATCATTGTGATTTAAAAATAAAAATAAAACATGTGGCTCAAAATAAGTGTGTCTTATTAACAACAACAAAACACCCTCTGCCTACCAAAAATGCCTAAGAATTCACTGAACACTGAGTACTAGGACTCTGTTACATTTAGAGGTCAATAGAAGACATTAAAAAGGTAAAGTGTGGAGAATATCGTGGAAACTGTAGTATAACTAAACTAAGCATATCATTGTCATAAGACTTATGTATGAATTTATATGCTGTATTGTTTTGTTTCTGCATAGCATTTCATTCCCATTCATTTGGGGAGTCACGTGACAGCCTATAATACATATATATTTTAAATTGGCATTAATTGAAAAATAAGGAATCCTAGATATTGAAGTATAAAGAAGTGACGTAAGATTGGGATTTAAATTATAACACAAAAATATTTTTATGTGGATTTAAATTTCCGCAAGAAACTTCCTTCATTAGGGAAAAAATACACACTGCTTTCTAGAAAAATTATTTTACTATCTTTTCTCAGTTAAAATTCCATCAGATAATCCAAATCCATCTGTACCTACCAGTGTACGTGCCTAGACTCTGTCTCTTATCATAACAAAACTATTCCAACGTAACTCAATAATATGATTTATTTTTCACAAATAATTCAAAATTATCTGTCTAATGCTTTTTTTATTAACTCTCAATAATAAATTTCACAGTAGTTCTGAAAACAAGATGATTTTCTAAATCTTCTGATAAAAAAAATCAAACGTACTTAGTAAACCAGTTTCACAATGGTAGTGAACCACGTATTTATTCCTAGCTGTATTATTCTTTCAAATATAGGTACAGTATCCATTTCCTTATCTATGGAAGACACATTTCAAGGCCCCTAATATATGCTTGAAATCATAGATAGTATTGAACCCAATATGTACTATTTTTATTCTATTTAATCATGTGTATGAAAAGTTTAATTTACAAATTCGGCACAGTAAGAGATTGTTGGGAATCATAAACGGGTACCCCAAAATGTGGCACTTTGACATGCTGAATTCACGAAGCCTTAAGGTCTCTCTAACCTTCTCCAACCCCTCCTGTTTCTCAATTTTGTGTCTCTCCCAAAGCACAGGATGAAGTTTTTCTCTGAAGTTCTCTTATCTGCCTAAAGTCTGGAAATGCCAAAGGAAAAAAATAATAACTCTGGTCCCTTCCTTGAGTTTTTGTTAACTGAATTCATATTACAGGAAGAAAGAGTAATGTCTTTCAACACACATGGACAGACATATCATTGTTGACAAAAAAGCCAAACTCTCTAAAATATTTAAAGAGATGTATTTTGAGCTAATATGAATGGCTATGACCTGGAGAACTGTCTCAAGAGGTTCAGAGAAAGTGACCCTGAGGAGATTGGGTTATATCTTATATCTTGATTTTATACATTTTAGGAGAACAGAAAAGACATAAATCACTAAATGTAAGGTATACATTGATTTGACCTAGAATGACGGGACATCTCAAACAGAGGATTACAGCCCATAGGTGGATTCAAAATTTTTCTGATTGGCAATTGGTTGAAAGAGTTAAGCTTACCCTAAAGAGTTGAAGTCAGTAGAAAGAAGTGCTTAAGTTAAGACAAAAGGGTTTGTGGGAAACCTAGGTTTTGTTATGTGGATGAAGCCTCTAAGTAAGTATGAGATTTCAGAGAGAATAGATGATTAGATATTTCTTTTTGGACATTAAAATGTGTCAGACTTTTAGTTAAATTTCCCTTGAATCCAGAAAACTCCTAGAAAGGGAAAGAGATTCTCTACAGATGCAAATTTCCCACACGGAAGTTGGCTTTTTGCAGGATCATTTCAAAATAAGTCAAAGAAATACATTTGGGGGTAAAATGCTTTTATTTCTTTCAAGGCCTGCTGTCAGTCATGTGATGCTTGGAATTTGCTATCTTATTGCCAGAATTTGTTTTGTCAGTCTTATGATCTCTATTTTAATGTTAATTCATGTTAGTTGTGCCTAAACTCCAAAAGGGAGACAGTACAATAAGGTGTGTCAGACTTTCTTTCCTGTCATAGCCTGACATTTAGTTTTTCAGGTTTCTTTGGGATCCTCTTGATCAAGAGGAGGTGTCCATTCAGTTGGTTGAGGGCCTTAGGATTTTATTTTTGGTTTACATCACTGACCATTGTCTGTTCTGTGGGCTCAGCAGACTTTCTCCCAGGCCATTGTTTGTTCTTCAAGTTCATAGAATTCCCTTAAAAATTACTTCTTCCCATCTACAAGTGTCCACACTTGCCCATCTCTCTTTCTCTAAAGAGGTAGGGCATACAAGCATCTGTATCACATTGGGATATTGGGTAATTTACTCTGTCATTTTTCCCCTTGCATGCTAATAAACTCGTATTCTATCTCTTCTATTAATCTGTCTTTTGTCAGTTAATTTTTTAGTGAAGCTTAAGAGGGCAAAGAGGAAGTTTTTTTTAACCCTTACAAGATTAACAGTAACAATAAAAAAATTATATAATATACTGTAATAAAAGTTATGTGAATATGATTTCTCTATTATATTCAATTTTTCTTTTGTTTCAATATTCACTCATCAAGGTTAGCATGCCCATTGAAAGACCAAGATGAATTAAATTTGCCTTAATCAAAAGCAACAGTTATAAATGAAGTAGACAGAGCAAAATACTGACTTGATCATTCTATTTGTTAATAGATGAAGAGCAATATAACCACTTACCTGCTTTTGTATATTATCAGAAGTGTAAGCTCAGTGAAATCACAGTGCCTTGTTCTTTTTTTGTTTTGTTTTTAACACTTTTAGGTTCAGGGGTGCATGTGCAGGGTTGCTATATAGGAAATTTGAGTGTTGCAGAGTTGGGAGTACACATTATTTCCTCATCCAGGAAATAAAGTATGTTATAGATAGTGTTTCTGTCCTCAGCCTCCTCCCACTGTTCACCCTCACGTAGACCCTGGTGTTTGTTTTTCCCTTCTTTGTGTCCATATGTACTCAATGTTTACCTACCACTTATAAGTGAGAACATGCATTATTTGGTTTTTTGTTTCTCTATTAGTTCATTTAGGATAATACACTCCAGCTCCATCGATGTTGCTGCAAAGGACATGATCTAATTCTCTTTTATGGCTGCATCATATTTTATTGTATACATGTCCCACATTTTCTTTATCCAGTGTACCATTAATGGACATTTAGGTTGATTCCGTGTCCTTTTTTTATTGTGAATAATGCTGTAATGAACATATGCACACATGTGCCTCTATGGTAAAATAATCTATATTCCTTTGGGTATATGCTCAATAATTTGATTGCTAGGTCAAGTGGTCATTCTGTTTTAAGTTCTTTGAGAAACCATCAAACTGCTTTCCACAATGACTGAACTAGTTTGCTTTCCCATATGCAGTGCATAAGCATTACCTTTTCTCCACAATCTCACTACCATCTGTTATTTTGTTACTTTTTAATAATAGCCAATATGACTGATGAGAAATGGTATCTCATTATACTTTTGATTAGCATTTCTCTCATGATTAGTGAGGTTGAGCATTTCTCATGAGCTTGTTGACTGCATGAATGTCTTCTTTTAAAAGGTGTCTGTTCAAGTCCTTTGCTCAATTTTAATGGGGTTGTTGGTTTTCTTCTTCTTATAAATTTAAGTTTCTTATACATGCTGGATATTAGACCTTTGTTGGATGCATAATTTACAAGTATTTTTCCTATTATTAAGGTTATTTGTTTACTCTGTTGAAAGTTTCTTTTGCTGCACAGAAGCTCTTTAGTTTAATTAGGTCCCATTTGTCAATTTTTGTTTTTGTTGCAATTGATTTGGGTGTTTTTGTCATGACGTCTTTGCTGGGTCCTATGTACAGAATTGTATTTTCTAGATTATCTTCTAGGGTTTTTTAGAGGTTTTGGTTTTACATTTATGTCTTTAATCAATCTTGAGTTGATTTTGTATATGGTATAAAGAAGGGGTTCATTTTCAATCTCCTACATGTATCTAGTCAGTTATCCCAGCACCATTTATTGAATAGGGAGTATTTCCCCATTGTTTTTGTGGATTTTGTTAAAGATCAAATTGATGTAGGTATGCAGCATTATTTCTGGGTTTTATATTCTGTTCCATTGGTCTATGTGGGGTTTTTGTGTACCTATACCATGTTTTTGTGTGTGTGTTACTGTAGCCTTATGGTATAGATTAAAGTTGAGTAATGTGATGCCTCCAGCCTTGTTCTTTTTGCTTAGGATTGCTATGGCTATTCAGGCTCTACATTGGTTCCATATGAATTTTAAAATAGTTTATTCTAATTACATAAAGTGTGTCATTGGTAATTTCATAGGAATAGCACTGAATCTGTCAATTGCTTTGAGCAGTGTGGCCACTTTGACAATACTGATTATTTCCATGCATTAGCATGGAATGCTTTTCTATTTGTTTGGGTCATATCTGATTTCTTTGAGCAGTGTTTTGTAATTCTCATGGTAAAGGTCTTTATTATTTGTGGTTAGCTGTGTTCCTGGGTTTATTTGTTTGTGGCTGCTGTGAATGGGATTGTGTTCTTTTCTTGATTTGACTCTCAGGTTGGATGTTGCGGATATACAGGAATGCTTCTGATTTATTTATTTATTTTTTAAAATTTATTTATTTATTTATTTTGAGACAGAGTTTCAGTCTTGTTGTCCAGGCTAGAGTGCAATGGCATGATCTCAGCTTACTGCAACTTCCATCTCCAGCATTCAAGCGATTATCCTGCCTCAGCCTGCAGAGTAGCTGGGATTACAGGCACCTGCCGCCACACCCAGCTAATTTTTTGTATTTTTAGTAGAGGCGAGGTTTCACCATGTTGGTCAGGCTGGTCTTGAACTCCTGACCTCAGGTAATCCATCCGCCTTGGCCTCTCAAAGTGCTGAGATTACAGGCATGAGCCACCACACCCGACCCTGCTACTGATTTTTGTACATTGATTTTGTATCGTAAAACTTTGCTGAAGGTATTTATCAGAAAAATGAGCTTTTCAGCAAAGACTACAGGGTTGTCCAGGTATAGAATTATCCACAAACATAGATAGATTGACTTTCTTTCTTGCTATTGGGATACCTTATATTCATTTGTTTTGCCTGGTTGCTTTGGCCAGTACTTCCAGCAGTATGTTGAATAAAAGTGGTGAGAGAAAACATCCTTGTCTTGTTCTGGCTTCCAAGTGAAATGCTTCCAGCTTTTTACCCATAAGTGTAAAGTTGGCTTTGGGTTTTTCATAGATGGAGATGTTATTTTGAAGTATGTCCCTTCAGTGCCTAGTTTGTTGAGGGCTTTTAACATGAAGGGATGTTGAATTTTATCTAATGCATTTATTAGGATGATCATGCTTTTTGGTTCCTAGTTTCGTTTAAGAGGTGAATAACATTTATTTACTTACTTATGTTGAAACAACCTTGAATCACATGGTTAAAACCTACTTGATCCTGGTGGATTAGCTTTTTGATGTGCTTCTGGATTCAGTTTGATGGTATTTTGTTGAGGATTTCGGCATCTATGTTCATCAACGATATTAGCATACAGTTTTCTTTTCTTGTATCTCTGCCTGGTTTTGGTATCCAAATAATGTTGGTCTCATAGAATGACTCAGGAAGGAGTTCTTTCTCCTCGGTTTTTTGGAATAGTTTTAATAGAAATGATAACAACTTTTTCTCATGCATGTGGTAGAATGTGACTGTGAATCCATCTGGTCCTGGGCTGCTTCTTGTTGGTAGGCTTTTTATCAGTGATTCAGTTTCAGAACTCATTATTGGTCTGTTCAGGGATTCAATCTCTCCCTGGTTTATCTTGGGAGGTTGTATGTTTCCAGGAATTTATTCATTACTTCTAGGTCTTTTAGCTTGTGTGCATAAGGTGTTCATACTTGTGATGTTTAATACTGAGTGTCAACTTGATTGGACTGAAGGATGCAAAGTATTGATCCTGGGTATGTCTGTGAGGATGTTGCCAAAGGAGGCTAACATTTGAGTCAGTGGGCTGGGAAAGGCAGACCCATCCTTAATCCGGGTGGGTACCATCTAATCACCTGCCAACATGGCCAGGATGTAAAAGCAGGCAGGAAAATGTGAAAAGGCTGGACAGACTTAGCCTCCCAGCCGACATCTATCTCCCATGCTGGATGCTTCCTGCCCTCAAACATCAGACTCCAAGTTCTTCAACTTCCTTGCTCTGCAGCTTGCAGATAGCCTATTGTGGGACCTTGTGATCTTGTGAGTTAATACTACTTAATAAACTCCTATATGCACACACACACACACACACACACACACACACACACACACACACACACCCTGTTAGTCCTGTCCATCTAGAAAATCCGGAATAATACAGTAAAGGTGTCTGAAAGTTTTTGTATTTTTGGGGAGTCAGTGGTAATGTCCACTTTGCCATTTTGGTTTGTGTTTATTTGTATCATCTCTCTTTTTTTTCCTTATTAGACAAGGTAGTGGTCTATCTGTATTATTCATTCTTTCAAAGAACCAGCTCCTTAATTCATTGATCATTTGCACAGTTTTTCACATCTCAGTTTCCTTCAGTTCAGCTCTGATTGTGGTTATTTCTTGTCTTCTTCTAGATATAAACTTAGTTTGCTCTTGTTTCTCTAGTTTCTCTAAATGTGATGTGAGGTTGTTCATTTGAGATCTCTCTGACTTTTTGATGAGGACATTTAGTACTTTCAACTTCCCTCTTAGTATTGCTTTGGCTGTATCCCAGAGATTCTTGTATGTTACATCTTTTTTTCTAATTAGTTTCAAGGAATTTCTTGATTTCTGCCTTTATTTCATTGTTTACTCAGAAGTTATTCAGAAGCAGGTTTTTTAATTGTCATTTAATTGTATGGTTTTGAGTCATTTTCTTAGGATTGATTTCTATTTTTATTGCCCTGTGGTCTGACAATGTGGTCGATATAATTTCATTTTTTTATTAGCTGAGGGTTGTCTTATGGCCAATTGTGTGGTCAATTTTAGCTTACCTGCCATGTAAAGACAAGAAGAATGTATATTCTGTTGATTTTACATGGAGAGTTCTGTAGATGTCTATTATGTCCATTTCCTCAAGTGTTGAGTTATGGTCCCAGATGTCTTTGTTATTTTTTTGCCTCGATGATCTGTGTAATACTGTCAGTGAGGTGTTAAAGTCTTCCATTCTTACTGTGTTGTTATCCAAATCTCTTCATAGGTCTCTAAGAACTTGCTTTATGTGTCCGAGTGCTCCTGTGTTGGGTGTATATATTTTTAGGATAGTTAGGTCTTCTTGTTGGGTTTAGCCCTTTACCATTATGTAATGCTCTTTTTTGTCTTTTTTGATTTTTGTTAGCTTAAAGTCTGTTTTGTCTGATATTAGAATAGGAACCCCTGCTTTTTCTTTTTTTTTTTTTTTTTTTTTTTTTTTTTTTAGTTTTTGTTTGCTTGGTAAATTTTTCTCCATCTCTTTACTTTGAGCCTATGGGTGTCATTGCCTGTGAGATGGGTATCTTGAAGATGGTATGCAAGTGGGTTTTGCTTCTTTATGCAACTTGCCACTCTGTGCCTTTCAACTGGAGCATTTAGCCCATTTACATTGAAGGTTATTATTGAAATAAGTGGATGTGATCCTGTTACCATGTTGTTAGCTGGTTATTATGCAGACTTGTTTGTGTAGTTGCTTTATAGCGTCACTGGTCTATGTACTTAAGTGTGTTTTTGTAGTGGCTAGTCACAGCCTTTGCTTTTCATATTTATCACTCCCTTAAGGAACTCTTATAAGGCAAGTCTGGTGGTAATGAATTCCCCAAGCATTTTCTTGTCCGAAAAGGATCTTATTTTTTCTTTACTTATAAAGCTTAATTTGACCTGATATAAAATTCTTGGTTGAGAATTATTTCCTTTATGAATGCTGTATATAGGTCCCTAATCTCCTCTGGCCTATATGATTTCATTTGACAAGTCTTCTTTTCAGCCTGATTGGGTTCCCTTTGTAGGATACCTGCTCTTCTCTCTAGCTGCTTTTAACATTTTCCTTTCATTTCAACCTTGTAGAATCTGATGAGTAGGTGTCTTGGGAATGGTCTTCTTGTGTAGTATTTCTCAGGAGTTCTCTGCTTTACATGAATTTGAATGTTGACCTCTCTAGCAAGTCTGGGGAAATTTTCAAGGACAATATCCTGAAATATATTTCCCAAGATGCATTTTTGCTCTCCTTGTTTCTCAGACATGCCAATGAGTCTAGATTGGGTCTCTGTACATAATCTATTTCTTCAAGGTTTTGTTCATTCTTTTTATTTTTATTTTTTAAATTTTTCTCTTACTGAGGTACTTCAGAGATTCAGTCTTCAAACTCAGATTCATTTATTATCTTGGTCAGTTCTGCCATTAATACTTGTGATTTCATTATAAAATTTCTGCAGAGTGTTTTTCAGCTGTATCAGATGAGTCTGGTTCTTTCTGATAATGACCATTTTGTCTATCAGCCTCTGTATTGTTTTATTATAATTGTTATATTCCTTGGATTGGATGTTAATGATCTCTGTTGCCATCTGTATTCTGAATTCTATTTCTGTCATTACTGCCATCTCATTCTGTGTAAGAACCATTGCTGGGGAAGTAGTGTGATCGTTTTAAGGTAACAAGAAACTCTGGCCTTTTTAGTTGCCAGAGTTCCTGTGCTAGTTTTCTTCTCATCTTTATGGGCTGATGCTCCTTCAATCTTTGAGGTTCCTGACCTTTGAATTTTTTTATTTTATCATATTTGATATCCTTGGGGGGTTCACTGTGGTATAAGGTGGGCTCAGTAGATGAGCTTTATTTCTGGAGGATTTTAGTGGGTCAAGGCTCGGCTCCTTATACCTGAACTGCATGCTTTAACTCTCGGGGGCTGGTATCAGGCACATGGCTTTATTCTCTGGCTTCTGGAAGTTAGAAACATGCCATGCTGGAAGGACCAAGTTGTCCCAGACCACTAGTCTGAACTCTTTAATAGGTAGTGCCAGTCACAGGGCTTTGTAGGGCAGTGGCAACAGGCCTGCTTATGTCCATCTGCATGTTCAGCAATGCAAGCATGAAGGCTAGGCACTGACAGTTGCAGGACTGGGTGTGCCCTCTGTGAGCATGTTCACATGGGCAGCAACTGCCACTGGAGTTGGGGGCAGATCCACTGGTCTCCCTGCATAGTTTCACATGGGCGGCAGTGTGGGCTTGGGGTCAGGGAGCTGGTGGGCATGAGGCTGGTGTTCTCTGTGCCTGAAAATGCTCCTGCAGCATTGGTGGAATGTCAGGGTGCTGGAGGATGTGATGCACTCATGCTGACAGCTGTGGCATGGCAGGGCATGTGCACTGACAAGAAAGAGGTATCAAGGTCCACGCACATGCACATGCACCAGCAAAGTTATGTGGGGGTGGCCGAGGATGAGTGTGTGCGGGCAAAATGACTCAAGGAAGGCTGCAGTGGGGGTAAGGCATTGGTGGGCTGGTGTGTGTCCATGTGGGTGTTCTACTGGAGCTCTCCACTTGTTAAACATGATCTACCAATGCAAAAGCAATGTTGCAAGCCTCCAGGAGGCCCTCCATCTGGGCATTTGTGGCTGCACTACAGGCAGGCACCACCAGGCTGGGGCCCAGGGAGAGGCCAGCAGACCATGGTATACTCAAGCCAGACCTATCCCATCTCATGGGCAAGACCACCTTATACAGTTTAGGCCCAATAGTTTCCCTAGAACTAACGTCTCCTAGGGGAGCAAAATGAGCCCTGGGGAATGGGCATCACCAGCCACCACACCAAATCCTCTGGACTCTGCATCAGCTGGAGTTCTGCCCCTACCACTTCTCTAGATACCTCTCCCTGACAACTCCATGGGAGTTGTAGGGTCTCCTCCTACTGGCAAGATTTCCAAAGCCTGTGGCAAGAGTGGGTTGCTCCTTACCTGCTAAACTTACCCCTTCCCCAGGAGCCAAAGGGAGCTAAGAATGAGTCTAGATGCATGGTAGTCCCATGCAGTGTCCTCAGCTTCCTCCCTTTTCCGCCCGGCATCTGTGTCTTCCCTCCATCCACTCTCAATGACTTCTCTGGGAAGATCTGCACAGTGTCTTATTCAATATGACATCCTTGGCATATAACACAGTGTCTAACACATAGGTATTACTCAATAAATAATAGTTGACCCAGGAGTAAATGTAATATGGCATGATAGTAAAGAGGAATAAATCTACTCTCTGCTATGTTCAAGCATTATTGTGTGACAAAAGAAGCATATAAAAGGTTTCATGGTGCCTATGACAATGAAGCATACCCAAAGCAAATGTAGGGTACACAGTTACCAAGACGTGACTTTCTCCAATTTGCTGCTTCTTTATCACTCAGTTTAAAGTTTAAAAACCCACATATAGAATTTATTCATTTATGTATTTGTTTATGTATCAGGTAATTACACAAAAGATTATATATATATTTTTCTGAAACCTGACTTATGTATATCTGAGGATTCTTCATTATAATTGAAAATGAATTAATCTTTACAAAAGGATTTATCATTGCGTTGTTTGAAAACAGAATAGAAGAAATCGAGCAATATATTTTTTCTCTCGAGTACAATCCTATTCAAAACTCATAAATTAGTCAGCACAGTACAAAGGCAAACATCTGTTTAACTTCTCCCCTTCCTCCCATACTTAAATCTACCAAGAACTTGTTCAGAATAGATACTCAAATACCTCGTTTTACAAGATCACTTATGCCAATTAGAAATTATTGCCTGACAATCAAAATTCATATTTTATAGGGAAAACACATCATTATGTATAAAAAACAGTTGATAGAGTTTTCTCTATTTTGTCACTAACTCAACAGAAATTTGTGGTTTTAAGAAGTCATGGGCTTTTTAAGAAAAGGTTAGGTCCTATTTATTAGTTTCCTTTTGTCTGAGGCATATATAATTTTAACAAAATTTCTTCTTTTGTGAGAAAGTAACACATAAACAGAGGTATTTTTGTCTACATTGAAAAGGAAAGAGAGCCATAAAAATATTCTATTAATCAATAAAACCACTTAGTGGTTAAAAGTAGTAAAATTTATTCAAATCAGCAAAAAAATGAGAGCTCCTAAAGATCCAAGGCAAAAATACTGTTTAGCTTCATGCTCAGAGGGGATATGGGGAAAGAAGGTAAATGTATACCCTTTATAGATGAACTAAAGTCATTTGGCAGAAATTGTAAAGTTTCTTTCTTCTCCTTTTTTCAACATAGTCCTATTTACTCTCAGACAATCAGGCTGGGTATTAAAGAGGGGAAGTAATTGGAAGGGAGAATAATTCATACATTATTCCTGCCTTTGGTATAAATATCCTGTGCACCTGCAGCTCTGGAACAGTTATGAAAATACAAGTACTTAGAAATTCAAAACAAATTTGTAACATTTATGTTTTGCCATGCAAATTATGTACTTCATACACGCATACAAAGTCAAGCAAAATGATTTATTTAGGAAAATATTTTAATTTCTATAGATTTTTGATATTTTACATTTGTGAATGAATGACAAAATTACATTTGGTCAATTCCAAGTGTATTTCTGAATACTATTCAACTCAGCTTTTTGTGTGCCTTGAATGTGGAAAAATGAATTAAATGGTGGTAGGCATAAAAAGTTGTGCATTAATGAGTATTCACATAGAGCTGCAGTCATTTGCACTTTGGTACATGAATAACAAGTGACCATTGATGCTGCTAAGTAGGCAAATGTAGCCACCAAGGTGAGAAAAGACAGTGATTCAGTAGAAAGTGCAAAAAGTAGAGATCTCCCTAATCTTAGAATGCTTTCCATTTGCTTAATGGGTTAACAGAGGATCTGACTACAGAAGCGTTAAAAAATCAGCACCTTTTCTTTACAGTACCCCATAATCACAGGCACTCAGGAGAACTTGATCTATTGAGTTATGAGCTTTTGGCACTAAACTGATGAGATTCTGTTGCTGGAACTGAATAGGGCTTGGTTCTGTTTTTGGATACGAATATGCCTTTCCATGTAGAAATTCAAAAAACTTTCAACAAGCACTCAACATAAAGCGGGGAAAGATACATCAATTTTTCTTAAACCCTTTTAAGGTAGTTCCATTTTCTCTGATGCATGTGCTGTGATTCTTTTATGTAAGTGATCTAAATGTATATTCCTAATTTACTTATTTAAGGAAAATTTGATTGAGTATGTAGTTTGTGCCATAGACCGGTCAAGGAAGAAAGAGTTTCTATTAGAAATGCTATTTGAATTAAAAACCTAATAATGAATTAGAATAATCCAGACACATAAAAGTTAAGAAAATTCAGAATTCAGACAGAAAAAAAACGTTTAAGAGTGACAATAGTATATATTCATTGCACTGATATTGTATACAAGAACTAGAGATTGAAAAGTGGTGACAGACAAATCTGTAGACAAATAGAAGAGAGAGAAGAGGAATGATAATAGTAAAGTTTTAATTTTTACTTGTTCTTTTGGGAATTTAGAAAATATCAGCAGGAAAGCAATCTTTTGTAAAAACAAAGAAAAGCCAGTCATTCTTAATGCTGTTACAGAGATATGGAGTTTTTCATTAAGTGAGTCCACAATCAGTAAGAAATAGGGTAATAGCTATGTACAGACAATATTTATGAAAAGAAAAGTTCTGCTTTGGGTCACGCAAATTGATTTTTATATTAAAATGAAAATGTATGTCATTCACAGGACTTGTAATTCTCTGGCTATTGGTCAGTTATTATGCTTTATCTTCCTTCTGTTCACAAGAACTTTCTAAACACTATTGTACATTTTTCTACTACAATGGAAATATAGTGGTTCTATATTTAAATGTAACATCATTTCTATATTTATTGAAAGAGTAAAAATCCCAAAACAAAGCTGGCAGGATTTTTTAAATGTCTATATCCATACTCAGTCTATACTCAACTTTTAATAATAATTAAATACTTACTGGCTTTTTAACTGCATTAAATATTTATCTTGAAGTTTTTTTTTTTTTTTCCTTCCCGTTAGTATAAGTTCCTGGAGAAGACAGGATATAGTTCACTGAATTCTCAAAATAAATTTTCACAAGTCAAAACAATAATTTAAAATATATCTACAGGATTTTCACTTCTACTTAAGATGTAGAAAGCTAAAAAGGAGAAAAAAAGAAAAAAACAAAAATTTTTAGATAATCTGGAAGAACACAACGTTTAAAAACATTTAATAGAGAGATAAGGTTTGGAATAAGAAACTATTCTAAGATCTAGGGAAAGGCAGGCACAACCCAGGAGAAAAAGAATGAAAGTGCTCGATTACATAGATGGGGGCAGATGCTAAATAATGAGTATTACACAATACAGCTAAACAATGTTACCTTTTATTAAGTTGTTAAAGGTAGAACATGGGTTAGCATTCAGATGTATTAGAGGAAGCTAAAAATATTTCACCCCAAAATATGCCTTATTGGCATTTTGAGATAGTTATTCAGAGGGACTACAGACAGAAATATCTCTGCAAACTTTCTTTGGAGGAGATTTTCATCAGTAGAGAAAAATATACATTAGCAAAATACACAGCCAGGCTTTCTCTGAGGCTTCCTCCTTTGTCAGGATCTAAAAAAGATTAACTCATGGGAGAGAGAAATAGAGCCTGAAACCTTTGAATGTGTAACACAGAGGTGGTTACCACAGGCTACCGTCTATGCTTTCTGCTATTTGTGAGGTGTCATCAGCTTAACAAGAACCATGCCTTTCTTCTCTCTCTGTCATAAACTATCTTGCCATGCTCAAGCCTCTATTCTTTCTGGAACCTCAGGATGCTATAAAAACTTTAACCTTCTAACCACTGCTTTGGAACTAATACTTTGTATATGACTCCCATTCCCTTTTGAACATTAATAAATATGTATGGCATTTTTTAAAATATTTCCATTATAACTGTGATTTATAGACTCAAGTTATTGTACCTATGGGGAGAAGAGAAGTATATTCACCAGTACAATATAATCTCAGAGAGTTGTAGATAAAATAATAATTTGCAGTCACTTACAAATTGTTCATTTTGGTCCTCAAGTGTTTGATTGAAGGACTTGGGACAAGTTGAAAAGTCCTAAGAAAGCTTCCTTCTTATTGCAGAGCTGCTTGAATGCAAGAGTAATTGTAGTGTAAAACAAAAATAAAATTCTAAGGTCCCCAAACCACCTGAATGGACTTCAGCCAGGGTGTTCTAAAATTTAACCTGAAAATCTGGTTCAGGCCATGATGGGAAGTGAAGGTTGGACATGCCACATTATACCACTCCAGCATTAACATCAACACAGACTTTAAGTCTGATGAGAAACATTTACATTCAATTCTCTCTGAAGTCTGGTACCTGTAGGCTTCATCTGCATGATAAAACTTGAGTCTCCACAACCTTTTATTATAAACCAGACATTCATTTCTATTGATAACTGTTTCAACAAATTGCCAATCAGAAAAATGTTAAAGCTCCGAATACACTGAAAGTCCCTGCTTCAAGTTGTCCCACCTTTCTGGACCAGACCAATGTATATCTTAAATGTATTTGATGGATGTCTTGTGTCTCCCTAAAATGTATAAAACCAAACTGTCCCCTGACCACCCTGGGCACGTGTTCTCAGCTTCTCTTGTGTCATGGGCCACGGTCACTCATATTTGGCTCAGAATAAATCTCTTCAAATATTTTACAGAGTTTTACTCTTTTCATCAGCAATAATCTGGCACCCAAACATGTGGGGTCTCAGAGAAGACTCAGGACCCAGAAAGAGTTGCCCAAACTCAGAGCTAAGATATCATCAAAGTGCCATTGAAAGCCTCTCTGGCTTTGAGCTTGTTTAGTGGAACTGGTAAGTCCTCCTGAGCCTTGGACCTCCCTTTAGTTGATGGTCCTTGATTTATTCTGAGCTGTTTTTTTTTCCCCCCTAAGAAATTGTTGTTTAGGAACCTAAGTCTAGCTTGGAGATGCATTTTAAAGGCTCTTCTTCATTGCTTTTTCTCCCAGAATTAATCTCCACTTGGCTTGTCTGTATTTGTGTGAGAAATTGAACTGTTGTTTTCTTAGATAAATTAGAGACTGTTTTCTTTTCTTTTTTTTTTTTATTATTATACTTTAAGTTCTAGGGTACATGTGCATAACGTGCAGGTTTGTTACATATGTATACTTGTGCCATGTTGGTGTGCTGCACCCATCAACTCGTCAGCACCCATCAATTCATCATTTATATCATGTATAACTCCCCAATGCAATTCCTCCCCCCCCCCCATGATAGGCCCCAATGTGTGATGTTCCCCTTCCCGAGTCCAGCTTTCCTCATTGTTCAGTTCCCACCTATGAGTGAGAACATGCAGTGTTTGGTTTTCTCTTCTTGTGATAGTTTGCTAAGAATGATGGTTTCCAGCTGCATCCATGTCCCTACAAAGGATACAAACTCATCCTTTTTTATGGCTGCATAGTATTCCATGGTGTATATGTGCCACATTTTCTTAATCCAGTCTGTCACAGATGGACATTTGGGTTGATTCCAAGTCTTTGCTATTGTGAATAGTGCCGCAATAAACATACGTGTGCATGTGTCTTTGTAGTAGAATAATTTATAATCCTTTGGGTATATACCCAGTAGTGGGATGGCTGGGTCATATGGTACATCTAGTTCTAGATCCTTGAGGAATTGCCATACTGTTTTCCATAATGGTTGAACTAGTTTACAATCCCACCAACAGTGTAAAAGTGTTCCTATTTCTCCACATCCTCTCCAACACCTGTTGTTTCCTGATTTTTTAATGATTGCCATTCTAGCTGGTGTGAGATGGTATCTCATTGTGGTTTTGATTTGCGTTTCTCTGATGGCGAGTGATGATGAGCATTTTTTCATGTGTCTGTTGACTGTATGAATGTCTTCTTTTGAGAAATGTCTGTTCATATCCTTTGCCCACTTTTTGATGGGGTTGTTTGTTTTTTTCTTGTATATTTGTTTGAGTTCTTTGTAGATTCTGGATATTAGCCCTTTGTCAGATGAGTAGGTTGCAAAAATTTTCTCCCATTCTGTAGGTTGCCTGTTCACTCTTTTGGTAGTTTCTTTTGCTGTGCAGAAGCTCTTTAGTTTAATTAGATCCCGTTTGTCAATTTTGGCTTTTGCTGCCGTTGCTTTTGGTGTTTTAGACATGAAGTCCTTGCCCATGCCTATGTCCTGAATGGTACTACCTAGATTTTCTTCTAGGGTTTTTATGGTATTAGGTCTAACATTTAAGTCTGTTTTCACAGCTCGGAAGAGAAAGGACATTTTACTTCTCCCAGCCAAAAGTGTGTGATGTGCAGTGGCCCTACAGAGAACCCCTAAAAATTAGTTTAAAAAGGCTTGTCCAGGAAGTGCATGTAAGAGCTGGTCACTCCACACTTTCAGCCCTTCTGGAGGTGCTAGACCTTCAGAGACAGAAACTGACACACCTAAGAGGGCAAAGATGACCCAGTGGTGACACGCTGGGGCATCCTGCTCACAACCAGCACACTTTGACCAACTACACTAAAACCCTAAACCACAGCTCAGTTTCTCCTTTTGAAGAAAAATAAAGTGGGAAACAAATAATCTAAGAATGAGGAAAAAACAAGGAGAATCACCCCTTGTTGGGCACTCCATTGGTTTGATGGTGCCTCTACCTGCAATTTTTTTTAAAATTGACATATTATTGTCTTTTTGCACACATTTCCATCAAGAATAAAGAGCCCTAAGGTTGACCTGCAAATTATTGAGTTCCCAAGTGCTCTTTTTCTCTATTTTATTTTCTGACAGCGTTATATCTGCTGTTACTTTTCTACTGAGATAAAAGATACTGTTTGGATCCAGGTGTTTTTTGTTTTGTTTTGTTTTTGTTTTTGTTTTCTGCAAGCCAATGAATTTGTATTATATCATGTCCAAAGTTTTGAAGTAAAAGATGTGTTTGTGTCTGTGTGTGTGTGTGTGTGTGTGTATTTAAATGGCCTTCTTTGTTTCTGTTTATTGTTGTTGTTGTTGTCTATCCTATAACTTTGTTCTTCTGGAGAAAGTATTTCTTAAATAAGTTTCTAACATCCTGGATTCCTTATAGAAAGCAGAGAAGGTGTCAGACTATGAGAAACTGTTACCGATGGCAAATATCCGAGTCTCACATGACCAAATACGTTACTGGTAAAAGGGATCCAAGTTACTGGCAGCAAATTTGCACAGGTCTGCAGCAACCTCAATTCTTGTCTCCTCAGAAGAAAGAATTTGGCTGAAGGGCATAAAATGAAAAAAGAGACTGAGGCAAGTTTCAGAGCAGGAGTGGAAGCTTATTTAAAAAAGACTTTAGAACAGGAAAAAAGAAAAATACTCTTGAAAGAGACCCAAGCTGGTGACTTGAAGAACAAGTGCAGCATTTAACCTTGATCCTAGGACTTTATAGGCTGGCCCACCTCTGGCATCATGCACCCCTTTCCCATGATTCCTCCCTCATCATGGGCTGCACACATGAACAGTGTCTTGCTTACCCTTGGGAAGAGAGCATGTGCAATGGGTTTAGGAAGTTGTACGCATGCCCATATGAGGCTTTCTTCCCTTTTCTGGTGGAGTGCCCCTGGACAGTAATACTCCACCATTTCTTCTCTTGATGCATATGTCCAGGAAGTTGCTTCTCCCTGGTGCCTGCATTCAATTAACACTGTAATGCAACAAGTGTGAACCATCAAAAAATGGTCTCTCCCTGGTGCCAGCTGCCAATTTATCATTTTAGAGAGGCTACGTGATAATTACCAAACTATCACCTAACATTCCAAATGGGTGGGGGAGAGTCCTCTCCTGTCTCACTCATGTGTGTCTGAATACCTGTAACAAAACCTCTGTTTTTTCCTTATGGAACCCCAAGAGTGTAAACAGGCAAATTTCGCTTCAGATCTTAAGCTGCTTGCTTGTATTGTGCTACCTGATTTTTTTCCAACTAAAATAGTTATTACAATAGAGACTACTCTTGTATGTTTGAAATAAGAAAGAGTGTAGACACTTAGAGAAATGTCTTTGTAAAAAAAAAAAAATAAAAAGGCACACTGTAAAACCATGGTCTAGCCTCATAATAATTCTCTCATTGGATACCCAGGATACAGTGTAGGTTCTGCCCAGAGCTCAAAGATTGAGTTAAAAGATGCAGAGTAAAATTAGAACTACCTATCTAAATAAAATTGGTTTTCTTACACAATTCTATGATAGAATTATATAATGTTATGTTTAACTTGGCAATTAAATTTATTCTAATTGTCCTTGAGCACACTGGATTTTTTGTCTCTGTACTTTGAGATGTAAATTTTGCTGTCTGATTTTTTCATCACAGAATCGTTACCCCTAATATACAAATTTAGGGCCATTTGACTGACAACTGCCTAGGATAATGAAACAGGTTATCTAGAATTCAGAAATCTAAAATAGGAAACACAGATCTTACTAATTTATAAGATTTACTTCTACATATATGTAGACATATCTACATATATCTATTAGACATATCTATCAGACATATGCCTAATATGTCTGTGTATTATGTGTTTATATGTTTATGTGTTGTGTACATAATGTTTAACTACTGAAAATATATTTAAAAAGCTCTAATTAAATTGGCTTAAAGAAAAGTAAAAGCACTTAAATCAAATACTTTATCAGAAAAAAAGACTAATTCAAATGCTTTTCTAAGTTCATGTGATGTAAGTAAAATCCTTAATAAAGGAACTGGGTTTAAATTATTGGTCAAATATTCAAAAACGTTTAAGAATTGTTAGCATTTTTGTTTGCATTTATTGATCAAGCAGTTTCATACTTATTCCTGCAGAATATTATAAAGTTTCAAAATTGGACATAAGGTTTATAAAACTATAAACCCAGCTTGAAACAAAGTAATCTTTATTTGTGTAGTTTTTGATAAATGAGATATTTAATATTGTTGGTTTAATGAAAACAGCTAAATCCATGTATTTAATTTTATGTTTCTTATTTTGGTAAATACCTGAAATTCATAGGTTATAAAAATAACAGAAAAGTAACTTTAAATGTGACCATCACAGTTTTTATGAACAATCTAGGTAAACTCTTAAGTAAATTAATCAGGCAAATGTAATAAATGCTTGCAAACAAACTTCTCATATAATTTATAATCTAAGGCTATAGTAAACAATAGACGGGTAATTTACAATTTTAAAATTATAGAAAAACATATTGAAAAATATGTTCTTATTAAAAGGTAAATATTTTTGTCTAATGCAAAGCTTTTTTAAAGGTTATGTACAAAACAAGGTAAAAGGAACCAGAAAATAAGAAATGTACAGAGAGCTATAAAGAGATATTTTCAGTAAGGAAGGTAATAAGAAAAGTAATTTTATATGAGAAAGAATCTTTTACCGTGAATTTTTGTCATAAAATTAAATTGCTGACTGGTTCAAGAAAAATATTTAGGACAAATCAGAAAGTCCAAGCACATTGTGAATGGTCTAAGTTGTAATAAATTTAGTAAATAAGGAATTTATAAAAATGTTATGTGGTTAATAGGCTTTAATTAAAGGAAAGAATAATAGTTCTTCTAAAATTAAACTTTGATATTAAAAAAATACTAATACAAAACTAAAGACATGGTTAAACAAGTTTTTATTAAAAACATAGACTTATAAATACAGTAAGTTTTTAATTTTTAAATTCTATAGTCTGTCTCTTTGAAATTCTTCAGATTGGTATCTCAGGAATTCATCTCTCTTTCGAAAAGTCCTTGTGTTGTAGGGCTTTCTTCTTAGCTCAGCTAAAAACATGTTCCTTGTCATACAACCATGAAAGATTAGGCTCGCAGACACTTTCAAGGGTAAGAAAGGCAGGGTCTATTGGATGAAAAGGAAAAAAAAAAGAAAGAAAGAAAAGAAACAGTGACTCTTAGCAAAGTGAGAGTTCTGCTAATAGGCTTCCTGCCTCACAAATTGAATTTCCACTTACCACCCCAAATTAGGCAAGGCCAGGCTACTCCACACTGCAAGCAGTGTGTACTTCCATGGCTCAATCATGTTCTTTTATTTCACAGGCCAGTTAGAGGTTCTCCCATGACCCCTTTATACTTGGCTGTCTCATTTTCCCCTCTAAAGAAGTACATCTAATTGCCATTAAAATAAAGGTAAGGATAAGGATGAAGACCAATCTTCACTGCTTCCTGAAGACAGGGTGCACTGTTTTGGGGAGAATGGCAGTCAGATCTCCCTCAGAGGCCTATCTAAGTGTTTGCAGCAGAAGGGGCCATCTTCCAAGGCTCTGGTTGCATGCCGGTTTGGAGTTTGATGGCCTGAAGGTGAGAGGAGACAAATGGTTATTAGAAAAAATGTATCAAAATGAGAAAGGGGTGGAGTGGATAAGGACAGGTCAAAAATCCTGAGACCTTATACCAGTTTGCACAGGGAGAAGGAGGTCAAAAGCCTAACTGGAAAAAAAAAAAAAAAAAAAAAAAACTTTACCCTTTTGCCAACACACTAGGCTTGTGGGTTCCCTTTCTCTGAGCCCAATCTTAAGCCAACTAGATTAAGGTTTGAGAAATTAACTTTTCCTAGTTTGGAGGATGCATTTGAGTGGAGTGTCCTGTAGTATGGAGACACAATTACCTATCAATGAAGAGAGGACAGAGAATGAAAAAATAAAAAAGAAGGTGTTTTTTGAAGGAGTCCCAGGGGTTCAAGATGCATTTGAAAAGTGTATAGACTGAAGATGCATGGCTACTCATCTAGAAAAAGAGGTGCAGGCATCCATGGTTCCCTTCTCTTCCTAGCAAATACCTGGAATATGTGAAGGAGAGAAGGAAGAGCATCCCATTTCCCTATTCCATCTTTGCATCCCTGAGTCCCAGTGATCTTGGCACATGTTGCCCATGGGTGCTAAAGCAGCTTGTACCCACGAAGCAGGGAGGGCCTAGAGAATAGGAATTATTTTCTTTGACCTATGCCTCTATTCCCCCTACTTTCAGTAGCCTTGGACTTCCCTAGACCTAATTTATGCCATGGATACTAGAGTGGCCTTTATCCATAAAACAGGAAGCCTGGATTAATTGGCAGAAATCCATCATGCTCAACTGTGCTGTATCTTTTAACCTGTTATCATCTGCCTCTCAATCACTCAGATCCAGTTTTCTTTCCTAGGGCTTTGACCTGAAGCTTGGATTTAAGTGTGGGACAAAAATGTGTCTCAGTGGGGATGCATTCTCTCCTTATCATAAACCAAATGCTAAAGTGAAGCTGTAGAATTGAGTCCTCTTCCAACAAAAGGGAGAAATTGATGTCTTATAACATGTCCAGATAACCTCTGGCTATAGTTATGCTTGCTAGGATTTTGATGCATGGTGCTTGGCTTTGGTTAGCTTCTTTGGTCTTATTTTCCCAAAGAGGAAATCTCCGGGTGTTGGGTACCCTATTTATTTCCATTACCTGACAGGATTTGCAGGATAACTGCTCAGAACTAGAATATTGATCCAGATTTCTATATTATCCGTCCCTGTTGTTCTTTCTGAGGGGCAGCTGGAGATTGCTGGTTGGTTCACAGGAACAAGCAGGGTTAGTCTAAAATGTAGGCAGAAACTTTAAAACAACTAATGAGTTTATAATTTAATGGCAAATGCATGATAACTTTTGAAACATAATTTGTCTCTACAGTCATCATTTTTGTTAAGAAGCAAATTATCATAAGACTGAGTGTTTTGCAAAATAAACTTTAGTCTTATACTTGGCCTGATTATTTGCATAAACTGCAGCAAGAATAATTATTTCTACATAGGCCTTTTGGATTGACTTTGATGGAACTCTGTTACACAAGGAATCTCAGAAAGAACTTTTCAAAGCCCAGCCCAGCCATGGGTTTGTATCCTCAGATACCTGTGAGTTGGGTGATGCTCTCTTCTTAAGGTTCCAAGATAAACTTGGAGCCCCTGAGCCTGTTAGAAAGTGACATTCTTTACTGACCACAGAACAGGAACCCTGGACAAGGACTGCATAGACAAGGTTATAAGGCTAGTTTTTCCCATGGGGTTTTTATTCTCTCTGCAAGTTGAGCTTGACTGTCCTTAAAGGGAAACATACCCTTCTACACAAAGCCTTGGTAAGACAACAAGTTTCTCCAGTTCCATTCTGTGGAAAAAGAAAATGGATTCTTATTGCACTGGTGCAAATAACTATATTGCCATAAGTTAAGAATACTCACAGTTTCCAAATTCTAGCGGAACCAGGAAGAGAGAAATAATATCTCCAGATTTTGTTCACAGGAGTGTACCTTATTCAATTATTAAAGGCTATAAATAGTTCAAAATAAGTTTCTTTGACTCTGAAAAACAAAACAAGGATCTGCAATATTCTACGCAAAAGTTAAAAAGATTACTTCAGCTTTCTGAGTTCAGTCCATTTATTTAACTCTTGCTTAGCTTGATATTCATGAACATTTTAGCTCTCCCCGAGTCCTGTACATTTTTCTTTATTCCAATGTCACAATCTGCAAAGTTATCCAAAACCAGTATTTGAGAGCACCTGTCAAAGTGTTATAGCTTATTATAAACCATCATTTGAAAAGGATTAAAACAAGACAACAATTGTCTGTTAATAACAAAATGTCCATGACAGTTGCAGTTAGAAACACAATTGACAAAAAAATTTGATTATTTCCATGGTTTACAATAACTTAATATAACAACCTCCATTACATTTGATATCATATGCTTAGACATTAGAATTTTAGAAATCCCATATAATTTTGGAACATATATTAGCATTATTCACCAAAATATCACCTAAAGAAGATTGAACATCATTTTGGCAATCCCATGTACTTAAACATGTCAAATAATCCTGTTTACCTCTCTTCTGGATGTTCCGGGGCCCACAGAACCATCCAAAAAGCCAGGCATTAGGAAAGACAATTTAGAAACTGAAATTTGGTTTTGGAAAGACAGTTACGTACATTAAAGGTTAAAAACACTTGATATTATGATATAGAACTCCAGATTACCATAAGTAATTTATTTTGCCAAAATGATGACTCAGAAATTTGAAAAGCAAAAAATCTTTTGTAACGCTTTACAAGTTTTGCTAAAAAGCAGATTGCTGCCTTAAGAGTACCTTGTGCTTTTATTTCAATGCTCAATTTACAGGAAAAAAAAAACACATAATACCCTTTTGAATTTAGTCAATATGTTCACACAAGGAATTTTGCAAGATCGATTTGTACAATATTTTTACCACTTGTTTGAACTTTTATCTTTATCTTATCTAATTCAAAACCATCCTTTAACCCTAGGCAAGAATTTACATTTTCGTGCTTACTTATAATCTTCCACTAAAAACACATTTTATTGTTCTCACACACCTTGCATGTAAATCTATTTTCTGTCGTTTCAATTAGATATTATAACAGTAATTCCTAGCAATTTTAACTTTAATGTAAAACTTGGTAAGTTGTTTCATTTATGTGCTAGGTGCAGCCAAGGTTTCATTCCTTCCAGCATAATTAAGAGCGTGGTTAGTTCCGTATGTCCCCAAGCCATACGAAACTGAACAGCTCTCCAAACTTGAAAAGCAGTTTATAACCTCAAAACACTTAGCAAACCTTTTATCTGACCTGTATAATTCAGTCTACTTATTAACATTTTGATAACATCTTCATTTTACCAATAATTTTTAAAGCTGTTTTTATTTCTCAAAGATTAAAGTCACATGAAATGAAATGTACCATGACTTTTATCTTCCCTTTAAAAAAAACATTTGACCCAAGTGCTTATCTTTCTTTAGGCCAATTAATTAGAACTTTTTAAATAGACATCCTGCACAACACATATATAGCTACAAAGACAGACAGACAGAAGAAGATTCAGTAGTTACAAGATTTTTCATTTGCCAGTTTTAAGTTTTTCGTAATATAAAGGAATTTCTGATACCCCAAAAGTAAAAAAAAAAAAAAAATGTCAGATAACATGTAAAATAGAACAGAACCTTAATTTTTAGAGATATTTATCCATTTCTAATTCCTGGTGTTTCATGAGGAAAACAGTTTTTCTAAAATGGGTTCTCTGGTGCCTCCTGTTTTTCCCATGGAGTCCCAGGCTGTTAGAGTGTGAATATCTGCTTTTAATTAAGCTGACTTTTAACCATAGCACTCTTTAATAAGGTTCTTTAAAAATTTCCTATTACCTCACTTTAGCCATGCCAAAAAGCCAATATTTCTGGCTTTCAAACCTTACTAAAGGCTCAGAGAAAGGAAAATCCAAGGCGGTGCATGGAAGGAAGGGGAATCGACAAATAGCAAAAGTTCATGTATATATCAAAACCAGAAATAACTCATTCCCTAAGGAAGGATGAATCTGGGCCACATGGCTAAACAAAGCATTGTCACAAGGTTACAGGCCATGCCCCAAGGATGTAAAACAAGAGGGAGGGCTGCAGCAAAGTTTACTATCGACCATACAGAAAGACGCACAAAGCACACCAGGTTAACTACAGCTTAAGACTAACCTCACAAATTCTTTCTCGCAATTAAAACTCTACAGGAAATATAAACAGTGATATTCATTTCCCAGTCCAGCAAAATGTCGTCCAAAAGGAAAAAGTCCTCTCTTAAAAGTTAGCTTCTGACCTGGTGGAGAAAAGGAAAGAAAAAAAAAAATCAGTTTAAAAATGCCTAGGGAATAACTTCTTATTCTTATGCAACTGGGTTCCTTTCCCCTGGCTTGGACTGAGTGAGAGTCTGGGCAGGCAGCCACAAGAAGCTCTGGGACTATGTGTCCCAGTCCTGGCAGGGAGGGGAGGTGTATTAGTCTGTTCTCACACTACTGATAAAGACATACCTGAGACTGGGCAATTTACAAAAGAAAGAGGTTTAATGCACTCATAATTCCACATGGTTGGAGAGACCTCAAAATCATGATGGAAAGTGAAAGGCACATCTCACATGGCAGCAGACAAGAGAAGAGGACTTGTGCAGGGAAACTCCCATTTTTAAGACCATCATATCTCATGAGACTTATTCACTATCATGAGAAGAGCACAGGAAAGACCCATCCCCATGATTCAATTACCTTCCACCAGGTTCCTCTCACAACATGTGGGGATTTCAAGATGAGATTTGGGTGGGGACAAAGCCAAACCATATCAGGAGGGGAGCGGTGAGCTACCACTCACCTGCCCATCCTGAAAAAGGAAGGAAAAAACCATAGAAAGGCAAGCACAGTTTCCTCTACTCTCAGAAGTCCAAGGGAATAGAGGCTTAGAAGCAAAAGAGAAAAAAGTTTTTTGGTTTGCATCTTACTCACCCTTTCTCGAGCCCTACATTGTTTGTCAAAATGTTGAGAACTTTCTCTTAGTTCAGTTAAATGTGGGTTCTTTTCACAAGACCATGAAAGATTAGGATCACAGGCACTTTGAAGGGTTATAAGGCCAGGGTTTATTGGGTGAAAAGGAAAAAATGGGAAAGAGTGACTCTTAGCAATATGAGAGTCCTGTTAGTAGACTTCCCATTTCACAGATTGCATCCCAGGTTACCACCCCAGATCAGGAGACGTCAACCTCTTCCCTCCTGTAAATGGAGCAAACTTCTGTGGGTCCACCCCATTTTCCCAGAGCACAGGCCAGTCAGAGGTGATTCCTTTATACTTGGCTGTCTCCCTTGGATGGTAACTCTCTCCCTTACCTTTGTTGGCTCCTTTAACTTTCAAAACTAGTTATCTTAAGTAAGGGAGATAATTTCTTTCTGAAAATAGGCAAATGAAAAATTTTTGGATCTGCTTTTTTACTCTGCATGCCTGTAATATCTAAATGTTTATAAATATCATGTGGAAGTGATGTTTCACTACCAAACTGTATGAATGAGCTAATCAACTAGCTTGAAAAAAAGTAAGTGCTTATCAGACTGGTCCAAGTGTGATAACTTGTACCAGATGACTTTTGATTTACATGACTTTGGTAATCTTTGGTAAGGTTAATTCAATAAATTTAATCTTAAAGATCTCTCCAATAATTTACAATCTTAAAGTAATGTTATGTTAAATTAAGTAAAAGGTGTTTTTGGTGAAGTTTATAAAACACAAGGATATAAATTAAAAAAAAATGTTTCTCTAGTTAAGAAACTATTTTAAAATGGCTTTAAAATAAATAAAAAGTTATACAGCTACAACTAAACGGATAAAAAGAATAATTAAGCCAGGGCAACAAAAGTTACTTCTAAGGCTTGTGGTTACCAAGAAGATACTCAGTGTTAGGGAAGGGCAAAACCACGTTAACTACTAAAAACCAGAGAATATAATGTAAATCAATTGTTCCATTTGTAGATTTGTATTGTTAGCTCCTTTAGAAATTATTACTACAATGGATTTTAAAAATAACAGGTTGGTGCAAAAGCAATTGCAGTATTTTGCCGTTACTTTTAATACTTTAGAGACAAAAATCCTTAATTTTAAATGCTACAGAATAGAAGAGTTTGTTTGTGTTGATGCAGGGCTCACAGCTCACTATTGACCAATTACTGAATATATGTGATTCAAATGTACAGGAGTTTATTCCTGAGAGAACAACTAGCCTAATGGACCAGAAAAACAACACTGTGAGGTCTGTTTGCCCTGAAAAGGGGACTGCCTGACTCTTCCTATAAAATACTAAATGGAGCACCCCAGATGAAGCAATTGATATGTATCATATGTAAGCCACATGAGATTGGTTTTATAATGACCAGAATATTCTCCCACTGAATATGCCTATTACCCAGATCATGAGAAATTTGGGGGCTATGGGGACCCCTTTTACATGGGTGCCCCTTCTGCCGAATCATATAATTGTTTGAGAAGCCTTATCAAATTTGCTGTCCCTCATGGGCCTCACAGATGCTTAAAACATTGGAAAAAGACAGTGGGCGTCAAATAACTTGCCCCGAAGGGTGATCGATATGCTTGGATTGTTACTATTTGCCCCAGACTGGAAAATTGAAAAAAAAAAAAATCACAAGGCAAAGGCTGTCATCAGAAAGCTGACATTGCATGGGGTAATGCTGAGGCAAATTAAAATCAAAATGGACAAAAGAACCTAAGTCCCTTGGTTCAACTCCCTGCTCCTTTTTTTTTTTTTTTTACCAGAACACATATGATTGTCTGGGGGTAGAAAAGAAAAGGTCCTGGAACAACAACGACAAAAAAACAAGTTAAAATAATTATGAAATTTGAGATGTTTAAACAGACATTATGTAAGATAATTATGACTTCTTTACCTAAATGTCTTTGAAATGGGTATTGTTTCTGACTAGGGGATATTTACCCTATCTAGTACTATAAAAATGAAGGCATGTAAATCTGGCCTTTGAAAAATCTTAATTGGACACATTAACCGGGAACTATTAATAGTAAGACTCCCTGAGCCCACAGAATATAGGGTAGAAACTGGAGTACTAGTCAGGACAAATCCTTCACTTCATAGCCCTTTGTGGAGCATTTATCGCAGCTAATGGCAAAAGACTGTGAATACTTCCCAATGACAACTACTGGACTAGCAAATTTTTACTTGAGGTTCATTTCCTGTCTTGCTATGGAATATGAACTGAAGCTACCCCAATGCTAATGGAAATAATAATGCCCAAAAGAGTTCCATGATAATGGTTTACATAGGATCTTGCTACCTGGAGATAAAAAGAGGAAACACTAACGAGTAGAAAGACTCCTTTTTCCCTTAACATTGACTCTAACAATGTAAGGAGCTGCTAAATTCTACAGCACCTAATAAGTAGCTCTCATCTAACAAGAGCTGCTTAGCATGTGAATGGCAGTTCCAGGGTTAAAAAAATGTCTTATGTGGAAGGCTGCTGCTCTGATTAAAGAAAGGTCAAGAAAATATTTTTCTTTTCAGTTCTTTATGGTGAAGTATGTTTTTTGTAAGTAAATTGGCCTTTCTGAGTTCTCAAATTCAGATTGTGATTTTGTGATCATATAGTTATTTGCATAAGTTTAGTAGCAGTCTTTTAAAGCAGAACAATTGGAGACACTGGTTATGTTCCCAAGACTTTGACTCAAATAACATATTTTTAGGTAAAGTTCCAGCAAAGCTGACTTAAAAGAAGCCTACATAGCCAGTTGATTCATGTTGCACTTTGTGTGAATACTCCTATAGAGTACCAGCTTACAATTTTTCTTCCTGCTTTTAGTTGGTACCATAATGAAATGTATTCCTTTTTCTTTTCTAACAAACAAATGCTCTCAATTGTCAAAATAATAATGCTCTTTATCTCTCCTACTATTACTTCCAAGGAAACCAAAATCATGGTATTCTGAAAAGCCAAAATGAGACTCTCCTTCATTTGACATCCCACTGGGACCAACCTGCAAATTTCCTGCTGCTAAAACTATACTCCCTCCCTCTTGGCCCAGGAACTGTTGCAGAAGCGGTGGGTGTGTGAGATTGTAAAGGCTGGTTTTGAGGGATAGAATTACATCAAGGACAGACACTTCAAATGAAGGATGGATACAATGATGCCTAAACAGTTGGTAAAACAAAGTACTTTGCCTTCTACTCGATTATGTATCATCACTGCATCCACCCCAATCATAAAGAAGTTTCTGCTTTTTTACAGAATTAAAATATATCCTGACAGAATAAAGGTACCTTGTCAAAAGGCCTCTAAGTTATAAGTTTTAAATAGTATATATAGTTTTGTAGAACAATGTTTATGCTTTATATAACTAGTTGCTATAAGCCTGTACCTAAAATTAAGCTTACAGTATCTCAACACACAGAAGTTAAAGGTAAGTCAATTTTGTAATCGTGCTTTTTGCTTGTTAGTTTTCTACTTAAAATAGTAATAATAATTTAATAATTTCAAGGGGTAATGAATGCTCATCTACTTCTAATCCTATGTGGCCTAGAACAATTAATTGGCTGTAAGTCTTGTTGACTAAGTCCCTTGGCCACAGGGAGTCCCACCAAGGAATAGGATGGACCTATGGCAAGAAGCTGTGCCACCCCAGCAATGCTATGAGACAAAATAAAGATTTGGTGGCAACTAATGTTGCCTCTGGCAAATCTTGGCCAGAAGGGGGAATGTAAAGAAAAATAAAATTATAAGGTCCCCAACCATCTGAATGGACTTCCTCATTGGCCAGGGATAATTTAAAATTTAACCTGAAAGACTGGTTCAGGTCATTATGGGAAGTGGCAGTTGGACATGCCTCATACCCTTTCCAGCATTAACATCAACACAGACTTTAAGTCTGATAAGAAACATTTACAATCTACCTTCTCTGAAATTTGCTACCTTGAGCCTTCATCTGCAGGATAAAACTTTAGTCTTCACAGCTTTTCTCATAACCCAGGCATCCCTTTCTATTGGTAATAACTTTTTCAATCAATTGCCAATCAGAAAATTTTTAAATCTACCTATAAACTGGAAGCCCCTGTTTCAAGTTGCCCCACTTTTCTGAATCAGAGCAATGTATATCTTAAATGTATTTGACTGAAATCTCATGTCTCCCTAAAATGTATAAAACCAGGCTGTGCCCTGACCACCTTGGGCACATGTTCTCAGACTCTCCTGAAGGCTATGCCATGGGCCAGAGTCACTCATAGCTGGCTCAGAATAAATTTCTTCAAATATTTTACAGAGTTTGAATCTTTGTCAACAGTTGCATAAATGGTACTTAATTCTACCTAGATCCTTCACCACTATATCCATTATGAAACAAAAGCCTTAAACTACTGGGCAATAAAGAACATTTTTTTTTTTTTTTTTTTTTTTTTTTTTTTTTTGTTAGAACACAACTGAAGACTCATTGTAGCTTGTGGAAAGTAACAACAACAAAACTTCTCTACTTGCGGAGGAGAAGCAGAATTACACACAGACCCTGACCATTAAATGTCTTCTGTAGAATCACTAAGGAGGCTCAAATCATGAGATTCAAGGTCACAAGGCTGCCTAATACTGAGGCAGAATGACAGCAGTAAGAATTCCGTACTTTTTATGCAACAATTACTCTTTCTTTCAAGCAGTTTTGCAAGATGAAGGAAGCTTTCTCAGAATTTTCAACTTGTCCCCAGTCCTTCAGTCAAACACTTGATGCCATTTTGGTTCACACATCAAGGCTAACAGTATTAAGTTAAAAAAAACATCCAACAATTTGCTGCTTGGGAAGGTTTGGGGAATCTACTGCATGGGAAGAGAGGCATTCTCTGAGGTGTAGTTGCAAAGGAAATACTTACAACAAAGGGGAGAACGGACATTGAATAGTATCCCCTGGGAAACATATTCTTCTTCTTCTTTTTTTTTTTTTTTTTTTTTGGTGAGACAGAGTTTCGCTCTTCTTGCCCAGGCTGGAGTGCAATAGTGAGATCTCGGCTCACTGAAACCTCCACCTCCCAGGTTCAAGCAATTCTCCTGCCTCAACCTCCTGAGTAGCTTAACCTAAAACAAATAAACACTAGAGGAATTTAAAGCTTGTGATGCAGTGACGGTAAACATATCAATAACCAAAACCAAAAACCCAGAGCTCGATTCTTAAGTAGATGGACTCAAACCCAGGAAGGCTTAGCTGAAGACGAAAAGTGACCGTTTTACATAAATATTGTTTACTGCAGCCTCTATTATCCTAAATAAGATACACAGATTTTAACAAAAATTGTAAGACTGTAAATAAAGCGAGAGAACATACTTTTGTCAGAATCAATGAAGAGACAAAGACTCAGGTACAATATAAATAATAAATAATCAGAAACAACATTTTAAATAAGTTTTACTAACAAATTGTGGAGACAAAGAAAGAATTTCACATTTTACTTCTGAAAGTTTGCTGAAAATCAGCTGATGAAAGTTAAATAACTGTCATACAAATTTATTAATGTGCAGGGAGAGTAATATAGTTAGACTTTGTATCCCCAATCAAATCTTATCTCGAATTGTACTTCCCATAAATCCCATGAGTTGAGGGAGAGACTAGGTGGAGGTTAATAAACCATGGGGGATGGGAGAGTTTTCCCATTCTGTTCTCATGACAGTGAGTGACTTCACATGATATTTGATGATTTTATAAGAGGCTCTTCCCCCTTTGCTTGGCACGTCTTCTTCCTGCCACCTTGTGAAGAAGGTGCTTTGCTTCCCATTTAACTTCTGCCATTATTGTAAGCTTCCTGAGACTTTCCCAGCCACGCTAAACTGTAAGTAAATTAAATTTCTTTCCTTTATAAATTACCCAGCATTTGGAAGTTCTTTATAGCAGTATGAAAATGAACTAATACAGTACATTGGTATCAGAGAGAATGGGGTGCTGCTATAAACATACCTGAAAATGTGGAACCAACTTTGGAACTGAGTAATAGGCAGAGATTGGAACAGTTTGGACACCTCAGAAAAAGACAGAAAAATGTTGGAAAGTTTGGAACTTCTTAGAGACTTGTTGAGTGGCTTTGACTAAAATATTAATAGTGGTATGTACAATGAAGTCCTGGCTGAGGTGGTCTCAGATAGAGATGAGGAAATTGTTGGGGACTGGAATGAAGGTGACTCTTGCTATGCTTTGCAAAGAGACTGGTGGCATTTTGCCCCTGCCCTAGAGATCTGTGGAACTTTGAACTTGAGAAAGATGATACAGGGTATCTTGCAGAAGACATTTCTAAGCAGCAAAGCATTTAAGATGTGACTTGGGTGCTCTTAAAAGCATTCAGCTATACGCATCCACAAAGCGATGGTTTAGAATTGGAACTTATGTTTAAAAGTGAAGCAGAGTATAAAACTTTGAAAATTTGCAGTCTGACAATGTGAAAGAAAATAAAATCCTATTTTTTGAAGGATAAATTCAAGTCAGCTGCTAAAATTTTCATAATTAATGAGAAGCCTAATGTTAATCACCAAGACAATGGGGAAAATTTCTTCAGGGCATGTCAGAAGCCTTCACAGAAGTCCCTCCCATCACAGACCCAGAGATTTCTTTTTTAATAGCTTTATGTGCTGGACCCAGGGCCTTGCTATTTTGTGCAGTTTCAGAACTTGGTGCCCTGCATCTCAGTCATGGATAAAAGAGGTCAATGTACAGCTCAGTCCATTGCTACAGAGGGTACAAGCACAAAGCCTTGGTGGCTTACACATGGTGGTGGGCCTGCAGGTGCACAAGAAGTCAATAATTGAGGTTTGGGAACTGCCACCTAGATTTCACAGGTTGTCCAGGAAAAAATTTGCTGCAGGTGGGGAACCCTCATGGAAAACCTTTGCTAGGGCAGTGCAGAAGAGAAATGTAGGGTTGGAGCCCTGATGCAGGGTCCCCACTGGGGAGCTATGAGAAGAGGGCCACCATCCTCAAGACCCCAGAATTGTAGATCCACCAAAAGCTTGCATAGTGCACCCGGAAAAGCTGCAGACACTCAACTTCAGCCCATGAAAGCAACCAGGAGGGGGGCTGTACCCTAAAAATCCACAGGGACAGGCCAGGCGTGGTGGCTTATGCCTGTAATCCCAGCATTTTGGGAGGCTGAGGTGGGCAGTTCACAATGTCAGGAGTTTGAGACCAGCCTGGCCAATGTGGTGAAACCCCATCTCTACTAAAAATATAAAAATTAGCCGGGTGTGATGGTGGGTGCCTGTAGTCCCAGCTACTCAGGAGGCTGAGGCAGGAGAATCGCCTGAACCCAAGAGGCAGAGGTTGCAGTGAGCTGAGATCCCACCATTGCACTCCAGCCATGGCAACAGAGTGAGACTCCACCTCAAAAAAAAAAAAAAAAAAAAAAACCCACATGGACAGAGCTGCTTAAAACTGTGAAAACCCATCTCTTGTATCAGAATGACTTGGATGTGAGACATAGAGTCAAAGGAGGTCATTTCAGAGCTTTCAAACTACCCATCTGACAAGGGATTTATAACCAGAATATATAAGGAGCGCAAACAACTGTAGAGAAAAGAAAAATCTAGTAATTCAATTAAAAATGAGCAAAATATTTGAATAGATATTTCTCTAAAGAAGACATACAAATGACAAACAGGCAAACAAAAGTTACTCAACATAATTGATCAATAGAGAAATGCAAATGAAAACTGCCATGAGATATCATATCATCTCAGTTAAAATGGCTTATATCCAAAAAACAAGCAGTAACAAATGCTGGTGAGGACATGGAGCAAAAGGAACCCTTATACACTGCTGTTGGAAATGTAAACTAGTACAATCAATATGAAGAACAGTTTGGAGATCACTCAAAAGAATAAAAATGCAGCTGCCATATGATTCAACAATCTCACTGCCGAGTATACATACTCACCAAAGAGGAAATCAGTGTATCAAAGAGATCTGCACTCTCATGTTTGTTACAGCATTAGTCACAGTAGCCAAGATTTCAAAGCAACCTAAGTGTCCAACATCAGCTTTCAATTATTACATGTTCTTAGATATAAAGGAAATATGGTTCATATACACAGTCTATTACTATTCAGCCATTAAGAAAATAAGATTCAGTCATTTGCAACAACATGGATGGAACTGGATATCATTATGTCAGGTGATATAAACTGGGAACAGAAAGACAAACTTCACATGTTCTCACTTATTTGTGGGATCTAAAAATCAAAACAATTGGACTTATGAAGACATAGAGTATAACACTGTTACCAGAGGCTGGGAAGGGAAGTGGGAGTTGGGTAAAAATTGGGATGGTTAATTGGTACAAGATAATAATTAGAATGAATGAATAAGATATTTGATAGCACAACAGGGTTACTATAGTCAATAACTTACTTGCACGTTTTAAAACTAACATAAGTAGATTGTAACAGAAAGGATAAATGCTTGAGGGAATGGATATCCTATTTTTCATGATATAATTATTACCATTGCATGCCTGTATCAAAATATCTCATGTACCCCCATAAATATATACATCTACTATGTTCCTGTAGAAATTAAAAATTAAAAATAACAAAAAAAAGGGTATGTTGCTCTAGTATTTTTGCCTGGAGTGATCTGTTTTCATCTGTTAGGTATAATTATTAGTGTTAAGTCCTTCACTTTCCGTTTAAAATTTCTGGTTTTCTTATTTATCATTGAAAGTTGTAGTGCTGAAGCTTCCAAATGTTCCAGACCATTATTGCAGAGCTTTCCATTTCTCTCTTCAATTCTATTTCATATGTTTAGGATCCCTGATATTTGGTGCATATATATATAGTATTGTTATATATCTTATTGTGAATTGATACTTTATCATTATATAATGTTTCCATTTGTCTCTTATAATAGTTTTCAATTTAAACTCTACTTTAATGTTGATATCACCACTCCTTTGCTTTTTCCATTACTGTTTGCACCAATATTTTTTTCATCTTATCCCTTTCAAACTTTGCATGTTCTTAAATACAAAATGAATATATTAAAGTGTGCATATAGTTGAGAGTGCTTTTAATCCATTGTGTGAGTCTATGTCTTTTGATTAGAGTTGAATAAATAATGGTTTAAATTTATAATTGATAGGGAAGATTTATTATTGCCATTTAAATAAGTTGTTTTCTGTATGTCTTATAGCTATTTTGTGCCTCTTCTTTTTTCTAATGCCTTCCTTTGTGGATAGTTGATTTTTTTAATTGACACATTTTTATTCTCTTATTTCCTTTTGTGTGTATTCTATAGATATGTCCTTTGTGGTTACCTTGGTGATTATCCATAATATCCTACATATATGAAAAATTATATTGAATTAATACTACTTTAATTTAAATCATATACACAAATTATCTTTCTTCATGTCATTGATTTACAAATGTCATATTAATATATTGTCTGACTATTAATGTAGGTTTCAAATTTCTTTTATAATTTTTTCTTTTAAATCCCGTAGAGGAATATAAAATAGTTATAAACCAAAATGCAAAAAAAGACAGTTTTTGTATGTCTTTCATGGATGTTCCCTTAACAGAAATTTTTATATTTTGCTTGGCTTTAAGTTATTGTCTATACATCCTTTTATGTCTACATGAAAGACTCCCTTCAGGATTTCTCTTAGTACAGATCTCGTGATAATGCACTGTCTCAGCTTTTATTTATCTGATAATGTCTTAATTTCTTCCTCATTTTGAAGGATAGCTTTGCCCTGGATTAAATACTTGGTTGAGACGTGTTTTTTTTTTTTTTTTTTTTTTTTTTTTTTGCACGTTTGTTTTTTTTCTTTTAACACTGCAGATATATCCCCTTCCAGACTGGAAGGCTCACCTAAATAATCTGATAATTTTATTAAAGATAACTTGTGCATAATTAGTCACTTTTCTCTTGCTGTTTACAAGATTCTATTTTATATTTGGCTTTTGCAACTTTGATTATCATGCATCTTGTTGTGGGTCCTTTTGGATTTTTTTTTTAACTTGGAGCTTCTTGTATTTTTATATCCATGTTTTAAAATCAGATTTTTGATTTCTTATCATTATTTTAAAAATACTCTATGCCATTTTTCTCACTTCTTTTTTAAGATTACTGTAATGAACATATTGGTCTGCTTGATGGTCTCTCATAAATGTCTTAGACTCTGTTAATGTTCTTAATTATTATTTTATTTGGCTTTGCTCCTCAGATTTACTAACTTCCAATGTTCTACCTTTTTTTTTTTTTTTTTTTTTTTTTTTTTTGAGAAGGAGTCTCGCTCTGTCACCCAGGCTGGAGTGCAGTGGCCAGATCTCAGCTCACTACAAACTCCGCCTCCCGGGTTTACGCCATTCTCCTGCCTCAGCCTCCCGAGTAGCTGAGACTACAGGCGCCCGCCACCTCGCCCGGCTAGTTTTTTTTTTTTTGTATATTTTTAGTAGAGACGGGCTTTCACCGTGTTAGCCAGGATGGTCTCGATCTCCTGACCTCGTGATCCGCCCGTCTCGGCCTCCCAAAGTGCTGGGATTACAGGCTTGAGCCACCGCGCCCGGCTGTTCTACCTTCAAGTTTACTAATTCTTTATTCTTCTGGTTTGAGTCTGATGTTGAGCTTCTTTACTAAACTTTTCAATTCAGTTATTTTTCATCTCAGCTATAGAATTTCTGTTTTGTTCTGTTTTATAATTTATATCTCACTGTTGGCATATTCACTTTTATATATGATTTTTCTAATACTTTTTCTTGTTTGTGTTCTTTAAATTTAAGTATACTATAAACAGTTGTTACAAAGTATTTTTCGAATAAGTCCTAAATTTTGGTCAATTCATAGGGATTTATTTCAGTCCTTTAGAATATTTTTTCTTGTTTTTTATGTTTTGCAATTTTTGTTGAAAATTTGACATTTGGAGTAACAGCTATTCTTCCAGTTTTCACAATCTGACTCTATGTTAGGTGAAACCTTCACTATCAGGCCAGTGTGAAGGATTTATGTTTCTCAGGTCTTCTCTCGGCATGTATATTTCCTGTGCCTGTGTCTGTGCTTTTTTCTAATTCCCTCCATATAAATATCTATGCTGCTTTCCTCATCTTATCTCTTAGTTAGGTGATACAGAATCTGGTTCTGTAAGCAGGTCATAGACAGAGCAAAAATTTGCAAACAATTTCTCTGAGGAAGAAATGCAAGAAATTTGACTACTTCCTTCCAAAAATGCCACACAAGGGAGGGAGTGACACAAGGCCACAGAATTGCTTGTCTTAATGAGTGTGACTTCTTGTTGATTGGGCATTTGCTTAACTGTTACAATTCATTGACTGTATTCTGGGGCTCCCGCAAAGTTATTTTAGTCAGTTTACAGTTTATAACTTGACGTTTCTGTGGGGAGCCAAAGGACCTGGAGCTTCCCAAACTGCCATTTTGCCAAAAGCTTGGAAGGCTCTTGTTACCTAATTCTGAAAGCTTTATGAAATTACTGTAATAAAGATAGTGTATTTTGGAGAAGGAGAGAAATATTTGTCAGTAGAACAGAAAGGAAGAGGAACAGAGGAAGATCAGAGTAGACCCACTAAAATGTGGACCATGGAGCTTTACAATAGTACAAAGGATTTTATTGGGGAAAAAAATGATCTTTTCAACATACGTTGCATATCTCCATACAAAGACATTAATCGTAACAATATTCATACTATTCGCATGTTACAAAAACTAACTCAGATATATTATAGACCTAGATATAAAACATAATCTTATAAAATTTCTAGAAAACACTGACTTTGGGTTCAGCAAATATTTCTTAGATGCAACACTAAAAGCACAATTTATAATAAAAAGTTCATGTACTGGACTTTATAAATATTAAAAGTATTCACTTTTTTTCTTTAAGTTCTGGGATACATGTGCAGAATGTGCATGTTTGTTACATAAGTACACATGTGCCATGGTGGTTTACTGCACCTATCAACCCATCGCCTAGGTTTTAAGCCCCACATGCATTAGATATTCGTCCTGATAATCTCCTCTCCTCACCATCCCCCATGACAGGCCCTGGTATGTGTTGTTTCCTTCCCTGTTTCCATGTGTTCTCATTGTTGAACTTCTACTTCTGAGTGAAACATGCTGTGTTTGGTTTTCTGTTCCTGTGTTAGTTTGCTGAAGATAATGGCTTCCAGCTTCATCCATGTCCTTGCAGAAGATATAATCTCATTCCTTTTTATGGCTGCATAGTACTCCATGCTGTATATGTACCACATTTTCTTTATCCAGTCTGTAGTCAATGGGCATTTAGGTTGGTTCCATGTCTTTGCTATTGTGAATAGTGCTGCAATAAATATCCATGTGCATTTATCAGTTCCAGATACTTGAGGAATTGCCACACTGTCTTCCACAATGGTTGAACTAATTTACATTTCCACCAACAGCATAAAACTGTTCCTATTTTTCCACAGCCTCACCAGCATCTGTTGTTTCTTGACTTTTTAATAATCACCATTCTGACTGGCGGGAGATGGTATCTCACTGTGGTTTTGATTCGCATGTCTCTAATGATCAGGGATATTGAGCTTTTTTTTGTATGATTGTTGGCTGAATAATGCATAACTTCTTTTGAGAAGTTTCTGTTCATATCCTTTGCCCACTTTTTGATGGGGTTATTTGTTTTTATCTTGTAAATTTGATTAAGTTCCTTTTAAATTCTGGATATTAGACCTTTGTCAGATGTGTAGATTGCAAAATGTTTTTCCTGTTCTGTAGGGTGCCTGTTCACTCTGATGATAGTTTCTATTGCTGTGCAGAAGCTCTTTAGTGTAATTAGATTCCATTTGTCAATTTGTTGTAATTGCTTTTGGTGATTTCATCATAAAATTTTTGCCCATGCCTATGTCATGATAGTATTGCCTAGGTTTTCTTCTAGGGTTGTTATCGTTTTGAGTTTTACATTTAATTCTTTAATTCATCTTGAGTTAATTTTTGTATAAGGTGTAAGGTAGGTGCCCAGTTTTGATTTTCTACATATGGCTAGACTGTTTTCACAGCACCATTTATTAAATAGGGAATCCTCTTCCCATTGCTTGTTTTTGTCACGTTTGTTGGAGATCAGATGGTTGGAGATATGTGATCTTATTTCTGAGATCTCTATTCTCTTCCATCGGTCTTTATGTCTGTTTTGGTAGAAATATCATGCCATTTTGGTTACTGTAGCCTCGTAGTGTTGTTTGAAGCCAGTTAACGTGATGCCTCCAGATTTGTTCTTTTTGCTTGAGATTGTCTTGGCTATATGGCCTCTTTTCTTGATTCCTTATGAATTTTAAAGTAGTTTTTTTTTTTCTAATTATGTGAAAAAATGTCAATGGTAGTTTGAGGGGATTAACATTTAATCTATAAATTACTTTGGGCAATATGGCCATTTTCACTATATTGATTCTTCCTATCCATGAGGATGGAACGTAGGTCCTCTCTTTCCTTGAGCAGTGGTTTGTAGTTCTCCTTGAAGAGGTCCTTCACATCCCTTGTTAGCTGTATTCCTAGGTATTTTATTCTCTTTGTAGCAATTGTAAATGGGAGTTCATTCATGATTTGCCTCTCTGCTTGTCTATTGTTTGTGTATAGGAATGCTTGTGATTTTTGCACATTGATTTTTGTATCCTGAGATTTTGCTGAAGTTGCTTATCAGCTTAAGGAGTTTTGGGTCTGAGACAATGGAGTTTTCTAAATATACAATCATGTCATTTGTAAACAGAGACACTTGGACTTCCCTTCTTCTTATTAGAATACTCTTTATTTCTTTCTCTTGCCTAATTGCCCTGGCCAGAACTTCCAATAATATGTTGAATAGGAGTGGTGAGAGAGGGCATCCTTGTCTTGTGCCAGTTTTCAAAGGGAGTGCTTTCAGCTTTTGCCTAATCAGTATGATATTGGCTGTGGGTTTATCATAAATAGATCTCATTATTTTGAGATGCATTACATCAACAACTACTTTATTGAGGGGTTTTAGCATGAAGGGGTGTTGAATTTTATCAAAGGCCTTTTCTGCATCTATTAAGATAATCATGTGGTTTTGTCATTGGTTCTATTTATGTGATGAATTACATTTGTTGATTTGTGCATGTTGAACCAGTTTTGCATCCCAGGGATAAAGCCAACTTGATTGAGGTGGATAAGTTTTTTGATGTGCTGCTGGATTCAACTTGCCAGTATTTTACTGAGGATTTTTGCATTGATTTTCATCAAGGATATTGGCCTGAAGGTTGTTGTTGCTATTGTGTCTCTGCCAAGTTTTGGTATTAGGATGATGCTGGCCTCATAAAATGAGTTAGGGAAGAGTAGCTCCTTTTCAATTGTTTGCAATAGTTTCAGAAGGAATGATGGCAGCTCCTCGTTGTACCTCTGCTAGAATTCAACTGTGAATCCGTCTTTCCTGAGCTTTTTTTAGTTGGTAGGCTATTTATTACTGCCTCAATTTCAGAACCTGTTATTGCTCTTTTCAGGGACTTGATGTCTTCCTGGTTAGTGTTGGGAGGGTGTACGTGTCAAGGAATTTATCCATTTCTTCTAGATATTCTAGTTTATTTGCATAGAGGTGCTTATAGTATTCTCTGATGGTAGTTTGTATTTCTGTGGAGTCAGTGGTATTATCCCCTTTATCATTTTTTATTGCATCCATTTGATTTTGTTCTTTTCTTCTTTATTAGTCTATCTAGCATTCTATCTGTTTTATTGGTTTTCAAAAACATAGCTCTTTTATTCATTGATTTTTTTGAAGAGATTTTCATTTCTCTATCTCCTTCAGTTCTGCTCTAATCTTAGTTATTTATTGTCTTCTACTAGCTTTTGGAATTGTTTGCTCTTGTTTTTCTAGTTATTTTAATTGTGATGTTAAGGTGTTGATTTGAGATCTTTCTAGCTTTCCGATGTGGGCATTTAGTGCTATAACTTCCCCTCTTAACACAGCTTTAGCTGTGTTTCAGAGATTCTAGTACATTGTTTCTTTGTTCTCATTGGTTTGAAATAACTTCTTGATTTCTGCCTTAATTTCATTATTTACCCAGGAGTCATTCAGGAGCAGGTTGTTCAATTTCCATGAAGTTGTGTGGTTTTGCAGGAGTTTCTTAATCCCGAGTCCTAATTTGATTGCACTGTGGTCTGAGAGACTGTTTGTTATGATTTCAGTTATTTTGCATTTGCCGAGGAATGTTTTACTTCCAATGATGTGGTCAATGTTAGATTAAGTGTCATGTAGCACTGAGAAGAATGTATATTCTTTTGTTTTGGGGTAGAGAGTTCAGCATATATCCATTAGTTCCACTTGATCCAGAGCTGAGTTCAAGTCCTGCATATCCTCATAAATGTTGTCTCATTGCTCTGTCTAATATTGACAGTGGTGTGCTAAAGTCTCTCACTATTATTGTGTGGGAGTTGAAGTCTTTTTGTAGGTCTCTATGAACTTGTTTTATGAATCTGGGTGCTTTTGTATTGGGTTCATATATATTTAGAATAGTTAGCTCTTCTTGTTTAATTGATCCCTTTATCAATATGTAATGCCCTTCTTTGCCTTTTTTTTTCTTTATTCTTTTTTTTTTTCATCTTTGTTGGTTTAAAGTCTGCTTTGTCAGAGACTAGGATTACAACCCCTGCTTTTTTCTGCTTTCCATTTGCTGGGTAAATTTTCCTTCATCCCTTAATTTTGAGCCTATATCTGTCTTTGCATGTGAGATGGGTCTCTTGAACACATCACTCTGATAGGTCTTGACTTGTTATTCAATTTGCACGTCTGTATCTTTTAATTGGGGCATTTAGCCCATTTCCATTTAAGGTTAATATTGTTATGTGTGAATTTGATTCTGTCATTATGATGGTAGCTAGTCATACTGCACACTAGTTGATGCCATATTTTTTTTCATAATGTCATTGGTTTTTATGTTTTGGTGAATTTCTCAGTGTCTGGTACTGGTTTTTCCTTTCCATATTTAGTGCTTCCTTCTGGAGCTCTTGCAAGCAGGCCTTGTGGTGATGAATTTCCTTAGCATTTGCTTGTCTGAGAAGGATTTTATTTCACCTTCTCTTATGAAGCTTAATTTGGCCTGATATTAAATTCTGGGTTGAAAATTCTTCCCATTAAGAATGTTTAATATTGGCCCCCACTCTCTTCTGGCTTGTAGGGTTTCTGCTGAGAGATCCGCTGTTAGTCTGATGAGCTTCACTTTGTAGGTGGCCTGGCCTTTCTCTTTGGCTGCCCTTAACATTTTTTTTCCTTCATTTCAACCTTGGAGAACCTGATGATTATCTGTCTTCGGATTAATCTTCTCGTGAAGTATCTTGGTAGAATTCTTTGTATTTTCTGAATTTGAATGTTGGCCTGTCTTACTAGGTTCAGGAAGTTCTCCTAGATAATATCCTGAAGTGTGTTTTCCAACTTGGTTCCATTCTTTCCATCTCTTTCAGATACTCGTCTTTTTACATAGTCCCATATTACTTGGAGGTTTTGTTTGTTCCTCTTTATTTATTTTTTTGCCTGCTGTATTTCAGCAAGATAGTCTTTCATTTCTGACCTTCTTTTTTTTTCACTTGATTGATTCAGCTATTAATACTTGTGTATGCTTCGTGAAGTTCTTGTTCTGTGTTTTTCAGCTCCATCAGGTCATTATGTTCCTCCTTAAACTGGTTATTCTAGTTAGCAGCATCTATAACCTTTTATCAAGTTTCTTAGCTTCTTTGCATTGGGTTACACCATGCTCCTTTACTTCGGCGAAGTTTGTTATTACCCACTTTCTAAAGCCTACTTCTGTCAATTCATCAAACTCATTCTCCGTCCAGTTCTGCACCCTTGCTGGAGAGGTGTTACAATTATTTGGAGGAGAAGAGGCACGCTAGCCTTTTGGGTTTTAAGCATTTCTTTTTTTCTTTTTTTTTTCTTTTCTTTTATTTTTTCTTTTCTCTCTCTTTATTTATTTATTTTTTATTTTGCTGATTCTTTCTCATCTTCATGAGTTTGTCTAGTTTCAATCTTTGAGGCTGCTGACCCTTGGATGAAGTTTCTGTGGGGACTTTTTTGTTGTTGTTGATTCTGTTGTTGTTGCTTTCTGTTTGTTTATTTTTCTTTCAATAGTCAGGTCCCTCTTCTGTAGGGCTGCTGTGGTTTGCTGGGGGTTAACTTCAGGTCCCCTTTATCTGGTTCATTCCTGCTCCTGGACATGTCACTCGATGAGCCTGGAGAAGAGCAAAGATGGGTGCCTGCTCCTTCTTCTGGGATCTCTGACCTTGAGGGGAACTGACCTGATGCCAGTAGGAATGCTCCTGTTTAGAGTGTCTGACAACCCCTGTGGGTCTCACCCAGTTGGATGGCATGGGAAGCAGGATCCATTTAACAAAGCACTTTGGCTGTCCCTTGGTAGAGGGGGTGTTCTGCACTGGAGGGAAACCCACTCATCAGGGCTTCCCAGATTCCTCAGAGCTAGTAGGAGGAAAGACTGAATCTCCTGGTCTGTGGAGACTATGGCCAACCATACCCTTGGGGGCTCAGTCCCAGGGAGATCAGAGTTTTGTTCCTGAGCCCCTGGCTGGAGTTGCTGGAGTTCTTGCAGGGAAGCCCTGCAGCGGAAGTGTTTGCTGCCACCACTCCCCCAAGGAGCTCAGCTAGCTGACCTAGAAAGCAGGCAGCTGCAGCAGTGGTGATGGCCACCCCTCCCCCTGGAACTTGGCAGGCTTAGGCAGATTCTAGCCAAGTGGCTGTGAGAATTTGTGCAGCTCTATGGTTGGGAGCCAAGCCCTGGTGGTGTGGGCTCATGAGTGAGATTCTCTGATCCATGTGTTACATAGTTCCGTGGAGAAAGCACGGTTTCCCAGGCTGGATAGCACACCCACTCACTGCCTCCCTTGGCTGAGGGTGGGGGCTCCCCTGCCCTGTGTGGCTCTCAGGTGGGAGCCTTCCTTCCACTGCTCTTCTTTCCTCTCCGTTGGTAATGCCAGAAGCCTAGTCAGTCCTAATAACAAAACCTGGTTACCTTAGTTTCCAACGCAGGATTCCATGCTGTTTGGGATCTTTTCGATGGGAGCCTCTGATCATTGCTGCTTCCATCTTGGCCCCGCCCAGTTGTAAGCTCAAAATATCCACTCTTTCAAAGATACGTGAAGAGGATAATAAAGGCATTTTTTGGGGGGGGAAATATTTATAAATTCTGTAATTAATAATGGCTTTCTATCAGGAACATAAAAATAACTCTTGAAAACACAATAACAACAACCACAAAAAATCACTCCAATAAAATAGATGAAAGATTTAGAAACTTCACCACTGAGGAAATATAAATGACAGGTAAGTGCAATGTAAAATTCTTAACATTATTAATCATTCTGGAAATGCATTTTAAAATGAAAGTGGGTATTTAAAAAAAAAAATCTGAGTATGCTGAGTAACTGGAACACTCATATATTACTGGTAGGAATGAGGAAGGGTGCATCTAATATGGAAAACATTTTGGTCATTTTTTAAGAAATAAAGTGTAGCAAATACTCATCATTTCCAGAAACTACACTCCTAGGTTTTTACGCAAGTGAAATAAAAAATATATGCATACATAAACCTGTACGTCAATGTTTGTAGTATCGTTTCTTTGTAATCAACCAAAACTGAATACAAGTCAAATGTTCTTCAACTGTATACACAAATAAACATTTGTATATCTATACAATTGAATACAATTTGTCAAAAAAAATAGTGATACGAACAATAAAATGCCTGAATTTCAAATGCACTGTGGCAGTAGTCAGACTCAAAAGGCTGTTGTAATAGTTAGCTTTAGGCATCAACTAGGCTAAGGGATGCCCTGAGAGCTGGAAAAACATAATTTCTGAGTATGTCTGTGAGAGTATTTCTGGAAGATGTTGGGATTTGAATCAATAGACTGAGTAAAGACAATCCACTTTTAACAATCTGTCAAGTGTCAACCAATGTATTGAGAGCCCAAATACAGCAAAAAGGGAGAAGGAGAAGGAGGGATGAGTGTTCCAGTTCTCTTCTTGAACTGGAACACTCATCTTCTGCTCTCGGATATTGAAGCTCTTGGTTCTCAGGCCTGTGGTCTCCAGGACTTACACCAGTGGATCTCGCAGATTTCAGACCTTTCGAAGCATACTAAATTATATCACTGGCTTTCATAATTCTCCAGTTTACACGTGAAAAATGGTGAGACTTCTCAGTCTCCATAATTTCATGAGCCAATTCCCATAATAAATCACTCTCTCTGTTTCTGTCTTTCTCTATCTCTCTGTCTCTTCCTATCTCTATTGCTGCCTTTATCTGTCTCTCTCTCTCTATATGTATATATGGTATTACGTTATTTTATTTCTGGATTATGTGATTATTACATTTATAAATGTTGATTTATACCTATATTATCTTATGTGACTTTGTAAATTTGAAGACACAGCTCTGTTTTGCATATAAAACCAAATTGCATACTATACTTTAAGGGAAAATTACATAGAAGCTATAAATGAAAGTATAAATTTTCCCTTGGCAAAGGCTTTTAAAGAAATCTATATTATTCTGAGTATGCAAACATCTCCTTTACACAGACTCAAAGAAATTCAATTGTTACAGTAAGTATACCTTATCCTTTGAAGATGTGCATTATAAAGACATTTTAAGAAGTAGGCATTCTACAAGTTTCCCTTTGTAATTTAGCCATTGGCAATTGTATATATGTATAGACAATTATTAGTCTCATGCTTCAAAATAGCTGTGACGATAGACTGGTTCTATAACATTTTTAGGACTCTACATGCTCTTTTTTAGGAAAATGACTTTGCATCTTTCTTTCTCATTTATTGTAAAGTGGTCATCCTATAAAGGCAGGGAAACCAAATACCTAAATTATGCATAATTCTGTAATATTAGAAATCATCTTTCCTACATTTGCTTCTGCTTTTGAAAAAAATTAAAAATTATGTTGATTTTACATTATTGTCATTTAATATAAACAATGGTGATGTGCCAGTAAATTAAAGGCTGAATTTACCTACTACTTATATTGTACATAGCATGTTAAAATGGTGCTGATACAACACAGAATAAGCACTGTTTTATTACATAATGCCTTAATACTGTTCAAATATAGGTTTTATTTCTTTTTTTTTTTTAAGTTGTTGAAGTTTTCTTCTGGGGTTTTATGGTTTTGCATTTAAGACTTTAATTTGTCTTGAGTTAATTTTTGTATGAGGTGTAAGGAAGGATCCAGTTTCTGTTTTCTGCATTTGGCTAGCCAGTTTTCCCAGCACCATTTATTAAACAGAGAATCCTTTTCCCAATGGGAATCCTTTTCCCATTGCTCATTTTGGTCATGTTTGTCAAAGATCAGATGGTTGTATATGTGTGGTGTTACATCTGAGGTATCTGTTCTATTCCATTGGTCTATATATCTGTTTTGGTACCAGTACCATGCTGTTTTGGTTACTGTAGCCTTGTAGTATAGTTTGAAGTCAGGTGGCATGATGCCTCCAGCTTTGTTGTTTTTGCTTAGAATTGTTTTGGCTATATGGGCCCCCTTTTGGTTCCATGTGAAATTTAAAGTAGTTTTTTCTATTCAGGATGTAGGCATGGGCAAAAACTTCATGACTAAACCACCAAAAGCAATTCCAACAAAAGCCAAAATTGACAAATTAGATCTAATTAAACTAAAGAGCTTCTGCACAGCAAGAGAAACTGTCATCAGAGTGAACAAGAAACCTATGAATGAGAGAAAATTTTTGTAATCTATCCATCTGACAAAGGGCTAATATCCAGAAACTACAAGAAACTTAAACTTACAATAAAAAAAAAAAATCAAAAAGTGGGGAAAGAATATGAACATATGAACAGACACTTCTCAAAAGAAGACATTTATGTGGCCAACAAACATATGAAAAAAAGCTCATCATCACTGGTCATTAAAGAAATGCAAAGCAAAACCATAGTGAGATACCATCTCACACCAGTTATTATGGCGATTATTAAAAAGTCAGGAGACAACAGATGCTAGTGACACCGTGGAGAAATAGGAACACTTTTACACTGTTGGTGGGAGTGTAAATTACTTCAGTCATTGTGGAAGACAGTGTGGCGATTCCTCAAGGAGCTAGAACCAGAAATACCATTTGACCCAGCAACCCCTTTACTGGGTATATACCCAAAGGGATATAAATCATTCTACTATAAAGACACATGCACACATATGTTTATTGCGGCACTGTTCACAATAGCAAAGACTTGGAACCAACCCAAATACCCATCAATGATAGGCTAGATAAAGAAAATGCAGCACATATATACCATGGAATACTATGCAGCCATAAAAAAGAATGAGTTCATGTTCTTTGCAGGGACATGAATGAAGCTGGAAGCCATCATTCTCAGCAAACTAGCACAGGAGCAGAAAACCAAATACTTCATGTTCTCATTCATAAGTGGGAGTTGAACAATGAGAATACATGGATACAGGGAGGGGAACTGGGGCCTGTCAGGGGTAGGAAGCAAGGGGAGGTAGAGCATTAGGACAAATACCTAATGCATGCGGGGCTTAAAACTTAGATGATGGGTTGATAGGTGCAGCAAATTACCATGGCATATGTATACCTATATAAGAAACCTGCACATTCTGCACATGTATTCCAGAACTTAAGAATTTTTTTTTTTTTTTTTTTTTTTTAGATGGAGTCTCGCTCTGTCACCCAGGCTGGAGTGCAATGGCGTGATCTCCACTCACTGCAACCCCCGCCTTTCAGGTTCAAGCTATTCTCCTGCCTCAGCCTCCTGAGTAGCTGGAATTATAGGCACGTACCACCTCATCAGGCTAATTTTTGTATTTTTAGTAGAGACAGGGTTTCACCATGTTGGTCAGGCTGGTCTCAAACTCTGGACCTCATGATCCACTCACCTCGCCCTCCCAAAATGCTGGGATTACAGGCGTGAACCACCACGCCAGGCCGGGTAAAGTAAAATTTTTTTTAAAAAAGTTTTATTTTGGGTTAAGGGGTACATGTGCAAGTTTTTTATATTGACAAACTCATGTTATAGGGGCTTGTGGTGCAAATTTTGTCACCCAGGTACTAAGTATAGTGCTCGATAGTTATTTTTTCTGATCCTCTTTCTCCTTCCACCTTCCAGCCTCAAGCAGGCCTAAGTATCTCTTGTTCCCCTTTTTGTTTCCATGTGTTCTCATTATTTAGCTTCCACTTATAAGTGAGAACATACAGTATTTGGTTTTCTGTTCCTGTATTAGTTTGCTAGGATAATAGCCTCCTGTTCCATTCATGCTCCCAGAAGGGATATAATATTTTTTTTTCTGCCTGCATAGTATTCCATGGTATATATGTACCACATTTTCTTTATCTAATCTGTCATTGATGGGCATTTACGTTGATTCCATGTCTTTGCTATTGTGAATAGTGCTGCAATGAACATATACATCCATATGTCTTTGTGGTAGAACAACTTCTATTCCTTTTATTTTACTATATTGATTTTCCTATATTTTGCCCAGTAATGAACAACTTTAAAATAGTAAGAACTATCTATCCTAAATCCACAGACAAAATCATACTAAACAGTCAAAAGCTGAATGTATTCCCTTTGAAAACCGGCACAAGATGAGGATGCCCTGTCTCACCACACCTGTCCATCGTAGTATTGGAAGTCCTGGCCAGAGAAATAAGGTAAGAGAAATAAGTAAATGGCATCCAAATAGGATGAGAGAAAGTCAAACTATGCCTATTTGCAGAAGACATGATTCTATATCTAGAAAACCCTATAGTCATGGCCTCAAAGCTTCTTAACCTGATAAACATCTTTAGCAAAGTTTCAGAATACAAAACCAATGCACAAAAATCACTAGCATTCCTATTCACAAACAGGCAAGCTGAGAGCCAAATCAAGAATGCAATTGCGTTTACAACTGCCACAAAAAGAATGATACAGCTAGCCAGTTAGGTGAAAGAGCTCTACAATGAGAATAACAAAACAATGCAGAAAGAAATCAGAGATCACACAAATAAATGGAAAAACATACCATGCTCATGAACAGGAAGAATCAATATCATTAAAATGATCATACTGCCTAAAACAATTTACAGATTCAATGCTATTCCTATCAAACTTCCAATAATATTCTTGAAAGAATTAGATAAAGCTATTATAAAATTCATATGGAATCAAAAAAGAGCCTGAATACCTAAGGCAATCCTAAGCAAAAATAACAGAACTGAAAGCATCACAGTACCCAACTTCAAAATATACTACAGGGTGGGGCCATGCGCCGTGGCTCACGCCTGTAATTTCAGCACTTTGGGAGGGCGGATCACGAGGTCAGGAGTTCGAGACCATCCTGACCAACAACATGGTGAAACCCCATCTCTACTAAATATACAAAATTTAGCCGGGCGTTGTGGCACGCGCCTGGATTCCAGCCTGGGCAATAGAGCGCGAAACTCCGTCAAAAAAAAAAAAAAAAGGCAGCCGGCAGGCAGGGGCTGGGACCCCAGGCCTGGAGTGCCTGAGGGTCCGGCTGCGATGACGGCAGCGGAGGTCCAGTGGGCTTGGTGCGTGAGTCCGTAGCGGCTCGGGGTCCGCTCGCGGGCTGTGGTGCAAGCAAGCGGCCCGGCTCCCCTCCTCCCCGGCTCACCTCCGCCGCTGTGATTGGCTGGAAGTTGGCGCTGGCCGGATGGAAATTCCAGTGACAGTCTCTAGATTCGCCTCCATCTGTACCATGGGCGCCAATGCTTCAACGCTAGAGAAAGAGATTGGTCCAGAACAGTTTCCGGTCAATGAGCATTATTTTGGATTAATCAATTTTGGGAATACCTGCTACTGCAATTCAGTTCTTCAAGCACTTTACTTTTGTTGTCCATTTCGGGAAAAAGTTCTTGTATGTGAGAGTCAACCCAGGAAAAAGGAGAGCCTTCTTACATGCTTAGCAGATCTCTTTCATAGCATAGCCACTCAGAAGAAAAAAGTTGGAGTAATACCTCCTAAGAAGTTCATCACAAGATTACGGAAAGAAAATGAGCTTTTTGACAACATCTTGCAACAAGATGTCCATGAATTCTTGAATTATCTGCTAAATACAATTGCTGATATTTTACAAGAAGAGAGAAAGCAGTAAAAACAAAATGGTCACTCACCTAATGATAATATTGATAATGAAAATAGTAACAACACACCAGACCCAACTTGGGTTCATGAGATTTTTCAGGAAACATTAACGAATGAAACCAGATGTCTTACTTGTGAAACTATAAGCAGTAAAGATGAAGATTTTTTTAGACCTTTCTGTTGACCTGGAACAAAATACATCAATTACTCACTGCCTAAGGGGTTTCGGCAACACAGAAACTCTGTGTAGTGAATACAAGTATTACTGTGAAGAGTGTCGCAGCAAACAGGAAGCACATAAACGGATGAAAGTTTAAAAACTACCTACACTTGAAGAGATTTAAATATATGGATCAATTTCATCGCTATACAAAACTCTCTTACCGGGTAGTTTTTCCTTTAGAACTTTGTCTATTTAACACTTCAGGTTATGCCACCAATCCAGACAGAATGTACGACCTTGTTGCTGTTGTGGTTCACTGTGGAAGTGGTCCCAAGCGAGGCCATTATATTGCAATAGTTGAGAGTCATGATTTTTGGTTGTTGTTTGATGACGACATTGTAGAAAAAATAGTTGCGCAAGCTATTGAAGAATTCTTCGGGTTGACATCAGATACTCAAAGAACTCTGAGTCTGGTTACATCCTTTCCTATCAGTCTCAGGACTGAGGCGGAACGGTGATGAAGAGATACTTTCTGCCTCATTTCTTCTCTGGTTATGTTGGAAAGGGTCAAGCACTGATTTTTCAAGAAAAGAGAAATGCAGGAAACTCAGGATGCAGTAGCACACTTTGCACATGATAAAGCAAAGACGATCGATTGACAAGCCCTTCCAATTATGGTAGTTGATTTATTTGCTCAGGTATCATGCTGTCTGCACAGTTCCATACAACAAGGAGGTAAAATCAGAGATACCAGCTCCTCTTGTAAAACAGCCTTCCAGTCATTGACACATATTTTCTCTTTATTAATTGCACCAATAATGTTTTGAATTCCTTGGGGGTGCAGTAGAAAGAATCGGAATCTGTGCTGTATTGATAAGGAGATGATGTTGAACACACTGCATAAATTTGCCTGGTTCAGTATGTATAGAAGCATATTCAGTGGTCTTTTCAAGAGGAAACCAGAAATACTTTTGGGTCTAGCACTTCCAGTTGCCTTCCTGATATGAAAACTAACATGCTGGATAATCCAGTGTCGGGAAGACAAAGATGTTTTGCTTCTCTGAAGAAGCTTATAATAATGTACAGTATATGTATATGTAGGGAGCAATTGGTCAAAAGTGGCTTTTTGTTTCCCCAAGGGGAAAGGCTGGCTTTGTAATTATAACTTATTCCTTATTTATTTTACTTAAAACTGGTAGAGTCTAAGTATTCTATGAAGTGTTCATGATTCTGTCAGTAAATTTGAGCATATTTTTATTAGTTAATGTCAGTTTGACTGGTCCTTTTGTTTGTTTCTATTTTTAAGGTAAATGTTAAATTATATCTGAAATCAGTAAGATACCTTGCAAAATACTGCAATGAGAGGAGGTAAATATCCTTTTTCAGGAGGAAGTGATAGCTCTGGCTAAGTATTTGTCCTTTTATTATGGTCTCTAAATCAGTTATTTTCCTCAGCTTTAATTTAATAAAGTCAAAAAACTGTATAAACATTTCCTGTAGTTGTTGGAATAATTAAAAATCCTGGTGCAGTAGTGGTATGCCAATCTTTAGAATTCTTAAATATTCGAATGTTTCAAGTTGAGGTCATGCTTGGGAAAATCATGCCATAGCATTTATGTTATTTTTGGATGTAATTTTTACCCTGGAAAGAAGTAATAATGTTTGTCATAACCCTAGTAGCCTGGATAGTGAGCTAAACAAACCCTTTGAAGATTACATTTTAATCAATAAACTAGGAATACAAAAAACGGGTTATTCCTCCCCTTCCCCCCATCTTTACAAATCTTACTGGAAGGGGGTTCAGAGATTAAAATTTGTGTTTGCTAAGACTTCATTCTGTTGGGGGTTTTAAGAAATAATATATGTAACGTAAAATGTATGTAAACCACTGCAGTTTTTTGGACATTTTTCCATGCATCAGTAAGTTGTCTGACAGTAGCCAAATGTAACCTGCAGAAAGTTATTGAAAGTTACATTCAGAATAATAGCAATCAGGCCTTGGATGTACTTTATTAAACTCTTTTCAGGCAGTAAATTAAAAAAAAAAAAATCTGTCATTTTCTTTTTTCTTTTTTCGTGGGGGAGGGGGTAGGGAATCTGGTTCTGTTGCCCAGGCTGGAGTGCAGTGGCGCCATCGCGGCTCACTGCAAGCTCCACCTCCAGGGTTCACGCCGTTCTCCTGCCTCAGCCTCCTGAGTAGCTGGACTACAGGCGCCCGCCACCACGCCCGGCTAATTTTTTGTATTTTTTAGTAGAGACGGGATTTCACCGTGTTAGCCAGGATGGTCTTGATCTCCTGACCTCGTGATCCACCCACCTCGGCCTCCCAAAGTGCTAGGATTACAGGCATGAGCCTATGCGCCCGGCCCAAAATCGGTCATTTTTAAAGTTATTTTGCTAAAACTGTTGACTATGGAAAACAAACAACAAAAATGAATGTTTTTAGTCTGCTGCTATTATTAACATTTATTATCTGTATCTTTTGGCTCAGGAAATGACTTCGCCTATTTGTTCCATAAGCAGATCTTTAACAGGGTCACTTAGGTAATTGGACTGCTTAAACAGATGTGCTGGGAGAAAATCATAATATTTAGCATTTGTACTAAATATGAAAAGTATTTTGACAAGTTTCTTTTTAAGATAGTTTCTAAAGCCTTACCCTGGCTAGAGATGTTTTTTACAAATTACATATAGCCTGCCCGATCTACCAACATGCCACAGAGAATCACAATCAACAATGTGGGGAAAGTCAGAGCAATGGAAGTGGATGCGCACTTTTTATTTTGAGGGCTTAAACCAAATCATCTTGGACTTAAAGCTGTATTTCTGCAGCTTTCAGTACGGAGAAAAAGAGGAAAGTGAAACTGTGTCAGTTTTAACATTAGCTATATCACAACATGTTTAAGAAAGATAGATGAAGTCATTTGCATAAAGGTACAGCATTGAAATACTATGTTGTGTTTGTTTTTACATTGTTGCATTAAAAAAAAATACAGTAAAAGCCAAGTTAAATTTCATATTAAAGCAAGTTCTAGTATGTGTATTGAGTTCCTGGTAGTGACATACTTTGTTCAAATCTACAGCATACTTCGCAGTATGATTTGTCAGGGAAGGGACTGTGGGGTGACAGTTTTACATTCACTTTTTCTTCTTAATGCAACTGGATCTAAGTAAATGTTTTGAAGCTTATCAGAAACTCAATATACTTTTAAAACATATAGGGTCAGGGTTGGGGGAAAAAATACAGGTATAGTAAGTAAGAAAAGTGACCCATGAAGAAAGCATTGTGAGGTTGTATGTTGGTTGACTGTGATTAAAATGCAGGGCTGGTGTAAGTTGTAAATGGTGACTGATTGCTATGTAACTATGTACATGAATGTTGGGATGACTGTCCCATATTTTCTATATTGGAATAAAAATTTCTATAAATTATTGTAACTAAAAGTAAATATCCTAAATTAAATCCCACTTCTTAAGTCACATGGTTTCTGTCTTGGGAATTTTACCTTTAAAAGATTATTTAAGACAGGAACCAAGAGGTTTGGGAACAGGGAAAGAAGAAAATGTTGTATTATGTCGCCTCTAACCATCAGTATAGGGTTTTTTCTTTCCTTGATGGCAGAAGAAATACCTCATTTTCATAACATAACTACTCTTGATACTTTCTTTTAAAACACTTTTTATTAAAGATTCTATCATGAAGTATTTGGCTGGGAGCTGGGAGGCTAAAGCCCTCATCTCCTGGCTCTTCAGTGAATTTAACTGTGTGACCTTGGGCAAGTCACTTAACCTCTCTGTGTTTCAGTCTCCCCATCTTGTAAAATGAGAGTGATACTTATCACTCTCATTAATTAGAGATTAATTAGAGATAATGTCTGTAAAGCATTTAAGGTTCTTGAAGAAGGCGCTATGTAAATACAAAATAATATCTACTAAAGTTGGTTTATTTGTGAAAAAAATATATATATACACACACATATTCATACACACACTACAGGGCTACAGTAGCCAAAACAGTGTGGCGCTGGTATAAAAACAGACACATAGGCTAATGGAACAGAATATGGAACCCAGAAATAAGGCTGTCCACCTAAAATTACCTGATTTTTGACAAAGTGACAAAAATCAGCAATGGAGAAAAGACTCCCTCCTATTCAATAGATGCTGTTGGGATAACTGGCTAGCCACGTGCAGAAGATTTAAACTGCACCCATTTTTTACTTCACATACAAAAATCAACTCAAGGCGGAATAAAGACTTAAACCAACGCTATAAAAACCCTAGAGGACAACCTAGGAAAATACCATCCTAGACATAGAAACTGGCAAAGATTTCATGGCAAAGATGCCAAAAGCAATCATAGTAAAAGCAAAAATTTACAAATAGGATATATTTAAAAGTAAGAGCTTCACCATAGCCAAAGAAACTATCAACAGAGTACACAGACAACCTATGGAACGGGAGAAAATATTTGCAAGCTATGCATTTGACAAAGGTCTAATATATAATATCTGTAAGGACCTTAAACAAGTTTACAAGCAAAATACCAAGAGCCCCATTAAAAAGTGGGCAAAGGACATGAGCACACTTCTCAAAAGAAGACATACCTGTGGCCAACAAGCATATGAAAAAAATTCAATGATCACTGAGCATTAGAGAAATGCAAATCAAAGCCTCAGTGAGATACCATCTCATACCTGTCAGAATGGCTATTATTAGAAGTTGCAAAGTAACAGATGTTGGAGAAGTTGTGCAGAAAGGGAATCTTTATACACTGTTGATGGGAGTGGAAGTTAGTTTAACCATCGTGAAAAGCAGTGTGGCAATTTCTCAAAGAGCTAAATAAAGGTTTTCAATAGGCATTTGTAGTAAGATATTTCATGTTCTGTATAAGTCTTTCACAGTTCATATTCTTGGTAAGACCTCATTAGTAAAATCTCCAGAAATTTCACTACATGTAGTCTCCCTAAACATAAGGTTGTTTAATAACCTGAGTCATTAAGACAGTAGCATAGCCAGAACTCTTAAGTCCCTGCTTTTCTGGAAGCCAATTTAGGTAGTTATATATTTCAATCAGAGAGTGAATCATGCATTAGCCTTAAGATTTTATTCAGAATTTTATAGGTACGTGTATCATTGTTTGAATTATAATCCATTGAGATGGCTGAATGTCTCACTAATGGAACAATGTTTCCTCTCATAATTTATATTTGAATGTTTTAATACAAATGAAAATATTCTTATTTTTCTGTAGTACTTTATTATCCTAAAATTTCAAAAATACCAAAATCAAATATAAATATGATTGAAAAATTAGTTCATAAGTCTGTTCTTATCATTTTTTGTAAGAATTTATTTTACATAAGCTAGCTTTGCTTCACATTATATTTTATGGAATTTTAATTAATGGTTTAGAATAACAATCAGCATGGTTAGAAGTTTTGCTAATATTTTTATTTGGTCCATAAAACATGAAACTAATGACGGTTTCTCTTGTTTCAAATGAATGTGTCAGTGCTGAAAAAATTTTGATGTGCTACTCATATGAGCTCACTCATAGAATCTGAGAGAAAAATACCACAATTCAAATGTTATTTTATCTTGAAACCAACTCATTTCTGAGGACATATTTACTGACTATTTGGCCGTATGCACTTTTTTTCAAAAGGAAGTGTGTGTTTGTTTATGTGTATGTGTATGTATGTGTGCATGCACACTCAGGTACACCTATACATTCATTAATATGGAAAACAGTTAAAGCTTTAAAGTAAGGTTTCTGGTCTTTGTCTTTATTTCATTCATGACATTTCAAAGAAAGCTGTACTAATTGGCTGCCATTGGGTCAGATTCCCACAGCTGGCTTAATTTTAAAATAGAGAATCTACCACAGCATATATAGCAATAATTTCATAATTTTAAATTGAATCAAGATTTTTAAATTTTATAATGAAATATATGCATGTAAGGTATCTGAGAACATATTTACTCAGATAATTTATTTTTTCTTTATATTTATAATTGTAAATATAATTCTACTGTACAAATTATTAAGTAATTTTAAAAGCTCCTTACTGGAAGAAGATTATTGTAAAGGGGAAAAAATCATACTTTAATTAGAAATTTTAAAGATTTCCTTATAATTTCTAAATGTTAGTGCATCTTAATGTAGAAATAATTTCATTTTTAATTGAATAAAAATAATTTTCCCATAAAATTACATATATGTGTCTTTCCTTCAGAAGACTATAAAATTTAAATATCATATTGATTAATTTTGTATAATAAAATTAATCAATATAATTGATATCCCGAGTGCAGTTGAAATTATTACATAATTAATGTATGATGACATTTTTAAAAATTATAGTCTGAGAGCTGTAGTGTGGAGGAGGGGAATGAGGAGTGAAAGTTTTTTGGATTTCTTTTTGTAGTGATGAAAATATTTCAAAATTTGATTATGGTGATGGTTGAACAGCTCTTCAAACACACAAACACTGAATTGTACATTTTAGATTGGTGAATTATATAATATATAAAATATTTATCAATAAAGCCCTTAAAAATAAAATGGTAGTACTATTATCTTTGGACTACCCAGAGAGGCAAAGGAACCCAATGGCCTAATTAGCTGTCTTTTGGAAAGGAAAATAAACAAAAAAAAAAATAGGAACAAATAATGTTATACCTCAAGTATCCTTTATCACAATGATAATTTCAGAACAGATTCAACTTCTGTCTTACAATGTGTGTGTGTGGGTGTGTGTGTGTGTGTGTGTAGGTCAGTTGAGTCATAAGTTATTCTCAAACTTATAAGTTAAGCAATATTACAAAATGTAGTTATCATTTAATGTTTTGCATTCAATGTGGCATGTTATATTTTATATTTTATTAGTGAAGTGATCCTCACAACAGTGCTATAAAGGAGGCATTTTCAATGTGTCTACTTTACAGATAAAACAACTGAGTCAGAGAGATTATGTGCTTTATTCAAGGTTATAGTTTTAGCATGAGGCAGGGCTATAATTTGAACCCAAAATGTCTAACATGAGAGTTTACCTCCCTAAATTCTGAAGAAAATTTCTAGAATGAAGAAAGCACCCAAAGTGGAAATCAATACATGTTTAAACATATATGATTTGTTTGTGAGAATGTGATGGGCAATTTCTCGTAATTCTGAAGGTTAAAAAGCATGCATAACCAATGAATCAATTCATAATTGTAAAACTCAGTTTCATATATTGTATTCATATATTATAAAACTCACTTTAAAAAGTAATTAAGGTATCTATTATCAAACATAAAGTACAATAATACTAAGTAATATCCCATAATGATGGGCCATATGGTGAGATATTATAAAAAACTATAACATTGGGCTAGGCATGGTAGCTCACACCTGTAATTCTAGCACTTTGGGAGGTCAAGGTGGGCAGATTACTTGAGGTCAAGAATTCGAGACCAGCCTGGCCAACACGATGAAATTCCATCTCTACTAAAAATAGAAAAATTATCCAGGCATGGTGGTGCATGTCTGTAATCCCAGCTACTCAGGAGGCTGAGGCAGGAGAATTTATTGAACCCATGAGGCGGAGGTTACAGTGAGCCAAGATCGCGTCACAGAACTCCAGCCTGGATGACAAAGTGAGAGTCTGTCTTAAAAAATAAAAGAAAAAAAGTTATAACACCTATTAATTATCTTCAACACTTAAAATATATCTTTTGTGATACCTCTAACAGCTCAAGCATCACATAAAATAATGCAGAAGGTCAAAGCATTGTCATGTTCAGTTATTTCAGCAGCTAGTCATATATGACAGTAGGAATCTATTCTTTGAATAAATACATTGAGACAGTTGTATAGAATGATATCAAACATATAACTGAAAATTACAATTGAAATTGATGGTTTAAACCGTAATTGCACCATCCAATGAATTTTGTATATTTGTTATTTATGCTTGATAACTTGAATTGACTAATTGTTTCATAGATTACCCACTGCTAATTCACCACTTCCAAAACACAAACATCCCTTTGAGTACTTCTGTACTTGATCACACAAACAGAAAAGAGAAAGCACAGAAGGTTTTGATTCTGTCCACTGTGCTAAAAGCAGTATTCATTATGCACTTAGTGCTATAGTCTGAATGTTTCCTTCAAAATCCGTGTTGAAATTTAATTGCAGTTGAGATTATATTAAGAGATGAGAATATTAAGAATGGGTTGCTGCCATATGCCATAGGAATGAGTTAATTATCCCGGGAGTGGGTTCCTGATCAAAAGCATGAGTTATACCCTCTTTCTCTCTATCTGATGTACTCGCTTGCCCTTCTGTCTTCTGCCATGGGTTGCTGCATCATAAAGGCCTTCACTAGAAGCCAGCACTTAGCATTCTCAGCCTTCAAAACCCTGAGGCATATAAACTTCAGTTTTTTAAATTAATTACCCAGTCTCTGGTACTCTGTATGGCAACACAAAATAAACTAGGACATTTAACTTAGTGATTGACTCTTCACTATAATTTTATTTGAACCTTTTTTGTATCAAGTGAGTAAAAACAGCATGATATATACTCAAAAAGTAGAAAGTAAATGAATATTTTAAAATAAATTATGCATTCAATCTCAAGCTGCTTTATCTGAATTACTGAAATTACTTTTCCTCTCATAGCAAGTTTTTATTAAAAATCTCTAAAGCATTCAGAGGCACAAATATATTACAGAAATTTACCTTCTGATATGGTTTGGATCTGTGTTCCTGTCCAAATCTTGTGTTGAATTGTAGGGCCTGGTGGGAGGTAACTGGATCACCAGAGTGGTTTCTCATGGTTTAGAGCATCCTCTTTGGAGCTTTGAGTTCTTACAAAATATGGTTGTTTAAAACTATGTAATACCTCCCCCTCCCTCTCTTGGTCCTACTACTGCATTGTAAGTCGCCTGCTTCCACTTTGCCTTCTGCCATGAGTAAAAGTTCCCTGAAGCCTCCCCAGAAGCAGATGATGCCATGCTTCCTGTACAGCTTATGGAACCATGAGCCAATTAAATCTCTTTTCTTATAAATGACCCAGTCTCAGGTATTTATAGCAGTGCAAGAATGGAGTAATACACCTTCCTTATGCTAAAGAAAATGCTTCACTATGTAAAGGGTTATATACACACACACACACACACAAATGTATGCAGAAGCAGAGACTAACTGGAGTCAGTTCTTAAAAGTTTCTAGGAATTCTGATACCAAACATAAATTTCACTGACAAAGAAGAAAGAAAAGAAAAGGAAACATATAGTGTGTTGATTTATTCCAACCCAGCTACTTATATATACCAGGTACAAGTACTCTTCATTTGAAAAAATAGATATTATTTTTAATGTTATTTGAAAAAAATAATAAATTAAAATAAATATGTGTGCATATTACACCAGATTATATTATATGAGCATTAGGGTATATTACTTCTCCTCCATGACTTTTGTTTTCCCAAAGGCAAAAGATTGACAGATCAGCCATGCTACTAGTTTAATAAATTTAGGTAAACGAATTAACTGTCCTATATTATAGTAAAAATAGAGGAAACAATAAAGTGTTTGGTGGCTAGAATAATCTTTTACAAACAGCTAGAATGGTAGTTCTACTAGAATATTATCAGTACTCTTTAGTAGACAAATTTTTTTTTACATATCATTGTAGGAATCAGGGCAATTTGAAATTAACTGTAACTAAAATCTTCTCATTACTCTGCAGAAGTGTTTGTCAAAGTAAGAGCCTGAATTCACATTCTAAGCACTTCCTATATCACTTAGGATGCAGCAAGTCACAAAAGATTATTGTTGTCTAACATCAATAATAAGCCAGGTAAGTTACAAAGGCATAGTTTCTCTTTTTAAAAAAGTTTTAAATCTGAGAATAAAAAGAAAATTAAATCAACTAAAATGCGGAATATGAGAAGCCCTTTATAGGAGAGAAGAGGCTCATGTTTACTTTTTTCCACTGTAGAGTGCTGTAAGAAGAGGAATCTACTATAGATAATTGTTAATAGAAACCATTCAAATATTGAACAGACCTTTGATAGCATGTATAAGCTGGTTTATTGAATTGGGATCTGCAAACACCCCAGCAATTTAAAAAGTATGTACAGTGCTTTCAACACTTTCCCATGGGCCCTCAAAGAATCTTGAGGGATAATATGCTAAAAGTTGCAGGCAGAAGAAAGAACTGAGAGATAGAGACCCCCAGAGATATAACTACCCTACTTCACTCCATAAACAAAAATAAATTCAAGACAAATAATAGAACAAAACATTAAATCTAGATTCATACGACTTCCAGGAGAAAATATAGAAAAAAAATCTGCACACTGGGTTACTCAAAGACTTTCTAGTCAGGTCACAAGTAGTAACCATAAGGACAAAAAAATTATAAATGAGACAATCAAACTTTTAGTTATGCTAATCAAAAGAAAGCATAACAAGGATAAATATGTAAGCCTCTATCTGTGAAAAATATTTGCCATACGTATATCTGATATAAGATCCTTAACCAAGCTTATGTCCACTTGAAGACAAGTATGATCCTTTTTTCATACTTGTCTTCAAGTATGGGCAGTTGGGCAGATCATGAGGTCAGGAGATCAAGACCATCCTGGCCGAGTTGGGCAGATCATGAGGTCAGGAGATCAAGACCATCCTGGCCAACATGATGAAACCCCATCTCTACTAAAACTACAAAAACTAGCTGGGTGTGGTAGCCAGCACCTGTAATCCCAGCTACTCAGGAAGCTGAGGCAGCATAATGGCTTGAACCCGGGAGGTGGAGATTGCACTGAGCCGAGATCACGCCACTGCACTCCAGCCTGGCGACAGAGCAAGACTCCATCTCAAAACAAAAAAAAAAAAAGCTAAAAATGGGAAATAATACAAATGCCCATCAACACACGGATGGATTAAAATTTGTGATACATTTATACAATGAAATCTTACTCAACAATAAAAAGAAAACAAATTATCGTATGTAAAAATATAGAGAATCTGAAATCATTAAATTGAATACAAGAAGCCAAACACAATTAAGTACATACTGTACAAGTTCATTTGTATGAATACACAAAACCACATTATGTTAATAGAAATCAACAGTTATTAGTTATGGGTTTCAGTGTCTCCCCAGATGAGGAATCTTTCAGGCATGTTGTGAATGTTCTATGTCTAGTTTTGGTTGGTAGTTAGATGTGTGTATATAATTGTCAAAGCACATCAAACAGCACTCAAGATTTTTTATTTTCTTGTATGTTCATTTTATCTCAATAAAAATGCTACAAGAATTTTAACCATTTTTTTCTAGTTACAGTGCTGATTCATAGATCCTACAGCAGACCTATTGAAACTGGAATTCCAGGCTTGAGGCCCTAGAATATGCAATATTAACCAGCATACTAGGCAATTCTAATACACATTAAAATCCTAAACCCTTATCTATAATATTCAAATTTTGGACTTTTACTACTGCATTTGCAAATTGTATTACTTCACTGTGGATGCATAACTGATTTGTAGACCTTTAAATAATGGTGTATACTTAGAGAATCTTTTTATCTCTTATTGATTCTGACATTTTTCTTGTCCTCTGGATTTAAACAATTTTATTATGATATACCTTGGTGAGATGTGCTTCTTGCTTTTTGTGCTAATTAGGATTCATTGAGCTGTGGGTTTATAATTTTCAAGTTTGGAAAATTGCTAGCCATTATATCTCTAAATATATTTCCGTTTGTTCCATCTCATCTATTCCGATGACTTGAGCTGCACATGTATTAGGCAATTTGAAGTTGTTTTGCTGTTCATTGACACTCTGCTAACTTTATTCGTCTTTCATTTTTCTGTGATTTATTTTGCATAGCTTTCTTATTGCTTTCTTCAAGTGTACAAATTCTTTCTATGTGCAAAATCTGGTCTGCCATTTATCCCATCCAGTGAATTTTATCTCAGGCATTCTTATCTTCATCTCTGGAAGTTAGATCCAAATCATTTTTTACAACTCCCAATTCTCTACTTAATATGCTTTAATGTTTTGTCTAGCTTCTTAAACATAATCAATACTGTTATAATAATTATTGTCATGTCATGTTTATTAATCAATGTACTTCTGTATCTGTTCTGACTAATTGATTTTCCCTCAGTATTATTTTGTATTTTTCTGTTATTTTGCATGCTTGGTAAATTTGAATTGCTTATAACACATTGTGAATTTAAATTGTGGATGCTAAATATTTTGTTAACCTATACATTTTTTGGATATTTGTTATTGGTCATGGTTTAGTTACTTAGAAATAGTTTGATATTTTTTGGTTTTGCTATTAAGTTTTGTTTGAAGATACTGAAACATAGTTTATTCTAGGACTAAATTTTTCAACTAGTTATGCGAAATGTTACTTTAGTAACATTTCGTACTTTATTGGTGCCCCATCAATTGTACAGTTCACTGCTTTGATTGTTGGAAACAGGCACTCTTCTTTTTTTTTTTTTTTTTTTTTTTTTTTTGAGGCGGAGTCTCGCTCTGTCGCCCAGACTGGAGTGCAGTGGCGCAATCTCGGCTCACTGCAAGCTCCGCCTCCCGGGTTCACGCCATTCTCCTGCCTCAGCCTCCTGAGTAGCTGGGACTACAGGCGCCCGCCACCTCGCCCGGCTAGTTTTTTTTTTTTTTTTTGTATTTTTAGTAGAGACGGGGTTTCACCATGTTAGCCAGGATGGTCTCGATCTCCTGACCATCCGTCAGGATCCGTGATCTCGGCCGTGATCCGCCCGTCTCGGCCTCCCAAAGTGCTGGGATTACAGGCTTGAGCCACCGCGCCCGGCCGGAAACAGGCACTCTTCTTAGCTCAGTGTGAGTTCTTGGTATTGTATTCTCTGACTCCTTTGGGTAATTCTTTCCCTAAACTGGTAATTTCCTCACATACTTGTGCTGATCAGTACTCAGTTGAATATTAGAGATTTCCGAAGTTCTGTTTGCACAAATACTTTGTAATATAAATGCCAGCTGCTTTTTCATCCCTAGAGTGGCAGCTCCTTCTGAATACAAGGAAACTGCAGGGCTTAACCTGAGTTAATGCTCTCAGTCATACAGCCCAGAAATCTACTTTTTGGACTACAATGACTCATGTATTTCACTTTTTGATATTTTTCTATTAGTCCCTGATGTTCTGTTCCTTTTTTGGTTTTGTTTTCTATCTTCCAGACTGATTAATCCCTAATGATTTATGTTCAAATTCATCCACTCTATCATCTCTATTCTGCTACTGAGTCCATCCTGTACATTTTTTAAATTTCAGAAAAGTATTTTCCAGTTCTAAATTTTTCAATTGCTTCACAGCATATATGTGTGTGTGTATAAACACATACATATGTATATTTGTAAGATTCACCTTCCATCGCTCTCAAGTGCGTTTACTTTTTACCTTACGGAGAATGATTATAAATTAACTAATTTAAAGTATTTTTCTAATAATTCCATTATTTAAAAATCTCTTTCTTTCATGAAAAAAATGCACATTCCTTGTTACTCCTTGCATTTTTCTTTTGGCTGTTTCTAAAAGGACATAGAATCTAATATAATGCAGAATTTAAGCCAAATATATCTGAAATAAATGGGCATGAAGAGGGTTTTTCTTTTTTTTTTAAGTTTTAACTTTTAGATTCAGGGGGAACATGTGCAGGTCTGTTACATGAGTATGTTGCATGATGTTAAGGTTAGGGGTGTGAATTGTCCTGTCATCCAGGTAGTAAGCATAGTACCCAATATGTGTTTTTTCCCCCTTTGCCCTTTGCTCTTCCTTCCCACTCTGGTGTTCTTAAGTGTCTATTGTTTCCATCCCTTTGCCTATCTATACCCAACGTTTAGCTCCCACTTTTAAATGAGAACATTCAGTATTTGATTTTCTTTTTCTGTATGATTTGCTTAGGATAATGGCCTCCAGCTGCATCCATGTTTCTGCAAAGAACATGATTTCATTCTCTTTTATGGCTCCATAGCATTCCATTGTAATTACATACCATCTTTTCTTTATCCAGTCCACCATTGATAGGCACCTAAGTTGATTCCATGTCTTTGTTATTTTGAATAGTGCTGCAGTGAACATGTAAGTACATGTTTCTTTTTGGTAGAATAATGTATTTACCTTTGGATATATACCCAGTAATAGGATTACTGGGTTGAATGGTAGTTCTATTTTAATTCTTTGAGAAATCTCCAAACTGCTTTCCACAGTAACCGAACTAATTTACATACCCACAGTATATAAGTGTTCCCTTTTCTCCACAGTCTCTCCAGCATCTGCTGTTTTTTGACTTTTTAGTAATAGCAATTCTGACTGGTGTGAGGTGGTACCTCATTATGGTTTAAATTTGCATTTTTTGATGTTTAGTGATGTTGAACATTTTTCATGTTTTTTGGTCACTTGTATGTTATTTGGATATCTTGTAGATATCATCCTTTGAGGGTATTTTCCTGTGAAAATGTGTCACATTTCTTTCCATGTGAAATTAATTTTAAATTATACCCTGAACATTTAAATATCATGATGTGTATATTCTGGGTCCTGTTGTACTCCTCTGGAAGGAGAAAGTTGCTTTAATTTTTAGCAGGCAATTCAAACATTTAGGCTCAAACTACAAATTCTGCCTCATCTTCCAAGGGTAGTGGTACTAATCTCAGTTTAATTTTTGAAGTCTCTACTATGCTGAATTTTGTCATTCCTGTGCAAACATGATGCAAGGGTGACCTCTAGACTTATTGAATTAATCGCATCCATTTTTCAGATTTTCGCTTCCTACGTGTTTTCCCACATTCTTCAGTTTATATGGAACCCCTTTCCAATAATTCCAAGTTCTTCAGTACAGAAAAGTGTGAATTCTATTAGAGATTTAGCCATTTATGTTTCTTCTCTGTTTTATGGTTCTGTAATTGGGTCACCCTTGGGATAAAAGTGAGAGAGAAAAGAACAAAATGATAATATCCCCCATGCAGGACACATCTTTAAGATTTGACTCTGATCTAAAGCATTACCTTTATGTACTTTTAAGAGTGCTCATATAGATTCCTTTTGTATTTTGTTAAGAATTGTCTGTTGTACTCAGCAGAAGAGATCTGCTGTGGTAGCCTTATACTGCCATAGTGATACTAGAACCCAAAGCTATGCCATTTTAGGACCTCAGCCCACTATTTTGACTCAGGAATGAAACTTCAGAAACCAACTCCAGAAAAAACTCGATGTAAGTGCGCAATTTTTCATATGTTGGTAAATGTACTTCAAAAAATTCATATTACATTTTTAAAATCAATTAACCTCTATTACTTTTCTTTAGCTTTACTATGTAATCATTTTATGAAAGGCAGGGAATAGATTTATACAAGTTAATAACATCATTCAAGTACATAAATGCAAATGCATGATTAATTCTCAAATTTATCATAAGTGTTATAAATTCTATAACTTTATACTCTGGGTGTTGGCTACTAGCTAACTTTCTTTTGTGCTATATTTGAGCAGAGCTCAATGTTAATATATTCAGGCTTTTAAAGAGAAGTTATGTATTTGTCTGTATTGGAGATACAATTAAGATTCTTCAAAGTAACAAACAATATTTTGATAAATCCTAGTAGACTAAGTTACCAATGTTGACAAAATATCACTCTATAGTTTTCTAGAAAGATATGCCATTAATTTGTCCAGTTAATCCAAAATTTTATTCTTGCTAATTTATGATCACAATTTTGACAAGTGGCATCCACAAATACTATATTATTACTTATAACAGTGAATAAGTTATTCACATATTAACTCATAGGAAAATTCTATATTTGATTTTGCATCTAAATATGACACAATGTAAAAAGGTTCTTTCCTTATCTCAAATCATCATTGTATTTTTATTTTTGAGAGAATATTGAGATAACCTTTCTTAAGATATGTATATACATTTTCTATACATTAACTTTTTTAAAGTTTTGTTAAATATTGTTCATATTTATATATTTTACATTTTACATATATTTGTAATCTACTTGTAAATGACTTTTACAGCACAACTATTTCCATGGACTATTTTTACAGCTGACACTTCTGAAGATTCAAATAAGGTGTTGAATTAATAGTTTATACTATATTGATCAATGATTGCTTCCCTGTTATTCATCAGTCTATGCATTGAATATTTGTTGACCACCAATATATATCAGCATTTGTATATTGTGTTAAGATACAGAGAATTATCACAGTTTTGGCAATAACTGGAATGACTTATATAAGCAGTTCGAAGTTTACCTTCTTTACAATAAATTACTTTATCTGCCAGGGCAATCTTACCATCAGCAACCCAAATTTGTATACTTAATATGTGACTTATATTTTGATGACCTACCATATAATAGAGGGTCTGTAGGTTTATTCAGAATAATAATTTTTTAAATAATAAAAATAAAAATAAAATCCACTAATGACATCTTTTAATATTTATATTGATTGCATTATTTTAAAGTTTAAGTGAAGATAAAGTGAATAAGAGGACATACATTTTTATTGAGACTATCCACTGTGCCAGTTACTGGGCTATGCTATTTACAAATGATTGAATCTTACAAAACATTCTCAGGACAGAATTTAACTGAATTTTCAGAATTTTACAAAGCGCCCTCAGAATAGAAATTGTTTACCAATTTTAGAGGTAGAAAATTGTCAGGAGACAATTCTCCATGGATATGTCATGATACTGTTGATATGACTTGGATCTGTGTCCCGACTCAAATCTCATCTCAAATTGTAATCCCCATGTGTTGAGGGAGGAACCTGGTGGGAGGTGACTGGATCATGGGGGCAGTTTACCCCATGCTGTTCTTGTGATAGTGAGTTCTTGTGAGATCCAATGGTCTAAAAGTGTTTGGAAGTTCTCTCTCTCTCTCTCTCTCTCTCTCTCTCTCTCTCTGTCTCTGTCTCTCTCCCCTGCTGCCATGTAAGGCATGTCTTACTTCCCCTTTCCTTTCCACCATGATTGTGAGATTTCTGAGGCCTCCACAGCCATGTGGAACTGTGATTCAATTAAACCTCTTTCCGTTATAAACTACCCACTCTCACGTAGTTCTTTACAGCAATGTGAAAACAGACTAATATAGAAAGTTGGTACTGAGGCAAGTGGGGCATTAATATAAAGTTATCTGAAAATGTGAAAGAGACTTTTTAACTGGGTAACAGGCAGAGGTTGGGACAGTTTGTATGGCTCAGAAGAAAACAGGAAGATTTGGAAAAGTTTAGAACTTCCTAGATTCTGGTTGAATGGTTTTGACTAACATGTGTTAATGATATGGACAATTAAGTCCAGGCTGCGATGGTCTCAGATGGAGATGAGGAATTTATTGGGAACTACAGTAAAGGTCACTCATGCTGTGCTTTAGCAAAGAGACTAGTGGCATTTTGTCTCTAACCTAGAGATCTGTGGAACTTTGAATTTGAGAGAGATGATTTAGGGTATCTGGCAGAAGACACTTCTAAGCAGCAAGGCATTCAAGATGTGACCTGGCGTTTTATGAACACATACAGTCATATGCACTCACAATGAGATGGCCTGAAATTGGAACTTATCTTTAAAAGGGAAGTACAGTATAAAATTTTGGAAAATTTGCAGCCTGTCCATGTGGTATAAAAGGAAAAGCCATTTTCTGGGGAGAAATTCAAACCACCAATGCAGAAATTAGCATAAGTAAAGAGGAGTCGAATATTAATAGCCAAGACAATGGGAAAAATGTCTCCAGGGTGTTTTAGAGGTCTTCACTGCATCCCCCTCCCCCCCTCACCGCGACCCATCACAGGCCCAGAAACCTAGGAGGAAAAAAATGGTTTCTTGGGCTGCATTCAGGGCCACACTGTTCTGAGTAGTCTTGGGAAATGGTGCTCTGCATCCCAGTAGCTTCAGCTCCAGCTGTGGCTAAAAGGGGCCAAGGTACAGCTTGGGCCATTACTTCAGAGAGTACCTGCAGTCCCTAAACCTTGGTGGCTTACACATGGTGTTAAGCCTGTGCGTGCAAAGAAGACAAGAATTGAGGTTTGGGAATCTTCATCTAGATTTCAGAGAAATCTAGGGCCATCATCCTCCAGTTCCCAGAATGGTAGATCTACCAATAGCTTGCACTATGGACCTTGAAAAGCTGCAGGTACTCAAAACCAGCCTGTGAAAGGAGCCAAAGGGGCTGCACCCTGCAGAGCCACAGGGGTGGAGCTGTCCAAGGTTATGGGGAGGACACTCCTTGCGTCCTTGTGCCTTTGATGTAAGACATGAACTCAAAAGAGATTATTTTGAAGCTTTAAGATTTAGTGATTGTCCTGCAGGATTTCAGACTTACATGGAGCCTGTAGGCCCTTTGTTTTAGCCAATTTCTCCCTTTTGGAATGGGAGCATTTACACAATGCCTGTACCCCCCATTGTATCTTGGAAGTAACCAACTTGTTTTTATTTTACAGACTCATAGGCAGAAGGAACTTGTCTTGTTTCAGATGAGACTTTGGACTTGGACTTTTGAGTTAATGCCAGAATGAGTTAAGACTTTGAGATATTGTTGGGAAGACATGATTGTGTTTTGAAATGTGAGAGGGACATGAGATTTGGGAGGGGCCAGGGTGAGATGATATGGTTGGCTCTGTATCCTCACCCAAATCTCATCTCAAATTGTAATTTCCATGTGTTGAGTGAGGGACCTTGTGGAAGGTGATTGGATTATGGGCAAGGTTTCCCTCATGCTGTTCTTGTGATAGTGAGTGAGTTCTCATAAGATCTGATGGTTTTAAAGTATTTGGCAGTCCACCTCACTCTCTGTCTCCTGCTGCGACATAAAATGTGTCTTGCTTCCCTTTCATTTTCTGCCATGATTGTGAGTTTCATGAGGTCTCTCCAGCCTTGTGGAACTGTGAGTCAATTAAACCTCTTTTCTTTATAAACTACCCAGTCTCAGGTAGTTATTTATAGCAGTGTGAAAGCAGACTAATACAACTGCATGAATATCCTGTGAGAAAGGCACCATCTGTCCTTTGCTCCAAAATATTTTTTCAAGGATTTTTGTATAGAAAAAAAGTTTGAAATGTAGATATAATACATTCCTATGGAAAAAAGTGAAGAAATTACTTTTGTCCAGTTTAATTAAAAAATAAAAATGTTTTCCTTTAGTGCAAAGTCAGGCATGTTTACTCACTCTCATAAAAGATCTGGGAAGCTCAGTGTGTCTCAGCTGTAATTGCAAACCATTGCATGTATAGCATCCATCTGATCCATAACACATTAAACCAATGGACCTTGCAGGCAAAGGAAACTGACACTCATATTTATGCTGCTTGCTGTGCTACGACTAATATAGGATCCTTTGTATCTGATCCTGGAGTTTTGTGACTTCTGTCAACCACTATGAAACTGTGGTAGGCTAAATTGTTAGCTGGCAAGAAGGGTAAAATATCTGACCCTCTATAATTCTTGACAAAAATTTGGAAACTTGGAGTGTAAGTAACTTGTCATGTCTGAATACAAGGTACACATTCTGTACAAGTACAAAATACTGCCATGTATCATAAATTACATAAACATTGTTCTTGATATAGTCTAATATTACAGTTTTTTCAGTAACAGAAGATGAGGATTATACTTGATTCATTTATTTACATTCTGAAACTTTAGTGAAATAACTTGTGGACAGTAGGTTTTTCATATATGTCTTTCAAACATAATTGGATTTTATTAGTGCATAAAACAACTGTTACATTTTTCAGTGCAGTAAAAAGAATTATGTCATAATCAGGGATGGCTTTTGGAAAATCTAAGAAACCAATGTTTATTTTTGCCATTGAGTAAAGTCTGCAGACTTTCAAGGCTATTGAGAATAGAATTTTGTCAGTTTTTTGTACAATCCTCACAAACTGCAAGAGAGACAAGAGGCAAGAGTGACAATGTGGATCAAAATTTTTCTAGCAAATATCATTCCACTGCTTCAATGGAGCCCTGTGATCCCTTAGTTTATTTTTCTCCAACAGTCAGATGATAACTGTAAATGCAACGTAAATATAGACAGAATCATTTACACATGTGGAAAAATTGACATCAGCATCAATATCCCAGGTATTTTATTAATAAGGTAATGGATTCTTCTGGCTGCTAAGAAAGAAAATAAAATATTTTCAACCATATTATACTTGCAACAAAAACTCAGTTTACTTTGCATATATATATAATGTGTGCCTAGCATGACCCCAGGCCTGAATTAAAATGCCTACCTGGGAAAGCATAAGGCTGCTAGGAAAATTTTCTGTGTGTTCAAGCCAACCTGATGATAGGCCCTGAGTTCTTTATCTTAGAGCTATAAGAGTTAAATAAAGAGGAAAAAAAAAAACACGAAATGCAGCTTAACAGTTAATGACAGGTTTATTTTAGAAAAAAACCTGAGAGAGGCTTCTGGCTGATTTCGGTTAGGAGCACTTTCTCTTACAGCCTAAGAGTATATATTGATTTTAAGGTGAAGGGGCTTATCACAAGCTTGGAATGTTTCTGTGTGAGGGAGAAGTTTTATGACAGGGTTGGAATGTCTAGGATTAGACTAGTGAATTTAGTTAATTCACTAAATAAGTGAAGGTTTATGAATATTAGCCCCAGGTGGCAAAGACTTTATATTTTGTGAAGACGGAAATCAGATTGAGTGTTACAGTTAATCAAGTCATAAAAGAGAATATTATCAAGGGGGTTATCAGCTGTGTAGTAATGATACACAGGTATTATATAAAGACATCTCAACCTGTTTCTTATAATGCAGTCAAGTATTCTGGTACTAGCATATACAATAAAAGAAAGATTAATATTTTGATATTTATGAGAAAAATGTTAAGGGGGAAAGTGAGGGTTCTTAGGAGGCAGCATGCATAGTACTTAAGAGCCAACCTGCTTGATACAATTGATGGCTCTACCACTTATGATCTTAGACAGCTTGTGGAGTCATTTAGCTTTTGTTAGTCGTACTTTTCTTTTGTAAAACTTGAATAAGTAGGGTAAGTATCTCAGATAGTTGCTAGGAGGTGTGAAAGGAAAATATCTTGGGCTCCCACAATTACGAAGCTAAAGGGAAAATTCAAGCTGGGAACTGCTTAGGGAAACCTGCCTCCCATTCAATTCAAATTTATCTCTATGCTCACTGAGATAAATGCATATCTGATTGCCTGCTTTGGAAAGTCTAATCAGATACTCATAAGAACACAACTTTTGTCTCTCACCTGTCTGTGACCTGGAAGGCCCCTCCCTGCTTTGAGTCTTTCTGCCTTTGCTTCGAGTTGTCCTGCCTTTCCAGACTGAACCAATGTACTCCTTATATATATTGATTGATGTTTCATGTCTCTCTAAAATGTGTAAAATCAAGCTGCGCCTCTACCACCTTGGTCATACGTCATCAGAACTTCCTGAGGCAGTGTCATCTGTGTGCTTTCTCAACCTTGGCAAAATAAACTTCCTTAATTGACTGAGAACTGTCTCAAATTTTCGGTGTCCACAGAGGTTTTAAGTAAAACAGTCCACAAAAAGGTTCAGAACAGTCTGTGAGACTTAGTGAGTATTAGCTATTATTTTTATATATTCAAAGCCAAAGAAGGAGGGGAAAGGAGGAAAAGGAAGGGACAGGCAAGATGTTTTAATCTTTAAGAAATGATAAAAAGACAGGAAACCCCAAATTTCCTTTTCCTTTTTATCTCTTCATGAAAATCCTTTGGCAGATTTACACCATTTATCTTTGGATAATTCTAAAAATTACAGCGTTACAAAGGGATTAAATGAGAGAGTTGTCCTGATTTTTAAAGAGGAGAAAATATCGGATTGTAGAAACTACAGTCCACTTAGCTTAGCGCTAATGCCTAGGAAATATCTGAAATTGAGTATTCAATACATCACTTTAAAGACCTAGAAAAGAAAAACCCTAAACAATGAAATGACTTACTCATTTCATTTTTTTTTTCAACAAACATCAATAAAATTGACGTGTTTGGAATAGCATGCCCAATGCTGCAGTACTTTTGTAAAGGTACTGATCCTTTCATCTTTTACATGTTTATCACAGAAGCTGCCATGTAACCATGTTGTACAAATGTTAGATCTTTTTGACCACTATTTTATTCAATAATAAACCAATGAGCCAATCTAACAAAATGAACCTCCTTTTAAGTGGGAATTAGGAGCTTGAGAGCAAAATAGTCTTTTCTCAGGTAGTTAAAGCTGTATGATGTGAAGATGTGTGGATGAGAGCAGCAATGTTTCTCAAAGTGCACAAAAAATTGACTTTAGGGAGAACATAATGAAGCCACACACAGAGAGAAGTGTAGAGCAAATAGAAAGAGCTTGATCTTATTTAAGCCTCTGGATTTTCTGAGGCCAAGCCACATTTCTGTTTTAAATAAATATAAGTTGTTCCTGTGTTCATCAAGCTAGTCTAAATACATTCTCTCACAGATTATTAAATCAGTATAAAAAAGAAAGTGTGTAGTGACGCCTAAAAACCTGACGTACAATGTGAGAAAATGTGGGTTGGATATCAAGACAGATAAGTGATTCTTTAGGTAAATGAATAATGCATCACTGTCAAATGACAGAGAGGAGCTTTAAAGGTAGTCTGCAGGGTTTATCACTTTGTTGCTTCCTGCCTAGAATGTTATCAATAATTTAGATGAATATATAAAAGACACATTTAATAAAAATGCAAGCCAATGGACACATTTTTAAGACCCAAAGTTACTAAAATGTTAAGTTTAATTTATGCAATGACATGTTAGGAAGTAGGCTATAGACATGACATATATGATAAAATACCTGAAAGATTTGTGGAAGAGATACTTGATATTATCAACAGATTCAGAGGACAAAATCAGGACAAACTGATATATGTTATGAGAAGAAAGTTTTCATTTCAATACAAGGAAAATTTACTAACAGTAAAACTCAAAAGCTAACACTGAACAGCTTGGTTAAATTTCCATTATTAAAGTGTTCAAACCAAGTTTTTGCTTTTATTTCAGACTACAGCATAGATGAGTTTTATATTAGGTAAAAAGTTGGGTTGAAAACATCTTCAAAGACTTTCAAATCTGAAATTTTATAGAAAATCAGTAATCCTAGACTAATTCCTAAAAGTTAAAATTCCTTTATATTTTATTTAAATTTGTTTCTGTCTTGCTTATAGACTAGGAGTTACAATATCTGGAGATGGGAAGGGATGCAGCTGGAGAGTGAATGGTGTCCCTTGGGGCTAAGTCTTGAAATGGGGAAGAAATTACCCAAAATAACAAGATGGATGATCCTGATAACAAATAAGTGACCAAAACTTAAAAATGTGCACGGATGCTGTTGAGGCAGGAGAATAGGGCCTGGAGGCAGGGAACCTAAGCACTTCCTAGAACTAAATCAAATGAAAACACTTCAGCTATGATAGGAAATATCCTCTCTATTTACATAGGGCATATAATGAGTAAATGAATTTGTAACTTTACTTCATCCTCTTCATTAACATAGGGCATATACCAAGTAACGAATGGAAACCTCTAGAGGATATTTAAACCCCAGAAAATTCTGTAACAGTGCTCGAGCCCACTCCCACCCTGTGGAGCATACTTTCATTTTCAAGAAATCTCTGCTTTTGTTGCTTCATTCTTTCCTTGTTTTGTTTGTGTGTTTTGTCCAATTTTTTGTTCAAGACATCAAGAATCTGGACACTCTCCACTGGTAGCACTGTCATATAAGAATCCAGCTATTACAAAATCAAGGTAACAATATATGGACATCAAAACTGGGCTTCTAGAAGAGGAGATTGTGTTCAGCAAGTTCAGTGTAAGAACAAGGGGAATAATAGATCATGGTGTTGGTAGTGGAGGAGTTAAATGGTAGCATAGCTAAAAGGATCAGAACAGACATAGTCATCTGTATTTTTCCCCAAAATCTGAGCTGTGTTACATGTGAGCTTGTATGTCTTAGAAGGCTAGAGATAAAATAGATACCCTCTGTAAAAGTTAAAGAAAGAGGAAAGAAACAGAAAACATGGCTTGACAGTTAAAGACAGGTTTACTTTAGATAAAACCTAAGAGGAGCTTCTGGCCAATTTCTGTCAGGAGCACTTTCTCTTACAGACTAAGAGTATATATTGGTTTTAGGGTAAAGGGGCCTATTACAAGCTTGGGATGTTTCTGTGTGGGACAGAAGTTTATGGCAGGGTTGAAATGTCTCTGGGCAGAGGGGAAGTTATCTTGGGGCTGACATCTTTCCAGCAGGAGGGGGCTTATCTTTGGGCTGGCATCTTCCCAGCTGGAGGGGGTTTATCTTGGGGCTAGCATGTCTCTGACTGGGGAGGAGTTTGGGATGTTTCTGGTCGGAGATGTTATTTGTGGTTTATGGTCATGCTGACCTTAGCCATTAAGGCTGATGCCCTTTGGATTTAGATAGATTTTCTTTTTTTATTAAGGTGAACTTTAGAATGAGGGGCTTGTCCAAGATGGTGATGCTCCTGCTCTTTTACCTCTGGTAAAATGTTTCTCAACCAGAAATTGGTACTTTGAATAGAATAAGTTTCCATTGTACATGACTAGACATCACGCCATGTTTAGCATTCTCCATACAGTGAATTCTGGTGGCATTCTCGAGTAATGGCAAAAAGCATTTCAAGTTGGAGGATATTTGGTGGAGACTTAAGAAATGTAATTTAATCTTAAAAAATCACATTTGCCTAGCATTTTACATTTTGAAGCACTTTAGAGGGATTTTTCTTAATAACTGACACATAACTCTTTTGTTAGAGGTAGAACAAATATCATTGTTCCTTTTTCACAAAAATGACCTACTTAAATTCTGACAGCTAGTTAGTGACGGAACAAGGACTTAATCAAAGTTATCTCATCCCCATTATTTTGTTCTTTTGTTCAGAAAATGTCCTTCTAGTCTAAACATATACAGAAGGAAGAGAATAAATTGCCACAAAAACATAACATTACAAAAACTATGAAGCAATTTTAGAATTCCTGAGTGGGAGTAGAAAGGAAATTACAATATAGTAAATTTCATTGTATACTGCATTTATGAGATTTTGGAATGTTTTCAAAATCTATATTATTCTGGCAACATACTTAACTAACAACTTGGAATCAATGGTAAATTATGTAAATAGGGTTGAATCATCAGTAAATTGCAACTTGATCAGATATAACTGTGTAGTAATATAAGTATAACTGTTAACTACCCTGACTATATTTTATTATATACCCAAGAGCCAAGATTCTCACATATGTTACATTTTTTCAATCATTTTTGTTAGAGGATTGATGTTAAATCATACCTCTTCCCTTTTTTTCTTTTTTTTTTTTTAATAAGGAAGTCTACCTATGTGGCATAATGAGACCCACTCACTCATTCAGCAAAATGTTCTACTGACATCTGAATAATAGTATGCCTTCTCTGTTGCATTTATTAACTAAAATTTGGAGCTATATCTGAAAATTATTTTTGCATGCAGTGCTCACACACCATCTGACGATGAGTTATTGACATCAAAATAATGAATTTGGTGGGCAAGAGTAGAGGAAGTATTGTGAACTGACTTAATGCTACTTGGTCATGTATAGGTTCTTTCTGGTAGTTAAAATTAGCCACTAAATATTTCAGTTGGAGAGGATTGTTACATTAACAAATTTTAGATCAGACTTTTACACACATGATGATTACAAACAGGGGCATTTATTAACAAACTATTTTTAGCTATATAAAAGAAACAATTCCCACAATCTGTTTTTTACTTGGAAAATTTCCAATTCCACTGGATTTTAAGTACTCTTACTATTATTTGTTGTAAGAGGTTATTTTGAGACAAATGCCAAGATTTTTTTTTTTTTTTTTTTTTTTTTTTTTAGTAGAGACGGGGTTTCACCGTGTTAGCCAGGATGGTCTCGATCTCCTGACCTCGTGATCCGCCCGCCTCGGCCTCCCAAAGTGCTGGGATTACAGGCTTGAGCCACCGCGCCCAGCTCAAGATTTTTTAGAATGAATTATATCAACGATATCAATATCAACCAACTATGGCAGCAGTTCACAGCTGACTATAGAAACACTTAGCAACTTAGGCTAGAGTGTCATTCCTAAGGATATAATACTAAGAGATTTTTATATATTGTTCCATGCAAGGGTAAGGCATGTCTTAAAATATTTTAGCTGAACATCTTATCATGAATAACTTTAATTTCACAAATACGAGGACATTTATTATGCTACTATCACATATTACCATTTATTATTGTACATCAAAAATTTATATATGACATCCATCATGCTAATGAACAAAGCATCATTATTGATTGAGATGTATGAAGACATCAGTATCAGAAGGCATGTTTATAATCATTTCCAATGTATGTTTCTTTTCCATGTAATGTTTGTGAAGCCCTGCTCAACTGGACATACTTGATTAATACATTAGCTGAGCACTCTTCAATTGTGCTTTCTTAGTGTTGGCTTTACCAAAACAATATATACACAAAGTATAACATTTTATATACCAATATATTTTTTAACCTTACAGGGTTTGTAACAAGTGTCAAAACTATCTTTAAACTGAAGGTCGTTCCACTTGTGCTATATTTCAAAAGATATTTAGAGAACATATCTCCCCACAGAAGCCCAGAAAGGTTGAATTTTTTTATATAATAGCAGAAATTATTCATAGAAAAGTAAAGAAGCAGAATCTGGGACTGCACAGATTTATACAAAAGCAAATAAGAAAATAAATATCTATAGAAATATGAATACAATTGATAAAATACATTGCTGCATACCTAGATGATAAAAACTCTTACAATTTTTGCATCAGAGCTTATGAAAGGACCTGTAACGATGTGGACCAGTATGAAAAATAGATAAGAATAGTTACACAGAAGCAAATGAGAAGGAACGCAAAGTTTACTGAACAAGATCGCATAGAATAGAGGACAGTCACTAATCAAAACAACCTAAAATGTTCACTAATATCAAACGAGGAGAGATTTATATCTAATATCAGACTCTCACAATGGTAATCTATATGTTATTTGAGTCTATGTGTGTAATATACATATATTTAATATGTATATAAGAACATGTATGCAGACAACTATAACTTAGTAAACTTGAAAATCCATTTCATAGGTCATTTAATTATTATTAATTCTAATTTTAGTATTTATAAATACTAGTATCTGTAAATGCCATTTTCCTCATCAATCCTATTCTTAATGATTTTTCAGTTATTTATAGGTTGCTACCTTCATTTCCTAAAACTAATGAGGAAAGAAGTTTTGAGAATCAATATCCCTTCTTCTAAATATCAATGGTGATGATGCTATCTTTTCATAGGTCCATGAGGATGTTGATGATAAGCACTTCTCTGATGATATTCAGTATCCCTCTACATATTCCATAAAAATGTCAGGTAAACTAATTGGCCTTCTTCTACATGATTTTCTGGGATAAGCAAAATCTCCTTCGTACCCCCACCATCAACTTGAGTGTAGATGCCAAGTACCCTGACAAGCAGGTTGGTACCAGCTTCTCATCTCTTTCCCATCATCTGTAATTTCCTCTTTGCATTACTGTCAGGTGGATTCTCTTAAGTGTCCTGGGTTACAACTGTCATTCCCATTCATCATAAACCTGAGCATAAGAAGCTAAGCATATTAATTTGATCCTTATGTATGCTATTTTATTTATCTTCCTTCTGACCCACCCCCCTCATTATTTTGCTGAAGCTTCTTAATAACTCCAGCTATGCTAGAGCTTCTCTCTAATCTTTCCTCATATACTGTATAATGGTGGTGTCATATCTTAAAAGCTGCTAGGAGGAAACATTAATAGGCTTTAAGTAGTGATATCTGAACTTAGTAAATAAACCACAATAACATCAGTAGCCACCAATTTTTTCCCAGAAGGCATAAAATAGAAAAGCAAGTTTCGCTAAATAAAATTTGAGCAAGTGACACTTTGAAAATAACTGAGGTTAATTAAATCTATTTATTTGGTGATATTGAGCAGCTTATGAAGGAAATCGGAAATGCATTAGCAAGTCAATAGACATTATGATCATTTTAGAGATTTAAAGATCAGAGTCTTGACTAGTTTTAAAGTCTTAATATATCAATTGTATATTATGTGTTTTGCATTATATCCTTTCCTTACTTTGCTCTATTTTAAATTGATTTTCTATTAAAGAAAATTATCTCATAGATAATTAAAGGAAGTAATAGCAAAACCCATAACTCACCAAATAAAAGTGACACATGAAAATATTAGCATCATGAATTGATTTAAGGCAATAAAAAATTAATGATGCAGTTGAAGTCACTTAATTATCTTTCTTCAAGCCACTCCCATCCTTCTTATACTACCAAAGAAAACCATCGCCACACAATTGGTATACATTTTTTAAATCAACTTTTTTATACTTTCATCATATAGGCCTATGACCCACATGAATTTCTGTAAGATTGAACAGAACCAAATCAAAAATAGCACTTTGTATTTAACCTCTAGAAATGGACTAAAACCAGAAGTTAATATGGACTATTTGTGTGTGTGTGTGTGGATTGTACATCTTATATAAATTATCAAGCAATTCTTTTTAACATTTTTAGGCTATCCACACTGATACATACAGATTTATGTTTACATCTTGATTTTACCATATTTTATAAATGTACTTACATTTTTCATTCATGTTGATGTTAACTTAGAATATTTCCCAATTTTTGCTATTACAAATGATGCTACAGTGAAGATTCCTGTTCATCTCTCTTTATACATTAATAAATAATTATTTTTACAATATACAATCAGAAATGCTAATGCCAAGTTATAATCCAAAGTGGATGCAACACATTTATAGTCCTATCAAAAGAATATAAAAGTCTCTGCCTCCCCCATATCCTTGCCCACAACTGGTATTGCCAAATTTTTAAATTTGGTTTACATTTCCCTAATTACTTGTAAGGAAGTGGGGACTCAATTCCTCCTCTTCACTTTTTGAAAAAGGTTATAAATGAGTCATGTTCTCTTAGGACTCCTTGTTTGTAGCTATAATTTTTGAGAGTGTGATAAGTCTTGAATGTGTAGGAGAAGAATTTAGTGGAATAACTTTTCCAAATGGTAGAAGAAAGAAAGCCTTTCAAGCCGATTGATACTTTGTTTGATTAAAGGTCCAGATTAATGAGACTGATGACTTTTGAGGGGTAGGCATATGAACATAGGAGTCACTCTTTTCTAAAATGGTAGAGTAACTTCGACTTATCAAATTAATGCAGAGGAATTTCTTTAAATTTGAGAGAACCTCAAAGAGAGCAGAGTTCTGTAAGTTTGAACTTCAAATATCCAAAATAATAATGTCTTTTTTCCTAAAAACATAACTAAAAGACACTATTTAATTCATTCATAAGTTTTGTATGGTAATAGTTAGCAGATACAAGTTTATAAAAAATTTAGGCCATTAGTATGGACCTTATCAGGAATAGTAATTATCATCAAAACTAACACATCCAGTGTCTATAAAATTTCAGGTAGTTTATTCATTTATTCCCCACAGCAACACTAGGAGTTAGGACCTATTATTATCTCTGATTTCATAGATGAAGAAATTGAGACAATTTTCCTGTCTAGGTAACAGAGTTAGTTTGTAACACAGCTGTAATTTAAGCCCAAGTAGTTAGATTGCAAAGTTCTTGTTCATAAACCCCTTGCTATCCTGTCAGTCCCTTCAAGGAGCTTCATTCATGATATCTTTATTTCTTCTGCTGATTCTTTTTCGAGATTGTTTGATACATTCATGGAGAATATATTCAGGCATTTTTAAGTCTATCATGTTGGCAAAGGTGATTTTAATGAAACAAAAATCTAATATTGACTCCAAAAGGATATTAAGTAGAATGGATAGAGAGATGTGGTACATACACGATTCAATATAAATCAGCCTTTTTTAAAAAAGGAAATACTGCAATGTGCAGAAACATGGATAAACCTTAAGGAAAATAAGCTAAGTTTAATAAGCCAGTCACAGAAATAAAAATATGGAATGATTCAATTTGTATAAGGTTTCTAAAATATTCAAAGCTAAGAGTGAAATGGTTGCCAAGGACTCGGGGAAGGGGGAAGTAGGAAGGTACTTAATTATCAACAGGCAAAAAGTGTTAGTTAAGCAAGATTTATAAGCTCTAGAGATCTCGTATACAAGATTGTACCTAGAATTGATAATAATGCATTATACACTTCAAAAATTGCTAAGGCGCTGGATCTAATATTAAATATTCTAACCACAGTCACATCAAATAAAAAAGGTTAGCATAAAAAAGAACTACTGAGGAAACGAACAGCATAGCCTAGTGGAGAGAAAAGGGAAAATTCAAAAGTTATTGAAATTACATATTCTTTTTTTGTAAACACTGAAATCATTTAATTCGTGGGATAAGGTGGAAGGTGCTCAATCACACTCTAAAATTTTATGTACGGCTGAAATGTTTTCCCCATTCTTGTCACTGTTGTCAAAAATAATTTATAAAATTGTTTCATAATTTCCAAAATTTTATTATGCACACTTTCAGATTGAAATTGTTACCTTTTAAATCTCTATTAAAATATGACACAATTCCTCTGAGGAAACTCTTATGGATCTGGAATATAATTAAATTTGTATACTCCTAATTAGACTCAATTCATTAAACTTACATTTTTTCAGTACCCCCAACTCATGCAATGCTACTTAAGCAAAGCGAATTTTTATCCTACTAACTAACACATTAAGGATACTACAGATACTTCTGTGTGCAAGTTCACGAAAACAAAAAAGGATGCTATGTTTAACAGTTCAAAATCAGCCTCCCAACATACACATAAAAGTAGATAATCTCTTCTGCATTGTCTCCTAATATACAATTCTGCCTATACAACTTTCTTTTCATTTTCCAGTCATCCTTTTATTAGACACACACACACACACACACACACACACACACACACACACACACACACACACACATATCAACATCCGCTCTATCTCTCCACGGTCATTCTTCTGAAAAATTCATCAAAACTCTAGTAAAGTTTTGTTTCTAATATCAGTGTCTGGGAAAACTAAGTTAGCATTACCTTTTTGAGGAATTAATGGTGAGATATTCTATTTTTTCAGTCGATCAGTAGGCACTTAATGAGTCCTACTTTGTGTCTGGAACTGTGCTATGTGCTGAAGATGCAAATATAAATAAGACATGATTCCTGCCTTCAGATAACTTATGACTTGAGAAGTTTTTCCAGAAATATTAATATTCAAATCACTTATTTTTGTCATAATGTAGAACATAAATGTTCATAAATATTCTAAAACGATCAGTGACTTTTCCACGAATTCACACATTTTCAATTGTAAAACTTCAACTGACCTTTTGAGTAGTTTATAAAAAAAAAAAACTCCTCAAATTCTATATCTTATATGATAACTAATATCTTATCTGAAAGAGAATTTAAAGGTACTTTATATTTGATCTAGAGTTCCAAAACATCTTGAATTTATAGGTTTAAATTACTCAATGACAATGAAAACACAAAATATCAGATCATATGGGTCACAAATTAGGACATAGCTGTACCATATGTTGTAATATGTTTTTATGAAACTTAATCACCTAATATTTAGTAAGAAATTACTTCATCTTAGCATTTTTGAAACTGTCCTACAATGTAACCAAAATTCATGGATTTGGTATTTTTAAATGGTATATAGAACTTTATAATTTACATTCAGATTTTTAAAGTGGCTGAATTCTTACTATTCACCAACATCTGCATTAGGCACTTTGTAAATATTACCACCTCTAAAACTATTAATCATCTTATAAGTTAGGGAGAATATTTTACATATGATTCAATTGAAGCTCAGAGAAAGGTAAATTCATTTGCACAATTTCACAATGCTTGCAAATGGTAATACGCGTTAAGCATGCTCTTTATCTACATCAAATGTGCTATACCTGCAGTCATTTTTAGCAGGCTAAGTGGTTTAGCTTCCATAATACCTCCAGTTTGTAGTAGTCAAATCATTTCCTGGCTAGAGATACAATTTATACTACACTGCAGAAGTAGTTCAGAAATATTTTATGGCAAAATTCTAAAGATATAATTATATTCAATGCTTGGGGTGGTACAGAAAGGAGTGATTTTAGCTAAAATAAAATGCATTTTATTTTTTCATGGAAGGAAAAATCCATAAAAATTGACCTGCTTAAAAGCTTTGTAAGTTTTTATGTTTGTACACGGAGTTTTTAAAATGTGAAATGGGACAGAATGCAACCTTCTAAAGGTAATAACTAATGCCAAAATTCAATAGACTTATTATTCATACTAAAAGTGTTTTAATGATAATAAACCAGTTACAACATCGTCAGCAAACAAAATTATTTGCTCCTCTAGTCAGTCATCTTTCATAAATTCGTACCTATAATTATTTTGTCATACGTTGTCAACTGCTTTTGATACCTCAAATATAAATGGATCTATTCTGTAAATGTACAATAGACTATGATTATTCTTCTCATGATTTTTAAAAAATCACTCTTATTACCTTAACAATAGTTTCATTAAAAAATAGAATAAGACCTACTATTTGATAGCACAATAGGGAGACTATAGTGAATAACAGCTTAATTATACATGTTATTTTTATTTCTTTTTATTTTATTTTTTTTCTTTTGAGACAGTCTTGCTCTGTCACCCAGGCTGGAGTGCAGTGGTGCAATCTCGGCTCACTGCAGGCTCTGCTTCCTGGGTTCAAGCCATTCTCCCTGCCTCAGCCTACCGAGTGGCTGGGATTACAGGCACCCACCACAATGCCCAGCTTATTTTTGTATTTTTAGTAGAGACGGGGTTTTGCCATGTTGGCCGAGCTGGTCTTGAACTCCTGACCTCAGGTAATATGCAGGCCTCGGCCTCCCAAAGTTCTGGCATTACAGGCATGAGCCACAGTGCCGGGCCAATTGTACATTTTAAATAATATTATAATTGTATTGTTTGTGACTCAAAGAATACATGCTTGAGGAGTTGGATACCCGGTTCTCCATGATATGCTTATTTCACTTGCATGCTTGTATCAAAACATCTCATGTACCCCATAAATATATTTACCTACTATGTACCCACAAAAAATTTTAAAAATTAAAAGAAAAAAAAAGCTGGCACGTGTTAATATTGTATTCTTTCAAGCACCTTCGAATGTGATCAACGTTAATAAGATTGTTGTAACATTTACCTTGTGATCATGAGTAATTCGAGCTGTTTATAGAATCAGTCTTTCTGTGCATCTCGATAGTTAAGAATAGTACCATATTAAAGTTTCTTTGTGCTATTGTATTAACGATGCTTTAATATGCAGATTAACAGCACAATCAATTCAAATTTGGAGCCCAAATATGTATTACGTTTTTAAAAAGGAAAAACATGCATTTCTCAAAATTTCAAGCAAAATATTCATGAGGTAGGAGTCATTAAAATAATAAGCAACTGAAATGCATTGACAACCATATGAAATGCAAAAGATCCCATAAACGATTCCATTTTATTTTCATTACTAGTAAAAGACCTCTGATTTAAATTCACCTGTCTTCAAGGCAGCGTTTAGACTTGGAAACTTACACTGTCACAGCTGAAAGCGTTTCACTTCTCTGTACAACAGTCCACCTAATAGTTTAGTGTTCAAGGAAAATGTCAGGGGTGTTGAATCTTTTGTCTTCCTTGGATGACATAGGAAAAAGAATAATTGTTGTCGGCCACACATAAAATACACAAATATTAACAATAGCTGATGAGGTTTTTTTTTTAATTACAAAATAATTTCATAACCTTTTAAGAAAGTTTACTAGTTTGTGTTGGGCTGCTTTCAAAGCCGTCCTGGTCCACATGAGGCCCGCAGGTGGCGGGTTGGGCAAGCTTCATTTATACCATTCCCAGTTACAGAACATTCAGAAAACTGACGGCAGTATTCATGCCAAAACCAGAAGATGCATGTATTAATAGAAGCTGGGAAGACTCTGCTTCTCTGACAATTTGACAACTGATATTTAAAAGTGTTTAAACATAAGGAAAATTTTCAGATTCATTTTCAAAAATGTTTTAATTACGGAAAGCATAAGAGCTGAGATTTTCTCTTATAGCAAAAACAACAAAATGTTTTTATCAACTAGAGGGGTGCAATAATGGAATTATTTTTCATAATTTAAGCCGCTTTTTCTTATGAAATGCCAGAAGAGCTTTGTCTCTGTGATTTTAAATTGTATAAAACGTAATTTTTTAAAAAAGAGGTAGATAATATGTCACCAATCTTAGTATATTTTTAATTAACTTGAAATTTAAAACTCCTCAAATTTTAAACTACTTTATTTAGGTACGACTGATATGTAAACAGCCATACATACTTAATGGATATAATTCAATGAAATGAAGGATATGTATAACCCCATGAAATCATTACCACTATCAAGGCCATAGACATATTTGGCATTACTCCTAGTACTGAAAGTCCTAGCCAGAACAACCTCCAAAAGTTTTCTCCTGCACGTTTTGTTATTTATTTCAGAGTAATAACGCTCTTAGCATAAGTTCTAAACTCTTAGCAATTTTAAGTATATAATACAGTATTATTAACTATAGGTACTAAACCATAGATCTCTCAAAAAGATTGATCTTACATAACTGAAATTTTGTACCCTTTAACAAACATTTCCCCATTTCCTCCTTCCTCCAGCACCTGGCAACCACCATTCTACTATGTGTTTTACGATCTTGACTGTTTTGATTCCACATCTGAGATCATGCACTATTTGCCTTTCTGCATCTGGCCCATTTCACTTAGCGTGTTTTCAAGGTTCATCTTCATTGCTACGTATTGCAATATTTTTTCAGGCTGAGTAATAATTCCATTGAATGTATATACCACATTTTCTATATGCATTCATCTACCAATTGACATTTATGTTGTTTACCTAACTTAGCTATTGTACAAATTGATATAATAAACATGAGAGTGCAAATATCTATTCAAGATTCTAATTTAAATTATTTTGGATATATATCCAGTAGTGGAATTGCTGTATCACATGGTAGTTGTAATTTTAATTTTATAAGGGAGCCCCATACTGTTTTCCATAATGGCTGTACCAATTAAATCTCTGCAAACAATTTACAAAAGCTTTCTTTTTTCCACATTCTCACCAACACTTTTTCGTTTTTTTTCTTTTTTCTTTTTTTTTTTGAGACAGAGTCTTGCTTTGTTGCCCAGGCTGGAGTCCAGTGGTGTGATCTCGGCTCACTGCAACCTCGGCCTCCTGGGTTCAAGTGATTCTCTAGCCTCAGTCTCCCAGGTAGCTGGGATCACAGGCATGTGCCACCACACCCAGCTAATTTTTTTTTTATTTTTATTTTTAGTAGAGACAGGGTTAGCCAGGTTGACCTCGAACTCCTGACCTCACGTGATCCACCTGCCTTGGCCTCCCAAATTGCTGGGATTACAAGCATGAGCCACCACACCCAGCCACCAACACTTACTTTTTAAAAATCTTTTTCCTGACTTCTTTAACATGTAACTGACAAATACAAATTATATGTATTTAAAATATAAAATGTAATCCTTTGATATATGAATACAATATAAAGTGATTACCAAAATTAACATATACATCATATCATATAATTCGCATTTTTTGTGGTGCAAACACTCAACATCTACTTTTTAATTAATTTCAAATATACAATATATTTCCATTAATTATAGTTACTATGTTGTATATTACATCTTCAAAATTACTCAACTTAAAATTTCAAACATTTTGACCAAAATGTTCTCATTTTTCTCACTCCTCAGCCCCTGGCAGCCACCTTTCTACCATGTTTCTATGAGTTCAACTCCAAATTCCATATAAAAGTGAGATCATGCAGTATTTGTCTTTTTGTGTTTGAGTTATCTCATTTAGCATAACATCCTCTAGTTTCATCCATGGTTTTGCAAATGGCAGGTTTTTTTTCTTCTATAAGGCTGAATAATATTTCATTATATATTACATCTCATTTTCTTGATCCATTCATCCATTACCAAACACATAGGTTGTTTCCCTATTTTAACCATTGTGAACAATGCTACAATAAACATACAAGTGCAGATACCTTTTTCACATACAGATTGCAATGTCCTTAAATATATATTCAAAAGTAGGATTGCTGGAAAAAAATCATATGGTAGCTTTATTTTTAAGTTTTTGAGGATCCTCTCTACTGTGTTTCAAAATAACTGTACCAGTTTACAATCCCATCAGAATACAAGTGCTCCCTTTTCTCTACATCCCTGCCAACACTCATCACTATTTGACTTTTTGATACTAGATGTGTGGTTATATTCTATTGTAATATTGATTTTTCTAGTGATTAATGATGTTGCTTGATTGAGCACCTTTTCATATCCATACAATATACAATGATCTGTTGGCCATTTGTATGTTTACTTTAGCTCATTATCTACTCAGATTCTTGGCCTATTTTTTAATCAGCTGATTTTTTTGCTATTGAATTATAGATGTTTCTCATGTGTTTGAATATCAATCCCTTGTCAGATATATGATTTAAAAATACTTTCTCCCATTTAATTGGTTGACCTTTCATTTTGTTGAATGTTTCCTTTACTGTGCAAAATTTTTTTAATTTGATGTAATACCATTTGTTTATATTTGCTTTTGTTGTTTGTGCTTTTGAAATTACATTCAATCATAAAAACCTGAAAGCATTTTCTCTAAATTAGGAACCAGGCAAGGATGTTGATGCTCTCCAATTCAATTGAACATAGAACTAAAAGTCCTAGCCAGAACAATTAGATGAGAACTAGAAATACAAGGTTGCCAAATTAAAACAGAAAAAGTTAAATTGCCCTGTTTTCAGATGACATAATTTTTACAGGTCAAGAAACATGAAGGAGGGAGAGAGGTGGGGCAAGATGAAAAAATAGAAGGCTTTGTTGATCATCCTCCTGGCAAGGACACCAATTTAACAACTATCTACACAAGAAAAGCATCTTCATAATAACCCAAAATCAGGTGAGCACTCATAGTGCCTGCTTTTTATTTCATATAACTGAAAGAAGCACTGAAGAGGTAGTAAAAACAGCCTTGAATTGCTGATGCCACGCCTGCCCCACACACCAGCAATGGCTGCATGGTGCGGAGTGTTTCTGTGCACAGGGGAGAGGGGACTGACTTAGTTCTGACCTGTTATAGTAGAAAACAAAACCATACCAATTCAGCTGCCACCCACCCAGGAAGGAAGCATTTAAATCAGTTTGAGTGAGAGGGGAATCACCAATCCCAGTGGTCCAAACTTGAGTTTCCATGAGCCTTGCTATTGTGTGCTAAAGTGCTCTAGGATCTTAAATATACTTGAATATAGACTGCCTCAAGGACTACGAGTCCTAGTGCTGAACTGGGCCCAGAGACAGTGGGCTGGCTTAGGTGGGCTAAATCTACTGATGCACCAGCAGGAACAGCTAAGGGAGTGCTGGCACCAGCCTTCCCCAAAGCCCAGGCTGCACAGCTCATGGCTCCAACAGTGACCCCTTCTCTCCATTTGAGTAGAGAAGTGGAAATAGTAAGGAGGAATTTGTCTTGCACCTTAGACACCAGCTCAACTACAGCAGGTTAGAGCACCAGTCATTTTAGACCCTACTTCCTGGAGAACACTTCCAGATCCTACTTCCTGGTATTTCTAGACACACTCTGGGCCAGAAGGGATCCTACTTTCTTGAAGGGAAAGACCCAGTTCTGGAAGGATTATCACCTGTTAAGCAAAGAGCTCTTGGGCCCTGAATAATCAGAGGAAATTCCCAAATACTATGTCAAGGGCTTTGGGTGAAACACTAACACTTGCTGGCTTCAGGTGAGACTCAGCACATTCCCAGCTGGGATGGCTATGGGATGAGACTCCATAAACTTGAGAAAAGCAGAGAAAAATGTCTTGTACCTAATGTACCAACATGGCCACAGCAGGGTACAGCACCAAGCAGACACTTGGGGTCCCAAATTTCAGACCTTTACTCTTAGACTGCATTTCTGGAGTTGTCTGGGGCCGGAGGGCAGCCCACTAACCTGAAGGATAAGTCACAGGACAGGTTTTTGGCTCTAGTCTCTGACTCCTGAACAACACCTAAGGACCCACGTGGCACTGGGGAGAACTCACCTCCCTGAAGAGAAGGACAATGACCTGACTGGCTTTGTTGCCTGCTGATTGTAGTCCCAAGGCCTTGAGCAAACAGACTAAAGCAAAGAAGTGATTACAATAGGCCTTGAGTGAGATCCTGTGTTGTGCTGGCTTCAGGTCTAACCCAGTATAGTCCTAGTGGTGATGGCCACCAGGGTCCTCTTGTCCCAACACCCCACCAGGTGTCTGAGACCAGAGAAAGCGACTGCGTCCATTTGAGAAAAAGTAAGAGAAGGGAGCAACAGTTTCTACCTGGCAAACCAGAGAATTCTTTTGGATCTTGTCCAAGATCATCAAGGTTGTACATCTACTAGTCTGCAAGAACCACAGTGTTAACTGGGTTTGGCATACAGGCTTAGGCAGATTCAGCTTAGATCACAACACTCAAGTTTTTCCTAATATCTGGAAAGCCTTCCACAGAAGAATGGGTACAAATAAGCCCAGATAGTGAAGACTAAAATTAATACTTACTCAAAAGGGTAATAATAGAGAACTTTCCAAACCTAGAAAAATATATCAATATCCCAGTACAAGAAGGTTGTAGAACACCATGCAGATTTTTCCCAAAGACTACTCAAGGCATGTAATAATCAAACTTCTGAAGTTCAAAAATAACAAAAGAATCTTAAAAGCAACAACAGAAAAGAAACAAATAACATACAATGGAGCTCCAATACATCTGGCAGCAGACTCTTCAGTGGAAATCTTACAGGCCAAAAGAGAGTGGTCTGACATATTTAAGGTGTTGAAGAAAAACTTTTAGCCTTAAATAGTATATCTGGCAAAACTATGCTTCAGATATGAATGATAAGTAAAGATGTTCACAAACAAACAAAAGCTGAGAGATTTCATTAACAAGAGAATTATCCTACAAGAAATGCTAAAGAAAGTACTTCAATCAGAAAGAAAAGAATGTTAACAAGCAATAAGAAGTCATCTGAAGGTAAAAAAACTCACCAGTAATAGTAAGTACACAAAAACATCACAGAATATTATAATACTGTAGTTGTGGTGTATAAACTACACTTAAGTAGAAAGACTTAATGCTGAACCAATGAAAAATAATAACTATAACAACATTTCAAGACATACACAGTACAACAAAATATAAATAGAAACAAAATGTTAAAAATCAGAGGGATGAAGTTAGTCTTTATTGGTTTTGTTTTTGCATGTTTTTCTTTGTTTATGAGTGTTACCTTGTTATCATTGAAAACAATTGGTTATAAGCCAAATGTTAGCCTCAAACAAAAATATATAGAATGGATATATAAAAAATAAAAAGCAAGAAACTAATTTATATCACCAAAGGAAATCACCTTTATTAAAAGGAAAACAGGAAGAAAATAAGGAAGAGAAGATCACAAAGTAACAAGAAAACAACAAAATGGCATGAGTATGTTCTTATTTATAACAGCATTAAATGTAAATGGACTAAAGTCTTCAATCAAAATAAATAGAGTGGTAAACTGATTTAAAATATGTCCACTTAGTTGTTGCCTACAAGAAGAACTCTTCACCTATCAACACACACATAGACTGAAAAAATAATAATAATAATTGAAAAAGATATTCCATGTCAATGGAAACCAAAGAGGAGCAGGAGTAGTTATATTTATATCAGACAAAATAGATTTCAAGACAAAAACTGTAAGAAGAGACAAAGAAGGAAACTATGAAATGATAAAAGGGTCAATTCAGCAAGAAGATATAGCAACTTAAAAATACAGACACCCAACAGTGGAGCACACAGATATATGAGTCAAATATTTTTAGAGATTAAAAGAGATATAGGCCCCACAACAATAATAGTGGGAGATTTCAGCACTGTACTTTCAGGATTGGACACATCTTTCATACAGAAAATCAACAAAGAATCATCAAATTTAGTCTGCAGTGTAGACCAAATTGACCTAATAGATATTTACAGAACATTATATGCAATGATAAAAGAAAACACACTTTTCCTCAGCATGTGGATCACTCTCAAGGACATACCATATGTTAGATCAGAAAACAAGTCTTAAAACATTCAAAAAATTGGAATAATATAAAGCATATTCTATGGCCACAATGCCATAGAATTTAATATAGAAATAAATAAGAGGAACTTTGGAAACTATACAAATACATAAAAATGAAACAATATTATCCTGAATGAACAGTGAGCCAAGGAAGAAATTAAGAAGGAAATTGAAAAATGTCTTCAAACAAATGATAATAGAACACAACATATCAAAAGTCTATGGGATACAGCAAAAGCAGTACTAAGAGAGAAATGTATAGCTATAAGTGCCTACATTAAAAAAAATCAGTAAAAAACCTAATAATGCATATTAAAAACTAGAAAAGCAAGAGCAATCTGAACCCAAAATTAGTAGAAGAAAAAATAATGATGATCAGAGAAGGAAAAATGAAATTGATACATTTAAAAATAACCTAAAGACTGTAATTGTATTGTTTGTTACTCAAGGGATAAATGTTTGATGAGATGGATACCCCATTCTTCATTGTGCATTTATTTCACATTGCATGCATGTATCAAAACATTTCATGTACCACATTAATATATACCTCTATGTAGCCACAAAAATTAAAAATTAAAATAATTTTAAATAAAATTGAAATGAAAAATATAATACAAGGGATCAATGAAATAAAAATTATGGAGTTTTTTTTTTTTTTGAAAGTTAGACAAAATTGACAAATGCTTAGCCATGGCAACTGAAGAAAAGAAAAAAGCCAAATAAATAAAATCAAAGATGTAAAAGGAGACATTACAACAGAAACTGTAAAATTCAAAGAATTATTAGTGGCTACTATCAGCAACTATATGCAATAAGCTGGAAAATCTAGAAAAAATACACAAAGTGCAAGACACATAAAACCTACCAAGATTGAACAAGGTAGGAATCCAAAACCTAAACAGAAAAGTAACAAGTTACTAGATTGAGCCTATAATAAAAAGCCTCCCAGCAGGGTAAAGTCGTCAACCTGAGGGATTCACTTCTGAATTCCACGAACATGTTAGAGCTAATATCAATCCTATTCAAACTATTCTTAAAAGTAGAGAAGGTAATATTTCTAAACTCATTCTATAAGGCCAATATTACACTGATCCCAAAACCAGATCAAAGAAAGAAAATAAAAAGCCAATGTCTCTGATGATATTGATGCAAAAATTTCCAATAACATATTGTTAAACAAAATTAAATGATACATTGAAAAGATGTCATCTATTATGGCCAAGTAGGATTTATTCCTGGGATGCAAGGATGGTTCAACATATGCAAATCAATCAATGTGATACATCATATCAACAGAATGAAGATCAAAAACTATAAGATTTTTAATTTTATTTTAATTTATATTATTTGTAGAGACAGGGTCTCCTTATGTTGCCCAGGCTGGTCTCAAACCCCCGGGGGTTCGTGCAATCCTGATGCCTCAGCCTCTCAAAGTGCTGAGCATTTCAACTGATAATGAAAAATAATTTGATAATATTCAAAATCACTTCATGATAAAAATCCCAAAAGCATCAGGAAAATAAGAAACATGCTTCCACAAAATAAAAGCCATATGTGACAGTCCCACAGCTAGTATATTGAATGGGAAACAACTGAAATATTTTCCTCTAAGATGTAGAACATGACAAGGATGTTTGTTGTCATCAATGTTATTCAACATAGTGATGGAAATCCTAGCTAAAGCAGTAAGATGAGAAATAAATAAAATACATACAAGTTTTAAAGGAAAAAAATCCTTTTGCAGATGATATGTCCTTATATTAGGAAAATCCTAAAGACTCCACAAAAATCAATTATTAAAACTAGTAAACACATTCTCTGAAGTTAAGGAATAAAAAACACAAAAATCAGTAGCACTTCTATATGCAAACAGTGAACAATCTGAAAAAGAAATTAAAAGGTAATCACATTTATAATAACCAAACATCAAATTAAATACCTGGGAATAAACCAAAGAAGTGAAAGATATCTATAATACAAACTATATAACACAGATGAAAAAAATGAAGAGGAAACTAAGTAATGCAAAGATATTCCATGTTCATGAGTTGGTAGAAAAAGTGTTAAAATGTCTATATTGACCGAAGCAACCTACAGATTCAATGCAATCCCTACCAAAATACCAATGATGTTCTTCATAGACATAGCAACTACAAAGCTATAGTAAACAAAATAGCATGCTACTAGCATAGAAACTGACATGTAGACCAATGGAAAGGGGTAGAGAATCCAGAAACAAATCCACACACCTACAGTGAACTCATTTTCAACAATAGTGCCAAGAACATAAACTGGAGAAAAGACACCCTCATCAATAAATGATGCTGGGGAATCTGGATACACATATGCAAAAGAATGAAACTAGAACTCTATCTCTCACCATGTACAAAAATCAAACTAAAGGGATTAAAGACTTAAATCTAAAACCTCAAAGCATGAAACCACTACAAGAGAGCATTGGGGAAAATCTCCAAGACATTGGTCTGGGCAAACATTTTTTGAGCAACACCAAACAAACACAGTCAAACAAAGCAAAAATTGGCAAATGTAATGACATCAAGTAAAAAAGCTACTGTACAGCAAATGAAAAAAAATCAACAAAGTGAAGAAACAATCCACAGAATGGTAGAAAATATTTGCAAACTACCCATCTGACAAGGGACTAAACCAGAATATACAAGGTACTAAAATAGCTCAATAGCCAAAATATACACAATCTGATTAAAATGGCCAAAATACATAATTTTAACATTTATAACACCAGCATGGCCAACAGAGTAAGATCCTGTCTCAGAATTTAAAAAAGAAAAAAAAAAAAAAGAAGGAAAGAAAAACAATTGTCTATGCTACCTCAAACAATCTTTTGATTCAAAAAAATTCCTATCAAAATCCCAATGGCATTATTCAAAGGAATACTAAAAATAATCCAAAAATTAATATGGAATGACAAACACCCTGAATAACCAAAGCAATCTTGAGGAAAAAAAAAAAAAAACACATAAAGCTTTAGGCATCACACTTCCTTAGTTCAAATTGTATTGCAAAGTGATAGTAATTGAAACAACATGGTACTGGCATAAAAATAGACACAAAGACCAGTGGAACAGAAGAGACACTCCAGAAATAAACCCATGTGTACACTATCAACTAATCTTTGACAAATATACCAAGAATATGTAAATGGGAAAGAATAATCTTTTCAATAAATGGTGCTGGGTAAACTAATAATTTCCATGCAAAAGAATAAAACTGGACCTGTACCTTACATCATACCAAAAAAATCAACTAAAAATTGATTAAAAACTTAAATGTCAGACATGAAACCATAAAACTCTTTGAAGAAAACATAAAGAGCTCCTTGAGATTGGTCTTGGCAAAAATTTTTTGGATATGATGCCAAAAGCACAGGCAACAAAAACAATTTTTTAAACATTATTTTGTGGTATTCCTTTTCTTTTCCTTTGTTTTATTTATTTACTTATTTATTTATTTATTTATTTATTTATTTATTTATTTATAAACAGAGTCTGACTCTGTCACCCAAGCGCAGCGGTGTGATCTCTGCTAACTGCAACCTCCGCCTCCCAGATTCAAGCGATTCTTCTGCTTCGGCCTCCCAAATAGCTGGGATTACAGGTGCCTGCCATCAAGTCGGGCTAATTTTTGTATTTTTAGTAGAGACAGGGTTTCGCCATGTTGTCCAGGCTGGTCTCGAACTCCTGACTTCAGGTGATCTGCCCGCCTTGGCCTCTGAAAGTGTTGGGATTACAGGCGTGAACCACTGTGCCCAGCTGTATTTTCTAGTTGTCCTAATGTTTTTTTATAACCATTCAACTTTCTATTAGTTCAGTATTAAATTACTTTAGAAATGCTCATGGTTTTCCAGGCAAATTTTAAATAGTATTTCTCCTACTTTGAAATTTGAAGAAAAATATTAAATTTTATGTCTGGCTTTATCCTACTTAAAACCTCAGCTTAAAAAGAAGCAAAAAAAAAAAAAAGTGATTAAGGATTATATTACTAGATCGAATATATGTTAATTAGGTAATGTACTATTATTACGTCTGTACCTGTTTGCAAAGATCGATAAAAACAAATCTGTACCTCGAAAATAGGATGAGAACCCTCTTAACTAACTAGCCTAAATTGATCAGTTCTGGGGCTATGGACCCAATGTAGCTTCTGTGACTTTCAGAAAAGTAAATTTTGAAGAATCATATTAATTAAAACAATTTAAAAAAAAAAAAAAAAACCCAGAAACCAGTTTCAAAAAAAAGTTATACTTTTTCTTCTGAATTAGAATTTTAACACAGATATAACAAAATCTTTTTTCCTATACCTGGGATGAATTAATCTATAAGGAAAGCCAGAATGTAATTAGACTATGATGATTGACAGTTAAATATACTTAAAGTTAACTTTTATCCCAGTAGTATGTATGTTTTTTTTAATCCTCTTTCCTTATGTTTGAATCTGCATGTCAAAATACGCTATTTTAATAAAGACAGATTTTAACAGAAAAATTATACAGGACTATATATTGTACTAATCTTAGCCATCACTTGTACTTATACAGAAAATACCTTGATGAGTACTAAAAATTATAAATTAATGCAGCATTTTCTGACACCACTTAAAATTTAGCAAAGATGTATACAATGAGATATTTAACTTCTGTAGGACTTTCATTGCATAATAAAAGCCTATAAAGTGGTGACAAACAACTTTATGGAAAAAAATGTTTTTGAAAGTGAAAAGAAAATTCAGTTTAAATGTTTACCTATAATTATTCACCACAGATCATAAAGTTTTATAAAGGGTCCAGAACTTAAGATGCTTCTTAATTTTGCAATTGGAAAAATTTAGGACACAAAATTGTTAGTAGCATGACTAAATGTGAATACCTAATTAGTGCAGAACCAGAAGTAAGGTATTAATAGATGTGAACCTTAGATATAATTAATTAAATACATAAACATATTATCACATATTGCTGAACTAATAGGTAATAGCCAAGACCCATGTACTTCTTTTCATTAGTTATATCAAGATTATAACAAATACAATATTGTCTTCTTAGTAAACTATAATGAGATAGTTTTGATAATTGAGATTCAGTTCAAAATACCTAATTTTTTTCTCATGTTGAACAAAAAATGAAAAGCTATTTTGATACCAAGAGTAATGATACAAAATTATTTGAATTGCACAATATTAGGCATTTACAGGTTTATACTGAAGTATATTTGTCAAAGTTACTAGTAATGGTGTAGCTGAGGTTTATTATAAAAGATTCTTTTAAAAATAAGAAAGTGTTTTTCATGCTTTTATTGCTCTGAAAATAAAGAGATTTGTACCAATTAATAAACACCGCTATTGAATAAAGAAAAACGTTTATAGGAAAATTGGTGATTATATATTTTTAATTTTCTATAATGTATTTAAAGGATAATTGGTGTTATTAACTACAAGAGATGACCCTTTTATCATAGTTAAAAATGCAGGTGGTGTCCTTTAATACTGAAAATAATTCATATCTTTTAAATACCTGAAAAAAAATGTCATTGGTAGAATGATTTTAAATAAAATTCTTTGAAAAAAGCACCCAAAAAAGACATTTAGTCTTTATACACAGTTTTCTTTATATTCTTCATTCCCCTTCTTTAAGATACTTCATTTAAGGTTTTCAGTCAGAATGAAGCAGCATATTTTCACAAAGGAGCAGAAGCATAGGAAATGGCCTGAGTAAAACAACTCCAAAAATTGATTTAATCTGTTATTGGTTTTTAAATGTGAACTCCTATTTAGTTTTTTAATGCTTCAAGATTTGTTTATAAAAATCCTCATTAATTAATGGGCTAGGTCTTTGTTGTCTTAAAGTAAATAATTAAAAATTTTAAAATGTTTGATTAATTTCTACTTGCAGAGAAAGAACAAAAAAAAGATTAACTTCTCTTAATTTTTTTAAAAAGATAGTATAACTCAAAAGAGTATATTAGAATGTGTTATAAAATACACTTGAATTGCTTTATTGTGATTATTATTTTCCTTGGGTCAAGTTTTGCTGTCCTTCTAAATCTCAATGATCTTTGTTTCTATCCATATTCTGAATTCTATTTGTCATTCCAGCCAGTTTAGCCTGGTTAAGAACTCTTGTTAAAGAACTGGTGCAATCATTGGAAGGGCATACAACACTCTGGCCATTTGAGTTACTAGAGTTCTTGCATTGGTTCTTTCTCATCTCTGTGTGTGGATGCTCCTTTATCTGCGGTGTCAATTGAGTATAATCAATAGGCTTATTTTCTGAATGTTTTCACTGGTCTCAGACTTTGTGCATGGTCTTTACTGGAAGCTGCCTTCTTGTCTCTCGCTTCAGAAGGGTGGATATTAGTGAAGTATTTTTGGTGTTGAAGCTTTGGGGTATAATCTAGCAGGTAGTATGTAGGCTTATTGGTCATTTGATAGAATGTTTCTCAGCTGCATGGCTACCCTGTATTCTCACAGTTGCAGCCAAGTTCCCTCTCAATGCTCTGAAAGTGTGGGTTCTTCTTTCCTTTGATTGCTGGCTGTAGATCCTTATGTGGCACTTCTGGGCTGCCTATGGCATCTCTGAGATGATCTCAGTGTTTATATTTCTTCCCCACCTTAGAGGCAGCAGAGGAAGAAATTTTAGTAGTGGTTGTGGTAGAGGGTTGTTTGCCTGTCTCCCAGAAGTTCCACCCCAAAGAGGTGCAAGTAAACAATTGCTCAATGTAATTCTCCCAGGATGGAGAGTCTGTGCTATGGGCCTAAGCCAGGGGTTTCCTGTCTTGTTACTAGCAGTGGGGTATGTGTGGAACCTGTGGGAGATGGACTAGTCTCTTCTACTTTGGTTGACTGAAATATGTTGGAGGTGTGGAAAAAAAAATACTTAAGATCTTTAATACTTCTTTATTCTGAGAGTGGCAAGGGAAGTTCCACTGTGGAGGCAGTGGCAGAAGAGCTAAAGGCAAAAATAGCTGTTTAAAAAAAAAATCCTAATGGGTCTGACAGAACTCAATAACACAATACAAGAATTTCACAATGCAATCACAAGTATTAACAGCAGGATAAACCAAGCTGAGGAAAGAATCTTAGAACTTAAAGACATGTTCTCAGAAATAAGACAGTCTGACAAAAATTTTAAAAAGAATGAAAAAGTGAACAAAACCTCCAAGAAGTATGGGATTATATAAAAATGCCAAATCTATGAATTATTGACATTCCTGAAAGAGAGGGGAAGAAAGCAAACAACTTGGAAAACATATTTCAGAATATTATCCATGAACACTACTCTAACATTGTTAGAGAGGCCAACAGTCAAATTCAAGAAATGCAGATAACTCCTGCAAGATTCTACACAAGAAGATCATCCCCAAGACACATAATCATCAAATTTTCTCAGGTTGGTGTGAAAGAAAAAATGTTAAAGGCAGCCAGAGAGAAAGAGCAGGTAACCTACAAAGGGAACCCTAACAGGCTAACAGAAGGCCTCTCAGCTGAAATTCTAAAGCCAGAATAGATTGGGGACCGACATTCAACATTCTTAAAAACATATTCAACCAAGAATTTCATATCCAGTCAAGCTAAGCTTCTTAAGGAGAAATAAGACCCTCCCCAGATAAGCAAATGTTGAGGGAATTCATTATCGCCATACCTGCTTAACAAGAGATCTTGAAAAGACCACTAAATATGGAAAGGAAAGACTGGTACCAGCTAATAAAAACCCACACTTAAACACACAGACCAGTGTTACTTTAAAGCAACCACACAAACAAGCCAACATAACAACCAGGTAACATCACAATGTTAGGATCAAATCCACACATATCAATACTAATCTTAAATGCAAATGGGCTAAATATCCCTACTTAAAAGGCAAAGAGTGGCAAGCTGGTTATAAAAGCAAGACCCAACGGTATCCTCAAAAGACCCATCTCACAGGTAATGGCACTCATAGACTCAAAATACAGGGATAGAGAAAAGTATACCAAGCAAATATGAAACAGGAAAAAAAAAAAAAAAAAAAAGCAGAGGTTGCTGTTCTAATTTCAGACAAAGCAGATTTTAAAACAACAAAGATCAAAAAAGACAAAGAAAGGCATTACATAACGTAAAGGGTTCAATTCAAAAACAAGACTTAACTATTCCAAATATATATACACCCAACAGAGGAGCACTCAGATTCAGAAAGCAAGTTCTTAGAGACCTACGAAGAGACATAGACTCACACAATATTACTGAGAGACTTCAACACTTAACTGGCAGTATTAGACAGATCATTGAAGCCAAAAATTAGCAAAGATATTCAGGACTTTTTTTTGTCCTTTTTCATGCTGCTATGAAGAAATACCTGAGACTGAATAATTTATAAAGGAAAAAGTTGTAATTGATTCACAGTTTCGCAGGGCAGGGGAGGCCTCAGGAAACTTATTTACAATTATGGCAGAAGGGGAAGCAAACACGTTCTCTTCACATGGTGGCAGGAAGGAGAAGAATGAGCAAAGTGTGGATAACCCCTTGTAAAACCATTGGATCTCATGATAACTCACTCATTATCATGAGAACAGCATGGAGAGCCTATCCCCATGATCTAATCACATCCCAGGAGGTCTCTCCCCCAACACATGGGGGATTACAATTCAGATTACTGTTTAAGATGAGATTTGGGTGGGGACACAGAGTCAGACCATATCAGGACCTAAACTCAACACTGGAGCAAATGGATCTGGTAGACTTTTACAGAACTCTCCACCCAAAAGCAAAGAATATACATTATTCTCATCATGACATGGAATATATGCTAAAATTGATCACATCATTGGACACAAAATAATCCTCAACAAATATAAAAGATCCAAAATCATATAGAACACACTCTCAGACCACAGCACCATAAAAATAAAAGATTATAAAAGTTGCAAGTTAAACAGCATGGTCCTGAATGACTTTGGGGTATAAAATGAAATTAAGACAGAAATCAGGAAGTTCTTCAAAAATAATGAGAACAAAGATGAAACATACCAGATTCTCTGGGACACAGCTAAGGCAGTGTTAAGAAGGAAATTCATAGCACTAAATACACACACCAAAAAGTTAGAAAGATCTCAAATTAACAACCTAACTTTAAAACTGAAAGAATTAGAGAAAAAAGAAAAAATCAACCCCATAGCTAGCAGAAGACAAGAAGTAACAAAAATCAGAGCTTAACTGAAGGAAATTAACACACACACAAACACACACACACACAACATCCAAAAGATCAACAAATCAAGAGTTGGCTACATTGAAAAAAATTACAAGATAGACAAAGAAGAAAAAAGATCCAAGTAAACATAATTAGAAATTATAATGGGAATGTTGCTCCTGACACCACAGAAATAAAAGCAGCCATTAAAAACTATGATGAGCATCTCTATGCACACAAACTAGAAAGCCTAGAATAGAAGAGTAAATTTCTGGACACACACATCCTCCCAAGACTGAGGCAGAAAGAAAATGATTCACTGAAGAGATCAATAATAACCTCCAAAATTGAATCAATAACAAATAGCCTGCCTAACAACCAAAAATAATCCCAGGATCAGATGGATTCACAGTCAAACTCTACCAGATGTACTAAGAAGAGCTGGTATCATACCTACTGAAACTATTCCAAAAAATTGAAGAGAAAAGACTCCTCCCCAGGTCTCTCTACGAGGCCAGCATCATCTACGTATCAAAAACAGGCAAAACACAACAAAAAAGGAAACTTAAGGCCAACTTGTTTTTGTGACTATCAATGCACAAATCCTAAACAAAATACTTGCAAACCAAATCCAGTAGCACATCTAAAAGCTAATCTATGAAGGTCAAGTAGGTTTCATCCCCAGGATTCAAAGTTGGTAATTACAATAAACCACAAGATAATCATGTAGTTTAGCTCAATAGACACAGAAAAGACCTTTGATAAAAATTCAACATTCCTTCATATTAAAAACTCTCAATAACCAAGGTATTAAAGGAACATACCTGTGATGGTTAATATTGAGTGTCAACTTGATTGGATTGAAGGATGTGAAGTATTGTTACTGGGTGTGTCTGTGAGGGTTTGCTAAAGGAGATTAATATTGGATTCAGTGGTCTAAAAGAGGCAGACCCACCTTTAGTCTTGGTGGGCACCCTCTAATGAGCTGCTAGCACAGCTAGGATAAAAGCAGGCAGAGGAACATGGAAAGACTAGACTGGCTGAGTCTTCCAGCATTCATCTTACTCCAGTGCTGGATGCTTTCTGCCCTTGAACATCAGACTCCAAGTTCTTCAGCTTTTGGACTCTTGGGCTTACACCACTGCTTTGCCAGGGGATCTTGGGTCTTTGGCCACAAACTGAAGGTTGCACTGTCAGCTTCCCTACTTTTGAGGTTTTGGGACTCATACTGTCTTCTTTGCTCCTCAACTTTTAGACAGCCTATTGTGAGAATTAACCTTGTGATTGTGTGAGTCAATACTCCTTAAACACCCTTTCATATATACATGTATGCTATTAGTCTTGTTCCTCTAGAGAACCCTAATACCATACCTCAAAATAATTAGAGCCATCTATGACAAACCCAAAGCCAATATTATAATGATTGAGCAAAAACTGGTAGCATTCCCCTTGCAATCCAGCGTAAGACAAAGATGCCCTCTCTCTGCACTTCTATTCAACATAGTATTCGAAGTCCTAGTCAAAGCAAGCAGGTAAGAAAAAAGACAAAGTGCATCAAATTGGAAGAGAGGAAGCTGATTTATCTCTGTTTGCAGACAACCTAATTTTATATTTAGAGAACCCCATAGTCTTGGGCCAAAAGCTCTTTCAGCTGATAAACAACTTCAGCAAAGTTGCTGGATACAAATTCAATGTCCAAAAATTACTAGCATTTCTATTCACCAACAATAGTGAAACTGAGAGCCAAATCAGAAAGGCAATCCCGTTCACAATTGCCACAAAAAGAGTAAAATGCCTAGGAATACAGCTAACGAGGAAAATGGATGACATCTACAATGAGAATTACAAAACACTGCTCAAAGAAATCAGAGAAGACACAAACAAATGAAAAAATATCTCAAGCTCATTGATAGAAAGAATCAATATCATTAAAATGGCTTTACTGCCCAATGCAATTTACATATTCAATGCTATTCCTATCAAACTACCAAAGACATTCTTCACAAAACGAGAAAAAAATATTTTAAAATTCATGTGGAACCAAAAAAAAACCCAAATAGCCAAGGCAATCCAAAGCAAAAGTAACAAAGCTGGAGGCTTCATGTTACTTAACTTCAGACTACACTACAAGGCTACAGTAACCAACACAGCATGGTTCTGGTTCAAAAACAGACACATAGGCCAATGGAACAGAATAGAGAGCCCCAAAATAAGGTCAGCCTTCTATGACCATCTGATCTTTGACAAAGCTGACAAAAACAAGCAATGGGAAAAAGACTCCCTGTTCAGTAAATGGTACTGGGATAACTGACTAACTATATGTGGAAGATTAAAGTTAAACCCCTTCCTTATACCATACACATAATCAACTCAAGATGGATTAAAGACATAAATGTAAAATTTCAAACTATAAAAATCCTAGAAGACAATCATCATGGAAATAGGAATGGGCAAAGATTTTATGATAAAAACACCAAATCAACAGCAACAAAAGCAAAAATTTACAAGTAGGATCTAATTAAAGTTAAGAGCTTCTGCACAGCAAGAGAAACTATCAACAGAGTAAACAGACAACCTACAGAATGGAAAAAAAAATATATGCAAACTGCACATCTGACAAAGGTCCAAGTTCTAGCATCTATAAGGAACTTAAAATTACAAGAGAAAAACAAACTCCATTAAAAGGTGGGCAAATGATATGAACAGACACTTCTCAAAAGAAGATAGACATGCAACCAACAAATATATGAAAGAAAGTTCAATATCAATGATCATTAGATAAATGCTATCAAAACGATGAGATACCATTTCACACCAGTCAGAATAGCTACTATTAAAAATAATAATAATAATAATAATAATAAGAAGAAGAAGAAGAAGAAGAAGAACAGATGCTGGCAACGTTGTGGAGAAAAGGGAACACATATGAACTGTTGGTGAGAGTGTAAATTGGTTTAACCATTGTGGGAAGCAGTATGGTTATTCCTCAAAGAGCTAGAAGCAGAACTACTGTTCCACCCAGCAATCCTATTACTGGGTATATACCCAGCAGAATATAAAGCATGCTACTATAAAGACACATGCATGCATATGTTCACTGCAGCACAATTAACAATAGCAAAGACATAGAATCATCACATATGCCCATCAATGATACGTTGGATAAAGAAAATGTGGTACATATACACGATGGAATATTATGCAGCTACAACCAAAAAGAATAAGATGATGTCTTTTGTGTGCACATGGATGGAGCTGGAGGCTATCATACTTAGCAAACTAATGCAGAAAGAAGAAACTAAATAGTGTATGTTCCCACTTATAAGTTGGAGTTAAATGATAAGAACTTATGAGCATAAATAAGGAAACAACTGACACTGGGGTCTACTTGAGGGGGCAGGGGTAAAGGAGGGTGAGGAGAAGAATAGGTAACTATTAGGTACTGGGCTTAATACGTGGGTGATGAAATAATATTAACAAAAAACTGGTCGGGTGCAGTGGCTCACGCCTGTAATCCCAGCACTTTGGGAGGCCGAGGCGGGCAGATCATGAGGTCAGGAGATAGAGACCATCCTGGCTAACACGGTGAAACCCTGTCTCTACTAAAAATAAAAAATTAAAAAAAAAAAAAAAAAAAAAAAAACCATTAACTGGGCATGGTGGCAGATGCCTGTAGTCTCAGCTACACGGGAGGCTGAGGCAGAAGAATGGCGTGAACCTGGGAGGCGGAGCTTGCAGTGAGCCACGATGGCGCCGCTGCACTCCAGCCTGGGCGACAGGGCAAGACTCCTTCTCAAAAAAAAAAAAAAAAAGACTGTCACATTGGATTTGGGGGACTTGTGGAAAAGGGTGTAGGGAGGCAAGGGATACAAGACTACACCTTGGGTACAGTTACACTGCTCAGGAGATGGGAGCACCAAAATTTCAGAAGTCACCACTAAATAATTTATGTATGTAACCAAATACCACCTGTTCCCCCGAAACCTATTGAAATAGAAAAATTAAAAATTAAAAATAAAACAAAGTTTCCATCTTTTTCTGTCGTGAAACTTCCCTGTTTAGCATTACCTTAAGGGTTCCAATGGGTGCACAGTGTCAAGAGTATGGAGGGGCCCTTCTCAGTAGTAAGATTATGAACCTAAGTTTCAGGTTCTGAAGTTTTGCTGCAGTGTGAATGACAAGTATAGTCATTCTCTGATGTTCTTAGAAGATCCAGTCTTCGAGTTCTAGATTGTGAAGAGTTGATTGTTTTAAGTCAGCGAATCATAAAAAGCCTTATTTACCCGGTGAAAATACATGGTGGCATAATAATGTACTGTTGTATGTATCAGCCCTCTTGCAAAGGAAAGCTTTTATACAACCAGAAAACATGCATTGAAAAGGACAATTGAATTAAATCCCTCTATAAATGTTTAAGTGACTCACCAGGTAGCCGAACGTACCTGAAGTTTTGATTGTCTTCCCAGGAATATGGGTTTGACAAACCAAACATTGGTCATAAACTGTTTCAGCCATTTAGAAGTGACCACACCAAAATATATTTCATTTGGATTATTTCATCTTTTCCATAATGAATCATGGAATGCAGAATCTTTAATCACAAAAGCTTTAAGGACTCAGGAAAGACAAGGTGGCTGTCTTGGTTCTCCATGAGTCCGTGCTTAACATCGGACTTATACCTGCTTGAATACCAGTTGTTTCTCCAATTTAGGGGCATAGCACTGATAACTAATGGGTTTTCATTGGTAAATTGACTGAGACCATGGAGTTCATTCAGACTGTATATTTAAACAATTTCCGTGTTGGCTGATTTGGCATGAAAATCTGGCAAAATATTTTCTTGATACTCAATTAAATTTTGTTCTACTTGGATTAGTAGTTTTATAAACAAGTCAGTCTTTTAATTAAAGTTCCAGGAATTCTTAAACAGTCCAAATGATATGACTCTAAAGTTTCCAGAAACCTGTGTTCAAGAGTACTTTTCAGGGTCCTTTGCATCCTCTCATGAACCTTCTAAAAGACATCATATTCTAGGATTTTGTGTGCTTGTGAATTTTTCAGAAACTACATCAGCATTAAGCAATTTATTGTGGAAATGACTATAAATAGTCATAGTTAAAAACACAATTGACAAGGAAATTTGGTTATTTCTGTGGTCTACAATAACTTAATCTAATAACCATATTTCTTAATAGATTGATAGTATGTAGTCAGACATATTAGAATTTTAGAAATGTCATACAATTTTGGAACATATATTAATAACATTCACTAAAATATAACCTGAAAAAGGTTAAACATCATTTCTTACTTTGACAACAATTTCCATGTAACTTAACTTGTCAAATCATCCTGTTTACCTCTCTTTTGGATGTTTCAGGGGTCCGCTGTAGCATCCCAAAGTTAGTAATCAGAAAAGACAGTTTTGAAGCTGGAATTTTATTTTGGGCAGACTATCAAATATGTTAAAGGTTTGAAACACTTGAGAATTTCAGGTCACCAAAAGTCATTTAATTAGCCAAAATGATGACACAAAAATTTTAAAAAGGCAAAAACCTTTACTCATTGATAGATGGAAGACTTCAATTTTCAGACAATCTGTCTCTTGCTTTTCCATTTTTTTCCTGTAGTTTACTCAAAAGGCAAACAAAATCTTTTATTATTTTTTAGTATTACATGAAAATCTTATTCAAGACAGAAAGCCAAATTTCATCCTTGTATTAGTATACTATGGTCAACCCCAATTTTTAATAAAACTTTATATACAAATCTATTCAATCTTAATCACTTTGATTATAAGGTGAGATTCTCATAAGCCTTTTTATAACCCTTTACAAATTTTTGTTAAAGAGTAGATTAGTGCACTGAGAAAATCCTGTTGTTCCTTTTTGTTGTTGTTGTTGTTGTTGTTGTTGTTTTTAGACAGTCTCCCTCTGCCACCCAGGCTGGAGTGCAGTTGCACAATCTTGGCTAAATACAACCTCTTCCTCCTGGGTTCAAGCGATTCTCCTGCCTCAGCCTCCCAAGTAACTGGGATTACAGTCATATGTCACCATGCCCAGTTAATTTTTGTGTTTTTAGTAGAGATGGGGTTTCATCACCTTGGCCAGGCTAGTCTCAACCTTCTGACCTCAAGTGATCCACCCACCTGGGCCTCTTAAAGTGCTTGGATTTCTGGCATGAGTCACCATGACTTGCGCCCCTGTTGTGCTTTTATTCCAATGTTCGATTTATGGAAAAGCCCTCCTTTAAATAGCCAATATTGTCATTCACAGAATTTCTTTTTACAAGATTAATTTTTACAAACCTTCAACAACTTGCTCAAACATTTTGCTTTATTCTATCTTACTAGACAAAAATTTACATTCCAGGGCCTTCTTATGATCTTTTACTATAAGCACATTTCACTTTCTTCACATACCTTGCATCTAAAACTGTTTTTTCAGTAGGTCTTGATTGCATGTTACAATGTTAACTCTTAGCAATTTTTATTTGTGGTTAAAAAAAAAAAAAAAAAAAAAAAAAAAAAAAAAAAAAAACCTGGTAAGATATTTTATTGGAGTCCTGAGCTGTTAGAAGTTATTTTATTTCCTCTCATGTGTGCATCAAGAGTGGCAAGAAGACAAAGTGGAGAAAAGCTATCCAGTTGACTGGAAAAAAAAAAAAAAAAAAAAAAAAAAAAAAACAAGATCTATGAAGAGAATAAAATCATAAAGGCCTTTCAAATGTGTGTGTAGCTTGACTATCCACTTTTAATTAAGCTGACTTTTAGCCATAGCCCTCTTTTTAAAAAGTCCTTTTAAATTTCTTATTACCCTACTTTAGTCAGGCCAAATTACCAATATTTCTGGCTTTTAAACTTTACAAAAGGAACCTCACAGGTGAAATCAACAAGCCTTATCTAAGGTTATGACTTAACCATGAATGTATGAGGTATTTTCAGAGAGGTGGTTCGCATATTTTATAAAATCTAGAATCTCCAAAGATAGCTCAGAAGAAGGAAGATTCAAGAAGGGAAGATAGAGATTGTTCATGGAGGGACTGAGAATCAACAAAGGGCCAAAGTTACATGGATATCTAACCAGAAAGGACTCATTCGCTAAGCCAGGAATTGAGCCCTGAACCTGGGCTGTCATTGTGAAAAGACAAACCCTTAGCCACTAAGCTACATCATTGGCAGTTTCTATTGCTCTTCCCAGAAGTAGTCTAGAGTAGCCAATTTTGAGCTTGCAAAGCTTTTAACTTCTTGAAATAATGTTTAGAGCTAACTATGACATGAACCCTAAAATTCTTATTCCCTGGGTGGCAGGGACCAAGAGAAAGTACCGCCACATGGTTACAAAGTCAAGCTCCCAAGGACTAAAACAAGACAAGATGGAGACCTCATTCAGTTTCGTTGTTTGTTAGTTTCAGGGAACTGAAGCAAAATTTGTCACTGACCAGCTTGCTGGGCAATCTGAAATAGCAAGCTTCTGTATTCCTAAGCCCATGTTCTATCCCAAGGTACCCCTCTTCATGACAGAACAACACAGAAAGACAAATTTGTAGCACAAAGTACATGAGATTTGCTACAGCTTAAGACTAGCCTACTGAATCCTTTTTATTAATTAAAAATTTGCAAGAGGTAGGGATTTTTACCATTCCCACAACTGGTTTGTAAAGAGAGACAGAGAGAGAGAAAGAGAGAAGCATTGCCTACAGCAGGGTGGGGAAGGTGAAGTGCTCCGGAAGATCAGAGAAAGACCCACCCATTGCAGCAATACTTAACCAAAAATTCAGGTAGCTGCTTTTTGGTCACAAAGGGATCATTTTCAGCAGTCCCATCAGCTCTCATGTTTCCCCCTTCGGGGAGCAAAAGTTCCCCATGTTCCACGGTCCTGTACATGCCTAATCCTGTCAACCATAGCCATCAGAAAAGAGTTCAAGCAGATTTAATTGTAAAAAATGAATTAGTTGCTTAAGCTTTTTATTTTCCTTTCATAAAGTTTTAAAATAAAAATGCTGAAAATCTTTTTAGAAGCTTCTGCATACCAATAGGCATCCCTAGTTGAGACTAATTTGGGAGTGCGTATTTTCAAATGCACTTCAGTGCTGTGTTGCTAATTTGGAACGTTCCACTGTAAATGATCTTTAGTAAGATTTTATCATTTCTGTAAGACTTTGCTCCTTCCAGGGCCTAACACTTGTCCATGTATAAGCCGAAAGAAGCTCAGTTCTTCAGAAATTAAGGATCACATTTTCACCTAAAATACTGGCTTTGCTCTCAGGTTCCATTGATCAACTTAGCCAGTAATTTTTTCCAACCTAAGCATGCATGAAAAATGAAACAAAAGTGTAGAACACAAAAATCCCTGCGAATTTCCAAAAGCCTAATTTTGCACCCCCTGCAATATTACTATTTGCTACCTGTTTCTTTCTGACCCATTCAGATGTAAAAGGCCTCTAACTGGATCCAAGCCAGTTAGTTACCGGATCTAATCTAATCAAGGACCCAGTTCAGTTTCTGTCGTGACTGCCAGACCCAGTTTGGATCAGAAAATTGTTCAAAGAAACTTGGAGAGCTTAAAACAAAAATTCATGGAGCTTTGGAATCCAAGAGAGAACTTACCACAATTCCCAGCTGCTCTTAGAGCTGAGCGATGGGCACAACAGGCGGTTGAGTACATTGCTTGGTCACTCAGCGCTCTTGGGGGTCGTTAGAAGCTCTACTTTGGATCTCACTTCTGATGCCATCTGTTAAAAGAAAAACTTCAGCCAAATTAAATTTAAAGAAGTTTAATTGCGCAATGGACGATTCACGAATTAGGCAGCCTCCTGAGCTAGAGCAGGCACTGGGACTCCAGCACAACGACATAATGGAAGATGATTTATGGACAGAAAAAGGAAAGTGACATACAGTAAGTGGAAGTAAGGTACAGAAACAGCTGAATTGGTTACAGTTTGGCATTTGACTTATTTGAACATGATTTGAACAGTTGGCTACATTTGATTGGCCAAAACTAGGTGATTGGCACAAGTATAGGCTATTGTCTGGGTTATACATCCACTTGTTATAGTTCACGATGTACAGAAAAACCTTTAGGCTGAACTTAAAATACGTAAGGTGGCAGCTTTAGGCTCAACTTTATTTAACACATCTCAATCAAGCAATCAAAATAATAGAAATCTGAGGTCATGATTTATATTTATGTGCACACACAAAATAAATGATTTTGTTTATCATAAGGCTTGTTCACCCAGGAGGTAAAAGGAAAGATAACAGTCAAATGGTCAAAGATTTTATGACCTGAATACTTGAATTCTAAAGCCAGAGAAAATTTACCTCTAGTTCAGTTCAATATACCTCAACACAGACACAAGTTTGTTTTTAAAAGAAGCTCATTTAGTTGCAAAGAAAAGACCCACTCAAGCTGGTTCAGATTAAAAAAAAGCTTGTTGTGATGGGCAGGCAGAACAAAATAATTTACAGACTCTCATTTATTCTAAGAATTGCAGAAAGATTATCTGGTTTTAAGGCTTTCTAGGAGATCTCTAAAGCAGGAATATGGTCACAAATAAAAATTCAGGATCAAAATTGCTTAGAGCTAATTGTAGCCTCCATAATTCATTAGGAGTGTGATTTCAGGCAAATTATCTAAATCCTCGGAATTTTTTTTTTTTATTTTCAAAAGAGAAATAATACTAACAACCTTGTAGAGATTTTGTGACAATTCAATGAGAACATGTTGCTAAATAGTTTTCATGGTAGATTTAGTATCTGGTAAATGCTAACTATCATTATTAAAATTATGTATGTCTGTCTCTTGCAGCACCACTACAGAATGCCAAAATATTTTTATAGTTCTAGTTTTAATTAACAATTTTAATTTATATTTATCATAGCTATTAGGAGCAGCTCTTTACATCAGGATATGTGATTGTCTGCTGTAGCCTGTAAATGACTCACCCTTGGAGTTACTCTGGTTCACATGTCAGAGGCATGTGAACCAGAGTAACTCCATCTTAATTAGGTACTGGGTAAAATGAGGCTAAGACCTACTGGGCTGCATTCCCAGACAGTTAAGGCATTGTAAGTCACAGGATGAGATAGGAGGTCAGCACAAGATACAGGTCATAAAGACCATGCTGATAAAGCATTGCAGTAAAGAAGCCGGCTAAAACTAAAAAAAAACAAGATGGCTAGGAGAGTTACCTCTGGTCATCCTCTGCTACACTCCCGCCGTGGCCCTGACAGTTTACAAATTCCATGGCAATGTCAAGAAATTACCCTATATGGTCTAAAAGGGGAGATATGAATAATCCAACACTTGTTTAAAATATAAAAAAAAAAAAAACCATAAAAATGGGCAACGATTAGCCCTCAGAGCTGCTCTGTCTGTAGAGTAGTCATTCATTATTCTTTCACTTTCCTAATAAACTTGCTTTTACTTCACGCTGTGGACTCTCCCTGAATTCTTTCTTGCAGGAAATCCAAAAACCCTCTCTTGGGGCCTGGATCGGGACCCCTTTTCTTTAACATAAGCAACAAGGGCTTAAGACTGTGGGATTTCCATAAAAAGAAGTGATGGGAGTTGAATAGTGTGTGCACATGAATAGAGCATGGAATGATAGAAACTTGATCCTTAGAATGGTGGGAGGGTGAGAGGTGGTTTAGGGGTGAAAAATCACTTAATAGATGCAATGTACATTATTCCATGATGGAGACACCAAAAGCTCAGGCGTCACTGCCGTGCAATATACCCATGTAACAAAATTGCACTTGTACTGTATAAATCTATACAAATATAAAAAACGAGAGAACTGGACATGGCAAGAAATAATTGATGTCATTATCCAAGGCAATTACTTTCTCCGGTGATGGAAATATATAATTTTCAAACATTGAAAACAACAATAAAGAAGAAAATAGCTTGAGAACAATGATTAACAAAATACATAATCTTTTAGAGAAGCAGTGAATAGAATAAGGAGATGTATGAATCAGAGAGATTTTGCTATTGCTTTTATAAAGGGTTAGTGAAGCCTGAAGTGTCTTTAGTGCCAAACCAAAATATTCGAATAAAGGCATTCCATTAATCAGTTAATTCAATTCTAATTGCTCATGAATAATTTCCTCTCAGTTTTTGTAGTTGTTATTCACCAGCAAGTGAAAAGCTGATATTGAGTTGAGTGGTAGTCAACATTATTGTGATTTTTTCTTTTTATAAAGTAACCAGTTACCTTTCTCAATTCTTGCTTCACTTTCACGGGCAGATAAAATACCTTCTCTTTGTATTGCATACAGCATTTCTGTATCTCACTGTTCATGAATATGAGGACTAAGCTCTGTTTTCTGTTTTTTTTTTTTTTTTTTTTTTTTTCTTAATGTTGCCCAAATTTGTATTTAAGGGGTCTAGGGAGTCATGCCCTACAAACCATAAATTCTCATCAGACAGGTTTTATTTGACCCTGTATATTGTGACTTACTTTCCAATCTGACTCTGGCATAATATTATGAGACAAGGAAAAACAAAACATTTCACTCCAAAATATATTTCCTTGCCATACCTTGAAATTGCCCTGCAAATTATCTTGTGGGAAAAATCCACAATCTATAGAGAATCCCGTTTCCCCTTTGTTTTCCTTCCTTCCTTTCCAGATCCAGGAGACAATCAACTAAGACCTAGGCACCCTTTTAGGTCCAATAAGAAACATTTTACAACCTGCTTTCTCTAAACTCTGCTATCTGACAGCTTCCTCTGAACAATAAAACTTGGTCTCCACAATCCTTTATCTTAACCTGAACATTTCCTTTCTATTGATCTTGGTTCTTCAGATAAACTCAACCAATTGTCAACAAGAAAATGTTTAAATTTACCTATAGCCTGGAAGCCCCTGCTTTGAGTTGTCATGCCTTTCTAAACCAAACCAAAGTATTTCTTAAATGTGTTTGATTAATGTCTTATGCCTCCCTAAAATATACAAAACCAAGCTGTACCCCGACCACCTAGGGCACATGTTCTCAGGACCTCCTGAGGGCTGTGTCACGGGCCATGGTCACTCATATTTGGCTCAGAGTAAATCTCTTCAAATATTTTACAGAGTTTGACTCTTTTCATCAACAAATACATAAATGACTGTCCATAGGGAGTCTAATCAATGTTGAAAATTAAGTAAAATTGGTTAAATTGATATTTAAAGAAATAGGCAAAGAAACTAAAACCAACCAGAGTGGAAAAACAATAATGCAAGTGTTATGTTTCTAGTTTTAACCTGGTAAATATAAGCAATAGGTCATGTTGTTCCAAAGATATGGGGTTATTGTCGGAAGAAAATGTTTAAATAAGGAGGAAGAAAGAAAGTAACCATATTTTTCAAAATATGTATCAGTCAGAATAGAAGTAAATAAAACTCCCTTTCCAATCTGCTCAGAATGCAAAAATTACAGGATGCAGAATATATCACGGATAGTTGTACTTTCAGTATGTCCCAGACAGTAAATACTATGTATTTCTAATAATTTTATTTTCTTTTTCTGGGACAGAGTGAAAGTTAAAAGGTGACAGATGAAGAAATGATATTTCACAAATACATTGAATATGGATCCATAATAAACAAATACCTCGTTTGCTTACAAAATCCATTGGTACTTTTTAGAATAAGGATAATAAATCAGAGCATCCAGTAACCAAAAATTGTTATCTGTGACAAACACAATACACAGATATTAGCATCTTCAGATTATTGAAACAAAGGTTTTGTAACCTATTTTTTATTTCAGAATTCTGGTGTTGTTTTCTGTTTTATTAATTCAATAATAATTTACTCATTTTTTAATATACTTTTATAATAGATTTTGAATTAGTTTGCATTTGCAAAGCAATCCCATGGTAGCTCAACAGCAAAAGTCTTTCACTTAATATAAACCGTACATTTGAATTCCAGAAAGTTGAAATAATGAGTCATTTTCCCCTTTGTGATAAGTAATTTATTACAACCACAGTGATTATTACAGCATTCCATTAATTAGAATTTTATTAACATCAAGTGTTGCCTAATTGCTCTTAATTTTTTCCTCATGAAAGCACTTTTACTTTTATTATTGTAATTAAGAAGGTGAGGCAAAATTAAAAGCATTTCTGTTATTTCACAAAATTGGATTAACAAGGTGAATATTTCACAATATGACAAAGGTGCATGGTATGCTACTTGTCAAAGTCATTCTTAATAATTTACTCTCCCGTCTCGATTTTATAAATTCTATTTCCCTTTGAACTATTCTTGTGGCTTTTCTTTTAATTTTACTTTTATGTTTAATTGATAGGGCTTCCTTCAGCCATTGTTAGAAGTCTCTTCAATGCTGTTCACTCCTTATAATTGTTTTATTATTTAAACATGCTGCGATTCCAAATGTCATTCTTTAGTGTCTCTTAATTAGTTCATTCTACTTACATTAACCCTTTGGTCTGCTTTCATTGGATTTTTGCTCTGACTTTGTACTCTGCCCATTCATGTCAAAAACAGCCTGTTTCAATTCACCTTTTTTTTTTTTTTTTTTTTACTTTGTCATTGGCATGATTTAGAAAGTGCCATTTCTTTATGATAATAAACACAAAAGCATGAATCATTGAATCATAAAAATTACAAGAGTATATATTTCTAGAAAAGGATTACTTTGCATAAGAAATGGAAAAAGAGGAGGGAGTATTTCCCTACTACACATACTTTTAAGCAACCTATATCTCCATAAATGAAATATAGGTGCAGATCAGCATAATGTGAAGAATACTAAAAAAGTAAAACAGTAAGATTTCATGAAAATTTTGTATCAAATGAGCTACTGAATTAATAAAAATGAAGTTAAAATTAGTGCTCAGTTTGACCAAAAAAAAAAAAAAAAAAATGCTTTCATTTGATTTAAAATGGCAAGAGAAATTTCTGTTTCAGCCAACAAAGTGTTAGCTGCTTGATACAACCAGATCCATTACTTTAGAGTGAAACTGCAGAAAAGTATTCTGAATATGTGTGTATGCTTGGTCAAAGGCAGAGAGCCTTTTGTATAGATTTTTAGAGGATATTACGAGTTTCAAAGGCATTACTACAACATAAGAATTTCTAATAATCCTCACATTATTCCAGATATTTACATGTATACACAGTACTTTGAACACAGATCCCTAGTGTCAGAATTTCACTAAGCCTGGGTTTTACCCTAAAGAGAAAGGGATTTGAGTCAGAATAAAAAAATTGATGTTTAAGAACATTAACCTCTTCATTTTCTCTGAAACCTCAAGTTTCTGGCAGATGAAAACATTTCTAGCTTGTCTCTCTGTCACATTTGCCTTAACAGGCTGCTATATTTAAATGTAAATTTTCATATTCAAGATTAACCTAGTAGTTTATTAATAAGCATATTATTTGAAATAACAGAACTCAAAACTAAGTGTACATATATGTATATGTCTGCATATTTATATTTTTAACCCTGAAGATATTTTAGAAATTGAGCAGTAATTTTTTATTAACACATTTTTAAAGATTTTTAATAAAAGGATTGATTTTAATTTTTACTAATTTATACAGTTCCTAAACAAAGTTAGTGTTGATTTCTTACAATACTGTAATCGACATTACGCTATCATGTTTAAGAACTGTTATTTTTTGTTATTGTAGGTTTGTGTGATGTTAGTATTAAAAATGCCAAAGACAAATTCATATGGCTATCAATCAGAGATCATTGATTTATGAATGATGATTTGAATTGCCAGCCTCTTAAGAAATCCTGTATTTCTGGCAGCGACAATCTGAAACTCAAAACATATTTATATACACAAAGGAAATTTTAAAAGAATCCTCCAAGTTACTGCAAAGAATTGAGTGTTATTCATTTATAATTACCTTTACTCCTTTCTCTCTGTCACATATATTTTTTCCTGCTAAAAAATTTCAGGAACACAGTCCATATTTCAAATACACTCTAACTATACTACTACCCTTCGTAGCAAAAATCCTAGAATAATTTTGTATTTTTTTCTTTAAATCATTGCTTATTCTCAACTAGGTTTTCACCCACACCACTCCTAAGAGACTTATCTTTGCAAGATTATCAATAACGTACATTTTCCAAAGTCAGTGGTGAATCCATTTTCTTCTCATTTATCCTCTTTAGATACAACTGAACATTCTTTCTTTATAGAAACATGTGTGTTCTCTAGGCTCTTGTAATGTATTATTCTTCTCCTATATCTCCTGCTATTCAAATGTTGAATTCAAATGAGCTTTCTTAGTTTTCTTTTGTTTTCAATGTATAGTTTTGTCTAAGTAATTTTATCTAGTGCTATAGTTTTAACATCAATATTCAAGCACTGACTATTTCAAATAGGATCCCAAATAGTGATTTCCAGCTTATATGTGTGTTTGTGTGTGTGTGTGTGTGTGTATGTATGTGTGTATATATATATATATATATATATACTATTCCAACCCAATCTGCTTCTTCCTAGGTTTCCCCATTTCAATAAATAGTATCTACTTGTTCAGGCCCAGAACCAAGAAATATCTTTGATTCCTCTCTTTCCTGATATTCAAGCCCATTCTATTTACACATTCTGTAGACTGCACCTCTAAGAAACTAAAAAATCTAAACATTTCTTTAAAATTATACTATTGCTACTTGAGTGGGAGGTTGAGGGGGAAGTAGGGATGGTTAGTGGATACAAAAACTAGTTAGGAAAATGAATAAGACCTACTTTTTGATAGTACCACAGTGTGAGTATAGTCAATAATAACTTAACTGTACATTTTTAAATAACTAAAAGAGTGTAATTGGATTCTTTGCTACTCAAAGGATAAATACTTGAGGAGATGGATACTCCATTCTCCATGATGTGTTTACTTCACATTGCATGGCTGTATCAAAACCTCTCATGTACCCCATAAATATATCTATAGCTACTACGTACCCACAAAAGTAATTAAAGAAATTCTATTACTACTTTGTTAAAAACACCATCTTATCTTGTCTGGATTATGATGGGAAACAAACAGACAAAATTCCTAACTTGTCTCTCTGCCTTTATTCTAGTCAGAATTTGTTCAAAACAATAAGCAAAATAAGGGTTTTTAAGAGTACATAAAATTTCATCACACTCTTGCTTAAACTTTAGTGGCTTCCCATAGTAGAATATTAACCAAAACAACTTATCACGACCTTTAAAACTCACTGACTTGAAAATTCTTTTCTTTAAGAATGTTGAATATTCTTGAGATACCATCTCACACCAGTTAGAATGGCAATCATTAAAAAGTCAGGAAACAACAGGTGCTGGAGAGGATGTGGAGAAATAGGAACACTTTTACACTGTTGGTGGGATTGTAAACTAGTGCAACCATTGTGGAAAACAGTATGGCGATTCTTCAAGGATCTAGAACTTGAAATACCATATGACCCAGCCATCCCATTACTGGGTATATACCCAAAGGATTATAAATCATGCTGCTATAAAGACACATGCACATGTATGTTTATTGCAGCACTATTCACAATAGCAAAGACTTGGAATCAACCCAAATGTCCATCTGTGACAGACTGGATTAAGAAAATGTGGCACATATACACCATGGAATACTATGCAGCCATAAAAAGAGATGAGTTTGTGTCCTTTGTAGGGACATGGATGCAGCTAGAAACCATCATTCTCAGCAAACTATCACAAGAACAGAAAACTATCGCAAGAACAGAGTGAGAACACCACATGTTCTCACTCATAGGTGTGAATTGAACAATGAGATCACTTGGATTCGGGAAGGGGAACATCACACACCGGGGCCTATTATGGGGAGGGGGATATGGGGAGGGATGGCATTGGGAGTTATACTTGATGCGAATGACGAGTTGATGGGTGCTGACAAGTTGATGGGTGCAGCACACCAACATGGCCCAAGTATACATATGCAACAAACCTGCACATTGTGCACACGTACCCTAGAACTTAAAGTATAATAATACAAAAAAAAGGGGGGAATAAAAAAATTATAAGCAGTTCTGAGTAGGGAAAGGACTTTATCATATGACGCTTTATCATATGAAGAAGAAGAAAAATAAAATGGTGTTAAAATTGAAAAAAAAAAAAAGAAAAAAACCACTGACTATCGCCCCTGCTTCACCTCCTTCCATTCTTGACACCTACCACTATATTCAGCCTCACTGGGCTTTTTCTGCCTCTTGTATACTCCAAGTCTAATCTCATATCAAGTAATTTATTACTACGCCTTCTTGGAACAACCTTATCCTAGATCTTTGCTTGGCTGCTTCCTTTTCATGATTCAAGTCTCAATTAAATATCTCCTTCTCAGATACACTTTCTATGGATACCATATTTAAATCAGTTAGCTAGCCATCACTTTCCATGGCTACTATATTTAATCAGTAGATCATCAGCTACTATATTTAATCAGTAGCCATCACTTTTCATGGCTACTATATTTAAAACAGTGTCATGCTGTTATTCTATTAAATTATATTTTTCATTGAATTAATCATTGACTGAAATTATTTTTATTTATTTGTTCATGTGTATATATGGCATGGTCTCTCTCACTCTCTCTATTTTATTGACAGCTAAGTCCTCAGCATGTAAACTAAGTCATGAAAATCATTAGCAGTTCAAAAGGTATTTATTGACTAATTTATGTGAAGCTCCCTCTTATTTTGTATTTACCCATATAAGGGCCATATTAGGTATCCAGAAATGTACTTGGAAATACAATCCAATTAATTTTGCATGTGATAATTGTTACAAATTAGTCACTTGAGTTTCACATGTTTCTCTTGTGACTAGGAAACAATTTTGTCACTATTTTTTTTAGGATTTAGAAGTTGTTTTGTCATTGAAATTTGTTGGTATTATCCCTTGCATAAGGATTCTTTCCAAAGTATTATTGTAAGATTAGTTAGCTGCTCCAGCAGTTAAAAGGAAAAGAAGAAAACACAATAGAAACGGAAAACTAAAACTCATCTTTCATAGAGAAAAAAGCTAAGGTTTCTAAACAGTATTCTAATTCTAGTCTTAGGTCAAATAATAAAATAAAGTACTATACTAAATTATACTACTGATCATTTTATTGAACAGATCTCAGTATGAACTTCCAGTGCCTCTTGTATAAGATCATTCATTTTCATTTATTTCCTGGGCTCTGTGACCTTCATAAGGTATTAAATGTTACTAAATGCAATCAGTGAAATGACTTGTGGTTCTTTCCATGAAGTTGTAAAAACAGGAACTAGAATTATCAGTGATTAGTTCCATGTCTAACTGTATCATTTTATTCATTATGTACTTTTTTCTTCTATCATTATTATCAACTATTTTTTCTACTACACGAAAATACTAAACTCAAGCTTATCACATTCAGTCTAAACTGTATTTTTTTTCTGAGATTTTTTTCATTAGTAATTATCATTGATCACTAAAATACAAGTTAATTTTTCCGAAAACAATAGGGGTAGAAATTTGAAAATCACTAAGAAAAAATGAGAGTAGTTAAGTAGTATTTCGATGACTGTGTAACTTTGGAAACAGAATACACCTTAATCATTTAGGAGCTATATTTGCAATGGCACAACTCATGAGGTGTGATGAACTGTTAATTAGATTCAAGTTGCATAAATATGCACACAACTGAGTGCAAAACTCCATGAAGATACTTGGCATTGGTTTTATAATTATGAGACGACTGGAGAGAGGAACTGTCTGAGATAAGGAAGCTAATATGCCTCTTTACCAATTTTCACTCATCTCTAACAGCAGTTTTTCTAGTTTACATCTAACGAGGAATATGTGTAAACTACATGTTTAAGCTAAAGATTTGCCTTAAAGATCTTCCTGTCTGTACTGACAGACAGTACACACAGATCTAACAGAACTGTCAATTTAATGTTAATGCTTTGTTTGACAGGTGGCTAGAATCCTTAAATTTTACTTCATGCTGAATAAGTGAACGTGAGTAATGCATGAAAATCAGGCATGTGTCTTCTATTATTAAGTTATAAAAATGAAACACTCTATTTCACAAAAAGTAAAAATCTTTACAAAATATTACATATTTTTTAAAGAATTTTTGCCATCACAATAAAATCTGTTATAACCATTTACCTCTCTGTGTTCTGCTGTTCTATTTAATTTCAAAGTTATATATGGCACATTTTCCTCAATTTCACATTACTCCTGCCCATAATGTCATCAATTTCATGTACTTGTTTACCTTTTTTAGTCTACGTTCAGCTTTGGATCAGCTAAACAAGATTCCAGTAAATGTCTTTCTGTGCTAACACTACATTACAGACTGTGGATACAAACAGGACTGAAAAAAAAGAGTTGCTGTCCTTCGGATACTCACATTCTTAAAAGGAAGCCAGGCAAGCAACAAATAAATAAATTGCACTGTGATTCATATGATAATTTACTTATTTTCAAGATACAGAAATGAGAGAAAGGTAATTAATTGTGATGGGAAAGGGGAGGCACAAGAAGGTTTTACACAGGATTTGGAACCTTATTTGAATTTTGAAGACAGAATGGGTGTTTTCTTAGCAGAGGAAAGATAAAGGGAATTTCAATCCTAGAGATTTCCAACTGAAAAGGCAATGAGGGTAGGAATAACAGGAGTGCTTAAGGCAAAACAGTGACTTTGCATTCACTTAAATGGAAAATGTGAAGAGAAGAGCAACAGGAGAAAATATTGAAGAATTCATCAGACTTTGAAAGCTTTTTCCTGATATCCTTAGGAACCTGAAATATTTAAAAGCAGTGTTATTATTTTCCCTATGAATTGCTTCTTTGTCATTGTCTTGCTCTTGAGTTTAGGTATTTTATGTATATAGAATCTATTTCCTTTTATTATCCTTCTACAGGTTATTAATAAAAAACTGCAGTTAAACACAGTTTCTGCCTTTTGTCAAAGTATTGGTAATGTCATATTCATTCACCAAATTTCAAATTTTTTAAACACAAAATTTCTTTTTATTTGTTAATAACACTAAAATAGTAACTGCAAGGAATAAGAATAAAAGTGGCTCTAAATAAAACTTTCTACTACATTCTTCTCCACTATGACTGTCATCCTAAGGAACAAACAGAAGAAAGACTTTTCCAATTCTAAGACTAGGCACTGAATCCTTGATGTGATAGTTTAATCAACATACTGTGTCCGGAATTGGTGGGTTCTTGGTCTCACTGACTTCAAGAATGAAGCCGCAGACCCTCGCGGTGGGTATTACAGTTCTTAAGGATGGGGTGTCCGGAGTTTGTTCCTTCAGACATTCAGATGTGTCTGGAGCTTCTTCGTTCTGGTGGGTTTGTGGTCTCGCTATCAGGAGTGAAGCTGCAGACCTTTGTGGTGAGTGTTACAGCTCTTAAAGGCAGCACGTCTGGAGTTGCTCCTTCTTCCCGTTGGGTTCCAGGTCTCACTGGCTTCAGGAGTGAAGCTTCAGACTTTCAGGGTGAGTGTTACAGCTCATAAAGGCAGCGTGGACCCCAAGAGTGAGCAGAAGCGAGATTTTTTGCAAAGAGCGAAAGAACAAAATTTCCACAGGGTGGAAGGGGACCTCAACAGATTGCCACTGCTTGCTGGGGCAGCCTGCTTTTATTCCCTTATCTGGTCCCACCCACATCCTGCTGATTGGTCCATTTTACAGAGAGCTGATTGGTCCGATTTGACAGAGTGCTGATTGGTAGGTTTACAATCCTTGAGCTAGACACAGAGTCACAGAGTGCTAGTTAGCTAGGTACAGAGTTAGCTAGATACAGAGTACCAATTGGTGTATTCATAAACCCTGAGCTAGACACAGAGTGCTGATTGGTGCATTTACAATCCCTGAGCTAGACAGAGTCACAGAGTGCTAGTTCTCCAAGTCTCCACTAGGTTAGCTAGATACAGAGTACCAATTGGTGGGTTTACAAACCCTGAGCTAGACACAGAGTGCTGATTGGTGCACATACCATCCTCCCAGCTAGATATAAAAGTTCTCCAAGTCCCCATCCAGTTCAGGAGCCCAGCTGGCTTCACCCAGTGGATCCTGCAGCAGGCTGCAGGTGGAGCTGCCTGCCAGTCCCCAGGGGCACCTGCACTCCTCAGCATTTGGGCTGTCCACGGGACAGGGTGCCACGGAGCAGGGGGCGGCACCCGTCTGGGAGGCTCAGGCCACTGAAGGAGCCCACTGCAGGGAAGGAGCTCAGACATGACGGGCTGCAGGTCCCAACCCCTGCCCCGCAGGGAGGCAGCTAGGACCTGGCGAGAATTTGAGTGTGGCGCCTGCTGGCCAGCACTGCTGGGGGACCTGGGGCAACCTCTGCAGCTGCTGGCCCGGGTGCTAAGCCCCTCACTGCCCTGGGCCGCGGTGCCCGGCGGCCTCTCCATGGGCAGCCTCTCAGTGTGTGGGGCCCGCCGAGCCAGAGCTCGTGCCTGCGGGAACTCACACTGGCCCCCCAGCGCAGTGCACAGCCCGGTTCCTGCTCCGGCAGCCCCAGTTCCCGCCCTGGCCTCTCTCTCCACACCTCCCAGCAAGCAGAGGGAGGGGGCTCAGGTCCCAGCCATCCCAGAGAGGGCTCCCACGGTGCCCTGGCAGGCTGAAGGGACCCTCAAGCGCCCTCCGCTGAGGCCGAGGAGGCGCTGAGAGTGAGGGCTGCTAGCACTTTGTCACCTATCAATACCACTATATTATATTTCCATTCCTCCCTTTTATATTACATGTAAAGTATCTCACTAACAAAGTAGAGTCCTGAAAGGACACAGAAAATTTCTGGATGTTTTCAATGTGTGTTGTTGATTGCTAATTATGATGATTAGAAACATTGCCAAACTTTTTAGGTATTGACCTCTAATTTTCCACTCACAATTCTCCACATTAAAAGAGCCTATTGTAGATAATTAGGTAATTGACAATCAGGCACACAGTTATTGTACTCATACGATTATCTAAAAGAGAATTAGGCATGCAAGGGATATATTTTGGCACAAATATTGAGTTTGTATGAGCAAATATTTTTATAGAATGCATGGATTGTTGTTAATCACAAGTCTTAAGATCAAATTGAGTTTGCATCTGCTGGTGAATTAATAGAGTTAGTCATGGGCCAATGTGTGCTAATATCATAGAAAGTAAGGCAGCTAATCGGGCTGGTCACAATGGCACATGCCTGTAATTTCAGCACTTTGGGAGGCCAAGGCAGGAGGATCTCTTGAGCCCAGGAGTTCAAGACTAGCTTGGGCAGTATAGTGAAATCTTGTCTGTACAAAAAATTAAAAATTAGCCAGGAGCAGTGGCACGTGCATGTCATCCCAGCTGCTGGGGAGGCTGAGGTGGGAGGATTGCTTGAGCCCAGGAGGTTGAGGCTGCAGTGAGCTGTGATCATACCTCTGCTCTCTAGCTTGAGTGACAGAATGAGACCTTGTCTCAAAAAGACGGAAGGAAGAAAGGAAGGAAGGAAGGAAGGGAGGAAGGAAGGAAGGAAGGAGAAAGGAAGGAAAGAATGAGAAAGAAAGAAAGAGAGAGAGAAAGGAAAGAAAGAAGGAAGGAAGGAAGGAAGGGAGGGAGGGAGGAAGGAAGGAAGGAAGGAAGGAAAGAAAGAAAAAAAAAAGAAAAGAAAGGAAAAGAAAAGAAAAAAGAAAGAAAATGAACAACTAACAAGACACCAGTGCCTTTATATGACAATAAAATCTATGGGGTAATTTTTTCTCTCCCTTCCCCTGCCCACCCCAAATGAAAATTTTTAAATCTGATCAAGCCTCTGGGTCCAACTACCCATTTACAGGAACTAGAGGACAGAGGAACATAATAAACATCACCACAGAGATGTAATCAGACTGTGGGAATCTACCACAAATATAATATATATATAATACATAGTATATATATTTTATATACTATGTATTATATATATATATATATATATTTATATTTTGAGACGGGGTCTTGCTCTGTCAACCAGGCTGGAATGCAGCGGCAGAATCTTGGCTCCCTGCAAACTTGAACTCCTGTACTCAAGCAGTCTTCCCACTTCAGCTTCCCGAGTAGCTGGGACTATAGGTGTGAACCACCACACCCAGATAGTTTTTTAACTTTTTGTAGAAACAGTGTCTCACTATGTTGCCCAAGCTGGTGATCTATATTTTTTAACAAAGTGTCATGAAAAAATATTAATGGAGAACCTGTGGATTAAAAGAGGCTTAAGAGACATATGCATTGCAACTACATTATTTTGATATTTTGACCATTACTCAAAATCATTCACTGAAGTTGTGTGTGCACGTGTGTGTGTGTGTGTGTGTGTGTGTGGTGAGAAAGAGAGAGAGAAATTGGCCGGGTGTGATGGCTCATGCTTGTAATCCCAGCACTTTGGGAGGCTGAGGTGGGCGAATCACTAGGTCAGGAGATCGAGACCATCCTGGCTAACACGGTGAAACCCCGTCTCTACTAAAAATACAACAACAACAAAAAAAAAATAGCCGGGCATGGTGGTGGGCACCTGTAGTCCCAACTAGTTGGGAGACTGAGGCAGGAGAATGGTGTGAACCCGGGAGGTGAAGCTTGCAGTGAGCTGAGATTGCGCCACTGTACTCCAGCCTGGGTGACAGAGCGAGACTCCGTCTCAAAAAAAAGAAAAAAGAGAGAGAAATTTTGGAGACAGTGGAAATTTGAATGCTGACTAGATAATTCAGCATAAGGAAATATTGTTAGTTTTTAGGTGTGATAATGGAGTTGTGTTGTAATTTTTTAAAGATTCCTTCTTTTTTTTAACTTTGTGTCTTGAAATAATTATAGATGCATAGGAAGTTGCTAAAGCAGTAGAGAAAGTTTCCACGTACCCTTAAGATTCACTCAATGTTAGCATTTTAAATAACTGTAGTAAATTATTAAAGCCAGGAAATTGAAATTGGTACAATCCCAGCCTTATTCAGATGTCATCGGTTTTATATGCATTTGTGTGTATGGGTGTGTATTTAGTTCATGTAATTTTAGCATATGTGTAGATTTGTGTGACCACAACCACAATCCAGGTAAAGAAGTGTTTCAACACCTCAAGGATCCCTGCTACTGCTCGTTTATTGTATTTGTAGTTATTTAATTATTTATTTAGAGTCAGGATCTCACTCTGTCTCTCAGGCTGGAGTGCAGTGGTGCTATCAAGGCTCACTGCAGCCCCAACCTCTGGGCCCAAGAAATCCTTTCATCTCAGTCTCCAAAAGTGCTGGGATTATAGGTATGAGACACTGTACTCAGCCTACCCTTTCATAATAAGAGCCACCTCCCTTCTTCCCCTGTTTTTAATATTAGGCAATGAAAAATCTACCTTTATGATTTTGTAATTTAAAGTATCTATCTATCTATCTATCTATCTATCTATCATCTATCTATCTATCTATCTATCTATATTTATATTAATTAATGCCGTATGTAAGCCTTTTGGATTAAGGTACTCCCTCAGCATAATACCCTAAAGATTCATTCAAGTTATGTATACAAACAGTTCATTTCTTTGTATTGCGGGGTATTATTTCATGATATGGATGCACCACAATTTATTTAATTATTTACCCATTGAATGAAATATGGGTTCTTTTTCCACTTGTGATTTTTATGAATAAAGATGCTGTAAATAGTCCCATGTAGGTTTTTGTGTAAATATAAATTTAATTTATTTGTGGAAAATTGCCAAGAGTGTAGTTGTTGGGTCATATGGAAGTTGCACATTTAGCTTTAAAGGTAACTGTAAAAATGTTTTCAAACAGACTGTGAGTAACATTATACATTCCCACCAGCAATGTATAAATGATCCAGTTTGTCTGCACCCTCACACGCATTTGAGATGGTCATTGTATTTTATTTTTGGCATTCTAATAGGCTCATAGTGATAGCTCAATGTGGTTTTAGTTTCCATTTCCCCAATGACTAATGGTTTTGAACATCTTTACATATAATTAATGTGACATATGTATATTCTCTTGGGTTAAATTTATTTATTTTTGCTCATTTTCTAATTGTTTTGTTTTTAAGTTTTTTTTTTTTTAATTATTATACTTTTTCTGGGATAAATGTGCAAAACGTGCAGGTTTGTTACATAGATACACATGTGCCATGGTGGTTTGCTGCACCCATCAACCCATCATCTACGTTAGGTATTTCTCCTAATGCTGTCCTTCCCCTAGCCCCCCACCCCTAGACAGGTCCCAGTGTGTGATGTTCCCCTCCCTGTGTCCACGTGTTCTCGATGCTCAACTCCCAATTATGAGTGAGAACATACAGTGTTTGGTTTTCTCTTCCTATGTTAGTTTGCTGAGACTGATGGTTTCCAGCTTCATCCACGTTCCCTCAAAGGACATAAATTCAACCTTTTTTGTGGCTGTGTAGTATTCCATGTTGTATATGTGCCACATTTTTTTTTATCCAGTCTGTCATTGACTGGCATTTGGGCTGGTTCCAAGTCTTTGCTACTGTGAACAGTGGTGCAATAAACATATGTGTGCATGTGTCTTTATAGTAGAATGATTTATGATCCTTTGGGTATATACCCAGTAATGGAATTGCTGGATCAAATGGTATTTCTGGTTCTAGATCCTTGAGGAATCACCACACTGTCTTCCACAATGGTTGAACTAGTTTACACTCCCACCAACAGTACGAAAGGGTTCTTATTTGTCCACATCCTCTCCAGCATCTGCTGTTTCCTGACCTTATAATGATTATCATTCTAACTGGTGTGAGATGGTATCTCATTGTGGTTTTGATTTGCATTTCTCTAATGACCAGTGATGATGAGCTTATTTTCATATGTTTTTTGGCTGCATAAATGTCTTCTTTTGAGAAGTGTCTGTTCATATCCTTGGCCCACTTTTTAATAGGGTTGTTTGTTTTTTTCTTGTAAATTTGTTTAAGGTCTTTGTAGATTCTAGATATTAGCACTTTGTCAGATGAATAGATTGCAAACCTTTTCTCCCATTCTGTAGGTTGCCTCTTCATTCTGATGACAGTTTCTTTTGCTGTGCAGAAGCTCTTTTGTTTAATTAGATCCCATTTGTCAATTTTGGCTTTTGCTGCCATTGCTTTTGGTGTTTTAGTGGTAAAGTCTATGCCCATGCCTATGTCCTATGTCCTGAATGGTATAGCGTAGGTTTTCTTCTAGTGTTTTTATGGTTTTTGGTCTGACATTTAAGTCTTTATTCCATATTGAGTTAATTTTTGTATAAGGTGTAAGGAAGGAGTCCAGTTCCAGTTTTCTATATATGGCCAGCCAGTTTTCCCAACATCATTTATTAAATAGGGAATCCTTTCTCCATTGCTTGCTTCTGTGTGGTTTGTCAAAGATCAGATGGTTGTATATGTGTGTTGTTGTTTCTGAGGTCTCTGTTCTTTTCCATTGGTCTATATATCTGTTTTGGTACCAGTACCATGCTGTTTTGGTTACTGTAGCTTTGTAATATAGTTTGAAGTCAGGTAGCATTATGCCTCCTGCTTTGTTCTTTTTGCTTAGGATTATCTTGGCTATACAGGCTGTTTTCTGGTTCCATATGAAATTTAAAGTAGTTTTTATTTAATTCTGTGAAAAAAGTAAATGGTAGCTTAATGGAGATAGCACTGAATCTATAAATTACTTTGGGTAGTATGGGCATTTTCACAATATTATTCTTCCTATCCATGAGCATGGAATGTTTTTCCATTTGTTTGTGTCCTCTCTCATCTCATTGAGCAGTGGTTTGTAGTTCTCCTTCAAGAGGTCCTTCATATCCCTTGTAAGTTGTATTCCTAGGTATTTTATTCTCTTTGTAGCAATTGTGAGTAGAAGTTCACTCATGATTTGGCTCTCTGTTTGTCTATGATTGGCATATAAGGATGTTTGTGATTTTTGCACAGTGATTTTGTTTCCTGAGACTTTGCTGAAGTTGCTTATCAGCTTAAGGAGAATTTGGGCTGAGACAATGGTGTTTTCTAATACACAATCATGTCATCTGCAAACAGAGACTATTTGACTTCCTCTCTTCCCATTTGAATACGCTTTATTTCTTTCTCAATGCCTGATTGCTCTGGCCAGAACTTCCAATACTCTGTTAAATAGGAGTGGTGAGAGAGGACATCCTTGTCCTGTGCCGATTTTCAAAGGGAATGCTTTTAGTTTTTGCCCATTCAGTATGATATTAGCTTTGATTTTGTCATAAATAGCTCTTATTATTTTGAGATACGTTCCATCAATACCTAGTTTATTGAGAGTTTTAGCATGAAGGAGTGTTGAATTTTATCAAAGGCCTTTTCTGTATCTATTGAGATAATCACGTGGTTTTTGTCATTGCTTCTGTTTATGTGATGGATTACGTTTGTTGATTGGCATATGTTGAAACAGCCTTGCATCCCAGGGATGAAGCCAACTTGATTGTGGTGGATAAGCTTTTTGATGTGCTGTTGGATTCAGTTTGCCAGTATTTTATTGAGGATTTTCATATTGATATTCATTAGGAATATCGGCCTGAATTTTTTTTTTATTGTGTCTCTGCCAGGTTTTGGTATCAGGATGATGCTGACCTCATAAAATGAGTTAAGAAGGATTCCCTCTTTTTCTATTGCTTTGAATAGTTTCAGAAGGAATGGTGCCAGCTCCCGCTTGTAGCTCTGGTACAATTTGGCTGTGAATAAATCCAGTCCTGGGCTTTTCTTGGCTGGTAGGCTATTAATTACTGTCTCAAGTTCAGAACTTGTTATTGGTCTATTGAGGGATTCAACTTCTTCCTGGTTTAGTCTTGGGAGGGTGTATGTGTCCAGGAATTTATCCATTTCTTCTAGATTTTCTAGTTTATTTGCGTAGAGGTGTTTATGGTATTCTCTGATGGTAGCTTGTATTCCTGTAGGATCAGTGGTGATATCCCCTTTATCATTTTTTAATTATAATTTTTGTCTATTTGATTCTTCTCTCTTTTCTTATTTATTAATCTGGTTAGCAGTCTATCTATTTTGTTAATTCTTTCAAAAAAACAGCTCCTGGATTCATTGGTTTTTTGAAGGGTTTTCATGCCTCTATCTCCTTCAGTATACCCCGTGGCACCTGGAATACCAGCAATACAGAACCGTTCACTACCCTGGAAAGGGAGCTGAAGCTCCCATGGAGCCCAGCAAACTAAGATCCACCAGCTTGAAATTATTGCTGCCAGCACAGCAGTCTGAAGTTGACCTGGGACACTCGAGCTTGGTGGGTGGAGGGGCGTTCATCATTACTGAGGCTTGAGTAGTCAGCTTTCCCCTCACAGTATAAGCAAAGCTGCCAGGAAGTTTGAACTGGTTGGAGCCCACCACAGCTCGCAAAGCCTCTGTAACCAGACTGCCTCTCTAGATGCCTCCTCTCTGGCCAGGGCATCTATGAAAGAAAGGCATCACCCCAGTCAGGGGCTTATAGGTAAAACTTCCATCTCCCTGGGAGAGAGCACCTGGGGGAGGTGTGGCTGTGGGTGCAGCTTCAGCAGACTTAAATCTTCCTGCCTGCCAGCTCGTGAGAGAGCAGCAGATCACCCAGCACATTGCTCAATCTCTGCAAATGGATAGACTGCCTCCTCAAGTGGGTCCCAGCAGGGTTCTACAGACACCTCATATAGGAGAGCTCTGGCTAGCATCTGGCAGGTACCCCTCTGGGATGAAGCTTTCAGAGGAAGGAACAGGCAGCAATCTTTGCTGTTCTGCAGCCTCCCCTGGTGATACCCAGACAAATAGGATCTAGATTGGACCTCCATAAAACTCCAGCAGACCTGCAGCAGAAAGGCCTGACTGTTAGAAGGAAAACTAACAAACAGAAAGGAATAGCATCAACATCAACAAAAAGGATGTCCACACAGAAACACCATCTGAAGGTCACCAACATCAAAGACCAAAGGTAGATATATCCATGAAGATGAGGAAAAACCAGTGCAAAGAGGCTGAAAATTCTCCAAACCGGAACACCTCTTCTCCTCCAAAAGATCATAACTCGTCATCAGCAAGGGAACAAAATTGGATGGAGAATGAGTTTGATGAATTGACAGAAGTAGGCTTCAGATGGTGGGTAATTACAAACTCCTCTGAGCTAAAGAGCACGCTATAACGCAATGCAAGGAAGCTAAGAACATTGAAAAATGGTTAGAGGAATTGCTAACTAGAATAACCAGTTTAGAGAAGGACATAAATGACCTGATGGACCTGAAAAACACAGCACGAGAACTTTGTGAAGCATACACAAGTGTCAATAGCTGAATCAATCAAGAGGAAGAAAGGATATCACAGATTGAAGATCAACTTAATGAAATAAAGCATGAAGACAAGATTAGAGAAATAAAGAATGAAAGGGAATGAACAAAGCCTCCAAGAAATATGGGACTATGTAAAAAGACCAAACCTGCATTTGATTGGTGTACCTGAAAGTGACAGGGAGAAGGGAACCAAGTTCAAAACACTCTTCAGGATATTATCCAGGAGAACTTCCTCAACCTAGCAAGACAAGTCAACATTCAAATTCAGAAAATACAGAGAACACCACAAAGATACTCCTCGAGAAGAGCAACTCCAAGACACATAATAGTCAGATTCACCAAGGTTGAAATGAAAGAAAAAAATGTTAGGGGCAGTCAGAGAGAAAGGCCAGGTTACCCACAAAGGGAAGCCCATCATACTAACAGTGGATCTCTCTACAGAAACCCTACAAGCCAGAAGAGAGTGGGGGCCAGTATTCAACATTCTTAAAGAAAAGAATTTTCAACCCAGAATTTCATGTCCACCAAAGTTAGTTTCATAAGCGATGGAGAAACAAAATCCTTTACAGACAAGCAAATGGTGAGAGATTTTTGTCATCACCAGGCCTACTTTACAAGACCTCCTGAAGGAAGCATTAAATATGGAAAGGGAAAACCAGTACCAGCCACTGCAAAAACATACCAAATTGTAAAGACCATCAACACCATGAAGAAACTGCATCAACTAATGGACAGAATAACCAGGTAGCATCATAATGACAGGATGAAATTAATACTTAACAGTATTATCCTTAAATGTAAATAGGCTAAATGCCCCAATTAAAAGACACAGACTGGCAAACTGGAAAAGAGTCAAGACCCATCAGTGTGCTGTATTCAGGAGACCCATCTCATGTGCAAAGACACACATAGGCTCAAAATAAAGGGATGGAGGAATATTTACCAAGCAAATGGAAAGAAAAAAAAACAAAAAATAAAGCAGGTTTTGCAATCCTAGTCTCTGGTAAAACAGACTTTAAACCAACAAAGATCAAAAAAGACAAAGAAGGGCCTTACATAATGGTAAAGAGATCAATGCAACAAGAAGAGCTAACTATCCTACTATCCTAAATATATATGCACCCAATGCAGAAACTCCCAGATTCACAAAGCAAGTTCTTAGAGACCTACAAAGAGACTTAGGCTCCCACACAACAATAGTTGGAGACTTTAACACCCCACTGTCAATATTAGATGAACAAGACAGAAAATTAACAAGGATATTCAGGACTTGAACTCAGCTCTGAACCAAGTGGATCTAATAGTCATCTACATACCACTCCATCCCAAATAAACAGATATACATTCTTCTCAGCACCACATCGCACTTATTCTAAAATTGACCACATAATTGGAAGTAAAACACTCCTGAGCAAATGCAACATAATGGAAATCATAACAAACAGTCTCTCAGACCACAGTGCAATTAAACGAGAACTCAGGATTAAGAAACTCACTCAAGGATGGGCTCAGTGGCTCACTCCTGTAATCCCAGCACTTTGGGAGGCCAAGGTGGGCAGATCGTGAGGTCAGGAGATCGAGACCATCCTGGCTTACATGGTGAAACCTCATCTCTACTAAAAATACAAAAAAAAAAATAGCCGGGCATGGTGGTGGGCACCTGTAGTCCCAGCTACTCAGGAGGCTGAGGCAGGAAAATGGCATGAACCTGGGAGGCGGAGCTTGCAGTGAGCTGAGATCATGCCTCAAAACTGCGCAACTACATGAAAACTGAACAACCTGTTCCTGAATGACTACTGGGTAAATAACGAAATGAAGGCAGAAATACGTAAGTTCTCTGAAACCAATGAGAACAAAGAGATAATGTACCAGAATCTCCGGGACACAGCTAAAGCAGTGTTTAGAGGGAAATTTATAGCACTAAATGCCCATTGGAGAAAGCAAGAAAGATCTAAAATCGACACCCTAACATTACTATTATTAAGCTTTGAGAGTTCTCCATATATTTTAGATACAAGTTCTTTGTCAGATACATGTTGTACAAATATTTTCTTCCAGTCTATCAGTTTTTTTTTTTTTTTTTTATTCTGTTATTCAATTGTCAGGCTCTTTTTCAGAAGTTCAATTTATTTCATTTTTCTTTGTGCTTTATTAATTTGTTTTAATAGAACTCAGGACACACTCCCCCCAAATATGGCACCTTTGGCGTTTGAAAAAACAGTAGAAGCATGAAGACCACTCTTACCTTCTCTTCATTCTTCTCTGAATTAGGTCATAAAACCTAGGAAAGTAACTGACCTTCTGCCACCCCTCTTCCCTGAAGCAGATCATAAGAACCTCATTAGAAAACTGTCCTCCCTATATGTGGAGGAAAGGAACATCTTTATCTCTAAAGACCCTGAGAAGAATAACAAAGAAGCCTTGTTAAATACCGCCACCCAAGTTTGTTACTAGTAGATCACATCCTTTTTCACTCCAATCATATTTTTCTAGAACTGTCCACTCTTCATCATACCTAAGTAGAAAAATGCAAAAATTTACCTGTTTCACTGAATCATCATTATGTTTTCTCTGATTAACCTGTCTTTTGCTATAGAGACCTCAGCCATGAACCCATCAACAGGCAAAATAAAGATACCTTTCCTTCCCTAATGGTGTTATGGCTAAGAACTCTGCGTAACCATGAGTTTAAAGCTTTCTACTTGTGATTTTTTTGAAAAAAATTATGGCTTTATATTTAGGTTTATGACTCATTTTGAGATAATCTTTGTACAGCAGGTGAGTCTCAAGTCAATGATCATTTATTTTCTTTGCATATGAATGTCTTTCAACACTATCGTTGAAAAGACCATCTTTGTTCCACTAAAAAACTTTTGTGCCTTTCTCAGATATAGTTGACACAGTTGGTGAGTCTGTTATTAGATTCACTATTTTATTGCATTTATGTAAGTGTCTATGACTCCCACTGATATCACATAGTCAGGATTACTGTCACTATATATGTATCTTAATAATAGGTAGAGTGATTGCTTCTACTTTCTTCTACATTTAAAAATAATTATATGTATTTTGTTGCTTGATTTTTTCACTTAAATTTTAAAATCAGCTTGTCTATAATGGTCTATTTATATTCAAAGCATCTTGCCTGAATTTTGCTCAGAATTGTGTTAAATCTATTGATTTATTTGTGGAGAATAGATACCTTTGCTATGTTAAGTCATCCAATCTATGAACGTGGTATGTCTTTCCATTTGTTTAGTGTTTCCTTTATTTATTATATTAGCATTTTTCAAGTTCATCATGCAGAAACTGTAGACATTTTATGAGATTTATACCTAAGGATTTAATTTTAGGGGAATAATTACAACTGTCATGTTTTTAACTCCACTTTCCATGTTTTCAATTGATAGTATTTAAAAATGTGACTGATTTGTGTGGGTTAGTTGTGTCCTGCAATATTTTTGGACACACTTGTTAATGTTAGTAGGACACATGTTTAAAGGACTCTTTAGAATATTCTCAATAAATAGTTATGTCTTTAGAGATACTTTTATTTCTTCCTATATCATCTTCATGATTTTTTCTTTTCTTCTCTTGCCTTATTGTGCAGTCTAAACCTTCAGTACTATGTTTCATATGAGTGGCAATAGCAGACATCCTTGTTGTTTTTAGTGTAAGAAAAGATAGAGTTTTTCACCATTAAATATGCTGCCAACTATAGGTTTTGTTTAGCCTGTTGATATCATTAATTATACTGATTGATTACTGAATATTAAACTAACCTTGCAACTCTCAATCTCCACTTTATTGTGAGGTATATTTCTTTTTCGATAATGCTGGATCCTACATGCTCATATTATGTTGAAGATTTTTCTTTTTTTTTGTCAAAGCTTATGAGGGATATAGGTATGTAGTTTTTCTCTTTAAGAATATGTCTGATTTTTATATTAGGGCATACTGACCTCATAAAATGAGTTAGAAATATTTTCTTATTTTTTATGTCCTGGAACAGATCATGTAGAATTCATGTTAGTTCTTATTTAAATTTCAGTAGAATTTTCCAGTAAATTCAGAATATATGCATGTTAGATCATTTGCTACTGTCACATAGATCCCTGAGGCTCTATTTTCCCCCCAGTCTCGTTCCTCTCTGTTGTTTAGATAAGGTAAATTATATTGATTATGTCAATTATATTGTCTGAAAATTCACTGATTTTTTTTTTTGAGACAGAATTTTATTTTTTCTTATCCTGTTGAATAAGACTCTGTCTTACTTTGTTGCCCAAGCTGGAGTGCAGTGGCACAATCAGCACTTACTGTAGCCTCAACTTCCCAGGCAGGTTCAAGTAATTCCCCTATCTCAGCCTTCTAGGTAGCTGAGACTATAGGTGCATGCCACCATGCCTGGCTAATTTTTTGCATTGTTTGTGGAGATGGGGTTTTGCCATCTTGCCCAGGCTGGTCTCAAACTCCTGGGCTCAAATTATCCACCTGCCTTGGCCTCCCAAACTATTAGGATTACAGGCGTGAGCCAACATACCCGGTCCAAATTCACTGATTCTATCTTCTGTTATCTCCACTCTACTATTGAGCCAATCCAGTCAGTTGTTCTTTTGATATTACTGCATTTTTTTGTTCCATAATTTCCACTTGGTTGTTTTTATAATTATAACTCATTTCTTTTTCGAATTGTTAAAATATTTTCATTTGCTTTAAGTGAATTTGATATTGCTTGTTGAAGTATGTTTTGATGGCTGCATTAAAATCCTTTTCAGATAATTTCACCATCTGAGTCATAACAAGGTTGATATGTGTTTTAGGCAGGGTTTTCCAGAGAGACAGATCCCACTGAACATATATACAGTTGTCCATCACTATCTGCAGGGCATTGGTTCTAAAATCCAAAGATGCCCAAGTCCTTTATATTAAATGGCACAGAACAGTAAGCCCCCTGTATCTGCAGCTGTAGAACCTAAGGATATGTAGGTCTTATTGTAAAGAGATATACATGAGAAGGAATTTATTAGAGGAATTGGCTCACTTGATTGTGAAGTCTGATAATTCCCACAATAAGCCATCTGCAAGCTGGAGAAACAAAGAATTTTTAGTGTGGTCCAGTTCAAGTCCAAAGACCTTAGAACCAAGGAAGCTGATGTTGCAGCTCTCTGAGGCTGATAGTTTGGGAGGTTGCTGGTGCAAATCCCAGAGTCCAAAGGCTGGAGAACCTGAAGTTCTGATGTCCAAGAACATGAGAAGAAAAACACCAAAGCTCAGGAAGAAAGAGTTCCAATTTATCTCTTTGTTACTTCTGGGACTCAGCTGATTGGATGATGCCCACTCACATTGTGGGCAATTCTTCCCACTCAGTCCACCCAATCAAAGTCCAATCTCCATCAGAAATACTCTCATGAACCCAACTGGGACAGCACAACTACTCTAACTAAATGCCAAACCACCTGGATTCTCTTTCAACAGAAATGAGATGGGGTCGGTGCCTACCGAAGCATTGAGAATAAGTGATGCTTTATTAGCTATGTGAATATCCCTTAATCCAGCCAAGTTGACACCCAAAATAAATCATCGCAAGTTCACCCCTTGTCAACTTGGCACCATATGCATCTCTGTAAACCATACTTAATCTTGAAATAAAGGCAATAGCAAGGTTGTAGTTTCACCTAACATGATGAAACTATATTGAATACAACAAAAATGCATTAATTTATTCCCCAGAAGAGGAAATAAAGTTCTTGAGTGATGATTATTCTTCTCCAGAAATTCCATAACTTAATTACCATGACATAAAATTAGAAATATTTAAATATTGATAGAATTCAACATATCTCTATGCACCAATGCAAGGAATAATAAAGAAAAGAAAATAAAGGATATTTTCTTAATTTATGTATATGTACAAGCATACATATTCCTAACAAAATAGAAAGAAAATACTCATGGCCCTTGTTTCTATAAATGGTCACATTGTCATTGCTGGTATTTTTAACTACCTTCTAATATCCATTATGTATTCTGTCTCTTTTCAGCAAACACCTTAGTTACTCACGATTCTTTACCTTCTGGCGAACTGACCCAAACCTTTACTTACTTTCTTTCTATTTATCTCTTTTTTTCTTTCTCTATTTTTCTCTTTTTTCTCTCCTTCCTTCCTTCCTTCCTTCCTTCCTTCCTTCCTTCCTTCCTTCCTTCCCTCCTTCCTTCCTTCCTTCCTTCCTTCCTTCCTTCCTTCCTCTTTACCTTCTGGCGAACTGACCCAAACCTTTACTTACTTTCTTTCTATTTATCTCTTTTTTTCTTTCTCTATTTTTTCTCTTTCTTCCTTTCCTTTCCTCTCATCTTTCTCTCTCTCTCTTCTTTCTTTCCTTCCTTCCTCTCTTTTTTTTCTTTCTTTCTTTCTTTCTTCTTTCTTTCTTTCTTTCTTTCTTTCTCTCTCTTTCTTCTTTCTTGCTTTCTGTTCTTTCTTTCTCTTTCTTTCCTTCTTTCCTTCCTTCTCTCCTTTTTTCCTTCTTTCTTTCATTTCTTCTTTCTTTCTCATTACCTTCTTGTGAACTGACCCAAACCTTTACTTACTTTCTTTCTATTTTTCTTGTTCTCCACTTTTCTTTCTCTGTTTTTTTCTCCTTCCTTCCTTCTTTCCTTCCTTCCTTCCTCCTTCCCTCCCTTCTTTCTTTCTCTTTACCTTCTGACGAACTGACCCAAACCTTTACCTACTTTCTTTCTATTTTTCTCTTTTTTATTTCTCTATTTTTATTTCTCTATTTTTCTTTCTCTGTTTTTTCTCTCCTTCCTTCCTTCCTTCCTTCCTTCCTTCCTTCCTTCCTTCCTTCCTTCCTTCCTTGTTTCCTTCCTTTCTCTTTACCTTCTGGAGAACTGACCTGAACCTTTACTTACTTTATTTCTATTTTTCTTTCTCTACTTTTTCTCTTTCTTCCTTTCTTTTCCTCTTTTTCTTTCTTTCTTTCTTCCTTTTTTTCTTCTTTCTTTCTTTCTTTCTTTCTTTCTTTCTTTCTTTCTTTCTTTCTTTCTTTCTTTCTCTCTTTCTTTTCTTTCTTTTTTTCTTTTCTTTCTTTCTTTCTGGTCTCACTCTGTCATCCAAGCTAGAGTGCAGTGGTGAGATCATAGCTCACTGCAGCATTAAACTTTTGGGTTCAAGCGGTCCTCCTGCCTCAGTCTCTTGAGTAGCTGGGACTACAGACACACAGAACCATGCCTGGTTAATTTTTTTTTCATTTTTTATTTTTGTAGAAATGGGGTATTGCTAGGTTACCCAGGCTAGTCTCAAATTCCTGACCTCAAACGATCTTGTGCCTTGGCTTTCCAATGTGCTGGGATTACAGACATTAGCCACCAAGATCAGCTCAAACCTTTACTTCTGAAGGGTCTAAGCCATTTGTAGTCCTGCTTGAATTGGGTTGTTGTAATTTCCCATTGACCTTAGTCACAGGACATGATAATACTAAGAGGTGTCTTAAGGGATCTACTGTTTTCCAAACATACTCTCCCTTACTTCTCTGGAGTAGTAGTCCAATCTTATTCTTTGTAGTTTGAATTAATCACTCCAGCCAACACCATTACTCCCTGTAAACCTGTTGGTTTAGATGCATGAGGAGCCCAAAGTGGCTAGGTGGCAGTTTTAACTTCCAGTTTGATAGAATTACTGTTGTATCCCCTGGTGGAGTCATTCTTTCCTCTGGAACAAAGACCTCTATGCTAGCAGAGCATAAAGTCTCAGAAATAGTAAACAATTAGTTTTCTAGTGGGTCACTAGGAGAATGATGGTGGTGCCATTCTATTTCCACTCCTTGATTCCTGGACCTGTGAATTCTGGCAATTGGGGGAAATAGTACCATATAGTGAACTTTTATTCAGAACACGTAAAGCCTTCTAGAAGACCTTGCCCAGACCTGCAAAGTATTGCCACCTAGCTGGTGCTGTAAGGGAAGACAAATTTTTCTCCAAATTAAGTGTCTATTCCAGTAAGGACAAATCATTGTCTCTTCCATGATGAAAGTTGTTCAATAATCAACCTGCCACCAGGTAGCTGGCTTAATACTCTGGGCAATGGTGCCACACTGGGGTCTCAGTGTTGATCTCTGCTGCAGATAGATTGGACACTAGGTGATGACCATAGGCAGGTCAGCCCTGATGATTGTAATTCTATATTGTTGGGCCCAGGCATAACCTCCATCTCAGCTAACATGCCGACTTTGTTCATAAGCTCATTGGACAATGGCAGTTGGTTAAAGAAAAAGGATGATTGTATTTCACAGAATAGGTCGTTCTATCAACTTGGTTATTCAATTCTTCCTCTGTTGAGGTCACCTTTTGGTGAGCATTTACATGGGGCACAATTACCTCTAAGTTCCTTGCCCACTTGGAAAGGTCTACCTTTTCCAAAAATTTCTTTGTCACCAGTTTTCCATTCGTATTTCTTCCAAGTCCCTGATCATTCAACCAGACTATCTGAGTTCCCCTTTCAGCAGAAGATGGATGTGCTCACTACCTCCTGAAGCATTTAGAATAGCTAATGCTTTGCCAGATATTTGGAGAATCTTTAATTCAGTCCATTTAACACCCAAAGTAAATTATCATTGTATTTGTTGATTCGTTTCTCATTCAAGTTATGAATGCTCTGGTTCTAAGTAAAATAAACGTTTTTTAAATTGTAGTATGGACATTTGAGATATTATATTAGGGGACTCTGGATCTTATTTAAATGTCCTGTTTTAGCAGGCAATTATCCTGTTCAAATTTAGACCAAAGGTCTTCGCTCACTTTTCTGAGCTGTTATTCCAATGGCACTTTCTTTTTCGGAGCCCTTGAGGTGATATTTAGATCTGCTTCATAAACGTGCTACTCAAAGTCCATGGAAAATATGGATGGAATCTTACATTGTAGTTTGATTTTCAACCTTTTGGCATGTTAAATCTGGTCAGTTTCACTTTTTTGTTTTTTTTTAATTGTTTGTCCAGAACTTCTGATGTTGGTTATTTGATATCAATGTCTGGAATTTGCTTCCAAATAAAAGGGTGTCCATTATATGAGAAATAAAATTGACCAGGAACTGATAATTGTTTAAGATCAAGAATAAATATGTTGATGTCTAGAATAGTATCCCATTTTTGTATATATTTGGCATTTCTATGTGAATATGTTTAAAAGGTAATTATATTGAAGCTCTGTCTTAATAGTTAAATAGTCTATTTGTTTAAATTACAGAATAATATAGGGTTACATATTAAGATTGTTTAATTATTGATTCTCCTAAAATTAGTTTTCTAGAATTAAAATTTCCCTTGGATAATAAAAATAACAATTAACTTCTATCATCTTACAAAATACAATTGTTTAAAATCCTCAGAGATATTTGATAACATTTACATAGAAACTTTAACTAGAAAATACATGAATTTGAATAAACAAATTATAATAAAGAATTTGAGCATATAATACTCTCCTATATGCAGTAGATCATCATTTATTTCAAATATTTGCTAGGATTACTGTTCCAAATATCAGCCACATATAGATAAAATATACTTTTCACCAGTAATAAATAAGGCATATCTATTTGTTCTGTCACATTAAGGAATTAATATGTTCTTATTAATAATGTAATAACAAAATTCATGATATTTGCATATGGTAGACTGATAGCAAAAATTTCTCATACATTCCTCTATCCATGTCTTTTGAAATTTGACTTTGCAGTTTTCCCTGTCAAGGGATATAGTCTATTTCCCCGAGCCTTGCATATCAACTGACTTTGTGACTTATTTGTGGAACAGAATGCAATAGAAGGAACTTGGGTAAATTCTAAACCTAGAACTTAACAGTCTTTCCCTGTTTCCTCTGTCTTGAAACTCTGCCACCTTGAGGACAAGCCCAGGCTAGCCTGCTGGAGGGGGATTGATTATATAATGGAAATTCAATATGGCAGAGCCGACATCCTGCAGACATCTATGGGAGCAGATGCCTAGCTGAACCACAGCTGACAACAGAGTCATGAAAACGCCAAAAGGATCAGCTGTTAAGTCCATTTGAAAATCATGATCTACAGAAAGGTGAGTTAAATAAATTAATTTTGGCTATTGAGTGTAGAAGTAGTTGTTATGCAATGATGTTTAACTGATGAAATATCCAAAATTATAAAGGCTTAAAAATTTCTCTAAAATTTACTTCTTATATTTGATTACTCAAAGCCACGAATGTTAATAAAACCTTTAATACCAATACGAGTAGTTGTTTATATTTTTCAAACTTAACCATATCTTGGTGAGTCTCTACAAAGTAAAATATATATAAAATTACCACCAAGATAAAAGAAGAAAGAAGAAAAAGAAAGAGGTACAGAAAGAGAAAAAAAAATTAATTTATTTTGACTGCTCGAGTAAATTACCATAAACTTAGCAGCTTAAAACCACACAGTCTCACCAGCCTAACAACAAAATATTAGCAAGGCTGTGTACCTTGCCAGCTGCCAGCCAGGGGTTGCTCTCAACTTATACAGGCCACCCACATTCCTTGAATAATGGACCCCTTCATCTTCAAAGTCTGCAATGGTGTATAGAATTCTTCTTATGCTTCATCTCTCCTGACTTCCTGTATTAACTCTCACTCTTCAACCAGAAGCGTTCTCCATTTTTAAGGACCCTTGTGATTACATTAGTCCACTGAAATATTCTAATATCCCATCTCAAACTTCTTAACTTAATCACTTTGCGAGATCATTTTTTGCTATGTAAGGTAACATATTCACACATTCCAGGACTACAAGAATGTGTAGTACACATTTGAGAACATCTTGAGGGCAAGCATTATTTTGCTTACCGCAGAACCTAAATTAATATTTATTAAACATCAACTTTGTACAGAGCATTGTGCCACGTTTTCATCCGTTATCTCCTATACCTTTTACAGCAAACTTGCGAAGTACATATTATTATCTGTACTTTTAAAGAGGATGAAAATTAGACCTATTAAAGTAAGCAACTTGTCCAAGTTCACAAAGTTACTATCAAGTCATGGTTTGGATTAGTTAAGTTTCTGTGAATTTGAAGCTATACAGCACTCTTTCAAGAAAGCAAAAGGAACAAATATTGATTAATAGATAAAATGAACAAAAGGAAGAGAAAATGAAGAGTCAAAAATAAAGGAGAGATTAAATAGAGAAGAAAACAAAGTGGGTAAATCTGTTTGGGTATTTATATAGTCTGAAAGCAGGATAGTTCTGACAAGTGAGAGCTGGAAAAGCCTGATTAGGGTAGGTGAATCCCCTTGAGAGCAATATTCATGCACAATAATTTCTTCACTGCAGTGATTATTGTTTTTTTATTGCAAATATATTTTATCTTACTATTTTTATTCTTCAATGCAAGCCTCTAATTTTGAAAGAAGTGCTTTTCTTCAGCAACAAAGGGAGTAGAGGAGTGATTTCCTTACTTTTTCAACAAATTTTATAATGTTACACTGACATGAAGCACAAGTTAAGAAAGCCTAAAGGCACAATGTTGCATGTCTTTTAAAATAATTGAAAATTATTAAATTTTTTAAGGCATGTTTTGTTTGAATGTCTTGTCTTGGTTAGATAACTGTACATCACTAAAGTAGAACAGTACTTTAAGAAGCAATTTTTGTTTAGGAGTAGAAGTTGAAAGTGGTAAATTAATCTGATGAGCTTAAGCAGCAAAAATAGACCACATACATAAGAATATGAGCTGATTTACTGTAAGGGACATGACTAACCCAGGATCCATCTGTAGGGCTTCCACTGGTGCTGAATACACTAGTCAGGCCTTCATTGCTGCTTTCCGCAGTGCTTGGACTCTTGAGGGCTTGCCAGGAATCTGCCGTTGTGATTGGACAATAATCTTCATTTGATTCAATTTTTCCTCCCTTTTGGTCAACTGTGCTAACACCACAGCAGCCTCCAAGAGAGAGACAAATTAGCCAGTCACATTGACATATGCCAGCATAATTGGGATGCCAAAAGCAATTCTAACTGCAGTAATAACTGAGGATGCAATCACTGACAAAGTCATTCTTCCTGTGATAGCCAAATTTATCTTGTGTTGGAGGTTTGCTTTCCTTTATCCATGCAGTGAATCTTCCTGTCAACATAAACAGGAATTCTGATGACCATTTCAAGAATAGCAAAGGTAGCAATGAAAGATATCCCCACTGGAGCGCCAACTAATGTGCACAGCTGCCAAGTAATTTTCTTATAGCTTCTTGCCCCAGAATCTGAAGCCAGAGGGTTTTTGAAAATATGACAGAAATCTGTATTAAAATGTTTCCTTCAGTAATATGTTACCACATATATAATATACACACATACATATGTACACTCTTTGACATACCTCAAAGATTGCTACCATTAGTTTAACCAATAAATTAAAACAAACAAACAAAAAAAGGAGTGGGAGAAAGGAGAGGGAATCAGGGCAAAATTTTGATGTTTGATCTAGTAAGAAATTGTAAATATCTCAGAATTTCTCTGAGGGAAACCTATAACCAGAGAATCTTTGAAATAAAATACATAAATTTTCACTCATCTCACCAAAAAAAAAAAAAAAAAAAAAAAAAAGTTTCTGAAAGATGCAGTCACAACAATTATGCTTCTCAGAACATTTATTCAATTTCAAATTCTGGCTTCTGCACCTTTTGTCTTTAAGACAGACTGCCCGTCGGCTGGGGCAGAGAAGTTCATATGGACACCTGGGCCCAGTGCACCCTTGGGCTCTAGAGGTCAAGGGGAAAGCTGCGATACGATAGTGAGGGAAGTCATAGTCATCTGAAGTGATGTCTGGCACATCATCTCACTGCATATCATCACTCTCCAGACCACTCTGGATGATCTTGGGCTAAGCTAAGCTGAATGTATGAAAGTTTGATGACAAGATAATCTTTCTGTTCACAGCTTTGGTATTTGTAGAAAAGTCCTCTTCACTGCCTCCATCTCCATCACTATCACTATATTCTTCATTCTCTGTCATCTAAGCATGAATGTGGAATGAATCCTCTATACTTTCACTCACCAGCTGACAGTAACTTGGTTTGGCATCACTCAGATTTCCAAATTGTTGCATCCCCTGTCCTGATTATGAAAATAGTCACAGCAAAAGTGTTTGGGCTGTCATTGATTCCACCAAGATTGTTTGTGTCTTTGAAAACAATTTCATTTTGGATATTGACTTGGACTTCTATCCTGCTGCATTTTTCCTTGATACTGTAAAGAATGTCACCATTCAGTATGCTCCATGGGAGAGCTGTGAAGCTTGCTTTATAATAAAAAAATGATATTAGGTAGTGATAAAAGAATCAGTTCATTAAAAGAATATAACAATTGTAAATATATATGCACTCCAACTTTGGAACACCTAAATATATATAGTAAATATTAATAAACATGAAGAGAGAGACAGACTATAATGCAATAATAACAGGGAATATCAATATCCCATTTTCAGCAAGGGACAGATCACAGAAATCAATAAGGAAACAACGGACTTGGACTATACTTTAGGTCAAATGAACTTAAAAGACATATATGAAACCTTCTATCCAATAGCAGCAGAATACACATTTTTCTAATGCACACATGGAATATTCTTCAGGATAGGTCATATGTGAGGCCTCAAAACAAGTCTTCCTAGGTTTAAGAAGATTGAAATTATATTAAGTATATTTTCCTATGACAATGGTATAAAACTAGAAATCAATAATAGGAGAAACATGAGAACTTCCCAAATATGTGGAAATTAAACTACATTCTTCTAAGTAACCAATGGATCTAAAAATAAATTAAAAGGAAATCTAAATAATATATTCAGACAAGTAGAAATGGAAATACAACATACCAAAATATATAGGACTCAGCAAAAGCAGTTTTAAGAAGGAAGTTTATAACAATAAGTGCCTACTTCAAAGAAAAAGAAAGATCCTAAATAAACCAGCTTACATTAGACATCAAGAAGCCAGAAAAAGAAGACCCAACCAAGTGCAAATTTACTTAAAGGAAGAAAATAATGTAGCTCAGAACAGAAATGAATGGCATAGAGACTAACACCTTAATAGGAAAGATCAATAAAACTGAGTTGGGTTAGGAAAAGATAAACAAAATTGACAAACCTTTAAATGGATTAACTAGGAAAAAAGGAAAAAAGAATATAAATAAAATTAGAAATGAAATAGTTGACATTACAACAGATATACCACAGAAATATAAAGGAGCCTAAGACATTATGAATAATTATACACCAACAAATATGATAATCTAGAAGAAATAGATAAGTAACTAGAAACATAAAACTTACCAAGCGTAAATCATGAAGAAATAGAAAATCTGAACAAATCAGGAATGAGTAAGGAGATGAATTAGTAATAAAAAATTTTCCTAACAAACAAAAGCATAGGATTTGATATATTTACTGGTAAATACTACCAAACATTTAAATAAGACTTATTGTCAATCATTCTCCAACTTTTCCAAAAAAAATGAAAAATAGGAAACACTTACAAACTTACTTTATGAGGCTGGAATTACTCTATAACAAAAGTCAGACAAGAAGAGAACAATAAGAAATTAATAAGAAGAGACATTAAAAGAAAAGAAAAATACAAACCAGTAATTCAGATGCAATAATCCTCAACTAAACACTGAAGAACTAAATTCAACAGCACATTAAAAGGATAATACATCACAATGAAGTGGGATTTGTCCCTGAAATACAAGAATGGTTAAACAAAAACAAATCAATAAATGTGATGTACCACATTAACAGAATGAAGGACAAAATCATAATCATTTCAATAGATGCAAAAAAAAAAAAAGAATCAGACAAAATTCAACATCTCTTCATAATAAAAACTCTTAATGATTTAGGTACAGAAGGAATATACATCAATAAGGGACATATATGAAAAGCACACAAGCTCACACCAGACTCAATGGTGAAAAATTTCAAGCTTTCTAAGATCAGGAAAAAGACAAGAATTCCCCCTCTTGTGATAAGTATTCAACATTGTGCTGTTAGTCTTAGAATAATCAAGAGAGAGAAATAAACAAAATTCAAATTGGAAAAGAAGATGTTATGATCTTATGTCTAGAAAATCCTAGACACTCACCAAAAAGCTGTTAGATGTAATAAACAATTTCAGCAAAGTTGCCGGAAACAAAATCACCATACAGAAATCAGTAACATCTTTATTCCCTGAAAACAAACTATATGAAAAAAGTCAAGAGAGCAATTCCATTTATAATAGCAAAAAGTAATAAAATAAAATACATAAAAATAAATTTAACAAATAAAGTGAAAGCGCCATACACTGAAAACTATAAAACATTGATGAAAGAAATTAAAGAAGACACAAATAAATGGAAATATATAGGATGTTCACAGATTAGAAGAATTGATATTTGGGGCTTTGCTCCAAATTAGGCTTTGGCTTAAGTGAATGTCATACCTAGCTTGATCTTCTGTCAGACCAATCAAACTTTCTCCACACAAGCAATAAGGCTGTTTTGCTTCCTTATCATTTGTGTGTTCACTGGAGTAGCACTTTGAATTTCCCTCAAGGACTTTTCCTTTGCATTCCCAACTTGGTTGACTGTTTGGCATACGAGACCTAGCTTTTGACATCCCTTCCTTACTAACTTACTCATTTTTAGCTTTTGATTTAAAGTGAGATATGTGCAAATCTTCCTTTAAGTTGAACACTGAGTCATCATTGTAGGGTTATTAATTGGTCTAATTTCAATATTGTGGTGTCTCAGGGAGTGGGGAGGCCTTAGGAGAGGAAGAAACACAGGGGAACAGCCAGTAGGTGAAGCAGTCAAAACAAACATTTGTAGATTAAGTTTGCCATCCTATAGGGGTGTGGTTTGTGGTGCCCCAAAACAGTTACAATAGTAACACCAAAGATCACTGATCACATATCACCATAACAGATAGAGTAATAATTTAGAAGTTTGAAATACTGTGATAATGTATGAAATGTGATAGATAAAAAGTGAGATCATACTGTTGGAAAAATGATGCCAATAGACTTACTCAGCACAGGGTTGCAACAAACCTTTATATTCTAAAAAGCACAATATCTGAAAAGTTCAATAAAGTAAAGCACAATAAAATGAGGTGTGTCTGTATTGTAAGAAATAATGCCTAACAATTCCAAAATTTGGTGAAAGAGATAAACCTCCATATTCAGTAATCTGAGCAAACCCCAAACAAATATTCCAGCCAAGACTCATCGTACTTAAACACCTGAAAGCTAAAGGCAAAAAAAAAAAAAAAAAAAAAAAAAAAAGTCTTGAAAGTATCCAAAGAGAGAAATTTTTTTCAGGATTTGTGTTATGTAAAATATTAAGGACACAGATTAGGACAAAAATAGGTAAGAGAAAAATGAGAAATAGGTGAACATAAAGAAGAGAACAGCATTACTAAGATTTCAAAGTTCAAACAGTACTTCAGATACCAGAAATTTACAATGGTTCAGAAAAAAAAAAAAAACAAAAAACAAAAAAAGGGACGAATACTTAGGGAAACCACTAACACATGGTCAAACCAAACCATAAAGACTAACATATTTGAATAAATAAGATTAATTACTTTGACCCTAATAGCTCCAGCAATCTTGAGCAAGAAGAAAAAAGCTAGTGGCATTATACTTCTTAATTTTAAATTATGTTACAAAGCTATAGTGAGCCTAACAGTATAATTTTCACATAAAAAACAGATACATAGACCAACAGAACACAATAGAAGGACTCGAAATAAACCCACACATATACAGTCAACTAATCGTCAACGAAGGTGCCAAAAATGCATAATGGAAAAAGGATAGAAGTTTCAGTAAATGGTGTTGAGAAAATGACATCCACATGCAAAACAATGAAATTGAATTCTTATCTTACACCATACACAAAAATCAACTCAAAATAGATTGTTGACTAAACGTTAAGACCTGAAACTCAATCTCCTAAAAGAAAACACAGGGAAAAAGTTTCATGCCATTAATCCTGGCAGTCTTTGGGATATCACACCAAAAGCAAAGGCAACAAAAGCAAAAATAATCAAATGTGACTATATATGCACAGCAAAGGAAACACTTACCAAAAATGAAAAGGCAACCTACAGAATAGAAGAAACATTTGCAAATTATGTATCTGATAAGAGGTTAAGATCCAAAACATGTAAGAAGCTATTATGACTGAATAACAAACAAGAAATAACCCGATTTTGAAAAATAACCATAGAATCTAAATAGACATTTCTCTAAGAAAGACATACAAATTGTCAACAGCATCTGAAAAAGTGATCAAATGCCATTAATCATAGGAAAATGTAAATGAAAATTATAATGAGTATCACCACCTGCTTATTAGGATGACTATTATCAAAAAGTCAAAAGATAGCAAGCGTTGAAGAGAATGTGAAGAAAAGGGAAACTTTATGTATTGCTGGTGAGATTGTACATTGGTATAGCCATTATGGAAAATGGCATAGAAGTTTCCCCAAAAGTTAAAAAAAAGAACTCTCATATGATCCAGCAATCACGCTTCTGGGGGTTAGGTTTTGAAGGGAAGGTGAAGCTTAAAGAAAGACACACACACAGAAAGAGGGTGGCTCGGCAGCAAATGCAGGCTTTATGGTCAGCATAAAATCTACAGAAGGCCCACCGCTGGGGTAATTTCTAGGTATGGGCAGGAGGGGTCTGGGCAATATGGCTTGCTGCTTGGCAGGATACTGATAAGATGTTCCCATGATGGGGTGGTTCTAGCCCTTGTACTGGCAGAATGTGGTGCTCCTTGTACTTTCTCCCAGCGGAATATAATAAGAGGCAGGCTGTTTCTTCATTTGTGCCTTTGTCCACCATGTGGTCAGGTGGTTAGGCAGGATGTTTCTCATGGCCCGAACCCCAGTGAAATGTTTCACTTTGACCAAGGCCTGCTAAATAATGGGGAGCTTACAAAATGGTGCAGTTTGGACTAACATTCTTGCTTTTTATTTTAATATAAAAGAAAGTGAGGTCATTTTTGGTTATCTGGCTGTTTTCTGCTGAATAAGGGCACTGTAATCAGGGTTTGAGTTTTGAAGTAGTGGGTGTCTGACTTCAGAGTTGTTTTCCTGGAGGTGCTGGAACCAGACTTGGCGGAGGAGAAAGACGGTATCAATTGTTTTTGGGTGGCTGCCTAGACAAGGGAGTTTGGCCTTGGGGAGACAAAACAGAATATGAAGGAGATTATACATGGACCAATTGTTATTACTATGAGGAAGAAAATCAAGGACCCTAAGAAAAGGGGATTCACTTTAGGAGGAATGATGCCTGCCACCAAGAGTCAGTGTCGTGATGTTGGATTTCTGCAGCCCTGTCATGGAGTCTTTGGGCTGTGCAGTTAACAATGCCAGATTCATTAACCTAAGAACATATTCTCCTTGGAGATATACATATGTGCCCACCCCCCCCCCCCACCGACTTCTCAGCAGATAGCAGGTTTAGGGCCCTTTGATTTTGGAAGATGACTCCTGCAAGGAAATTGATCTGCTTTAGAGTCTTGTAATGGAATTATACATGTCCTCTGGGGTATTATAGAGGACTATAGATATTTTTTATATAGGGCAGTTGAGGTTGATATATTTGCTATTCTGGTAGCAAGTACAGCAGAAATGTGTATTCCTGTTTCCAGAGGAATGAGATGTAGAACCCACATAGTGCATGTGGAGGAAGATGAGACAGAAGTTACTGAAGGAACCTGGATGGTCTGGTTGTTTGGCAAAATGTTAATGTTTGCAGATTGACAAACCAGGGTGCCCATTCCTGACCCACCTGCCACTAGGCAAGATAAGAGTTTGTATCACACAGAAAAGACTGGAAGTTGACAGGCAAAAGTTGTAAGTGAAAGTAGCAAGCCGTGAGAAGGTAGGGGTTGAATTCTGGAAAAAAATTTTGTCCCAACCTTTTTGTTTTTTCTAGGTTGAATAACTATTAACAAGGGTAGCCCCTATGAGAGCCTGATAGGGAATGTTGGTGGCGAAGGAGGTGAAGGCTGTTTGGCTTTGTAGAGAGAGAGATAAAAGAGCTTTTGTCAACTAATAACCATTGCAGTCCTGATAGGGCAGAAGAATGTATGCTGTAGTTGAGGGAATTGTTTGTGCATTTCTTCCAGAGAGTGTTCATGAATTGGATACATGGAGAGCAGCTGCAGCAGAGAGGGGAGAGATTGGTAAGGGGTGTTTTATGGAATCCGGCTGTAACATGTTTAACTTAGAGGCCATGAGGCAAAGGAGGGTGACAGCCCTGTGCGTGATGATGTGGGTGGATTTGGGGGAAAGATGTTTAGCAGAGCAAGATTATAAACAGGTTTTGGGAACGGATTGGCTGAGTAGGTGAGATTCAGATTCATTTTTGGACCAGATTTATGCAGATAGGTTAACAAGAAGGGCTGCGAACTGCTGGATTTGTGTAGACAACAAATTTAACAGTTGGAAGAAAGAAGGGAGTGTGACTGATTTAAGAGGGGATGTGTGAGGCTGTCAAAGGGGGCCCAAATGCCAGAGGTTGGGAGTGGGGACTTACAATATCCCACAGACAAAGAGGACAAAAGGAGAAAAAGGAGAAAAAGGAGATTTGAGTAGGAGTGAAATTTTGGAAGGTGCCCTGCAGCCATAGCTCCCAGTTTATTGTGAGAAATTGGAGTGGACTCTCCAGGGACATGGACCAGGAAAGATCTGAAACAATGTATGAGATAATAGATTTGAAATTAGAGGCAGAGAGTGTTATGGGCCAAGGCCTTCTGGATTGGCAACTTCTGGAATTTTTGTTAAGCTCAGCAAGGTTGGTCCTATGAGGGAGGGAGAACAATTTGGACGTGGGGAAGGAAATTTCTGGATGTGGATCTGGTTTTCTTTTTAGTTTGGAATGGTGTATCTAGTGTGGAAGGAGTGTTAGCTTTGCTGTTTGGGGATTACCTAGGTTAACCTGGTGAGGACCCGTCCACTTAGGTTGGAGAGGGGAGGAGGAAGAGTGTGCGATCCAGACCCAGTCCCCTGGTTGTAGGGACAAGGAGGGGTGTTTTGAGGATGGACTTTCAGGTTAGGGCAAGTAAACATTTGCATACTGTCTTATTAGATATTTAGTGAAGTGTAGTGCTGGTCAAATATCCGGTATAGAAGGGGAAGAAGAGACAGGGAGATTCTGGAGGATAAAGGAGTGTTTGTACATGAGTTTAAATGGGCTTAGGCTGAGGGGTTTTTGGGGAATGGCTTGCAAAGGCATGAGGGCCAATAGGAGAAGTGAAGTCCAGGCCATTTTAACCTCTAGAGAATCTGGTTAGTTGTTGTTTCAAAAGGGCATTGGTTCATTTAAGTTTTCCTGAAGGTTGGGGGCAATAAGGAATATGGAACACTATTTAATGTTCAGAGCCTTTGCCAGCTGTTGGTTAACCTGTGAAACAAATGTTGGCCTACTGGAAGAGGGGAGTTTAAACTGGGAGATAATATGGATGAGGAGAATAGGAATGACAGTGTGTGCCATTTTGGTAGTGTTAGGAAAAGTTTCTATCCATCCAGAGAATGTATCTATTATTGTCAGAGGGTATCAGACTCATTTTACAGGGGGCATGTGTGTGAAGTTGATTTCCCAGTCCTGCCCTGGCAGGTGTCCTTGAGCTCGGTGTGTGGGGAAAGGAGGTGATTTGATACCTTCCTGAGGAGAAGTCTGAGTGCAAAGGGAACATGCCTTAGTAATATTTTGGTGATTGGCGGTCATGGTGGGAGAATATATATAAGCTTTTCAAAGCTGGAGTAGGGGGCAGTAAACCACATGGAAACGGTTGTGCACATATGAAAGTACAGAAGGTTTCTGGGAATTAGGCAAGATAACTTGTCATTGAAGTGGAATCATTTTTTCCTGAGCAACACCAGCCTGGGCAAATGAGGTTTGTTGCTCCTGGGTATATAGAGGGTGTATGATGGGGAAAATGGGCGCTAATAATGGGGTTTTAAAGGTTACCTGCTGGGCTGCCGAATTTGCTAAAAAGTTTCCCTTGGTTATGGCATCTGTAGCCTTTTGGTGTTCCTTACAATGGAAAACGGCAGCCTGTAGTGGTAGTTTAGCTGCCTCCAGCAACTCATGTATGAGTTTGTTATTTCCTATGGGGGTAACTTTTGTGGTTACAAAACCCCTTTCCTGCCAGATTAAGATATGAGAGTGTAGCATGTGATATGCATATTTGGAATTGGTGTAAATGTTAAGCCTTTCCCCTTGCTAGGTTTAGGGCCTTGGTTAGGGCAACTAGCTCTACCTGTGAGAGGTAGTATGGGGTGGGAGAGCACTGGATTTTATGAATGAGAGAGCTCAGAGTTGGAGGTGTTTATAGGGAGGGGGGCGGCTGAGTTGAGAGCTTTACATCTCTGGAAGGTGATTCGAGGGTTTCCTATGAATAAGGTGTGGACCTGCTGTAAGTGGGATGGTGGGAGGCATAGAAAGCATTGATGGCTCATGAGTTCCTGTAGGTTATGGGAAGTTGCAATAGTAATGTGTTGGTAGAGAGTGAGTTTCTGTGCCTCTGAGGCAAGCAATGTGGTCACACCCAAGATTTTAAGCGGGGCAGCCAGCCTTGGATGACATAGTTCAGTTGTTCTGAGAGGTATGCAGTGGCTTGTGTGACACTGCTGTATGTTTGGCAAAGTAGTCCAAGAACAAGGTCTTAGTTAGAATATACATACAGAGTAAGGGCTTGGTGGGGTTGGGCAGTTCCAGTGCTGGGGCCATAAAAAGGGCATTTTTTTTTTTTTATTTTGTTGAGGTGGAATTGATGGGGCAAGCTGAATCAAGGGGTTTTGTAATGGGTCTATGTGAGGCTGTGTAGAGTAGCTTGGCCAGCATGTTGAAATTGGGAATCCACAGCCAGAAGTATCCCACAAGGCCCAAGAAGGAGAGAAAGTGCTTCTTTGTGTGGGGAAGGGGCATGTCCCAAAACAACTCCTTTTGTTGGGTTGGGATGGCCCAGGAATTAGGGGTTAGGACAAGTCCAAGGTAAGTGACCCGGGTTTGGGTTACCTGAACTTTTGTGGGTGAGACCCGATATCCTCGACTATGGAGGAAGTTTAAAAGCTGAGTGGTGTATCATGTGGACAAGTTAAGGGAGGGGCTACAGAGAAGGAGGTTATTGATGTATTGGAGGAGGGTGCTAGGGGCAAGGGGAAGTTTAGCTAGGTCCTTGGTGAGGGCCTATCTGAATAGGTGGGGACTATCCTGGAAACCTTGTGGGAGTACAGTCCATATTAGTTGGGTGGACATGTGAGTATAAGGATTTGACCAAGTGAAAGCAAAAAGGCTTTGGGTGCCAGATTTAAGGGAATAGTGAAAAAGGTGTTCTTCAGTTCCAATACAGAGAAGTGTGTGATAGATGGAGAAATACGGGAGAGTAAATATATGGGTCGGGGACAGCCAGATGAATTGGCACCACCAACTGGTTAACAACTCAGAGATCCTGGACCAAGCAGCAGGACTCATCTGTCTTTTTGACAGTCAAGATAGGGATGCTGTGAGGAGAGTTGACAGGCTTGAGAATTTGAGCTTGTAAAAGTTTACAGATGATAGGTTTAAGGCCCCAGAGGCTGGCTGGGTTAAGGGAATATTGAGACTGATAAAAAAAAATGGAAGGCTTTTGGAGGGTTATTTTGACTGGAACGTGATATGTGGCTATGGTGGGTTTAGAAACATTTTACACTTCAGGGTTAACGGAAGCTAACAGGGCAGATAATGAGGATGAGGGGGAGGAGAGGGAAGCATCTGCCTGGCAGAGTAAAATAAACAAGGTAGAATTGCAGGAGGCAAATTGTACGTACGCCTGTAATTTACTTAGTATGTCTCACCCCCAAGATAGGGGAAGGGCACTGAGGGATAATCAGGAAGGAGTGGGTGAAGGGGGTGTTGAATAAAATTGCATTATAGAGCACCAGTCTGTTTGTGCCTAGAGGGGATTCCATTGACTCCCACAATAGAGACAGAAGAACTGAGGAGGGGTCCAGAATATTCTGGTAAAACTGAGTAGCCCCCATATCCAGTGGGAAAGACATGGCCTTACCAGTGATTGACAGCGTTGCCCTGGTTTCCGAGGTGGTGATGGCAGTGGGGGCAGCACGGTCCAGGTCCCAGCATTCTTCAGTTAGAGGTGGTGAAGCAGGATGATGAGTTTTGCAGAGCACAGTCCGACTTCCAGTGTTCCTTGATGCCATAGATGGGCTAAGGTTTTGAGAGTGGCCTGAGATTAGAGCAGGATTTTGCCCAGTGACCCTGTTGGCTGCACTTCAGACAGGTTTCTGGGGGAGTTTGTTACAAGGTTGAGGATTTCTGTATGCATTGGGAACCCTGTTGTTTGGCAGCTGCCAGTGTTTGGTGTTTACACTGGTCTGTTTTAAGCTTTTGGGTTTTCAGTTTTTCCTCTCTATTGTTAAAGACCTTAAAGGCCACTTTGATTAAGTCTCTTTGGGAGATTTGCGGATCATCCTCCAGTTATTTATTTATTTATTTATTTATTTATTTATTTATTTATTTATAATTTGATGTTTGGGGCTGACTGGGAAATGAAGTGGAAATGGAGATCGATTCTGCCCTTATTGATATTAGGGTGTGAGGTGGTATATTTAGTTATGGCCTCTGAAAGGTGGGAAAGGAAAAGAGCAGGAATGACTTTATTTATGCCAGCTAGGAGGCATGATATCATACGGCCTTGTTTCTGTCTGTCTGCAAAAGTTGCTTGATAATCCCAACTGGGATCAGTTCTAGGGGCAACTAGTGACCTTATTGGGTTAAGGGCGGCATCTTGTTGGTGGAAGGTGTTTACATGGACCTGGGAGGCCATCTAGATGTGTTCCCTGTTTTCCGGGGTGAGGGTGGATGACAGGATGACATATATATCATGCCAGGTAAGGTTATAAGATTAGTGAAAAGCAGAAATTCTTTTCGGGAAGAGGTGGGATCCGTGGAAAAGAAGTCTAGTCTCTTTTCAAGCTGGGAGAGGTTGGCTAGGGAGAAGGGAACATAAATTCAGATTATGCTTTCCTCCCTGCCACCTCCCAATAAAGGAAGACTTTGGAGGGCCTTTGAGTTTGTGCCTGGTTTTTGTCAGAAGGGGGTTGGGCATGAGACATGGTTTGTTGGCAGGGTTGAAATTAGAGGAAGGCATATCCGGAGGAGGAGGCATTTCTGTGGGTTTTTTGTCAAAGATGGGGATTTGAAAAGGTGAACAGAATTAGTAGAGATAGAGAAGCATGAACAGAGGTAAGCATAGCACTTCGGATCATTTACCATTGCGTTGGAGGAAGTTTTTTTAGATTTTGTTGAATTTAGAATTTTTTATTTTTTTGGCCAGTGATTATTATTGTCCAATTTACATTGGGGCTAGGCAACATTACAGAGGAAAAGTACAGAGGAAAGCAAGGCATTTGGTTTTAACGGAGTCCACCAAGTCCTGGGCTTGGAGAATTCAGATGAGATACTAAGAGGAGTAAATAAGGCGTTCAGTTTTAATGGAATCCTCTAAGCCCTGGGCTTGGAGGTTCCAGATGAGACATTCGAGAGTAGTGTCTCCAGGAAGTTTTGAAGAGCCTTGTCCCATACTGGTGACTGGAAGTGTGAGAAATTTAGTGGAGGGGAGTGAGTACCCCGATTCCTCCCTGGATAAGGGACATAGGAGAGCCAGGGCATTCCTGTAGCTCTTTGCTGTCCCCTGGCGGCCAGAGTGGCCAGAGCGGCTGGAGCGGCAAGCGTTCTGAGGATGTCCCCCTCTCTGAGAAGGTGGGCTGCAGTCGCCTGGTGACCGGGGAGACTTCTCAACCAGTGCTGGGATTTTCTGGAACCAGAAGAAACAGAGAGGAATTCGGAAAGGAGGAAAGGGAAACTTATCCACTAATTGGAGACCAGTGTTGGATGTGATGTCCAACAATGGGATCAATCCTTGCTGGAGCCGCTTGGAAAGCGGAAGAAAGAAAAAGAGGAGGGAGAGTTTGACCAGGGTCTGGAGGTTAGCCCAGGGCCTGAGAAGAAGAGAGAATAAGGCGAATGGGGTTGGGAACAGGGAGTCCACTCTGGATCAGGAAGCAGGCCCGGGTCTAGTTTTTGCTGCTTGCTACTTTCCAGGTTACAAGAGAAGACTTACACGTTAAAACCCATTCTTCATACCTGGTTTCAGCACCAAAATATTAGATTTTGAAGGGAAGGTGAGGGTTAAAGAAAGACACACACACAGAAAGAACTTGACAGCGAATGCAGACTTTATGTCCAGGATAAAACCTACAGAAGTGGGGGACCAGCCTATGCCAGTGCCCACTGCTGCTTACAAGCTGGAGTAATTTCTAGGTATGGGCAGGAGGGGTCTGGGCAGTCTGACTTGCTGCCTGGAAGGATACTGATAAGATGTCCCCATGATGAGGTGGTTCTGGCCCTTGTTCCGGCAGAATGTGGTGCTCCTTGTACTTTCTCCCTGCGGAATATGATAAGAGGCAGGCTGTTTCTTCGGTTGGGCCTTTGTCCGCCTTGTGGTCAGGTGGTTTATCATGGCCCGAACTCCCATGAATTGTTTCACTTTGACCAAGGTCTGCAAAATAGCAGGGAGCTTACAAAATGGTGCGGTTTGGACTAACATTGGGCATATATCCAAAGGACATAATATCAGTATGTCAAAGAGATATCTGTACACCTATGTTCCTTGGAACATTATTCTCAATAGTCAAGATGTGGAAACAACCTAAGTATTCATCAACTGATGAATAAGTAAAGAAAATGTGGCGTGCATACACACACACTTACATTATTATCATATATATTTTAATATAACAACATATTAGCTACAGTAACCATGCAGCAAAATAGATCCTCAAAACCTATTCATCTTACAACTGAAAGTTTGTGCACTTTGATCAATATCCCCTCATTTTCTCCACACCATGTATATAGAATATTATTCAGCCATAAAAAGAATAAAATCCTGTCCTTTGTGACAATATGGATGAACCTGGAGGGCATAATGCTAGTGAAATAAGCCAGTCACAGAAAGCAAATACTGCATGATCTCGGTTATAAGTAGAATCTTACTGGCCGGGCGCGGTGGCTCAAGCCTGTAATCCCAGCACTTTGGGAGGCCGAGACGGGCGGATCACGAGGTCAGGAGATCGAGACCATCCTGGCTAACACGGTGAAACCCCGTCTCTACTAAAAATACAAAAACTAGCCGGGCGAGGTGGCGGGCGCCTGTAGTCCCAGCTACTCGGGAGGCTGAGGCAGGAGAATGGCGTAAACCCGGGAGGCGGAGCTTGCAGTGAGCTGAGATCTGGCCACTGCACTCCAGTCCGGGTGACAGAGCAAGACTCCATCTCAAAAAAAAAAAAAAAAAAAAAAGTAGAATCTTACCAACTCAAACTCATAAAAATAGACAGTACAAGGGTAGTTACTGGGGGTTAGGAGGTGAGGTAAATGGGGAGATGTTGATCAAATTGCACAAACTTCAGTTATAGGATGATTAAGTTCTAAGGATTTATTGTACAACATGTTGATTACAGTTGTTAATGATGTACTGTATACTTGAAATTTGCTAAGAGATAAGTATTTTCACCACATACACAAAAGGCATCCATGTGAATTAATGGGTATATTAATTAGCTTGTTTATAGCAATCAATTCACAACGCATTGTGAATACCAAAATATCAAGTTGCAAATCTTAAATATATGCAACTTTTATTCGTCAATTACACCTCAATTAAGGTGGAAAAAAATAAAAATAAAAGGCTAAATCTTTTGGGAAAAGTGCCTGAATCCTCTGGTTGCCTACAATTATTTCAAAGTTTTGGTCTTTTGGTTTTAAAAGAATCCCTGATTTTCTAAGCTTGATAAACACGATTCCAGATGTCAAATTAGTTTTTATTTGCTCAGGAATTAGTACTTCTCTTTAGGGAAATAAATGTGAAAGAGGCTTCTATAATTGGTTATCACTTAAATTAATGTTATTTTAATCTATCTTGAGCAAATCTTTCTTTATTGTAAAAGGAAAATTTGTTACAGTACAACAAAGTGGCTCCCAAATACTATTAGTGATGAAAGCTTTACCAGGGCAAAATGAGAAAAATAACACTGATACCTAAAAGGACACACATTTTTAGGTTAACTAGCTTTAGCTTGAATCCTGGGTCCATCACTTTTCAGTGGTATAGTATCACCTAATGCCTAGTAATAACATAATCAATGTTGATAATCATATGTACATAATTACATATTTTATATATATAATCACCATTGTGATTTTTGTTGTTTATTGTTATTCTAGGAAAATTTTTGTGCACAGATGTTAAGAGTGCAGGCTCTGTACTCTGTCTGGCTTTGAGTACCAATTCTGCCACATGTAAGCTTTGTGATCTTGAGTAAGACACTCAATGTCCTTGAGCCTCTGTTTGTTTTTCCATAAAATGTTGATCATAATCATAAGACTTCATACAGTAATAGTAAGATTTAAACGAAATAATGAACATGAAAATTTTAACTTAGTTTCCAGTACATTATAAATATTCAATATTAACTATTATTTCCTGGGGAAAACATTATATTTATCCTAGTTTTGGGTTCTTCTTACAGTTGTAGTGGTCATTCTTTTTGTCAAATCTGGAAATGTTATATGATGAAATTAAAATCTAAATCCGAACCCAGGAAAAACTATATATATATATATGAAACATAACCTGAATTAAACTATAGCATGAAATAGGAAAGTTGAGGTATAGAAAGGCCAACAGATCAGGAGGCAATTGTCATTGAAGAGAGTTTATTACTCACAGTTCTCAAAGGGAGGGAACAAGCTATGGAACTGAGAGGCACAGGACAGCATTGGAGCTGGTCAGGAGGCAGAGGGAGAAAGAGAGACTGTGAGAAGAGCCTTTTTGTGATTTGTATGGGAAATGACAGATGGCACATGGTAATCAGGCTGAGGATTGGCCCGTTTGATTAATTTCAGCAGACTCTGGGGCATGGGGACTGCCTCTATTGGTCTGGTGCCTGGCCATGGGGCGCTTAGGGCAGGTGAATAGTGGTCAGGAGTATGAGAGCCTGATGAAAGAGATGGTTGGGATTGTGGGCTCTGGATTGGTTGGTTTGTATTTTAAAAGCACAAGCCTGAGACGCAAACTATTACTAAGGAGGAGAGTCAACAAGGAAGGCAGGGAGCCAGGGCAAGATGACATGACCATATTATTTGGTTGCTCAGAACAAGGTATGCCTAGCATACGCATATAGGGCAGATGTTTAGCTTCAAATTTGTGAAATATAGAAATGTGATTAATACACTCCTCCTGCCCCAAACTTGTAATGCTATTTCTTATTTGGTTGTTTGCTTGGTTTGACCACTGAAACCCAAGTATGAAATCAACATAAGTGGTATCCTGCCATTTACTGGGTTGTTCTTAAAAATCATACACATTTTAAGGTACATATTTATTTATTTGTTAAATGATTGTTGAATGCCTACTTATTTCACCTGTATTTTTATTTGTTTTCTCACTAAGTTTGAATGACAAGAAAAATTCAATTCTGAGAGAGTATTAATCTTTACTTCTCTTTTGTCCTTCTTGTTGCCAAACACCTTTAACAACACTTAAAATGAAAGGCTTAATAAAATAGAATAAATCTTATGAGAAAAAGTGTAACATAAAATAAGAAAAATAAATACCTCTCTTGTAACTGAAATATTTAATGGAAAATTTTCTATTTAAGAACAAAATGCAGGGAATGTTCAGACATATAAGATTTGAATATAAGGTTTAAATAATAACTTCTAAACCTTACAATTAATCACAAAACTATTAATAAAAATCAGTCTCATCATAATATATGATTAAAGGGAACTTGAGGTAGTACCACACATTTGTAGTGAGAACCAAAACACATATAGCTTACCGTCTACATTAATATGTCTGTGTTTTTAGGCTGATTTCACTAACATTGCTTTACGATTTTAACTTTTTCCTAGGAAGAGAATAGTTGTAAATAATTTTATTATTACTTTCAAGAACTTTCCCCAAACTCACTGGAAATGGCTCAGTTTTTCAATGGATAACATCAAATAATAGTACCCCCTTTCAATCTCTGAGATGAAAATCCTCATCTTACAGTGTCTCCTAATTCATAACTATTACATAATCATTACCTAATCTTAATCAATCCTTCACATTGAAGAAATCATGTTAAACCAAACCCTAAAACCTCATAAATATTATGACACTGTCCCTCCCACATCAGACACTCCTAACAAACACTGTAGCCCCAATATCTTTATTCTTAGGTCTCATTTTCTGAGACCCTTTTCAGGCATTTTTTCCAGTGCCTCCCAGTGAGAGATAAGAACTACAGGACTATTGTCACATAACAACTCCATCCAAATCCCTGCACTAAGAGACTTGACCAAATTCTGCTATGGCGTCTAACAGTCTAAGGCTGTATCCCTAAATTTGTATGCCTGCCTATTTATATGCCTGCCTGAGAAAACTTAAGGCTACAAAGGAAATTTATTATTTGTTCTTTAGAATTTGTTCACAACAATAGAGAAAGCCAGGTGTCCACTCACTATATATTAAATAATGAATACTTTTCTATTGACATGTAATAACATCTCTTTCATATAATTTATTTGCTTTTCCTCTGTGTTCCTCACAAGCTAAACTCAAAACTATCTCCAGTAATTATCAGAGTGCCTGGCACGTAATAGACAGTGCATGTTCAAGGAATGTATCAGTAAGGACTTTTGAGAAGGCTAATGCCCTATCTGGAAGGAATTTGGGGTAGCAACTATTAGGAAATTAACAAAGATATTTTTTATTTCATTGTGTCACATGGTTGCGCTGATTATTTTTCTCATTGATTGATTGTTGATTAGTTGCTAAGTCAACACCTAGAATAAGACTGATTCTTAACTACTGCCAAATATTAACCTTCTGTTTCAATGGACCTATTCCACTTAATTTGTATCCAATATAATATATTTATTTCAACCTGCTGGTTTTTTCTTTATCTCACTTAGCAGACATTTCTTCTTTTTTTCTAGTGATCCAAATATAGTTATGTCAGAACCTATTTTATTTTTTATATTTGTGGAAGCCCATCTTGTCTATTCCAGGTGCCAATAATTTTTTACTTCTCCCACCCACCATACCCACTACAGTGCTTAATATTGAGGAGGTTTTTGTGATATCTTGGTCTTTCTTGGTCTCTATGTCTTATGCTTGCCATGCAGATTATCTATCAGGTATATTCAGATTTCCAATTAAGGTAGTTTAAAAAGTTAGAGAATGTTATACTTGGAAAAAAACTCAGATTTTATGATGTCCAGTTTATAGATAAGAAAACTAGGCCTGAAAGAAGTGAAGGGATTTTCCCAAGGCCATAGAGCTAGCGAGTGGCTAGCAAGTGGTAGGGTTCATAGTTAAGCAAAAATGTATTGAATTTCATATCATGTCTCTTCCCTGTTTGACTATTCTTCAGTTTATTTGTCATGTTGATATTGAGCTGGAGATTGTAACAAACTGGTGTCAAGTTGAGATGTAAACTGAATTTTGTATTCTCAACCTGGTAGGGGATGGAGAAGTCATTATTTTGAGCTAGATATTTGCTGCAACTCTGTTATGGGAATGAGAAAGGAAGACTTGCAAGGTTACCATCATCCAAAAAGCTTCACATCTCAAAGACATATGAAGTAAGAATGGTAGAGAGTAGAAAAATACAGATGTTCATAGGTTGGTGGATTTGATGGTGAGAGGATAAAGGTGTTTCTTATTGCTATAATAATCTTGTACATAGAGTTCTGAGAAGGCCAAGAATCTGAGGACTCAAGTAAGCCCAAGTGTCCAACCAACTGCCTGAGTCTGGCCCAGATCATAGTTAAATCCTATTTTTGGAAGTTTCTTTAGATGGTTTTGGTAAGCATTCTCTTCATGCTATGACTGGCTGGGCATAGCAAGAGTGGAAAGAAAATGGAGAGCTGGCATTGCTTCCTCATCTGGCTGTTTCTATCTTTAGGTGTATTACAGTTTCCCTGTGGTCTTCCTTTGCAAAGAAGAGCTGTTTAGATTTTCTGGCCCAAACCCATGCTTTACATTGATCAACTGTCCTGTCATTACCTAGTCACATTATCCTTCCAATTTCATGAATGATTTATTAAAGATTGTGAGGATGTTTTTGTATACTATAATATAATGTGTGCTTGAAAACATGAATATATTTAGTGGAAAAATAGACCTATTACATAGTCTAACTCTGATTAATATATATTCTGTAACTTACAATAAATGAAAATATATTCTGTTTGTCCATAATATGGTATTATTAAAGCTATCATCAAATCTCTCTTGATACTACATTACTTTTAAAGTGAACATACAAGGTTAATTATGTCTTATATTCCATGGGAGTATGAAGCACATTGGGAGGTAATTTGTATATTACAGAATTTATGGACAACAATAGATTTAAGTAGCTACTAGGTAAATGTAAGACATTTATATGAGTGGAAATAAGTTACTTAAATTCAGGATATTTATAAATCAGTGAACTTTGCTTGGGTGTCTGCTCCCTGACCTTAAAATAACGTCATTAAGGTTGTTATAATGAACTCATTATTTATATTTTCTTCTAGTCCACATTCAGAAAAGTTTTTAATAGATGTAAGAATCTGTTTAACACACTCAGATTTTGTAGTGATTATACACAAACCCAAAGAGAAAGATACTAGTTCTGAGTGAGGAGGTAAATTGCACAATAAGCTACAACACTGCAAAAGGGATCCCCAACCCTCTTTAAAAGGCCATTTCACATCATTAGTGCATAATTAAGTGAATCAGGGAGGTTTAGTAATAAATGTATTTACTTTCAATTATCTTCAGGAAAACCTGTCCAAATGATCATTTCCAAGCCCAGAGACGTCAGACAGAGCCTGTGAATTGTGCCTGCTGTTGTGAATCACAGGAATGCCTCAGTGAACTCATCTAGCCCTCTGTATTGTGCGTTAAACATTTAAGAGGAATATAGAAAAAGGTACTATACATAGCCTAATGTCCTGACAGTGTGTATCCCTGGGGCACTTCCTTTTATTCAGAAAACACTCCAGGAATCAGTGATGGATGAAAAAAGGAGGGCACTAAGAAACAGGTCAAAGGTGACAACTGAATAAAAGTTGCTACAGGCTTTAACCTTAAAGTACTGAAGAAAAAAATTCTGCTGAGATTTGGTAGCGATACATATAACAGAAGGCTGAAGTCCAAAAATCCCTAAGGTATTTGGAGATATAGAAAGGCAAGATTAGAGGTCTTATCTTTTCCTTCCTTCAGAGTCAATTCTTTGTTAACTCTACAGTGTCTAGTACTAACATCTGTGGTAAAAATCTTTGATTGACTCATTGAAACATGTTATAGGAGATTGCAGCAAAGCACAAACCTAAATGCACATTGTCTTTGCCAAAAAGCTATTCTAAAAATCTAACCGTGGCTCTAGTCTGAATACATTCAAAGCCTACATCTGATTTCCTTCTCTGGAATTAACCCAGGTGTTTTAGTCTCAGTCTCATCTAAAGCTGTAATTTTAGAATCATTTATCGATTTTTTAAAGCAGATAATAGAAAGGAAGAAAGACAAAAGAGAAATCTGTTTAAACAGAGAAGGATACTCAGAATAAAATATGTATTTGGTCTGTGTCTGTTTCTCTGTTTCTGTTTGCCTTTACTGTCTTTCTCAGCATTCTTCCTATAGAGCCCTCAACCTAGAAATCCAATATTCTTATGCTAACCTCTAAGTTTGCAGAGGCCGCATTTCACTCTTTGCAGACCTAACTTCCCACGTTTAAGTTTCATTTGTACTTTTTTCTTAGCTATCCAAACTCGCCTTTGTGAAAATATGGCAGGACTAAACATTTTTCATGGAGTCCCAAGTGTCTTCCCCATCCCTCTTGCCAAATTCAATTGACCAACTCATAGCTTCTAAAACTGAAAGCCTAGTCTCATTGTTCCTCCTGCCTGTGCTATTATTACCATAGCCTCAGTTTTCCCATACTTTCTATGAATTTGGTCAATGAACAATTCTCAAATTAAAACTCAACTCTGACCTTTTTTGATCAAGTTTATAAATTTTTAGTGATGTTACTCCACCCAGAACAGTCATCTTGAGCTGTCCTCAATTCAAAAGGTTTCGACAGGGCTTGAGCTAATGTATTTTCTTTGGTTTTTCTTTTTTACCACTTGTCTTGATACTCTTTTCCTCAGGACATGGTTCTTTGTTGAATATTGTGATTTGATACCTCAGTCTGGGTTGTAGGTTAATGATTTCCAATGAATAAATGTGCTCTCTCATTGAAGTAACACAAATATGTGTCCATAGGTACCTGTAAGTAACTTAGAAATTTAATCCAAAACAGAATATGATATTCTTAATTTATCAGACTAGAGAGATAATTGAAGGCAAATAATGGTCCATATTCAAAAATCATTAATGACACCACTGTACCAGGTTTCTGCATGCCTATGTATTTATTCTAAGAACCTATCATCTATTTCAGTCTTCAATGAGAGATTCCCTCTAAGAAAGTATAGCATTAAAAATCTAGAGCAAAGCAAAGGAAGTCATGTCTTCACTGGCACACGCTTGCCTCTCATTCTCAACTCTGAAGTATCTGCAATAATTTTTTTTTCCTTAAGGGAGTATCATCACATACATAAGATTTAAAATACCTCGCCACAGGTTTCTAATTTCTTTTAAGACAAACATGGCTAATTTCTTTTAAGACAAACAGACAGGACTCATAATCAAGTCTGTTTATGAAGCATGCGCATTTAGTGTTCAATTTATCATGTCTTAAAATGGACTGCTATAAAATATTCTTTCTATATGGGCATATTTTAAAACATTGACTCATTAGCATTGGCAAGTTGTCTTTGTGTAATTTTATTATCTCTATCATTAAGGTCCTTTTTTTTTTTGGTTTAAAGTGTTTGTCTGTTTTTTTTTAGAGACAGAGTCTTGCTCCATCACCCAGTCTGGAATTCAGTGGCATAATCTCAGCTCACTGCAGCCTTCACCTTCCAGGTTAAAGTGGTCTTCCTACCTCAGCCTCCCAAGTAGCTGAGATCACAGGTATGCACCACTATGCCCTGCTTTTTTTTTTTTTTTTTTAATTTTTGTAGAGATGAGGTCTTACTATGTTTCCCAGCCGCGTCTCAAACTCCTGGGTTCAAGCAATTCTCCTGCCTTGTCCTCCCAAAGTACTGGGATTACAGTGTAAGCCACTGCCCTCAGCCTTCTATTCCTTTTTATTTCGACTTTTAAAGTTATGTTTGATAGAGCAGGAGCATCGCCATCTTGTACAAGCACCACCATTTTAAAGTTCCCCTTGATCAAAAACTGCCTAAATCCAAAGGGCATCAGCCTAATAGCTGAGGTCAGCATGACCATAAATCACAAATTACATCTCTAACCAGAAACATTCCAACCCTAAGATAACCTCCCCACAACCAGAGGGGACACCCTCCCTGTTTGGGTGCGACTTGTAATGAGGCCTCCTCACCATCACAGGAGGAAATCTCTTCACTGCTAGCACTGACAATGGAAGACTGAGGGTGCCTGGGATCCTTCACCCCCATATCCAGTGAATCCATGGAACCCAGGGTAATTGGGATGGTATCTGGTAAGATTATTTCCTTCCTTTTGGATACTGGGGCGAGTCTATCCGTATTAAATGAATATCAAGGTCCATTAGAACATTCATCTGTTTCTGTTGTTGGCATGAGGGGCATACAAGTAACCCCATACAAAACACCACCACTATACTGCTCATTTGGGGGAGTCACTCTCACTCACTCTTTCTTGGTCATTCCCCATTGTCCCACTCCTTTACTAGGAAGGAACATCCTACACAAACTAGGGGGAATCATTTATTTATTAGCCCTACATCAAAGCCACCTTTACTTAATATTATGTCAAGAACAAAACCCCTCCTCAGACACTCCACATCAAATAGACTTAAATCCTAAATTCCTCGGCCAGATAAATCCTATAGTATGGAACACTGACTCCCCCATAATAGCTACCCACCATTCTTCAATTCAAATTTCACTGAAGGATCCTAAATGCTACATAGCGGCCCCACAATATCCTTTCAACCATAATGGATTACAGGAACTCAAGTCCATCATCTCTCGACTTTTGGCTGCCAATATTTTAATCCCCACCCATTCTCCCCACAATACTCCTATTCTCTCAGTTAAAAACCTGGATGGTTCCTATAGACTGGTTCAGGATTTGTGACAAATCAACTCCTCTATTGTTTCTGTTTGTCCTATTGTGCTAAACCCCTACACTCTCGTATTGTGAATTCCTTCCAACACTAGCCATTTCTCTGTATTAGGCCTCAAAGATGCCTTTTTTTTTTTTCTACTTCTTTACATCCCTCCTCTCAAAACCTTTTTTCTTTCACTTGGATTGACCCTGACACAGGCCACTCTGAACAACTCACCTGGACTGTCCTCTCCCAGGGGTTTAGAGACAGCCCTCACGATTTCGGTCAGGCACTTCAATGGGATCTTTCCCAACTACCTCTACAACCTAGCATTTTGCTTCAATACATGAATGATTTAGTTCTTTGCAGCACTTCTTTAGGACATCGTATTCAACACACCACCAGGCTTTTAAATGTTTTTGGCTGAATATGGGTACCGGGTATCCAAAATAAAGCCCGATTAACCTCTCCAAAAGTCTTATACCTGGGATTAATCATAACTCCAAATACTTGAGAAATTCTGCCAGCATGAAAGCAAGGCATTCAACAAATCCCATTTGCTAAAACAAAAAGACTTACTTTCTTTCCTCGGATTAGTGGGATATTTCTAATTATGGATAGCAAATTTTACCATTATTGCTAAACCCCTTTATGAATGCACAAAAGGAAATCTTGACCAACCACTCGTTTCAACTCCAGATGTTTATCATGCTTTCTCTCACTTAAAAGGTGCCTTATTATAGGCCCCTGCATTAGGCCTTCCAACCCCCCTGAGACTCTGTCATTTACATGTACATAGTTCTCATACTCAGGCCCTTGGACTATTAGCCCATCCCTTTGGAGATTCCCTCCAACCAGTGTCATATTTTTCAAAACAACTAGATCCCATTTACAAAAGCTGGCCCCTTTGCTTAAAAATTTTGGCCACAGCCTCTCTGATTATCCCAGAGGCACAAAAACTCAGGTTCTATGAACCCCTTCAGGTATTTTCTTCTCGCAGTCTACAAGATTTGCTCAGCCATAAGGCATTCACTTCCATCTCATCCTCGTACATGCAAGCCTTCTATTCAACTCTCCTTCAACACTCTGTCTCTCTTCATAGTTGTTTTCCCCCAATCCTACCACTCTTTTGTCTTCAACAAACACCAATTTTGGACCGTGACCAACACTCATGTGACTAACACTCATGTTCGGATTTAATTGAAAGTTATCTCACCATGTTTCACCACCTTACTTCCACTCACATAAAGGGAACCTCAGATTGGTTTATAGGTGGCAGCACATCAAAAAACCCTCCCCTCCAAGGAGGATATGCCATCATTGAAGGATATCATGATAATACCCATTCTAGAAGAGTCATAGAGGCTGCCCCCTTGACTTTGGGCACATCCTCTTAACAAGCAGAATTAGTTGCCCTGATAAGAGCACTGACCCTAGCCAAAAATACACAAGTTAATATATACATTGATTCTAAATATGCCAATAACATCATCCATTCCAATGCCCAAATTTGGAGCGAGCAGGGCTATCTCATGGCTAGGAGAAGTCCTATCATTAATTAAAAATTAATCCATTATTTACTAAAAGCAGCTTTACTTCTAGAAAAGGTTGCAGTTATCCATTTTAAAGGACATCAATCGGATAAAAGCCACATTCTGTAGGGAACTGTGAGGCTGACTATTGTACAAAACATGCCTCAACCAATCATCCAATCTCCCAATACCTATTTCTCCTCATGCAACGTATCCCCTCCTTTTATGCAGAGCACCAAATACAACAACTAGTGATGGCAGAGACACAATCCAAACCCCCATACTGGTTCATACAAAACAAATTAGTCCTACTTGACCCTGAAAAGACACCTCTTTTATGGGACATCCACAACCTCTTCCACACTAGCCATTCCTCTCTACAGCATTTCTTAAGTTTCCATATACACATAACCCCAGATATAAAGGAACAGCTAAAAGCCGTTTCCCATAAATGTTCTATTTGCCAAAAAGCTTCACCCCACTCCAACTCTAGACTCCCTTCTTTCCCAACCCATCAAGCTAGGGGATGCCTTCCAGGACAGTATTGGCAAATAGACTTTACCCATAGAAGGTAAAAAATGTTTGATTTCTTCTAGTTCTGGTTGATATCTTTCTGGGATAGGTTGAGGCTTTTCCCACCACCAACAAATGGGCTTCTACTGTCACCGCCAAATTAAAAACAGAAATCATACTCAGGTTTGGGGTGCCTCTTTCTTTTAAATCTGACAATGGTCCTGAATTCATCTCTCAGATTACTCAAACACTTACACAAGCTCTACACATCACCTGGAAGCTGCACATCCTATATCAACCTCAATCTTAAGGAATGATTGAAAAAATGAATGGCAGTCTAAAAAGCACCCTCACCAGGTAGTCACTCCAAACACATAAAGACTGGGTTACCTTTTACTTTTGGTCCTTCTAAAAGTTCAGGTGCTCCCATGTAAACCCTTAATGCTCAGCCCCTTTGAACTCATGCATGGGAGACCACTTGCCCCCTTTGTTTCACCTCAGGGTCAAGCCCCACCTCTACCAGTTCCTCTCATTTCCCCTCTTCTACATACCATCCGCCATTTCATTTTGAGAATATGCTGACAAATACCTGCCACAACCTGTCACCAACTTCTCTAATCCCTTCTTACAGCCAGAAGACTGGGTTCTGGTAAAAGATCCCAGTCATGCACCCAATTCCCCCCTCACACTTAAATGGAAGGGACCTTACCAAATCATCCTTACCACACCCATGGCAGCAAAACTCCAGGGACTCCTCAACTGGATTCACTATACTTTTCTCAAGAAAAGTGCCAAACATACTAAAGCAGCCAAATGTAAAACCCCTTCTGCCTCCTCTTGTGTCTCCACAAGACCCACTTCCCTTCACCTCACCTGAATCCCGGAGGAAAAGAGAAATCCACATAAGTTACTTGTGTTCTTTCTCTCCCAAACTTTCATCACTTCCTAATCAACTTTGTTACAGACCTTCAGTGGTACCCTTACAAAACTCCCATTATATATCCTGAATAACTCCTTACTGTTCTGTGGGACCTATGGCTTCAAGGAACTTTCCAGGACTTTACTCCTACCCAAATAACCTTTTTCTCTTTTTGCTTGTTTCTTTCAGTATAAATTTGTTAAGTACATCAACCACACCAATACAACCACTCCTCACTGCTCTCAGGCTAGAACACCCTATAAACCTTACACAACCCCTCTTGCTGCAAGCTAACTCTTCCTTTGCTCTGGAATGCTGGATGTACTTATCACTGTCTTCCTCAGCTTACACAGCCCTTCCTGCACCTCTTCATGAGCTTTTAACAGGAAGCATAGCCCTAATTTATAAACTCCGAAAAGGAGCTTCCTTTTTTGAAAGAGCTGCCAGTCTGCTCTGTGATTATCCCACTTCCAGGGCCAATCAGGCTAACAAATTATTTCAAATCTATTACAACTCCCTACAGTGCTTCAAGCCCCAAAACCCTCCCATTGAAGGGCCTATAACTAAACACAACCCACTTTTACAACAAGCCTCACTTTGCTTTTCAGCCTCTGAGGGAAACTTCCCTGTAGGATCCTTAACACCTAACCAATGCAACTGCACTATCATTATTAAACACTCTTCTGACCATCAAACTAATCGAGTTGACTACCAAGTATCAGCTGAAGCAAATGGAATGTTTCTGCATTCAGCTCATTTTATGGCCTCTCCCTCAATCAATGCCTCTGGCCTAACTTGTGCTGTCCCTGGTTCCCACCCTTTTCCATGGCTCAATATCAATTGTGCAACATCTGATTACATTAAATGTGTAAAAAATGACTCTTCCTATATCTGTGCTATAGTAGGTATCTCCCTGGACTCCTCCTTGTCCATCTAGAGCAATGAACCACTGGAAAGAAAAAACACCCTATCTTGAATTCACTTATTCTCTTTCCATATCTCTGCCTGTATTTATGACAAAGTCTTGTTCTTTTTGTTTGGCACCAACACGGACCAGAACCTTTTTCTCCCCACCAACTGGACCAGAACCTGTATCCTAGTTTATCTATCTCCTCCTTTGGATTAGTTCCTCCTAATAAACCTTTGCCTCTCCCATCTGTCCAATATGTTAGGAAAAGAAGGGCCATCCATGTCATTCCCTTAATGGCCACCTTGGGTATAACCTCCAGAACTGGATTGGGAACAGACAGAGTAGCCACCTCCTTAGCATATTTTAAGCCTCTTTCAACAGAACTACAGGGCTCTTTAGAAGATATAGCCCAAAGCCTCATAAGAGTCCAAGACCAACTAGACTCATTGGCTAGTGTCCTTCAAAACAGAGGGGGAGTAGATCTTATAATGGCTGAAAAAGGGGACCTCTGCCTCTCATTGGGTGAGGAATGTTGTTTCTATCACAATCAATCAGGCTTAGTAAGAGACGCTGCTGAACAACTTAAAAAAGGGGCTAAAAAGCGAAAGGAATATCAGAACAACCAAATAAATTCTTGGTTTGGGAACAAAATCATAGCATGGGTCTTTCCATTCCTCATCCCTCTCCTAATAATATGACTAGGACTAATGTTCTTACCATGCCTAATTAGCCTTTTTCAAAGGTATTAACTGACAGGATCATGGCCATTTCACAGATAACTACCCAAAAACATCCACAGACAATGCTACTCCTACAGTCAATTCAAGACCAGAAAACTCTCCGTCCCCCCATCAGCAAGAAGTAGCCAGAAAGTACACTCCGCCCCTGGTCCTTTTTATAACTACAGGGTCTGGATTGACAGAGCAGGAGCATCGCCATCTTGGACAAGTACTGCCATTTTGAAGTTCCCAAGAATTAAAAACTGCCTAAATCAAAAATGTATCAGCCTAATAGCTAAGGTCACATGACCATAAACTACAAATGACACCTCTGACCAGAAGCATTCCAACCCTAAGATAAATCCCTCCCCAACCAGAGACATGCCAGCCCCAAGATAACCTCTCGTTTGGCTGGAGAGATGTGAGCCCCAAGATAACCTCCCCTCCAACCAGAGACATTCCAACCCCGCAATAAACTTCTCCTTCACACAGAAACATTCCAAGCCTGTGATAAGCTCTCTCATCCTAAAACCCTTAAACACTCTTAGTTTGTAAGAGAGAGTACTACTGACCAAAAAATTAGCCAGAAGCCCCTCTCAGGTTTATTCTCCAAAATAAACCTGTCTTTGACTATTGAGCCACTTTTTGTGTTTCTTTTCTCTTTATTTAACTCTTAAAATGTTTACTATTACTACAGGGAAATTTCAACCCTTTATTTCATGTCACTTTCCTGCTTCAGCCAGTAATTAATAGCATGTTCTATTAAGTGACTTAATAGTATATGGTAGTTTTAAAAATAAGAATGGATATTGTCAAATCAAAGTTTAAAAGTAAATAGCTTGTAAACAATTATAAAGAAATTATAAAAAATGCTTTGAGCTGGAAAACAGTTTAAAAATTATTTCAGGTTTATATTCTCACAAGTAATGTTCTAATTCCACTAGTCTCTTCTGGTGACACATAACAATTAGAATTTACTCTTTTATCAGTTCAGAGATGAACCAGTCTCTTGATAGCTACCTAATTCTCAATTAGAAATGCAAATAGCTATCATTGTTATTGCCAGTGGAATGTGTAAACATCTATACCCACTACATGAACTCGTTTGAAAATATTCCTTGACGTTATTCTTTAAAACATCTTTAGTAACTAGCTCTTTGATTGAATAAGAACTCTTATTTTCAAATTAATGTTTTATTGAATTACACTTTTTCTCACTAAACAAATTTTTGTATGTGATGAGTTTTTAATGGCCAGAAAACACATTCATTGTTCACTTTTATCCTGTGATCAAGCTGTATGCCAGTGATAAAATACTGATTTATAATTTAAACTTCTCTTGAAGGAGGCAAATGTGAGTTCCTACCTATTATAACACTATCTCTGTTGCCTTATATACAATTCAGAAATTAAAATATGCTTGTATTTTGGATTCAGAAGGACGAGATAAATCAAATACTACATAACACTTGACCTTGTATAGATTCTATTTCAAAAAATACTTTACCAGCTTGAGAAACATAGTGAGACATAGTCTCTATAATTTTTTTTTAATTATTAGCTGAGCATAGTGTGACACAAGCTTGTAGTGCCAACTACTCAGGAGACTGAATCTCCAGAGAGTCATTTGATTGCCATTATTACACCACTGCACTCCAGCACAGGTGAAAGAGAAGAGAGAGACCCTATCTCAAAAAATGTATAAAATAACAATAAAAGATACTTTAATACCTGGGATGAATTTTTTATGGTGGAAAATCTAATGACATTGTTCATCACATTAACTATAAGATAAATGACATGATTAATACTTTTTGCCATGATATATTTTAAGAGGCATTTTTCGTATAATATCAAAATGAGAAAAAATTGCTGTCATTTTCTAAAATCACTCTGAGAATAGTAAAATTAACTAGATCCTTGTTGAAATGACAGCACTATAGATAAATAATATTTGTAAAGGACTTCAAGAATTTTAATCTCTTTGGTATATTTGTTTCTCAAGTTTATTGAAAAAAGTTTGAAAATTCAAAGTTCAAACAGCAATATATTTTATTGTGGTAACATTTTGTTTAAAATACATCTTTGTAATATATACATATTGTACTTTTCAATGATTTCTGAGTTATAATTGTTTGATAAAGGTCATATAAAATGTCAGTAAATGTTTGATTTTTAGTGAAAAATTATCTTGAAAAATAATTATTTGATGTTTTATTTCAAAGAAACAAGAATGAAGAGGAAATATTTCATAACAAAAGTGTGGGGTTTTTAACTCAAAAATATTATTCATTTTATGAAATATTTCACAAGTTAGAATGCATTGTGAATTGGGAACCAATGTTATATATGTTTGTTAATTGTTCATCTTGATTTCTAATTGCCAAATTTTTCAAATTGATGATGTTTTGCAACGAGGCACACCAAGACGCATTTGGGAGAGTAACTTTATGAAACACTTTCTAAATTAGTGCTAATTTAAAAATTAGGTTATTAGTAGATATATAAATTCACAGGGAATTATGATTTTTATTCTGCATACATTTTAAAACACTCTTATTACTGTAAGCCTGGCTATATTAGGGTAATTACACAAAGCTTCCAGAAGGGGGAAATTTCCTTAAAATCTTAAACCATTGTATAATATATGTATAATTATAATAATAATAATCCCAATTCTTTTTTTTTTTTTTTTTTTTTTTTTTTTTTTTTTTTTTTTTTGAGAAGGAGTCTCACTCTGTCACCCAGGCTGGAGTGCAGTGGCCAGATCTCAGCTCACTGCAAACTCCGCCTCCCGGGTTTACGCCATTCTCCTGCCTCAGCCTCCCGAGTAGCTGGGACTACAGGCGCCCGCCACCTCGCCCGGCTAGTTTTTTGTATTTTTTTAGTAGAGACGGGGTTTCACCGTATTAGCCAGGATGGTCTCGATCTCCTGACCTCGTGATCCGCCCGCCTCGGCCTCCCAAAGTGCTGGGATTACAGGCTTGAGCCACCGCGCCTGGCCATAATCCCAATTCTTAATGCATTATACATTCATAGTTAATGGACTATGCAAAGAAATGTTACTGACCACAAAGCTCACAAATTCTTCCACCCCTCTCCATGTCTACTACCAACACAAACTAAGCCTTTTTCTTACTAGGGTTATAGCCATAGACTTGTACCTAGTTTTCCTATGTTCAATCTAGTTGAAGCTCATTAATTTGTTGCTTTAATTATTTGATTAATACCAGTCACTGCCGTTAACCTACAAGTTCCCTGAGAGCAGGAATCAAACTGTTTTTGCTCAACATTGTATCTTAGTGTCTGGCACATGGTAAACACTCCATAAATATTTGCTTGATAAATGTAACAAAGCATAAAATAAATAAACTAGAAGAATACAGCATAAAATATGCATAATGTGTTTTTTTGGAGAATGACAAATAGGACAAAAGTTAATATCATCACAAAATAGTCTAGATACAATAATTTTCAGAGCCCTCTGCTTGATATGAATTAATAACTCAATCATGTTGTAAATAATTATAATTGAGCTTATTTTCCTCACTTGCCTTTTTTGGTGTAAAAATCAAATCATATTGATATTTTATTTCAATATGGTTTTCTAAATTTTGAAAATTAATTAACAATGATATTTCATTTTTTATAAGAATAAAATAAAGGTTTTTATCTTATAAACTAATTAAGTTTTCTTAACAATTTACTATACATTTACCATTTGTGAATTTTCTGTTGAAAGAAAATCAGTTCGTATATTCATGGCAAATTATTGCCAGCACTTTCATCCTTCTCATTTGTCTTAAAATTAGTTACTTCAGAATAGGAATATCTGCCACCCAGGATCAAGTGATTTTCCCGCCTCAGCCTTCCAAGTAGCTGGGACTAGGGGCATGCGCCACGACACCTGGCTAAGTTTTTGTATTTATTCATAGAGATGGGATTTCACTATGTTGCCCAGGAGGTCCTCAAACTCCTGGGCTCATGCAATCTGTCAGCCTTGGCCTCTCAAAATGCTAGGACTACCGGCATGAGCCACCGCACCCAGCCAATATTTCATCCTTTTTATCACTCTTTTGGAAGGCTTCTCAGCTCTAATATGATTATTTTATTGAGGAAACAAGAGTAAAAATGAAAAGGAATTATATACTATATTTTAGAAGGAGAGACACCACAGATTTTACAAAGGGAAGCTTGTTTCTCTATGTTTTGCTCTTGATGCTCCACCTTCCTGGCAGAAAGCTAAACAGGACAAAAGTTAATATCATCACAAAATAGTCCAGATACAATAATTTCCAGAGCCCTGGGCTTAATATGAATTAATAACTCAGAATCACTCATCTTATAACTATTATACTTGAGCTTATTTTCCTCAACCGCCTTTTTTTGGTGTGAAAATCAAGTCATGTAGATTAATTTCATGATGTATTTGAACATAGATACTTATTTCAAGACTAAATGATCTGACTTTGATATATTTGTCTTATTTTTTCAAAATATCTGGTTAGATCATGTTTTCTACTTTATATACTGCCTTTCTAGGCCAGACTGACAAATATCCTACATTAGACATGGATGCAGTCTGAATTTCAATGAAAAAATAATTAATATTTTGCAACAAACCTGTACATTATTGGGTATGAGGAAAGGTTAAGACTACTGAGACGTACACTTACATCCATACCCTGGTTTACTACATGCTACTAAATTACATTCTTTCAAAATTTTGCTAATGATTCTAACAATATAATCTTTATGTTAATGTTGAAAACAACTGCATTTTTTGTTTTTTGGTTGATCCATTTTGTGGCATAGTTTTGAATCCCAGACACCTTGCAGAGCAATATTTTGCTTTTCACTGTCTGAAGAGATACAAGTATAGAGTATACTTGCATCTTAATCAGAGGCAGTCATAGATTTTTTTTAAAAAACATACAGTGTCAGATCAGGAAAAGAAACTATCACTGATAGAATTTTTTTTAAACATCATAATTTTTAAAAAGTTATTTTCTATGACACATCATAGTGTAACATTGAGATTCATAATACTCTGCCCTGATATGTTATTAAACATGAGGATAAAAATAATTACTAAATCCTTCTTCATTGCACATGTAGAATTTTTACTTCAGCCTAATTTCCACAGTAATTAGTTCATGTCTTTATTAAAGAGATTCTCTGGAAAAGTTCAAATTTAGCTGTATCGTAAGTAGCCAACTGGAGGATTTATCTTTCCCAAGAGAAGCAAGCCAATAAAATTATTCAAGATTATCAGCAGGCACAATTTCTAGATGTAAATTCCATCTCCAACCAAATCCTTCTGAGCACAATCTCAATGGCAACAATAAAGCAAGTCTCACTCCAGAGAATGTTACCCTTGTTGCATTTGAACATTTAGACGGGTCTTTTATTTGTTTCTTTGATTTTTATGGAAAGAGCTTTTCAATTTTTTAAACTTGTTTCTTTCAAATAAAAAAAACTAGGTTTTCAAAGGAAATTTTACCTACCTAATTACTTTTAACAAATTCAAATTCTGATTGAGCACATGAAGATATATAATGTGCTTTGAAAATTTTCTGTTCTGTTTTAGAAAATGCTAATATCAGAAATATATTTTAGCGTGCTATTTCTGAGACATTAGTTTTTCAGGAAATCAGTAAAAACATTGGATTATAACAGAAATGGCAAAATTTCCCCCATTCAGTTACATATACATGTAAAAATTTAAGTCACCATGAAGCATTCATATCATCATTTAAAATAGCTTTCTCTATATTAGCAATACTTACATGCATCAGTTCATATTTAAAATGGCACAAATATTTCAAATGGATAAAATTTATTATAAAAGGCATTCATTCCCACAAGCTGCTGAGCAAGTTTATGTATTAGTTTTATGTATAATAAATTGTTTCTCTTAAAGTTATCACATAAATTGATCATCCTAATCACAATGCAAGTTTACATGTGTTTTCATTACTGTTATTATTTTATTTTATTTTATTTTATTTTTTTTACCCCAAGATAGCAAATTAGAGTCAGTGTTAGCAAGACTCTCCCACTTGGAAAGACAAAATAGTGTATACTTATTCACACTGTGAACTCTATTTCCAAGAAGAAATGCAGAAACAACAGGAAAACTGAAATCCACCAATTCTCTGAAAGAAGCTGCATGCTGCAGCCTACACCATGAGGCAGGCAAAAAACTGTAAGTTCCCAGAATGTGAGAGGGAAAGAGAGTGATTTCAGGATATACACTTCCACCAGGGAACCTGGAAATCCAGGCCACAGAAAAAGCCTGAACAGAGCTGGTACTGATTTAGGGAGCAATGAGGAATGGGAAGAGCCTTGTGTAGGACCTTGTGGAAGTCTCCCGATTAACTCAGGCAACATTTGCAAGTTGAAAGAAGCTCCTACCTGAATTTTGTGAAATAGCTATTTCCCAGGGAGACTTCTGGTCTGTGGCAGTCTTTGTTCTGAATATAGATGTCCTGGAATTTAGTTCACTGCTGTTAGCGGAAATCTACAGGTATGAGACGTACCTTGCCAAGTGCATGGGATCTGGGTGGGGCTTTCTGATGCCTGCCATGCCCCACTTCTTGCACAAGCTCTTCTGTGCAGTAGAGGCAGCTTTTCTCTACTCTGGAACATTACATCAATGGTGAGGTAACTGTCCCCCAACTCCCACAGTGGCTGCAGATTGCCCCCCATGTGGAGGATCAGAGCATGGATCTGTCTGACCTAGTCCCCACCTGATTTTGCTCCTCTACCCACACTGATCGCTTAACACAAAGGACAAGAACTTTGGGGGGCTTTATGTCCTCACCTATCACCTGAGAAACCAGAGTACCTGCTTTGGGTAACATAAGGCAAACAAATTTCAACACTACCACTGCAGCTGACGCTCCTTTGCAAGCACGACCTCCTAGCTGGAGGCCAACCAACACAGTCCGTTACAGCACTTTCAGGTAGATAACACTGCACCCCGGAAGGAGAAAATTTGTACATGATATCAGCTATCACCATTGCCTGCATCAACATGACTAACCAGAAGGTCCTGATACTGTCTACATGACCAGTTTATTTATACTACAACTGGCATTTGAGAAAGCCAACACCCTAAGGCTATCTATAGCCAAGGAATCTCAACGAGTCTACATTACTCCCCTGCCACCCGCATCAGAACTGGTGCTGGTACTTGCTACTGGGAGACTTTAGGAGAGTTCACATCTCTGAATCCCTTGCAGGCATTTCCCAACATCAGCTTGGAGTGTGGCAGATCCATTAGGCAGCTAAGCCCAGAGGAGCAACAGCATTCACAGTCTGGCTCTCAGGGACTCCTACTACCAGGGGAAAGGGTAGTACGTCACATAAAGGGAACACTCTATGGGACAAATTTATCTGGATAGCAGGCCTTCAGTCCCATATTTTTCCACTGGTGGAAAGTTTTTTTCAGCAGAGGCACAGTTGCAGTACTGGGATCAGCGGGGAAAGTCTGCAGTTCTACTCCAACAGTCAGGAAGTCCTGGTGCTTGAGAAGGGTCTTGGAGAAGAGGAAATATTTCTCCCCTTTTCAACCACTGAAGACATAACTGGGGCTTTTCCCTCAGTAGTGTGGCATAGGTGCACATATAGACAGCTTTTCTGAAACACTTCAGGGTAGTTACTTTCACACAGGAGGGGCACCCTCCAGGTGCAGGCTTGCAGGAGATGTAGAGTCACCATTCATCTCTACTTGGAGCATCAACATTCCTGCACAATAAAAGAGATGCCTGTCTGCTCTGAATACCCAGAATACTGGGTCAAGACTGTGTGTGGGAGGTGGATTGCTTTCCTGCTGGCCTGGCAGGGAAGTTGATATGGCTCCAGTCCTTTCCTCTAAGACCTCGGAGTGACTCAGTGAGAGCTCCGCCAGTCATCTCTGTCAAGGCTAGGACCTCTGCCCACTGTTGGGTATTGCATTCACTAACCTGCTTTAACCATAGCCCATTTTTACCTAAGGACACCTCCCATACTGGCCAGAGACCTGACTGATTCAACCCAGTAAATAAAATACTCAGGAAAAATAAATAAATAAATAAACAGCATTCATGGTAGTCTGGCTCAGTAAATAAATTACTTGGGACTCTTCAACCCAGTAAATAAAATATTCAACCTAGTAAATAAAATACTGGGGAAAAAATAAATAAATAAAAGTGCAAACCATAGGAAATGAGCTTCAAGAGATCTCTGCCACTCCAACTCTATAGGAGACTGAACTTCTCACACACCAAGCATGTTTCCACTACAACCAGCAGCTGAGAAAGCAATCATATAAAGACTCTCTATAACCATGAACTCATATAAAACCTTCACCTTGAAAGCATCAAGACCTTAATTATACTACAATAAACTATAAACATTGAAGTCATATGCTTAAGGGGAAAAAGGGAAATTTTGAAATAAACACAGTGGAATCAAAAATAAAATTAAAAAAAAAATAGAAGGAATAATCTATCCAAATCAGAAGGAACCAGAAAAATAATTCTGGTAATATTACAAAAGAGGATTCTATAACAACCTCCAAAAATCACACTAGCCCTCTGGCAATGGATTCAAATAAAGATGAAATATTTGAAATATCAGATAAAGAATTCAAAGGTTGATTATTAAGCTACACAACAAGACACAATAGAAAGGTAAAAACAAACATAAAGAAAGTAAAACAAACAAACAAACATAAAAACAATTCAGGTGTGAATAAAAAGATTTCTAAAGATATTGATATCTTAAGAAAAATCAATCGGAAGTTCTAGAAATGTAAGACATACTTAGGGAATTACAAAAGACAGTGGAAAGAAGTTTCAACAATAGACTAGAACAAATAGAAGAATGACTTTCAGAGCTTGAAGACAAGGCTTATGAATTAATCCAATCAGAGAAAAACAAAAGAAATAAGAATCAAAAGAAATAAACAAAGTCTCTATAATTACAGAATTATCTAAAATGACCAAACCTAAGAATATTTGGTGTTCCTAAGGAAGAAGGGAAAGCTAAAAGTGTGAAAAACGTTTCTGAGGTCATAATTGAGAAAAACTTCCATGGCCTTTGCTGGAGACTGGTATTCAAATAGAAGAAGCTCAAAGAACTCCTGGGAGATTTATTGCAAAATGGTCATCACCAAGGCATATATTAATGAGGCCATCTAAAATCAGCATGAAAGAAAGAATTCCAAGAGTAGTGAGACAAAAGCATCAGGTAACCTATAAAGGAAAACCCATCAGACTAACAGCAGACTTCTCAACAGAAACTTTATAAGCCAGAAGGAACTGGGGTTCTATCTTTAGCTTCTTTAAACAGAATAACTGTCAGCCAATAATCTTGTATCCAGCAACATTAAGTTCCATAAATGAAGGAGAAACAAAACCATTTCAAGTCAAACAAATGCTGAGGAAATTTGTTACTATCAGACCAATAGTACAAGAAATGTTAAAATAAGTCCTAAACCTTGAAACAAAAACTTGGTATGTACCAAAATAAAACCTCTTGAAAGCATAAAACTGAAAAAGCCTACAATACAACAAAACAACAAATACCAAGTATCTAGGTGTATTAGTCTGATTTCATACTGCTATAAAGAACTGCCCAAAACTGGGTAATTTATAAGGGAAAGAAATTTAATTGACTCATAGTTCAGCACAGCTGGGGAAGCTGTAGTAAACTTACAATCATGGCAAAGATGAAGAGGGAGCAAGGCACCATCTTCACAAGGTGGTAGGAAGAAGTGCTGAGTGAAGGGGGAAGAGCCCTTTGTAAAACCATCAGATCTCATGAGAACTCACGCACTATCATGAGAACAGCATGTGAGAAACTGCCCCAATGAGCCAATTAACCTCCACCTGGTCTCTACCTTGACATTTGGGGATTATGGAGATTATAATTCAAGATGAGATTTGGATGGGGACACAAAGCCTAACCATATCATTCTGTCCCTGGACCCTCCCAAATCTCATGCCCTTTCATGTTCAAAACCAACCATGCCTTCCCAACATCTTCATTAATTCCAGTATTAACACAAAAGTCCAAGTCCAAAGTCTCATCTAAGACAAAGCGAGTCCCTTCTGCCTATGAGCCTGTAAAATCAAAAGAAAGTTAGTTACTTCCTACATACAATGGAGGTACAGGCATTGGGTAAATACAGTCATTCCAAGTGGGAGAAATTGGCCAAAACAAAGGGGCTACATGCCCCATGGACCAAAATACAGCAGGGGAGTCAAATATTAAAGCTGTGAAATGATCTTCTTTGACTCCATGTGTCATATCCAGGTTACACTGACGCAAGAGGTGGGCTCCAATAGTCTTGGGAAGCTCTGACCCTGTGGCTTTGCAGAGTACAGCCCCCATCCCTGCTTCTCTCATGGGCTGGCATTGAGTGTCTGTGACTTTTCCAGGCACAATGTGCAAGCTGTCGGTAGATTTACCAGTCTGGAGTCTAGAGGATGGTGGCCCTCTTCTCACAGCTCCACTAAGCAGTTCCCTAGAGGGGACTCTGTGTGTGGGTTCTGACCCCACATTTCCCTTCTACAATGCACTAGCAAAAGTTCTGCATGAGGACTCCACCTCTGCACCAGACTTCTTCCTGGACATCCAGGCTTTTCCATACACACTCTGAAATCTAGGCAGAGGTTCCCAAATCTCAATTCTTGACTATGCACACCCACAGGTCCAACACCACCTGGAAGCTGTCAAGGCTTGGGGCTTCCACCCTCTGAAGCAACCACCTGAGCTGTACTTTGGTTCCTTTTAGCCACAGCTGAAGTGGCTGGACACAGAGCACCAATTTCTGAAGCTGTGCACTACATGGGGTCCCTGGACCCAGCCCGGAATGCCATTTTTTTCCTTCTAAATCTCTGGGACTGTGATGGGAGGGGCTGCAACAAAGGTGTCTTACATGTCCTGGAAACATTTTCCCATCATCTTGGTGATTAACACTTGGCTCCTTTTTACTTATGCATATTTATGTGCCAGGCCTGAGTTTCTTCCCAGAAAATCTGCTTTTGTTTTTGACTGCATTGTCAGGCTGCAAATTTTTCGATCTTTTATGCTCTGTTTCCCTTTTAAACATAAGTTCCTATTTCAGATTATTTCTATCAAGTTCAAAGTTCCACAGATATCAAGGCTGGGAACAAAATACCACCAGTCTGTTTGCTAAAGCATAGCAAGAGTTACCTGTTCTTCACCCAAAACCACCTTAGCCTGGGCTTCAATGTTCATATCACTATCAGTATTTTGGTCAAAACCATTCAATAAGACTCTAGGAAGTTCCAAACCTTCCCACATCTTCCTGTCTTTTTCTAAGCCCTCCAAGCTGCTCCATCCTCTGCCTGTTACTCAGTTCCAAAGTTAATTCCACATTTTTGTGTATTTTTATAGCAGCACCCTACTTCCTGTAGTATCAATTTACTGTATTAGTCCATGTTCACACTGCTATAAACAACTGCCTGAGACTGAGTAATTTATAACAAAAAATAGATTTAATTGACCAGTGTTCATCATGACTGGAGAGGTCTCAGAAAACTTACAATCAAGACAAAAGGCAAAGAGGAAGCAAGACACCTGTTTTACAAGGCAGAAGAAAGGAGACATGCTGAGCAAAAAGGAAAGAGCCCCTTAGAAAACCATCAGCTATCCATGAGAGCTCACTTGATATTACAAGAACAGAATGGGGGAAGCTACTCCATGATTCAATTACTTCCATCTCACCTCTCCCCTGACATTTGGGGATTATGGGTATTATAACTCAAAATGAGATATGTGTGGGAACACAAAGCTTAACCATATCACTAGGTAACAATTAATATAATGAATAAGGCAGTTCCTCCACTTAAATGATACAGATTGGCAGAATGGATAAAATAATCAAAACCAAATATCTGCTGTCTTCAACATATCTGAAATGTAAGAATTCATATAAACTCAAGGTAAAGGGTTGGAAGATAGTCCATGCAAATAAAACTAAAAACCAAAAACAGGCAGTAGCAGCTATTCTTGTATCAGATAAAACAGATTTTAAAGCAACAGCAGTAATAAAAGACAAAGGGGGTCATTATATAATGATAAAAGGATCAATCCAACAAGAAGACATTACAATTCTAAGTATATATATACCTAACATTGAAGATCCCAGATTCATAAAACAATTACTAGGGAAGAGCAAGATAATTGACTAGATGCACAGAAGTGGAACAGCTCCCATGGAGGGACTGAGACTGCTGGCATGCTTTTAAAAGATATTTAGAGAGAAGGTGCTGAGAGTGGGCAGAGGAAAGACACAGAAGCTAGGCTGAAGGGGAAGAAAGCTGGGAACCCCTCATTGGTTACTGTGCACTGGGACTCATTTTTTAACCATAACAACTCTAGCAGAATGGGGGAATTTAACTGGCAAGAAGCAACCCACTCTCAAAACAGAACTTTGGAACCCCAAAAGAAGGGGACCCCTTGACCACAACAGACACTTAAGGTGGCAGAGAAAGCTGCTCAGTTAAGTGGTGGGGCAGTAAGCTAGCTGATGTGAAGCCCACAGGGTTTGGTGTGGTAGCATCTCTAGTGGAGCATAATCAGAGATGGCCATCACTCTAGGCTTGACTTGGTGCCATAAGATGTTAGTTCTAGGGGAACTGTCAGACCTTGTCTCTGCAGAGCAGTCTTGCACATAAGATGGGGCTGGCCCAATCTGAGCACTCCTTGGTCTGCCGGCCTCTCCTAGGCCTACTGCCTGACCAAGCCTGCTTAACAGGGAAGTCTTGGGTAACCTGGGGACACACACCATAGCTTCTGCAACAGTGGATTGTGCCTGACCAATAGAGAGCTTCAACGAGGTGACCTCTACATCCACAAACCACCCCACATGTGCCCTCCTGATACTGCAGCTTCCCCAAGGCCAACAGCATCTCCCCGCAGGTGTGTGTCTGTATGGGAAGGTTTTGCTTTACTTGCCTTGCCAGTACACAGAAATGTAGTCCACGACCAACCGCCCCGCCCCCAAACCCTAACTAACCACCATTACAGATACAGCCTTGGTGGGCATAAAGCCAGCAAACTCAGCTCCTAAATGCACCACACCCGTTTGCTAAAACCTCACAGAGAACAGTGGACCTTCTTACAACCTGAGTGATCACAACTGCTTGCAGGTCATAGAAAGGACACCCAGACCAGTGCCAGCCAGCACTCCAACCAAAACCAACACCACCTTCAGTGCAATGGTGCACACAGTCTCCAGCAGGAGCCCCCTGCATCCCCCAGAGTTTTCTTGCATCCTCCACTGTGGTGAATGCCTGCAGGGAGGCAGGCACACCTGCATTCACTAGCACTCTACTGCGGGTGCTTCCATTCTCTGCACCTTTTGGTGCACTGGTGGACTGCAAAACTCAAGGAGACAGAGAACAATGTCTGGAACTGATACAAGTCCCCCACTTCGAGCATGAAGTCTAGTAGTTGAGAGCTGATCATTGGCCCCCTTAAAACCTCCAGGAAATGAAGCCAGTTAGCTGAATCCACCTTATGACACAATCAAACCCTCAATGTCATCAAATAGCATAAAAATCATAGGTTAGCAATCTCAAAGATAAAAGGTAAATAAACCCACAAACATGAGAAAGAACAGTGTAAGAAAGCTGAAAACTCAAAAAGTCAGAGTGCCCTCTTTCTTGCAAATGACTACATCATCTCTCTAGCAAGGGTTCAGAACTTGGCTGACACTGAAATGACTGGAATGACACCCAATACAAGGAGTAAAAACCATAATAAAACAATGCAGGAGCTGACAGACAAAATAGCCAGTCTAGAGAAGAAAATAACCAACCTGGTAGAGCTAAAAAACACACTACAAGAATTTCTTAATGCAAACGCAACAATTAACAGCAGAATGGTCAAAACAGAGGAAAGAATCTCTGAGTTCAAAGACTGGATTCCTGAAATAAGATAGGCAAACAAGAATAGGGAAAAAAGAAATAAAAAGAATGAATAAGACTTCCAAGGAATATAGAATTATGTAAAAAGAAAATAATCTATAACTGATTGGTATCCCAGAAATAGATGGGGAAAATGGAACCAACTTGGAAAACATATTTCAGGATGTCATCCATGAGGACATTCCAAAACTCGCTAGAAAGGCCTACATTCAAATTCAGGAAATGCAGAGAATCCAAGTAAGATACATTACAAAAAGATCATCCTCCAAACACATAATCATTAGATTCCTGAAGGGTGAAATAGAAGAAAAAAATGTTAAAGACAGCTAGAAATAATAGATCACCTACAAAGGAAGCTCATTGGACTAACAGCAGACCTCTCAGCTGAAACACTGTAGGCCAGAAGAGATTGGGGGATAATATTCAACATTCCAACCCAGAATTTCATGTCCGGCTGAACAAAGCTTCACAAGCAAAGGAGAAGTAAGATCCTTTTCAAACAAGCAAATGCTGAGGAAACTTGTTGCCCCCAGACTGGCTTCACAACAGCTTTTGAAGGAACCACTAAATATGGGGAGGAAAGACCATTATCAGTCATTAAAAAAACACACTGAAGTACACAGACCATTGACACTATAAAGCAACCACATAAACAAGTCTGCAATATAACCAACTAACATCATTATGACAGGATCAAATCCACACACATAAATACTAGCTTTAAATGTAGATGGAATAAATGCTCCAATTAAAAGGCACAGAGTGGCAATCTGGATAAAGAACCAAGACCCTTTGGTACAATTTCTTCAGGAGACCGATCTCACATGCAATGACCCAGAGAGGCTCAAAATAAAGGAATAAAGAAAAATCTACCAAGAAAATGGAAAACAGAAAAAAAAGCAGAATTTGTAATCCTAGTTTCTGACAAAATAGACTTCATATCAACAAAAATCAAAAAAGACAAAGAAGGGAATTGCATAGTGACAAAGGGTTAAATTCAATAAGAAGAGTTAGCTATTATAAATATGTATGGGCCGAAACAAGACCACTCAGATTCATAAAGCAATTTATTAGAGATCTACAAAGAGATTTAGACTCTCCCACAGTAATAGTTGGAGACTTTAACACCCCAGTGACAATATTAAACAGGTAATCAAGACAGAATATTAACAAAGATAGTCAGAACCTAAACTGGCTTAAATGAACCTTATAGGTACCTATGAAACTTTCCACCCAAAAACAACAAAATATAAAATCTTCTCATTGCCACAGAGAACATACTCTAAAATCTATCATATAATTGGAAGTAAAACACTCAGCAAATGCTAAAGAACTGTAATCCTAACAAACAGTCTTTTAGACCACAGCACCATTAAATTAGAAATCAAGACTAAGAAATTTACTCAAATTCCTACAATTACATAGAAATTGAATAACCTGCTCCTAAATGACTTTTAGATAAAAAATTAAATTAAGGCAGAAATCTTTGAAATAACGAAAACCAAGATATACCATACCAAAATCTCCGGGACAAAGCAAATGCAGTGGTGAGAGGGACATTTATAGTTTTAAATCCTCACATCAAAAAGTTAGAAAGATTTTATGTTAACAACCTGACATCACAATTAAAAGAGCCAGAGAGCCAAGAGCAAACAAATCTCAATGCTAGCGGAAGACAACAAATAACCGAAATCAGAGCTGAACTGAAAGAGCCAGAGACACACAAAAATTCCAAAGATCAATGAATCTGCATGCTGTTTTTTTAAAAATAATAAAATATATAGACTGCTAGCTAGCGTAATAAAGAACGAAAAAGAGAGAAGATTCAAATAAACACAACTGGAAAGGACAAGGACCATATTACCACTGACTTCATAGAAATACAACCATCAGATAATATTATGAAGACCTCTATATGCATAAACTAGAAAATACAGACGAAATAGATAAATTTCTGGCCATATACACCCTCCCAGGAATGAACCAGTAAGAAAATGAATTCCTGAAAAGATCAATAACAAGCTGTAAAATTGAGTCAGTAATAAATAGCCTCCCAACCAAAGAAAAGCCCAGGACCAGATGAATTCACAGCTGAAATTTGCCAGAAGTACAAAGAAGAGCTGGTACCATTAGGGCTGTAAATATTCCGAAAATGTGAGGAGAAGGGACTCCCCTCTAAGTCATTCTATGAAGCCAGCATTATTCTGGTATCAAAACCTGGCAGAGATACAACCAAAAAGAAAATTTCAGGCTAATGTCCTTGATGAATATAGATATAATAATTATCAACAAAATACTAGCAAACTGAATGCAGCAACACATCAAGATGCTTATCCACCACAATCAAGTAGGCTTTATCCCTGGGATCCAAGATTTATTCAACATATGACAATCAACTTATGTGATTTAGCATATAAACAGAACTAAACACAAAAACCACATGATTATCTCACTAGATGCTGAAAAGGCTTTCAATAAAACTCAACACTGATTTACTGTAAAAATTCACAATAAAGTAGTTATGGAAGAAACATGCCATATATGACAAACCCATAGCTAACATCATACTGAATGGGCAAAAGCTGGAAGCAAATCCCTTGAAAACAAGTGCAAAACAAGGATGCCCTCTCTCATCACTTCTATTAAACATAGTATTGGAAGTCTTACCCAGGGCAATCAGGCAAATGAAAGAAACTATCCCTGTTTGCAGATGATGTAATCCTATATGTAGAAAACCCCATAGTTTCAGCCCAAAAGCTTCTTAAGCTGATAAACAACTTCAGCAAAGTCATAAGATACAAAATTAATGTGCAAAAATTACTAGCGTTCCGATACATAACAACAATCAAGTCAAGATCCAAATCAGGAGTCTACTCTCATTTATTATTGATACAAAAAGAATAAAATACCTAGGAATACAGCTAACTAGAGGGAGTGAAAGATCTCTACAAGTAGAACTACAAACCACAGCTCCTTGAAGTCAGAGATGCTACAAACAAATGGAAAAACATTCCATGCTCATGAATAGGAAGAATCAATATTTTAAAAATGAACAAACGGCCCAAAGCAATGTATAAATTCAACAATATTCTTACCAAACTACACATGACGTTCTTCACAGAACTAGAAAACACTATTTAAAAATTTATATAGCACTACAAAAAAGCCAGAATAGCCAAGGTAATCCTAAGCAACAACAACAACAACAACAGCAACAACAGCTGGAGGCAGCACGCTACCCAACTTCAAACTATACTACAGGTCTACAGTAACCCAAACAACATGGGACTGGTACAAAAACAGATACACAGACCAATGGAACAAAATAAAGAACCCAGCAATAATATTGCACACTTACAACTATGTGATCTTTGACAAACCTGACAAAAACGAGCAATAGGAGAGGGATTCTGTATTCAATAAAAGGTGCTGGGATAACTGGCTAGCCATATGCAGAAGATTAAAACTGGACCCCTTCCTTACACCATCCTTACACCATATACAAAAATTAACTCAAAATGTATTAAATACTTAAATGAAAAACCCAAATCTGTAAAAATCCTGGAAGATAACTTAGGCAATACCATTCAAGACGTGGGCACAGGTAAATATTTTACAATGAAGTCTTCAAAAGCAATTACAAGAAAAGCAAAAATTGACAAATGGGATCTGATTAAACTAAAAAGCTTCTGCACAGCAAAATAAACCATCAGCAGAGTAAGCAGACAACCTACAGAATGGTAGAAAATTTTTGCAAACTATGCATCCAACAGAGGTCTAATATCCAGCATCTATAAGGAAGTTAAACAAATTTACAAAGAAAAACCTAATTAAAATAGTGGGCACAGTACATGAAAGATACATTGAAAAAGGAGACATACATGTGGCCGGCAATCATATGAAAAAAGCTCAACATCACTGATTATTAGTGAAATGCAAATCAACACCAAAATGAGATAACACGTCACACCAGTCACAATGGAGATTATTAAAAAGTCAAAACATAACAAATACTGGCATACATATACAGTGTTGTTTGGCATGTAAATTTGTTCAACCATTGTGGAAGACAGTGTGGCAATTCCTCAAAGACCTACAGACAGAAATACCATTCAACCCAGCAATCTTATTACTGTGTGTATACCCAAAGGAGTATAAATCTTTCTATTATAAAGACACATGCACACACATGTTCATGGTAGCACTATTAACAGTAGCAAAGATATGAAATCAACTTAAATGCTCATCAATAATAAACAGCATAAAAATATTGTGGTACGTATTATACACCATAGAATACTATTCAACCATAAAAGAATGAGATCATGTCCTTTGCAGGGACATGGATGGAGATGGAGATGGAGGCAGTTATCCTTAGGAAACAAATGCAGGAACAGAAGACCAAATGCCACATGTTCTCATTTAGAAGTACATGCTAAACTGTGACAACATGTGGACACATAGAAGGGGAAAAAAAAAAAACAAAACACAACGGGGTTTTTCAGAGGATGGAATGTGGAAACAGGGAGAGGATCAGAAAGAAAAATAACTAATGGGTATTAGGCTTCATACCTGGGTGATAAAATAATCTGCACAACAATCCCCCATTACAAAAGTTTAGCTATGTAACAAACTAGCACTTCTACCCCTTCTATTTTTAAATTTTTTTAAAATAAAAATTTTTAAAAAGGTAAAAAAAAAAAAAATACCACAAGACCCCAAAAATGAGATAGATAGCAACACAATAGTAGTGGAAGACTTCAATAATCCACTGATAGCACTAGACAGATTGAGACAGTCAACAACAACAAAATGTACTTAAAACTACACTCTACAATAAATGAACCTAACAGATATTTATGGACCATTCTATCAGAGAACTGCAGAGTATACATCATTCTCACCAGCACTTGGAGCACTCTTCAATATAATTCATATAATTGACCACAAAACAAGTCTTAATAAATTAAACAAATCAAAATCATATGAAGTATATTTTCAGACCACAGTGAAATAAAACTAGAAATCAACTTCAAAAGGAACTCCTCATACTTTACACATACACGAAAATTAAACAATTTGTTTCTGAATGATTTTTGAAATAACAAAATTAAGATGGAAATTTTTTATAATTTTTATTTTCATTATACTTTAAGTTCTAGGGTACATGTGCACAACGTGCAGGTTTGCTACATATGTATACGTGTGCCATGTTGATGTGCTGCACCCATCAACTCGTCAGCACCCACCAACTCGTCATTTACATCAGGTATAACTCCCAGTGCAATCCCTTCCCCGTCCCCCCTCCCCATAATAGGCCCCGGTGTGTGATGTTCCCCTTCTCGAGTCCAGGTGATCTCATTGTTGAGTTCCCACCTATAAGTGAGAACATGCGGTGTTTGGTTTTCTATTCTTGTGACAGTTTGCTGAGAAGGATGGTTTCCAACGGCATCCATGTCCCTACAAAGGACACAAACTCATCCTTTTTTATGGCTGCATAGTATTCTGTAGTGTATATGTGCTACATTTTCTTAATGCAGTCTGTCACTGATGGACATTTGGGTTGATTCCAAGTCTTCCTATTGTGAATAGTGCCACAATGAACATACGTGTGCATGTGTCTTTATAGCAGCATGATTTATAATCCTGTGGGTATATACCCAGTAATGGGATGGCTGGGTCATATAGTACTTCTAGTTCTAGATCCTTGAGGAATCACCATACTGTTTTCCACAATGGTTGAAGTAGTCTACAATCCCACCAACAGTGTAAAAGTGTTCCTATTTCTCCACATCCTCTCCAGCACCTGTTGTTTCCTGACTTTTTAATGATTGCCATTCTAACTGGTGTGAGATGGTATCTCATTGTGGTTTTGATTTGCATTTCTCTGATGGCGAGTGATGACGAGCAATTTTTCATGTGTCTGTTGGCTGTATGAATGTCTTCTTTTGAGAATTATCTGTTCATATCCTTTGCCCAGTTTTTGATGGGGTTGTTTGCTTTTTTCTTGTAAATTTGTTTGAGTTCTTTGTAGGTTCTGGATATTAGCCCTTTGTCAGATGAGTAGATTGCAAAAATTTTCTCCCATTCTGTAGGTTGCCTGTTCACTCTGATGGTAGTTTCTTTTGCTGTGCAGAAGCTCTTTAGTTTAATGAGATCCCATTTGTCAATTTTGGCTTTTGCTGCCGTTGCTTTTGGTGTTTTAGACATGAAGTCCTTGCCCATGCCTATGTCCTGAATGGTATTACCTAGGTTTTCTTCTAGGGTTTTTATGGTATTAGGTCTAACATTTAAGTCTCTAATCCATCTTGAATTAATCATCGTATAAGGAGTAAGGAAAGGATCCAGTTTCAGCTTTCTACTTATGGCTAGCCAATTTTCCCAGCACCATTTATTAAATAGGGAATCTTTTCCCTATTTCTTGTTTTTCTCAGGTTTGTCAAAGATCAGATGGCTGTAGATGTGTGGTATTATTTCTGAGGACTCTGTTCTGTTCCATTGGTCTTTATCTCTGTTTTGGTACCAGTACCATGCTGTTTTGGTTACTGTAGCCTTGTAGTATAGTTTGAAGTCAGGTAGCGTGATGCCTCCAGCTTTATTCTGATGGATTCACAGCTGAATTCTACCAGAGGTACAAGGAGGAGCTGGTACCATTCCTTCTGAAACTATTCCAATCAATAGAAAAAGAAGGAATCCTCCCTAACTCATTTTATGAGACCAACATCATCCTGATACCAATGCCTGGCAGAGACACAACAAAAAAAGAGAACTTTGGACCAATATCCCTGATGAACATCGATGCAAAAATCCTCAATAAAATACTGGCAAACTGAATCCAGCAGCACATCAAAAAGCTAATCCACCATGATCAAGTGGGCTTCATCCCTGGGATGCAAGGCTGGTTCAACATACACAAATCAATAAACATAATCCAGCATATAAACAGAACCGATGAAAAAAACCACATGATTATCTCAATAGATGCAGAAAAGGCCTTTGACAAAATTCAACAGCCCTTCATGCTAAAAACTCTCAATAAATTCGGAATTGATGGAACATATCTCAAAATAATAAGAGCTATTTATGACAAACCCACAGCCAATATCATACTGAATGGGCAAAAACTGGAAGCATTCCCTCTGAAAATTGGCACAAGACAAGGATGCCCTCTCTCACCACTCCTATTCAACATAGTGTTGGAAGTTCTGGCTAGGGCAATCAGGCAAGAGAAAGAAATCAAGAGTATTCAGTTAGGAAAAGAAAAAGTCAAATTGTCCCTGTGTGCAGATGACATGATTGCATATTTAGAAAACCCCATCGTCTCAGCCCAAAATCTCCTTAAGCTGATAAGCAACTGTAGCAAAGTCTCAGGATACAAAAATCAATGGGCAAAAATCACAAGCATTCTTATACACCAGTAACAGACAGAGAGCCAAATCATGAATGAACTCCCATTCACAATAGCTTCAAAGAGAGTAAAATACCTAGGAATCCAACTTATAAGGGATGTAAACGACCTCTTTAAGGAGAACTACAAACCACTGTGCAGTGAAATCAAAGAGGACACAAACAAATGGAAGAACATACCATGCTCATGGATAGGAAGAATCAATGTTGTGAAAATGGCCATACTGTCCAAGGTAATTTACAGATTCAATGCCATCCCCCTTAAGCTATCAATGACTTTCTTCAAAGAATTGGAAAAAACTGCTTTAAAGTTCATATGGAACCAAAAAAGACCCCGCATTGCCAAGACTATCCTAAGTCAAAAGAACAAAGCTGGAGGCATCACGCTACCTGACTTCAAACTAAACTACAAGGCTAAGTAACCACAAGAGCATGGTACTGGTACCAAAACAGAGATATAGACCAATGGAACAGAACAGAGTCCTCAGAAAGAATACCACACATCTACAGCCGTCTGATCTTTGACAAACCTGACAAAAACAAGAAATTGGGAAAGGATTCCCTATTTAATAAATGGTGCTGGGGAAATTAGCTAGCCCTAAGTAGAAAGCTGAAACTGCATCCTTTCTTTACTCTTTATACGAAAATTAATTCAAGATGGATTAGAGACTTAAATGTTAGACCTAAAACTGTAAAAATCCTAGAGGAAAACCTAGGTAATACCATTCAGGACATAGGCATGGGCAAGGACTTCATGTCTAAAACACCAAAAGCAATGGCAACAAAAGCCAAAATTGACAAATGGGATCTCATTAAACTAAAGAGCTTCTGCACAGCAAAAGAAACTACCATCAGAGTGAACAGGCAACCTACAGAATGGGAGAAAATTTTTGCAATCTACTCATCTGACAAAGGGCTAATATCCAGAACCTACAAAGAACTCAAACAAATTTACAAGAAAAAAGCAAACAACCCCATCAAAAACTGGGCAAAGGATATGAACAGATAATTCTCAAAAGAAGACATTCATACAGACAACAGACACATGAAAAAATGCTCATGATCACTGGTCATCAGAGAAATGCAAATCAAAACCACAATGAGATACCATCTCACACCAGTTAGAATGGCAATCATTAAAAAGTCAGGAAACAACAGGTGCTGGAGAGGATGTGGAGAAATAGGAACACTTTTACACTGTTGGTGGGATTGTAGACTACTTCAACCATTGTGGAAAACAGTATGGTGATTCCTCAAGCATCTAGAACTAGAAATACCATTTGACGCAGCCATCCCGTTACTGGGTATATACCCACAGGATTATAAGTCATGCTGCTATAAAGACATAGGCACACATATGTTTATTGCAGCACTATTCGCAGTAGCAAAGACTTGGAATCAACCCAAGTGTCCATCAGTGACAGACTGGATTAAGAAAATGTGGCTCATATACACCATGGAATACTATGCAGCCATAAAGAAGGATGAGTTTGTGTCCTTTGTGGGGACATGGATGCAGCTAGAAACCATCATTCTTAGTAAACTATCGCAAGAATAGAAAACCAAACACTGCGTGTTCTCACTCATAGGTGAGAACTGAACAATGAGATCACTTGGACACAGGAAGGGGAACATCATACACTGGGGCCTATTGTGGATGGGGGAAGGGGGGAGGGATAGCATTAGGATATATACCTAATGTAAATGACGAGTTAATGAGTACAGCACACCGACATGGCACATGTATACATATGTAACAAGCCTGCAAATTGTGCACATGTACCCTAGAACTTAAAGTATAATAATAATAATAATAATTAAAACAAAACAAAACAAAAACAAACAAACAAACAAAATGTGGTATATATACACCATAAAATGCTACTCAGAAATAAAAAGGAATAAAATAATGTATTTTTCAGAAACTTGGATGGATCTGGAGGACATTATTCTAAGTAAAGTACCTTAGCAATGGGAAACCATAAACCATATGTTCCCATTTATAAGCGGGAGCTAAATTATGAGTACATAAAAGCATACAGAGTGATATAACAGACTTTGGAGATTCGGAAGTGGGAGGGTAAAGGGGAGGTCTGGGATAAAAAACTACATATTGGCTACATAGTACCCTATTCAGGTGATGGGTACACTGAAATCTCAGAATCCATCACTGTCTAATTCATCCATATAACCAAAAATACTTGTACCACAAAAGCTATTGAAATTAAAAAAAAAATTGAAAGAGCAAAATAAATAATTAGTCAATATTATTTTAAAGTGAAATAAACAGCGTGAGTGTAAAATACAAGTGAAGAAAGCGAAGTTTTAAGCATCAAAGTAGAAAAATGTAGCTCTGATTACCTTAATTTTAAGGTAGATGGTGTTGATAGTGAACTTAACTACAAGGAGGCAAGAAGGAGAATTTACAAAAAAGAAAAATAGAGTTTGGGATATTAAGCAAAGGCAGAAATATTACAAGAGTCGTTTACACATACTTAGTTTTGGGGGTCAGGGCAAGGAGAAGTGAAATCAGCCAGATGTCATTCTTGGCCTTACCTCTTCTCTTTAAAGCTAGTAGAGGGCAAGTGATAGCCCCCTTCTGCTTCTGGTACTGGAACAGGAAAGCTACAGGAGGAACAATGTAAATTTCCAAATAAACTACTCTTCTGATTTTGAAATGTGGATCATATGCAGATAAAGTTACTATTCTCTGAATAAACAATTCAAATATCTAGGAGACTTGTATTTAGCAAGTACCTTAAGTGCTATCCTGACTTAATTTGTTTTTCTTATTGTTATTACTATAATAAATCACTTGAAATGATTCTTGTAGGTGGAGCAAGCAAGTATCCTTTATCTAACTTAAAAGGATGGGAAGTTTATAATCAAAAGGATAAGTATTCTGAGTTGTATGAAGAATCATTCTGAACAAAATTAAGATTAAAATAAAAAGAATGGATCAAAGTATTCTTTACATATGCTGTTTTTATTCATCTGAAAATTAACATATGTTGGGAAGATACCCTTAAAGTCACGTCTGTATATTTAACATCTGGCTTGTGTTTAATTAAGTAAAAATCAGATTATCCCTTTTATTTTGAGCTGTAAGATGTTAGTGTTGTCTCTAAAGTATTTGGCCACTTCCTCAGAATGACACCTTTCATTTTGATATTTGTGGTGAAGGAGAACAAAAGGAAAATTTTCAGAGTCTTAAATGATGACTAAAATTTAAAATTATACCTGATAATGAGTAAAGTTTCCTAAGAGTCACCAGAAAATAAAGTTTGATACTGTCTTAAACAATTAACTAGGGCAACCAAGACCAGATAAATAATTTGTAGAGCCCAGTGCAAAATGAAAATGTGGGGTCTCTTACTAAAATTTTATTAAGAGTTTCAACACCGTAAAAGCCCAACAGTAAGAAAAGCTCAGGGTGCTGATAATAAATACACAGATTGCATGCTCACAAAGCCAATCCTGGGGGGTGGGAAATAGTCTTAACAAAGACTTCATTTTTAACCTTTTATTATTAAACAATTATTTAATTAATTGCAAAGATGAGAGGTCTTATGTACCCTGGAGTAGTCCGTTCTCATGCTGCTAATAACGACTTACCTGAGACCGGGTAATTTATAAAGGAAAGAGGTTTAATTGCCTCACAGTTCAGCATGACTAGGGAGGCCTCACAATCATGGTGAAAGGCAAAGGAAGAGCGAAGTCACATCTTAATGGCATCAGGCAAGAGAGCATGTGCAGGGGAACTGCCTTTTGTAAAACCATGAGATCTAGTGACACTTTTTTACTATTACGAGAATAGCATGGGAGAAACCTCCCCCCTTGATTCAATTACCTTCCACCAAGTCACTCCCACAACACATGGGGATTATGAGAGCTACAATTCAAGATCAGATGCGGGTGGGGACACAGCCAAACCATATCATACCCTTTACTTGGTTTCCTCCAATGGTTATATCTTACATCATTATAGCACACAATCAAAACCTGAATATTGACATTGGTACAAGGAATTTGTATAGTTCTATGCCACTTCTTCACATGTAAAACAAGTCACCATCACTGCAAAAAAGACACGGAAATATTCCACTACCACAAAGGTCTATCTTGTGCTCCTCTTTGAAGTCACACATTCCTCCCTGCTTACCATTGTCCCTTAGCCCTGACAGTCACTAATTTGTTTTCCATGTTCACAATTTTGTCATTTAACAAATGGTTTAAGCATAGAATTATATTGACTTAGTCAGTTGGAGGGGCTTTAATAAATTAGTATAGTCTGGGTGACTTAAAGAGCAAACATTTATTTCTCATGGTTCTGGAGCCTGGAAGTTTGAGATCAGTATGCCAGCCTGATCAGGTTCTGGGGAGGGCCTTCTTTCTGGCTAGAGAGAAATATTTCAAATATCTTTCTCTTTTTATAGGGGGCTAATTTAGTCATGAGGGTTCTACCCTCATGACCTAATTAGGTCCCAAAGGTCTCACCTTGAAATCTCATCACATTTAGGTTTAGGGTTTCAACATATACTTTTGGGGAGGGACACACACATTCAGTCCAAAGCACATATATTATGTAATCTTTCAAAATTTGCTTTTTTCACTCATTGCAATTCTTCAAAGATTCATCAAAGTTTTGCATACATCAATAATCTAATCATTTATATTATTGACTACTATTCTGTGTTTTGGATATACTATCATTCTATGGTTTGTTTAGCAATGCAGTCTAATTCAGAAGAACATCTGAATTTTTCCCAGTTTTGGGGTACTATAAATGAAGCTGCTATGAACAGGTTCTGTGTAGACATAAATTATCATTTCTCTAGGATACATTTTTCAATAGTGTGATTGCTGGACCATATGCTAAGTAAATGTTTAGTTGTACAAGAAACCACCATACAAATTTCCAGAGTGTCTGTGACATTTTACATTTCTACCAGCCATATATGAAAGATCTAGTTTCTTCACATAGGAGGCGGCATTGGAGTGAGATCAATTTTGAGGGAAAGTGAGAAAACAGGGAATCCTGCATTTGGTAAATGAGTTGAGTTGTTTAGATGTGGTATCTAGAACTTTAAAATATTAGCCAAGAAAAGACAAGAGAGAGGAGCTTTCTACAAAAGAAAAGATCACAATAATAAGGAAAGTCTCAAAGGCACTTTACCACAAATTTTTCATGTGAACTTTATAGGTATATTCACCCATTCTATGGCTTTTAAACAGGGATAAGTAAAAGGCATAAGTTTCTGCATGGCTGTTGCATCATGAAATGCATTCTTTAATACCATTTTCACTTTGAATATGTTTTTGTAAAAACGTATTGTGTATTCTTATGGTTAATGATACTTGTCATTCATTTGAATTGCTGAGTCTAGAAATCTGACTGCATTCTACTATCCAAGTGTTCACCAGATTCTATCAGTTCTACCTCCCTCATGTCTAGGTAATTATGGATCATTTCTATTGCCACAGCTTCTTAATTCTTCAAAGTTCCAAATACTGAAGTCTATTTGCTCTACTCATACTGTTGTCAGAGTTGACTTTCTTAAGCATAAAACAGTTTCTCTAATTTCTGTGCTTAGAAATATTTGCTGGCTCGTGAATGTAAAGTCTTAATGCAATTACATGGAATTCAAAAGCCACACTAATTTATTATAATTCTCACTCCTCTCTATTTCTAATATAACATTTTAAAAGATTATAGTTGTAGATCATCAATGTTACAAATTCATGCTATAGTTCCCCTTGTTCTTTCTTTCTTCTGCTCTCTTTCTTTGAAATATTACTTTCATTTAATGCTTTCTTGTATTATATGCTCTTCATTGAAAGCTCCAGGTAAAATTATCAATCTGTTTCCCACATATATGTTGATAGTCGATTCATGGTATTAACTACACCGTAAAATTGCAAAATTGCTATGTGTGTGTGTGTGTATGTGTGTGTATATATATGTGTGTGTGTGTGTGTATATATATATATATATATATATATTTCCTCCAATAGATTATAAATATCTTGAGAGTACAGACTGTGCCTTACATCATTGTGCCCACTCCCAGTGCTGGTGAAATACTTGGAATACAAATTCGGTAAATGGAGATTGAATTGCATTGTATCAGAGAATGGGAAAAGAATATCAAGCAGTACTTCCAAAACTGCTAAAAGCAACATAAAATCAAATGGCAAAGACTAAAAATGCCAATTAAATATAATATTTTTCATTCTTAAGGAATAACGAAATATTAGAAAAAATGTTATGTGAAAAATGGCTCTTTCTAATTTCGTTAGTCTGATGATTGGCTCTTCATCTTCCTCTACCTAGTTAGATAAAGTCACAGACTTATTATTGTATAAAATAAGAAATAAAATTTTTAAAAACGGATATATTAATGGGGAAAATATAGTCCAATGTTTATTTTGAAAGCTCAAATTATACATGTATTTAAATACTTCCCAGTTTTTCTTTAATTAATTCATCAGTTAATGCATTCATTTCACAGATTGCTGTTGAACATCTTTAATACAACAAAACCTGCAAGGTGGTAGACATACAAAGTAAATACAAAGACTTTCTCAAGGAATTTAATAAGAGATTGGAGAAACAGACACTTAGAAACATTTACAAATCACCATGAATGGAACAATGTACACTAGTGTTGTGGGACAGGAAGTTTTGAAATACTTCTACAGAGAGGATGATACTCAAAGTGGGTATTGAAGAATGCAAAGAGTTTCTGGGGATAAATGAGAACATAATAAGTGGAAGGAAGAACACAAGAAGCATGGCATTGCAACGGTAACTAACCAAGGGCTATACTGGTCTGAGACTTGGAAATGTAGCTAGGGAAGTAGGATTATTGTTGTGAATATGCATCCCTATATGGCATATTTTCCTTATATTTTGGGAATTAAAATTGTTTCTTTGAATTTCAATAACAGCCTAGTTATTCTTACAAACATGTTTTGTTTTTCTATCATTGATTAGAGTCGTCGATAAAATTGCTTACAGCTTTAAAATAATTGTCTACTTATTTTAACTCAACAGCTTTGTATAAAATGGTGAAGGCTAAGGTAGCATCAAGTATGGATACTTACCAAGATATTGTTTTATATAGGGAAAATGTAACATAACCCAAGTTCAGGAATAGGAACAGTGATGCATTCTCATTAAGATGCAATTTAATGACGCAGTTTCTCACTAAGCTGATTATTCACTGCATTTTCCCCTACAATTAACCTGTCATACAAAGTTAAAGCACATTATATGAGGTTACATGCCAACACTTTCGGAATTCTTAAATCACTGCAAAGTAATCTCAGGGAAGAATTTTAGCTCCCGGTACATATAAAATAAAAGTTAAGTGAATAATTCTTTTGTATTTATGAAATACCATGAAGAGTTAGCTTGGGCCATATGTGTCAACTGTTTGCTAAAACCAGATTTCTCTTTCACATGTAACTTATTTAACTCTTTAGAAGTGAATACTTGGAAGGACACAAGCAAATAATTCACAAGTGATGAAACTAAAATAGTCCCTGTATAAAATGTCAATATCAAAGTAAATATATATTAAAAGAAAAAAGGCACAATTCCTTCAATTACTAAATTATCATGTTTTGTTCATAATAATAATAGCCAAAGTTGGTTGATGTAAGGAAACCAAGTGATACTCTTATACAGTTTTGGTAAGAACATATTTGTGTAGTCTTTCCGGAAGGAAATTTAGCAACTGCTTTAAAAATGTATTTTTTTTTTTTTTTACAAACTATTCAATGTTAAGATTATATTCTGAAAAAATAATCAGAGAAGTGTTTACAGACAAGTATACAAAACTATTTACTGTAGCATTTGTAACAGCATAGAAAGTTAGAGACACTTTACATGTTCAAGAACTGTGGATTAATTACATCCATAATGACAAAGAGATAATGCACAGCATTTAGAATTGTAGTTTTTAAGACACAATGTGAAAATAAGAAAAAATACTAGCAACAGTAAATATAACATGAAAAACAAACAGCAAACACCATTTTAAATATCAAATGGTAAAATTATGGAAAGATTACTAGTTATATCTCTGCATATCTTATTCTACCTTATTAATTATCTGAGTTCATTAAAGTTCATTAGATACTTTAGGGTTGATATCCATTACTTTGGTGCCTAGTAAAGATACTACAAATATTTTAAAAACCAATTAATTTATTGTTTTTGGTAGTATTTTATTTGCTGAACTATAGGTGTAGGGAAATCTATATGTTGTTGTGGAATCTTGTTATGGTACCTTATGTGACTGATTAGTAAGCTCTTTGTGTCCATTTGATATCAATAACTACAGTTGAAGATATTCTCTATGGACTTTCCTTGTTAGATAAGTATCTGCATACAGGGGAAATTTTGCAATTTATTTTTTATCTAATATGCACATTTTAAATTCTGCTTGCCTTTTCTCCTTTTATCAGAACATGAAAATGAAAAGAAACATATGATCTGACAGCTTCTCCATAAGAGGAAAATCCTTAATAGCTAAATATGTGTTCAAAGTATTCCTTGAAGCAATCCCCACGTTTTTTTTCATGGTTATGGTCATCAAGATAAAAAACAAAACAGAAAACAAGTTATTTTGCCTTTAAGTCTCCAAAACTGGCTTTATTCTCAACTTCTTTTTCCATATGTAGTTACAGTCTCAGAATTTCTCCAACTTAAACCAAAACGTAGAAGCAAGATAAGACTATTGGCTTAATAGATTGAAAAGAAAGGATGGATTTTCCTATTTTATTTAGAATTCAGTTTCTTTTTGTGCCATTACTGTCCTTTTCCCTTGGTATCTACCCAATGGCCTAATGTTTATGCGAGACATTCCAAGATTATAACATGTATATGTGTGTGTATATCACACACACACACACACACAATAGTGCTGTGTTCTGAATGTGTGTGTACCTGCAAAATTCATATATTAAAACTTAATCCTCAATGCAATATTAAGAGGTAGGGACATTGGGAGTTGATTAGATCATGAGGACTCTGCCATCACGAATGGGACTTGTGCTCTTGGGAGCCTGGGGGCCCTTTTGCCATGTGAGGACGCAGCAAAAGACACCATCTATGAGGAAGAGAGCAAGCCTTCACTAAAAACTCTGCTAGTATATTGATCTTGAACTTTCCAGCCTCCAGAACTGTGAGAAATACCTTTCTATTATTTACAAATTATCCAATATACAGTATATTGTTATAGCAGCCCAAATACAGTGACACAACAGCAAAAACTTACATTAAAATTATTCTTAGATTTGATCTACTAAATATCATTTTGCTACACATAAGAAAACAAATATACCAGATTACCAAGAAAGATACTTCATTACAGATTTTCTGACTTCCAACTTGGCGCTCTTTCAATGATACAGAAGTGAAAATTAAAAATAAGTATGAAATACTAAAAGAAATTCAACAGAAAAACACCCACAACTCTATTGCAAGCTAGTTCATATAGTCTGAGAAAAACAATGCTAAACAACATATATGTTATTTTGTTTGGTTTGCTTATGTCTTCTGAGATAGCAAAAATCCAAATGTGTTGTTCTCCTCGTCTCGGAGCTGACCCCTTTCAGCAGATTATATCACCTCTAAGGTAACTAAGAACAATGATTTCTTATGGAAGTAAATCAAGATTATTCCTATCAAAATTAAAAAAAAATATATTGAATATTAGATAGAAATGCAGCAATAATATATGGAGTGTCGTAATTTGATGGACAGCTCTGTAATAAAATTAATTTCAAAATGCTTAATATAGTATTTTTCAAATATAATATAAGCAGATGGAGAGTCTATCTGTGTACTTTCATTGCCTCTGCTTTACCGATGCAGAACTCTTAAAACAAGCTTCCAAATATTGTTGGCTCTTTGCTTATTGAGTGTGAAATTGAAAGCAAAGCAAACCAAATGCTGTGACATATATCCGTTCTCCATCCTCCTTGATCTTGCAAATCAATTATTATTCAAAATTGCCCTTTATAATCAAAGTTCTTTGTATAACAACTATTATGCCATTATTTTAAGCTAATATGATCACATTCTTTTTTTCTTTTGTTTTTGGTAGAGATGGGAGTCTCACTATGTTGCCCAAGCTGGTCTTGAACTCCTGACCTGAAGTGTTCCTCTCTCCTCAGCCTCACAAAGTGCTGAGATTACAGGCATACGTCATTGCTACAGGCCACATTATTTTTATGATTATTATAATTACTACTTTTAATAGTTGTACTTTGGGTTCTTAGGAACCCAGAGAAATAACATTCTTCACAAAGTTAGTTCAAAGGAATTTTTTTTAAGCTTAGTGCTACTGTTCTAAATGACTTTTTAAAAGAAAAGCATTGAGTGTTTTAATAAACATATGCATTGGATTTTGTGATTATCTGAATTGGTGTTTTAGTTAGCAATGTAACGAGAGTAAAAAATAACTGAACGTTAAACTTTCTAATAGATTTCAGTTCAATACTAATACGACAGGATTGATGCCTGCATTTCTTAAAAAGAACAGGAAAATAAATATATATGTACATTTAATTATAAACAGAAGTCAGAATTAGTTTACAACATTAAAAAAAAAATCTAGATTGCATACTCTGATTTTCACCATGCAAAAAGTTGGAACTTGTAACTTCCAACGAGTCAATCTTTGGCTAATTTTGACAATCCACAAGTCCATGACTTTTCTCTGCACTAGCAATAAAAATCACAGGACACTATTTAATGTGTTTTGCTGTATTATAATATTTGGAATAATTGGAGGATAAAATACTTTATTTTAAAACATCACCGTTTCAGTGTCTGTTTTAAAAATGTAGAATACATCTCATTTTTAAAATTTTCAAAATTTTCTATAACATCTTTAAATCATTTGTGATAATGTGATGCTGCAATACCAGAGTGCCCCAGACTAAAATAAAACAAAACAATCAAATATACAGACATAAAAATAAAACCAGTTAAGTACATATGGGGGAATATGATATTTTTATAGCATTAATTTATGGGGCAGTTGGACATTTCTTTTATTTTTGCCATTCATGGGGTGTGGGTGAATTATAGATGGCATAAGAATGTTAGTATATTGATAATCATTGAATCTGGATGATGATATATGGAGGTTCATTACGCGATTCTGTTAACTTTTTCTACATTTGGAATTTTCCTTAATGAAAGTTGAAAACAATCAGAAACAAAACAAACAAATGAAAAACACAATGAAGTGAAAAGACAAACCACAAGGTAGATGAAGGTTTTTGCAATAAGAATCACTAAAACAAGATTAGTATGCAAAGAAAGATTAGTATGTAGACTATTTAAAGAACTGCCATAAATCAACAAGAAATAACAATTCAGTATATAAAAAAGTAGCTCATATTTAAGCAATCTCAGTAATCAAAGACATTTATATTAAGACCGCAGTAAAATGTCATTTACCTGTAATTAGCAAACTACTAAGCAATCTGATAATATCAAGTATTGGAGAGTATCGGGATCCAAGGGAATATATGTCCATAATGTCTGTTGCAGTAATGCTCACAATGGCAAAAGGATATAAATAGCCCAAATGTCCAACAACCAGAAAAAACACAATTGAATTAATGTTTCCTCACAGAGTGGAATGTTGCACATCAGACCATAAAATATTACTGCACATAACACAGAAAAGTTTTAAAAGTATAATATTGAGGACAAAAAAAATAATATGTTTCATTTACAATGTGGCAAAGATTTTATAGAACTTATCTAAACACTTAATTATTTAAGCCTACATACATTTGTGAGAAAACTGTAATAAAAACAGCAGAAGAGTGAAAACACAGGATTTAGTAGAGTGGTTATTTCTAGTGGGCTTATAGGTGATTGCTATATTATTGTGTTAAAATTAACATATATATTGCATATCTGTTTGTATCAAATAATGTATTTAAAAACACAACAGCATAAACAAAAAGAAGAACGATCATTAACCTCCTGCCCCTCTTCTCCATAGAGTTTCTGAGTACAAATTTCTACCTGATGTGCCAAATATGTGGTTCTGCTATAAAATCAAAAGCACCTATCTTTTCAATGTATCGCCTATTCACTCTAAAATGTAATGGTTTCCTATGTTCTAAGATGCTATTCCTTAATTTGTGTTGGTGAACTGTGTAGAATAAACTATTGGCTCAATATCTAATGATGATGGGGTCCAGAATGTGCATTTGTAACAAAGCATCATAGGTGGTTTTGATGCTGAGTCACATTGGCAACAGTGGGAGTAGAACCCAGTTATACATGTACTGCCTTGGTTCTGCTTTGGGCTGTTGACAAAATTGCTCTTCCCCTTTAGAGAGACAGTCCAGTGTCAAGTGCACTCAAACTCACAATGCAAATATGTTAAGGAATCATTTCTACTTTTACTTATACAAACTTTATATTTACTCCTCTTAATACGCTTCCAATTTTTATAAGACTTGTTTTTCTTTCTTATAAAATGGGGGATTGCTAAAATATTTTTTTTTCATTTTTCATAACTACAGACTAATAGAACCATGAAATGGGCACAAGGGTTTTACATACTTCATGAAATGCAGTATGTCAAAATATATCCTTCAAACAAAAAAATTTAGTAAACTGCACACATTACACCTGTCAAATGCAAACAAAAAATGATGGCCTTTTATCATTAGTTTTACAAAAGTTATTATAGGTTTGTTGTGGACAAAATACGAGTCTCATTAAATACATTGTTTTTTTTTAGTTTACCCCTATAAACAATATTTTTTGAGGGAAAACAATATTTTATATTTTTTTTTGAGGGAAACAATATTTCATATTATCCCTGTTTGTTTCAACTTCGGAGCAGATGTGACTCAAAATTCTATGCATACTTTGACATATTCTGTATGACAACAACTCTGTCCTTGGCTAAACTGTAGACAGGCTCCTCTGAGCCTTCTTTCAAGTTAGGCCCTTTCCTTTGGCCCTGTCTTTGGCCTGCCTTTCCCAGTTTTAGCAAAAATTCTTGCTTAATTAGCAAGGATCTCTCTTCCATTGATATCTGATCACCCTGGTCTGCTGACTTCTACAAGGATCCTCTTGTTGGGTTAGCAAAAATCCTCCTAACTTCAATGTCTCCTCCTAGCAATTTTTCATCCACTGATTTTCTCACTCTGCTCTTTGGATGTACATCCCCAGCTATCTTTACTGTATTTGGAATTGAGTCTCATCTCTCTTCCCTATTGCAATTATCTTGACCCCTATTGCAATTATCTTGGGACCTACTGCAATAGTCTTGAATGATGTCTTCCCTACTATTTCAACAAGTGTGAGAATATTTTTTTTTCTTTGCCAGGCATTGCAATAACAAATTATAGGAATTGAGAAGGATATACACAGTTAACCAAAATTTAATTTAACCAACAAGTTTGTATTTCTTAAAAAGAAATAGAAGTTCCATTAGAATACTTCTTAGTTTCCCTAGTTTACCACTGTATTTCCAGTGCCTAGAAACTTGCCCATCACATGGGAGACAATAAATATTTATTGAGTTATTGTGTTAAATAAGGTTTAGATGTATGTAAGAGACAACTAGTCTTAAAGAGCATTCCTTTGAATTATCCTCTAGGTTTCTCATTTATATTATGTTGAACCAAAGAAATGTTCATTAAGATTATATTATTCACCTCTTCTGTATTAATGCATAATATAAATACAAAAACCTTATCAAGTTAATGGTTTATACTTTTCCCGAGCTAATAGCATACACATAATGATTTCTGCTTCCTTGTTTATGATGTGATGACAAGGGTACCTGTGTCACTGTGGGCCACAGGAGCACCACATTCCAGGAAGCACTAGCCACACATGCCAACTTACATGTTTTGCAGGCAGGATGGGCCTTTGACTCAGAAATAATACTGTTTTCTTCCTTTCCCAAAGGTGCTCTTAGAGCTAGAGGTTCTATTAATTTCCTGAGTTTTTTTTTTTTTTTTTTTTTTTACATAAATCTTTACTGGAACATTAGAAACAAATGAAAAACTATACAAAAGTCAACTCAAGAGGGATAAAATAAAAACCTGAAGCTATTAAAACACTAGAAGAAATCCAGGGAGAACTCTTCCTGACATTGGTCTAGGCAAAAAATACAAAACCTCAAATGCACAAACAACAAAACAAAAATAGACAAATGGGACTTAATCTTCACATCTTCTACAAAACAAAAGAAATAATCAACAGAGAACAGACAACTTGCAAAATGGGAGAAAATATTTACAAACTGCGAACCCAACAAGGGATTAATATCCAGAATTTACAAGGAACTAAAATAACTCAACAAAAACAAACAAACAAACAAACAAACAAACAAGAGCATTAAAATATGGGCACAGGGCATAAATAGACATTTTTCAAAAGAAGAGATAAAAATGTCCAACAAGCATATGAAAAAAATACTCAATATCCCTAGTCATCAGATAAATGCAAATTAAAACCTTAGTGAGATATCATCACAAACCAGTCAGATTGGCTGTTATTAAAAATGCAAAAACAAAAACAAAAAGAGATGTTGACAAGGATGCAGAGAAAAGAGAACACTTATGCACTGTTGGTAGGAATGTAAATTATTACAGTTTCTATGGAAAACAATATGGATATTTCTCAAATAACTAAAAGTAGAACTACTGTTCAATCCAGCAATTCCAATACTGGGTATCTACACAAAGGAAAATAAATCATTTTATGAAAAAGATATTATGCTTGTATATCACTGGACTATTCACAATAGCAAAGACATGGAATACTTTAATGTCAATCTACAGATGACTGGAGAAGGAAAATGTGATATATATACACACACACACAAACTACACATGCACACACACAAAACTGGAATACTATTCAGCCATTAAAGGAATGAAATCATGTCTTTTGTAGAAGTGTGGATGGAGCCGGAGTCTATCATCTTAAGAGAAATAACTCAGAAACAAAGTCAAATATTACATGTTCTTGTTTATAATTGGGAGACAAATTATGTGTACACAAGGATATAGAGTGTGGAAATAATAAATATTGAAGACTTGTAAGGGTGGGAGGATGACAAATGAGAAATTACTCGACGGCTACAATGTACACTATTCCAGTGATTGTTACACTAAAAGCCCAGACTTCACCACTATGCAATACATTCATGTAACAAAACAGCATTTGTACTCCTTAAATTTATAGAAATATGAAAATGAAAATGAATTGAGATAAAAATAAGTGTCTGTTATAAAAATGGATCACTGCTTGTTTACATGGAACTGCATCAGTTAATTATTGTGAGACCAGCTAATTCAACATTAGGGAGTTGGCCATGGAAACCGAGAGAGACACTAAATGAGAGAGAACTGCATTATAGCAAAGATGAATACAGCAAGGTACCAGACTAGCATAACAAGGTGCATACATCGAAGAGGTGGTTCAAGTTTTATGGCTTCGAGAAAACAGGGTTACGACATAGTCAGAAAATTTGGAAAAATACTTGCAAAGTACATGTCAAGATACAGACAAGAAATGTTTTTATTATTGTGCCATTCAGATTTGTTAAATTTGCCTTTGTATTCCTGATGTTATCTGTTTTACAATATGAACCTTCTTCATGTAACAGATCTTCTTTCACTAAACCCGGTTGTCAGTTTTTTTGGGTGCTTGTGGGGCATCCAGTCAACTTCAGACAGCCTCTAATGCGGTGGTGATGGTGTTGATACTGTTGTTTCCTAACGGGGAGTATGAGAACACTGACCCTGCCAAATGGAAGTAAAAACAAAATAAACAGAATAAAACACTTTACTGGAAATTTCAAAACTACATGAAAGTAAGGAGAATAATATAATGAAGCCCTGGATGTACTCATGACTCATCCCCAACAATTAACTCATGAGCACCCTTGTCTCATATATACCCACACTGAGATTGTCACTCCCCTTTTTACGTTGTTATTAAACCAATTTCAGAAATTCTATTACTTCATCCATCAATATTTTATATGCTCCTCAAAAAGATAAGTACTCCTCCAGAAAACATAAACACAATGCCATAATCAAACTTAAAATTTTAAAAATGTCATTAAAGTTAAAATTTTGTAAAACAGTATCTCAGGTAAAATTTGCGTATCCAAATGGTGAGGAAGGATTTCTCTTAAATTATTCAATGACTGCAGATTATTAGAGAAAATTAAAGAAATTCTTGTATTACGTGATACAAGGACCTTAATTTCTACAAGTCCAAAAAAGTGGCCCTTTGATAAAGAGATATTGCTTTTTGCAATGAAGACACTGAAAATGTTTGCTTGTCTGCATGGGTAGCGGGCATACCATTGTGAAGTTAAATGAAGTCAATATTGTCGAAGTGATAGTGTTCAGATACAGTATGAGATAATGGGCTGTTAGTTAATGTACCAGATTCCTTGTACATAATTGGTCAATAATGTGTTACAAAATCACAAAAAGACACTTTTCATCTTAATATGGAGAGTTCAAATTTTTCTATTACTCAAAAGCATAATACACACTATTATAGAATTTATATAAATGGAGGTAACAGGCACAGTTTTATGAGGCTTTGGGAAAAATATTCCATGATGACCTCGAAAAGCCTGCAGAATTTATATGATGTAGATAATTCCTTTTCAATTTTTGTGTGACTGTAAGGCATAAAAGCCTCTCTTAAGGACCTTGTAAGTGAAGAAAATATTTAAGTGTGTTCAAACTGTCTACAGAAATGTTACATTAGAGAGAAATGACTTCAAAGTGAAATAATTATCAATTGTGTAACGTGTTGCAGACCTATCTTTTCTACTGTTATAGGTGAATTTGTATAAATAATTGATTCATATTTAATGAGCAGAAGGCAGTTATATGGGGCTTTTTTACTATAAAGATAATTGATTCAATGACAAGGAAATGTGATAAAATGATGGTGGATTCTTTGGGAAGCCTTTAACTCTCTTGGTATACAGAGGTAAATTTAGGGAGGTGCTCTAGCATTAACACTTAGAAAAATTTTATAGTTATTATTGGTCCAAAACTTGAAATATGTCACATAATATTATGCAGACAAAGACACATACAAAGATATGCATATGCACATGTTTGTGAAACAGTCAAATGGTTGGAGCTGATGTATACTGGAATGTGAATGGACATTTTGATATGCACCTAATTCATGATTGCTTGAGCATACTATTACTTAAAATGGGGAGGAATAGACTTATAATTGATAGTGATTAGCTCTACTATGTAGGATCTCTGTAAAGAGATTAAGAGCAAAAAAGGGAAAAGAAAACTTTCAAATGGCCCCTAAGATAAAATGTGACCAATTTATCCTTAAACTGAAAGCATACTTGTGTTCTTGAAAAGGTGCCAATTAGCACCTTTACTTACCGTCTTTATCTGAAGTAAAAGAAAAATATATTTTGCTATGATGCTCACTTATTATTTAAAAAATCCTCAATATTTAATGGTGACCATATTATGCCCTTTTTAGGTCTCTAAAGCAGGGAAGACTCATTCAAGGGTCTATTTAATTGAAACACTAAAGTCATCCTTGGTGGCTTGTAATGTAAAATTTGTCCAGGGCAATTCTTCAGAAATGGATCAAATTTCACTATGATAATTTTTATAATTATTCTTATTTCTGTAATTTAACAGATACTACATTATGTGGGTTATTAATGGAAAACTGGTAATCCGGTATGGCTGGAGTAAACAGGAAAATAACTTTTGAAGCTAATTGACATGTATTTTAAGGGTGATTCATCAAGTACAGGTAAGTGACAAAAGATTAGAACAGACATGTTTAGGATGTGGAGTTTCTGTAATAACAACATAATCGTTGTGTAGATTTTCTTTGAATGAATGTGAAAACTCATGAGGTAGTGGTCTCCAAGGTGTTTTAGAGCTGCAATCAGATGGTTTCCTTTATATTTTCTTTTTTTTTCTTTTTGGAGACAGAGTCTTGCTCTGTCACCCAGACTGAAGTTCAATGGCACAATCTTGACTCACTGCAACCTCTGCCTCCCGGGTTCAAGCAATTCTCTCCTGCCTCTGCCTCCCAAGTAACTGGGATTACAGATACGCACCCCCCAGATCCAGCTAATTTTTGTGGTTTTTGAGATGGGGTTTTGCCATGTCGGCCAGGTTGGTCTCAAATTCCTGACCTCAGGTGATCCACCTGCCTTGGCCTCCCAAAGTGTTGGGATTACAGGCATGAGCCACCACCCCTGGCCAGTTTCCTTTATATTTTCAAAGGCAGATGTCTAAAAATTGGAATTACCAAAAAGCACACTTTGTAGCCTAATTGCTTATACATAAATGGAAGTAGAAGAAATCCCTCCTCGTATTTCTTGTAAGCATTCAGTGCATCTCTAAATAATTAGAGATTTGAAAAAACATCTGTATTGTCTAAAGCATAAATGACACACAAGTCTGGTAGACAGAATAATGGCCCTCCAAAGATGTCCACATGTTAATCCCCAGAGACTGTAAATATGCTACCTTATATAACCAAAGGGACCTTACAGATGTGATTGAGTTAAGAATCTTGAGATGGGGGGTTATCTTGGAGTATCTGAATTAGCCTAATGTAATTACAGTGATCCTTATAAGAAGGATGCAGAAAGGTCAAAAGGAGAAAGGTGATGGGGCTACAGAAGGAGTGAGAGAGAAAGAGAGAGAGAGAGAACAATTGAATGATGCTATTCTACTGGACTCAAAGATGGAGGTAGAAGCAAACAGCAACATAATAAAATAAACATGAAAATGTAGGTGATCTCTGGAAGTCTGCAAAGGCAAGACAAGGAAACATTCTCCTTTAAAACCTCCCAAAAGAACCGTCTCTGCTGACACCTTGATTTTAGGCCAGTGAGACTGATTTTGAACTTCTGACCTCCAGATCCATAATATAACATAGGTATGCTGTTTTAAGTCATTAAGTTTGTGGTAATTTGTTACAGCAGCAATAGGAAACTAATAACGTTTCCCTCAATATTCTGTCCAATAATAGGAAACCAGAAATTTCTAATGGTAAGGATTGTACCTGTCTAGGAACAGGTAAGATTGGTCTTAACTAAGTCTTACTATATACTGAAGAGAGCCTTCTTTGTGAATTGTTAAATTTTGTAATACTCTGGCAGCCATTCACGTGGCTGATGAAATGCTATGGAAATTTTCAGATCTTATCTGAAAATGACATGTTTATAGAGTACAGACAGAATTATATGAGCCTACTTGACTTTAAACTGTAGTGATTAAATTAATTGGAATTGGGGGCTTGATGTGTTAAAAACCTTTTACTTGAAATTTATATTTGTGCATATTGACAGGGTTTTTTAAGGCATTGTTTGTGCTTAGGACTAATTTTTTAACCTTGAATTTCTTAGAAGATTAAGGATTTCCCAGGAAAGCTTAGATCCACCAGTTTGAAGAAACAAATTTAAGGATTGGAAATGAGTTCACTGGCTAAGAAAAAAGTTCCTTGCTATCATTATGATAAAACCTTAAAAGCTTCTTATTAAAGGAGGTAGATTTTTCTTCCTTAATGAGATGATTGAATGGAACATAATTTGATGATCAGTGATTACCCTCCATGAGAAAAAAAAGCATATAAATGGCACAGCTACATTTTTTAAAGTCGTTGTTCTGCAATTTCGATGTCAGAAATCTTGAGTGGGCTTCAATCAACAAAGTAACACCCATATAGCTTATTAGTCTATAAGTTACAAATTCACATTCAAACTGATGGTTTCTCACATATCTTCATAAGGAGATGTTAAAGGACTGGAAGATTTAATATCATAATTCAGAATGTTACTGGGCATTGATATAAGATGGTAATAGAGACACTTTTATGGGAATACAGGGTCAAAAATTGCCTTGACAAGCATGCATAGTTTATATTGTGAAGAAACTTTTTATAATATCTCCAGTCCTATTAGAAATGCAAATTTACTTGCAAGAGTTTGGTTAACTAACAGGTGTAAATAAATCCTCAAAGACCATGTATGAAAAGTGTGTGTCAGGAAATGCTACATGGCTATAAAAATATCTAAGTACTATTAAGTTCCCAGTAAGATTTTAAAAAATTAATTTATGTGTCACGCTGCAGCCACATTTATATGGCCTGTGGTTGTACAAAATGAGTAGTACTACTGAAAATTTGTTATCTCCAACAAACTTGAGGGTCCTATATAGAGTTATGAGATTATAAAATGAATTTATTTTATTCATTGGACTCATGAGGTCTGTGTAAGCATCAGACATATCTTGGCAGAATTTGTAGTACTCCAGCTTGAACGTCCTTGTTAAATGTTTGGTGTCAGTAACATGCTAGGAATTGGATTTTGAAAATCAAATTGAAATGATACAAACATTCTTTAGAATCCCTATAAATCTCCAGGTTTGCAGCATTCAGTTGATAGAAGTGGATTGTCTTTAAATTTAGGAGAATGTATTCTGAGCAATATCTGTCCAAAATATAAAAGATGACTTATAAATGTGATTGGAAGTTTCCATTTGATACTGTATGATAGGAAAGTGTGTTTTTATTACTTCTGTGGTTTTTATGTGAATGTATATTTTATGCTTATATACATAAAATTTATATCTGTGGTTTACTCTTGTAATTTGAATATAGTGAAATTCATACATTATAAACGTGAAATGCAATGAGTCAAAGACTTATGACTATGTAATTCATAAACTTAGTAAGGTACAGAGCAAGTTTATAACCTCAGAAAGTGTTGCTCTGATTTTTATTAAAATATTTAATTTTGTCTATTTGAGATTTTCATATAAATGCAACCATATAATATGTATAGCTGGACCTCTGTATCTGCAAATGCTGATTCAACCGCACTATGCCACTTTATATAAGGGACTTGAGCATCCATGAATTTTTATATCTGCAGGGGGCTTTAGAACCAATTCCCTGTGGATAGTGAGAGATGATTGTACTATATTGTGCCAGGCCTTTTTTCATTGAGCATAATATTCTCAGATTCTGTCATGTTGTTGCACATATAAGTCGTTCATTCTTTTGTATTTTATAATATTAGTTCATTATAAGGATAAGCCACCTTTCATTTATCCATTATATGCTGATAAATATTTGACTTCTTTCTAGGTTTGACTATTAAGAATAAAGTTGCTATAAACATTCATGTACAGATCTTTTGGTAGATTATTTTTGCATATTACTTGGGTAAATTTCTAGAAGGGCTAATTTCTGTATCACAAGACAAATGTGTATTTAATTATATTAGAAACTTCCAAAGTGGCATAGGTTATTTTAAGTAGTTATGCCATTTTAAAATCCCACAAACAACTACAAGAAATTTGGTTCCTCCACACCATCACTAATATATGAATTAGTCAATCCTTCTGTAGTCAATCAACACGGGTGAGAGGTAATATATCTTTGTTTTATTTTGCAATTTTCTGATGACTAATAATACTGAGTACTTTTTCATCTACATATTGGTTATTCATATGTCCTCTCATGGAATTATGCATTTAAGCTTTTTAAAAGTTTAATAGGCTTGTTTTATATTATTGGATTATATGGGACTTTCATATATTCTTGATACAAAGCTTTCATTGAATATAGAGTGAAGATAATTTATAGCAGTGACATCCTTATTCATTTTTTAAATTGTACTTTTTGATAAGCAGACATTTTTATTTGAGGAATTTTTGTTAGTACTTTAAAACATGTTTAGTATTGCTTTCCATGTGCTATTTAAGACACTTTGTTTATATCATGAGTGTGAGACGTTTGCCTATTTATTCTAGTGGAAGATTTATAGATTCAATTTTTAAATGTGGCCCTACTGGCTGGGCACGGTGGCTTACACCTGTAATCTCAGCACTTTGAGAGACCAAGGCGGGCGGATCACCAGGTCAGGAGTTCGAGAGCAGCCTGGCCAATATAGTGAAACCCTATCTCTACTAAACATATAAAAATTAGCCGGGAGTAGTGGCACGTGCCTGTAGTCCCAGCTACCCGGGAGGCTGAGGTAGAAAAATCGCTTGAACCCGGGAGGTGGAAATTGCAGTGAGTTGAGATTATGCCACGGCATGAATTAAGGATCAAGGTTCATGCCTTTTCAGAAGTTTTTAATATGGACATCCATTTCTTCCATCAGCGTATGTAAAACAGAATTTGAATATCATTTCAATATCATTGATTTGGATCATCTTATAGTAATATTGAATCTTTTTCATCTGTTTCATTGATCCATTTGCCTATTCTTATGCCCAACAGTACTGTTCTCATTATTGCAGTATCATGGTAATCATTAAAATCAGACAATGTAATTCCATCAAATTTGGTTTTTTTAAAGATTGCTTTGACAATAATAGATCCTTAAAATAAACTGTTAATTTCTAATAATATTTTGGAAAAAAAATGCTTTAGATCTATAATTCAATTTAAGAAGAACTGATGTTTTAATATATTGAATCTTCCAACACATAAACACAATAAATCTTCATATTTGTTCAGTTCTTTTAAAAATGTACTTTTAGGAATATTCTGTAGTTTTCAGTATGAATGTGCTGCAAATATCTGATTAAATTTATTCATAAATATTTGACTTTTATTACTTTATAAAAGATATTTTTCAATATCATTTCTGCTCCTTATATTCTCATTATAATTTTTATATGTATGTTTGATCATGTGATCTTGCTAAACTCACCTATAAGTACTTTTAGTTGTTTTTTAGCTTTCTTTTTGATTTCTATAAAAACAATAATGCCTTCTGCAAACAGATGCATTTTTCTTTTTCAATTTTTATGCCTTTTTTCTCTCTTACAACATGGACAAGACCTCCAGTACAATGTTGATCAAAAGTGGTAAGATTCAATATCCATGCCTTGTGTTCAATTTTCAGGAAAGATGTTCAACATGTCACCATTGAGTGTAATATTAGTTGTAGGAAATTCAACTATACCCATTATCAGATGAAGTATGTTTCTTTTTGCTCCTTGTGTGCTGAGAGATTTTATAATAAATGTGTATTACATTATTTAAATTACTTTCCTACATGTAAATTATTATTTGATTTTAAACATTTATTTTATTAATATGATGAATAAAATTGATATTTTAAAGTTACATAACTCTTGAATTCCTGGGCAAACTTCCACACATTGATGGATATAATTGCCTTGTATTTGTTTTCCTTTATCTATATTTGAAAATATTGGACTATATATTTATAAAATAGACTTTGTTTCCTAAAAAATGTTTAGGGTCCCAGACAAAGTGAGTGGAGGTTACAGAAATTTCCCACATACCTCCTGCCCAACCTACTTCCAACCCTATCAAAATTCCAAACCAGAGTGATACATTTGTTATATCAATAAACCTGCATTGTCAAACCATTATCACCAAAAGGCCTAGGGTTCACTCATGGTACAAATTCATGGTTTTGATAAAAAACCTTTCTGCCTTTTCTTTTTGCATCCTGTTTTTGGAAATTCTTTAGGTGGACTGAAACCTTTTTTTTTTTTTTTTCTTAAACAAAACAAAACATGTGCTTAGTACCTATGTTTGTTTCTTTTAAAATTTATTATCATATTTAATTCACCCCATTTCTCCTTCGTTTTTGCCATCTTTAGCCTATTGTGCATTGCATTACCCAATCCCTTTGGCCTTTAGGGGTACCAGAAATTACTTTGCATTGTGAAAAACTTGACCTTGGTATGTGTAATGGCTAAGAAAAAAAATACTTTTAGAGGTCGCTGATGGCAGCTTCTTACAGTAAACGTTTACCACTAGAGGGGGCTACTTGTTTTCTTTTGTGCTTGGATAAGAAAAGCATGATTTTGGACACCTAGATGCTATATAAACACTCCCCCACTGAGGGATAAGATACCCATGTAGGATGGGCTGATCGCAGAATAGGCTAATTGGCATTGGGTTGCCCACTAGCCTCTGAGTAATGTATTTTTAGTAAAATACACTGTGAAAGCATTGTGTGGTTCAGTCCCTATGGTAGAATTACTATTGGCAAATTCATACAGTCTGCAGCAAAGTCGATCCTTGCCTCTTTGGAGGAAAGAATTCAACCAAGGGGCAGAAGTAGGTTTAAGGTAGAGTGAGCGACCAAGGCAAATTTTATAGCAGGAGTGAGAGTATATTAAAAAGTTTTAGAGCAGGAATGATAGAAAGGAAAGTACACTTGGAAGAGGGACAAGAGAGTGACTTTGGAGATCCAAGTGCCTTGTTCAGCCCTGGATTTAGAGTTTTATACATTGATACTGATCTAGGGTGTGCATTTCTCTCCTTTCAATTTTTTCATTCGGTTAGGTTGTCCATAGGCACAGTGGTCTGCCAGCACTTGTGAGGACTTATATACACAATATGTTTACTGAAATTTACACATGCTTATTTGAGGCATTTTCTTCCTTACCAGTTGAGCATTTCCAGGGGAACTTCATATACTGGTTAAACTCTGCCATTTTGCCTCTTAGTGCGCATGCTTAAGCCTGCTTGTCCAACTCCTAAGATCTTATTGGGAAGCTACTGATCACCAGCTCCAGGTTTTCTTGTCTGTTGGGAGACTGTCTTTCCACGGCACTGGCTGTGACTAATTATCACTTTAGAGAGGCAGTTTAACAAGCACTTGACTATCACCTGATTCACCTGATGGTCGCCTGACATTCTTGGCAGCAGAGTGCTCTTCTGCTCTCCTGTCCTGCTATTGCTTGCTTAATTATCTACTGTAACATTTCCCTGACATTTCCCTGTACATTTCCAAAGAATTTACCCAATTCTTTGGGATAATGAATGAAGGCCCATCTTCTGTAATGGCGTCCTGCTGACAGGGAGGCTGTGGTGGTTGCTCTGTGGGTCTTGGCCTCTTGCTAGCGGTCAGGGCAGGGTAGCTCTGTAAGTTGATGAAAGTTTTATCCAGCCAGGTCTAAGGGTGACAGAAGCATGATTTCACTTCTGTTGTGTTCTACTGATGGGCATCTAGGGGTCCTCTGTAGAAGGGGAATCTTGAATGTTGGGGGGGATAGTATCCCTCACTGAGGATCATCTGTAGCTTGATGGCCTGAAGACAAGAGGAAACAACCTGGGTTAGTAGATTTAGAAGACATGGACCAAAAAGGAGCAAAAGTAGGAGACTAACAAGTGATATTAAAAAGGGAGGAACCCAGAAGAACCATTTTTAGGTTCTTTCACAATTTAACTGGCCCTGACAGGTTTGTTCCCATAAATAGGAGTCTCAATTTATAAGTTGCCTGATATCTTGTACTTTTTTTGATTGATTTACCCCAAGCAACATTTTTTATTTAAGGCTAAGGCTAAACAAATTCCTTGCTGCGCTGTTATTAACATACTTAGTCCTTAGCTGTTTTGGAGGACTATGGATACTAAAGAGTCTATCTGTTCTTGTACAGCTGTTAATGTTTTAGCCATAGCACCAATGTCAGCTATATCTTTTTAAAGTTGGCTATATAGGTCAAGGAGGCTTGTGTGACTGTGGCAATTCCAGTGCCTGTACCAGTTGTAATGTCAAGTCCCATGGGAAGGGGAATTAATTGGTCAGACCTGCTGACCCTGGGCAAGATGGAATGCTCATAGATTGGTACTAGAAGAGAGAGATTGCCAAGGGCTATGAAGGTGTCCTGGGATACATAGCTTATGGTACACGTTCCAGTCTAGTTAGTGGGGAGACATTAATGAAATGATTGGCCACAAATATAGAAGGGAAGGCTTTTCCAGTTTTAAGACAAGTAGAGATATGAAAAGGAAATAAGAGAGTGAGGACAGCTCCATAAAACTCCACGGTTGCTGATATGACCAGGTAGTTGGTGGCTAGTTAGGCCTGCTAAGACTTGGATGCATGGAGTTTGGCTTTGGCTAGTTTCCTTTGTTCTATTCTCCCCCGCACTCCCCAGCAAAAAAAAAAGAGTATTCTGAGTTAGGTCAGTAGAATTTAACTCTACTGTAGAGCTGAGGTCAGCAGTTTGCAGACATTGGGTATAAACAGCAGGCTGGACCAGAAAGTTTGAGTACTGCATGAGCTTTGGCATTCCTGGCAAAACTGGGTGAATTTATCTAGAAAATTTCCCTGAGAAAAAGTAATATTTAGAGGGTTGGGGAATCTTGGTTGATGGCAGAATTGGTTGTGAGGGTATGTTTGGTAAGTCTGTTGGTTAGTGACTACAGTGAATGTAACATTACAAATGGTATTGGGAAGAGCATCTACATGTGTTCCATTTTCCCTCTTCTTTTTCCCATTTTTTTTTCCCTTGGCCATAACACATATAGGAGCTATCCTCATTAAGGCAATATTAATAGATATGGGTCCAAAAATGGGAGGCTTCTTGAGGATATTAGGAAAATCTTGCATTATTTTTGTAAGAAGACTATTTGCAGACCCAATCATTCATTTCAGATTAGGGTCCCATTGATAGGAAATATGTAACTCTGCCTCTATTCTTGCCCAATCTCTGGGTGAGGCTGGATGAGTTCTCCCTGGTATTTCAGTTGAAGAACTAGAACATAGCCAGCAATTAGTGGAGTTAAGGGAATCCTGTGCTTCGGAGCGATTGCTGAGCTTTTTTCAATAATAGGAAATCAGCATGCTAGTGCACTGTTAGTAAAGGGATGAAAATGAGAACAAGCAGGTGTGGGCCCATGGTGATCTAAGGTGAGATAAACTGGCCACAAAGAAAGCTGCCACTGGAGCTCTCAGTGGTACAAGTTACAGTTAGGGTGAAATAGTGATAACAATCAGAGCAATTGTGAACAAAATTCCTAATATTGGTATCACCTTATTGTGAGGTGAAAGAATGTTGGTGGGATTACTTATCTTTCTGCTTAAAAAGTAATTTCAGATCTTCCAGTGACTCACAAGTCTATTCTGGAGCTGAGGTTTCTGGTTCTGGCTCTGGTGTTTTGGGGATTTTTCATGACTTCACTTGGGTGTGATGTATCTAGCTGGCAATCACTGGTACTTTAATGGCTGTGGTGGTAGATAATATAACAGTGAGGGACCCCTTCCAAACTGGAGTTAGTTGGAAATTTGGGATTCCATCCTTCTAAGTTTTCATGATATCTGGTGAGCTTGGAGGATATAGAGGTATGTATTTTTTCCCTTCCAATGTTGGGTTTGTTTGTAATGCATATTTCCAGAGAGCCTGTTGGAAGCCTGCTAAAGAATAGGCATACCTGGGTGATTGTGGCAATTTCTTCATCTAGTAAGAAGTTAAAATATAGGAATGTCCAATCATATGAGGCCTCAAAGGGGCTTAACTGCAAGGGAGTCTCAGGGGAACACAGATCTGAGGGAGGGTTAAGGATAAGAGGTACTGCCATGGCTGTGCCGTTTCCTGATAGGGTATATAGAGGATGCATTTGAAGGTTTGGTTGTTTTTTTCCACTTTTCCTGTAGATTGTGGCCTTCAGGCAGAGTGAAGGTACCACTTTATTCCCAGGGCACTACTAACCTGTTGAGTCACTTGGCAAAGGAAGGAAGGACCACCACTGCTCTGCAATAGCCTGGGGAGCCTGAACTGGGAAATAAGTTCCTTTAGAAAAAAATTAGTTATTTTTTGTGCCTTGGTAGTCCTTGAGGGTCAGGCTTCTACCCATCCTAATGTAGATATCTACACAGACCAAGAGGTACTTATACCTGCAGTGTGCAGGGATCTGAGTGAAATTCATCTGCCAGTCTGCTGAGGGTATGCACTGCTCCTATGGACTGGACTTATTAATGGAGTGGGCTTCCCTCTCTGGAGATTATTTACGGTGCACAAGGTGCTTGACAAACTGTTGAATAGTTTTCTTTAGTTCCTTCCCACTGAACACCCCTTTACAAATTTGCCCTAGACTTTTTCCACCTATTTCTTGCATTTTTCCTCCCTTGATTGTTCCTTTGGAGTAGGCTGTCCACATGCACAGTGGCCTGCCAGCACTTGCAAGAGGCTGCATGCGCAATATGTTGAGGCAAGAGAATAGCTTGAACCCAGGAGGCAGAGGTTGCAGTGAGCTGAGATGGAGAAAACAAGGAGAATGACCCCCTTTGGAGCACTCTGTTGGTTTTATGGCACCTATACTTGCCAGAGTAAAATTGAAGTAAGATAGTCTTTGTGCAATTTACATTAAGGAAGATGAGCCCTAAGGTCAACCTGCAAACTATAGACTTCTTATGTCCACTTTTTCTCGACTTTCTTTTCTGCCTGCTTTAAATCTGCTGTTGTTTTTCTACTGAGATAAAAACCACTGTTTGGATCTAACAGGTTTTTCTTCGTTTGTTTGTTTGTTTTGGCAAGCCAGTGAATTTGTATTTATCTCATGCTAAAGTACTGAAATAAAAGCTATAGAATCTTTGTGAATGTGTGTGTGTGTGTGTGTGTGTGTGTGTGTGTGTGTGTGTGTGTGTGTATTTGGAGGCCTAGACTTCTGTAATTTTCTGTTCAATTGTCAATTAAATCTATTTTAATTTCCTGTTAACTAACCAGACTTTCTCTTCATACCTTATGATGTGAATTTTGCTCTCTGATTTTCACCTGAGTTATTTTCTTTACTCTGCAGATATAGGACTATTTAGCTGACAACTGCCAGGGTAAGAAAACAGGTTATCAAGAGTTTGCAAGTCTAAAATAGGAAAAATAAGGAGGTCTTAAGAATTTATAAGATGTACTTCTATCAGCAAACCTAATACATCTCTGTATTTGTGTGTTGCGTACACAATGTTTCACTACTGAAAATATATAAAAGAGCTCTAAATAATTGCCCTGAGAAAATAAAAGCGTTCAAATAAAATACTTTATCAGGAAAGAAGAAAAGACTACTCAAGTGTTTTTTTGAGTTTATGTAACTTCAGTAAAATCTTTAAAAACTAAGTTTAAAATTATTGATAAAGTAATGTTAGAAATGTCTTAAGAATTACTAGCATACATTTTTGTTTGCATTTATTAATCAATCAACTTCATACTTATCCCTTCTAAGTATTATAAGATATCAAAACTTGGCACAGGGGTTACAAAACTATAAAACCAGCCTAAAACAGAATAATATTTGCTTGTGTAACTTTTAATAAATAAGACACTGATATTAGTTTAATATAAATGGCTACATCTTGAATTAGTAAAATTATTGTACCTTCTAATTTTGTGGCTTTAGGCAGTCTAGTCTACAAGCAGTAAGGAGGTTTGTTTTGAGAAAGGACTGTTATCATCTTTGTTTCAAAGCTAAACTGTAAGTTTCTCCAAAAGTCCAGGAATGAACAAGGACATCTTGGAGACTAGAAGCAAGATACAATCAGTTAGGTCATATCTTTTTCACTTTCTCAGTTATAAGTTTACAATGGAGGTTTCATGACTTTAAATCATGACTCTCACAATTTTCATAAAAAAATCTCGGTAAATAATTAAAATAAAATAATTAGGTAAATGTAATGGGATAAATACTTGCAGACAAACTTGTCATAATTTAGAATGTAAAGTTCTATTAAATTAAATAATAGATATTTCATTATTTGGGTATTTTCCAATAAAAATATATTGTAGGAAAACTTGCTAAAAAAAGTTGTGTCCTTTTTGAAAAAGGTGAACAAGTTTTGTCTAATTCAAAATGTATTTAAAAGTTGTGTATAAAACAAGGTAAAGGAACCAGGAAATAAGAAAAATGTAGAGAAATTTATAAAAATAAAGAGTTTCTTGTGGTAAGAAAACTTAAAGAGAAATAATTTTATATGAGAAAGAATTTTTATGGTAAATTTAGTCCTAAAATAAAATGACTGGTTATTTCAGAAAGACAGATGTTCAGGACAAACCAGAAAGTCGAACCATGTCATGAATGGTATCTGTAAGTCACAATAAGAAGATTTATTTAAAAACTTTTATATGATCAAGTTGTTTATAATTAAAGGTAAATTATAACGCTCTTTCTAGAGATTGGACTTGAAGGGAAAAAAGCCTCTATATACACTAAATTATCAGCTAGAACAATAAAATTTTCTTAAGGGGTTTATTGACTCTTAATAAATTATAAGAGATTTTAACTTTTTCTAATGAAAAATTCAACTTTTATTTCATCTTGCTGTTTTTTGGCTTTCTCTCCCCTTTCAAAAGGTAAATTTTCTTAAAGGTCTAAAGGAAATGTTTTCTTCCAACATAATATTCTGTGTAATGCAGAAAGTGTTTTCTCTTGCCTCTTGCTAACTTGCCTAACAGGCTTTATGTTTCATCAAAATAATTCCTATATCATTGTTATTAAGTTTGGTTTGCTTAGGAAAAAAGCTGAGATTTAATTTTCCTTTAAATTAAAGATACTACATCTGTGTATGTTCCTGCATATGCTTTTAAGGTCCTTGTGACATTGAGTTACGGGGCTTTTGACTCCTGGGTGTAAAAAGAACACTGAGTCTGACTAAATCTTAAACACTGACAAAGCCTCATCTGCAGGCCTCATAGAAGGAGCCAATCAAAATAAACTGCATTCCTGAGACACAGGGTCAAAAACTAAAGCTTTTCAACTCCTCAAGGCCCAGGGACTATCATGGAATAGGTGGACACATGAGATTGTAAGGGTCGATTTTGAAAGATAAAATAAGTTCATTTTCTCTATAAATTAATCATTAATGTCAAAGGCACACTGATGCAAGACCAGCATATGGGCCTCTGTGTCAGATTAACAAAGTTTTCTTAAAGCATTAACCAACTCCTTAATGAAGATTATAAAGATTATAAAAGGCTTATGAAGGTTGTATCTTTCGGTCAAATTTAAAATTTTGCAGATTGTTTATAAAATTTTGAAAAACAAATTTAATGGGCTTTATGCTGTTTTTATTAGGGAATACTGTTTGGAAAATTAAGTCTCCTCTCCCAAAGAATGAAAGTTTTTGCCTTCTATTTTAAATCCTTGAGTTATCATTTTATTTAAATGAATGACTTATTTTACAGTAATGTATTTTGTAATATCAAGTGTTTTAAACTTTTGATATTAGACTAACTTTCTGAAATCAAATTATAAATTATGTCCTTTTCTGATCTAATTAATCCTTTAAGATTTACTTTCCCTAAAGTCCAAAAACGAAATAGCTTGTCTTATTTGGTATAAAAATTTTACAGAAAGAATTGTCAAATATGAAATGATGTTTGGTTTTCTTTGGGCTGTATTTGTATAAATATGTTATTGGTATGTGTTCCAAAATTATGGAAAACTCCTGTAATTCTGGTATAACTTAGGGTATATTATTAGTAATTATCATAATTGTTATGTTCAAATTATTGTGTACCATAGAGGTAACAAATTTCCTTGTCTATTGTGTCTTTGACTATGGATGCCCTGAAACTTTTTGTCATCCACAGACAATAATTGTCTTTTTTTGGTCCTCTTTGTAAGTGGTTTTATAATAAGTTATAAAACTCTAACAGGTGCTCTTGAATGCAGGTTTCTGATAACTTTGGAGATTGTGACATCAGAATAGAGGAAAAACTTTTAAGACTCATGGAGAGCTAAAATATTCATGAGTATCAAGCAGAACAGGAATTAACTATATGGACTGAACTAATATTTTTTACTTTTTGCTTAAAATGTTTCTGATTCTTTGTTTTCCAGAGTCTCAAAACTTTTCTTTTGAGTTATTGATAGCTTTTAACAATTTATTTTACTCCTATGAACAAAATTTGGGTCATATTTGTTTCTCTCTACCTGATTTCTGCAGAATTTAGAAACTATTTGTGAGTATTCTTAACTTATGGCAATACAGTTATTTGCATAAGTGCAATAAGAATCTATTTTTATTTGTAACAGGACACAATTGGAGAAACTGTTTATTTTACCAAGGCTTTGAATGGAATGGTGTGCTTCTTTTTAAGGAATCAAACTTGACTTATGGAGCCAATAAAGCCCTTGGAGAAACTGGCCTCATATTTTGTGTATGCACTCCCTGTACAGGGTTTCTGACCTGTGGTAAGTAAAGGATGTCAGTTTCTGATAGTCCTGGAAGCCCTAGGTTTATCATGGAACTTCAAGAAAAGAGGAAATTCATCCAATTAATAGGTACTAATGGTACAAATCCATGGCTGGATTTGGCTTTGAAAATGTCTTATCTGAGATTTCTTCTATGGAATAAAGTTCCATCAAAGAGAATAAAAAAGAAGTATGTAAAAATAATTATGGCTGCACTTTATAAAGATAATTAGGCAAATTATAATAAAGCAAACCAGTCCTATCATGATTTGTCTTTAGCAAAAGTGGGAAACTAGAGAGAGAAAAATTATTTTTCAAAGACCATAGTACACCATTTGTTAAATTCTAGTCTTGCCTAATGTTTTTATTTTCTACAGTTTGGACCCAATTCTTTTTATTGGGTACAATCTGCAAATAACATATTCAATTTTTTCCTTTTTTTTTTCATTTTTATTAATTTGAAATCACTGAAAGCTAAGCTGTGCTTTCAGAAATCCCTGAGAACTAAAGCTAGATAACTTAGTCTTCAGAAGAAAATAACAGCAACCTATTTATGTACATAAGCCACTTTCATACCTGCCTACTGGTGTATGGACTTCAGAGTATTGTGGACTATATTGATCTCCCAGAATTGTTATTTTGTTTGTTGTTATTTTTCTCCCTTTCTACCCCTATTTTTTTTTTCCACAACAAAGAGTTTTTATTTTGGTATGCATCCACATTTCAGCATTTAGTGGTCCTGAACAGAAAGTGGGAAGACACAGCAATTTGCCAGGAGATCAAGCCCCCCAATTTCGGGGATCTGCTGTGCACATTGGGTTCTTTCTTAATCCCTGCTGAGGAGCTTGAGAGGCAGCAGCAGCACCAAAACTAAGGTATGCACCAGATTCAAGGTTGTTTTTATTCCAGTTGTCAGATTTCAAATTAGACCCCAATGGATTACAAGTACGACCAAATAAAAGCCCTGTTTAAAACTTCTTCTTCTTTTTTTTTTTTTTTTGAGATGGAGTTTCACTCTTGTTGCCCAGGCTGGAGTGCAATGGCATGATCTCAGCTCACTGCAACCTCTACCACCTGGGTTCAAGCAATTCTCTTGCCTCAGCCTCCCAAGTAGTGGGATTACAGGCATGCACCACCACACCCAGCTAATTTTGTATTTTGGTAGATACGGGGTACCACCATGTTGGTCAGGCTGGTCTCGAACTCCTCACCTCAGGTGATCCACCCGCCTCAGCCTCCCAAGGTGCTGGGATTACAGGCTTGAGCCACCATGCCTAGCCAACTTCTTCAATTTTTAAAAGCAAAAGCGATTACAAGAAAGTAAAACAATTCAGAGGGATCATGTGTGCTTACAAGTGTCTTCATGTGGTCTTTCTCCAAGTTTAACCACCAAAGACTCTGAAAGCTGATATATCTGAGTAACCCTGGTGACTATTCTTTTCACCTTACCAAAAACTGAGCTAAAAACAACACATCAGCTGATGACAGCAGAGGGTGGCAGGGCTGAGGACCCAATATTCATTTCCCAGGCTGATGGAAAGTGAATAAGTATGGTTCCAAAACTAAATAAGGGAAATCAGAAGCTCTTTCCATCCTTGTCTGATGGCTTCTGGCCAAAGCAAGGAAGTGTCATGGAAGGTCTTGGGTGGTGATGGTGCAAAAAGCAACCTGAGGAGGAGGGAAGAAAAAGCAGCACCCCTCAATAAAGGTAGGGGAGATAAGATATGGGGAAAGTCCTAAATTCCTCACCGAAGGCTAATCTCAGAGTGTAGTGGAGGGGTTACGATCTATACTTCGGCCAAGAGCAGGAGTGGAGGAGCTTGGGGACAAGATGATGGCTTGGAAGTGGCATCATTTAAGACTTGAAGAAACCAGTGGTGCAGGTGAAGCGCCCTACACACCCAGCATTAGTCCCACAGGCTGCGACCTGAAACCTTCACATCTACTCTACAGAACCCCCAGGCTAGAGGGCTGTTGTTGCAGGGAAGGTGGGAGATAGTAGGTAGGCAGAGACCCCAGGCCATGTAATCAGCAGCAAGGTGATTGTGTGATGTGTCTTTTCACAGCTGAGTTAGATGTGCCCCTACCAGTTATCATGGGAATCAATTTAAATACACTTTCTTGATCCCAGAAGTTCAACTATGGAGACAGTGGTTACACTTGACAGGATGATTTGTCATAGCACAACTTACATATTTCAAATGGACACAAAATTAGTATCATTTACAGTATCTTAAGATATATTTCCTTTGAATAGGGGCTTCCTTTCCAGTACTTTGAGGTCCACAAGACGTATCTAGAAAATGTGCAACTGTGGAAAATGAAGACTGCTTAAATTGAATGGGGTGAAAGGGGAAGGGCCTGTGGTTTTCCTTTTGGATTAATTTCTGGAACACTGTCCTTCAGGCGGCTGAGGGAGTTTCATATTTTCTTTAGACATAATTAGGTGCCAAAGCTCTTGCAGGACAACTTTGATGCTATATGAATTCTGCCATTTTGCTAGCAGTGACATGGCTCTTGGGTGCACCACTCCATTAGAGCAATTAACTCCATTAATATTAATTTTTGTTACAAACCTTACAAAAGGGGATGCTTCTGGGTATTTAGGTCCACATTCTATTTTCAGGCTGTATACTTGGTTTTCATAAATTGTCTTTGGAGGCCCAATTATCATCCCTGTCCATCTTATAAGTGCCATGTCTTCATCATCTTCTAGACCTCAATTAACTGTGCCATCTCCTATTCCTTTCTAGCCTTCTTCGAGTTCTTCCAATAGGTGGAAATTGCAAGGGACTGTTACTGCCTAGCCTGTGGTGGCTTCATCTTGCAACTCAGTTGCTTGAAGGCTGGCCCCTTCTTCTCTCCCCCTATTTTCTTTTCATAGGACATGAGACCACAGTCTTCTAAAAATGACCTTTCCTAATAACTGGAGACCTACCTGTCTAGGAATAAACCATCTTAGCCATGAGAGGAAGAAATCTGAGACCAAAGACTCATTTTCTTCTAAAATGCTTTCTTCAAAAGATTTAATAAAAGAAAGCAGGGGAAATGTGACAGGAAAGTATATTGATCACCCAAAATCACTAAGTTAAAAAGAAAATTCAAGCTGGGAACTGCTTACGGCATATCTGCCTCCTATTGCATTGAAAGTCACCCTTCTGCTCACTGAGATAAATGCATATTTGATTGCTTTCTTTGGAAAGGCTAATCAGAAACTCAAAAGAATGCAATTGTTTGTCTCTCACCCACCTGTGACCTGGAAGTCCTCACCCTGCTTCAAATTGCCACTCCTTTCTGGACCAAGACAACGTTCATTTTACATATATTGATTGTTGTCTCATGTCTCCCTAAAATATATATAACTAAGCTATGACCTGACCATCTTGGAAACATTTCATCAGGACCTCCTGAGGCTGTGTCACAGGTGCATGTTCTTAATGTTGACAAAATAAACTTTCTAAATTAACTGAGATCTTTCTCAAATTTTAGGATTTCACACCACTCTCTCCTTACTTGTAAGATTTCCACTGAAAAGTCTGCTGCCAGATATATTGGAGCTTCATAGTATGTTATTTTATCTTTTGCTTTTTCTGCTTTTAGAATCCTCTCTTGATTTTTGATTTTTGGAAGTTTGCTTATTAAATGCCTTGAGATAGTCTTCTTTGGTTTAAATCTGCTTGGTGTTCTATAACCTTCTTGTCTTTGGATACTAATATATTTCTGTAGGTTTGGGAAATTCTCTGTTATTATTCCTTTGAATAAAATCTATTTTCCTATTTCTTTCTCTCCATCCTGTTGAAGACCAATATCTCTTAGATTTGCCCTTTGGAGGTTATTTTCTGGATCCTGTAGGCATGCTTAATTTTTAATTTTTTGTCTCTTATGACTGTATATTTTCAAATAGGCTGTTCTTCAAGGTCACTTTTTTCTCCTTAATCAATTCAGTTATTAAGAGACTCTGATACATTTTTATATACCAATTGCATTTTTAGTTCCAGGATTTCCCCTTAATTCTTTTTAATTACTTACATCTCTTTGTTAAATGTACCTTATAGAATGCTGAATTTTTCTCTGTGTTATTTTGAATTCATTTATATCTTCCTTGAAACAGCTATTTTAAGTTCTCTGTCTTAAATGTCACATGTCTCTGTTTCTCCAAGATTGATCCCTGGTGCCTTATTTTGTTCATTTGATGAAGTCATGTTTTCCTGGATCATGCTGCTGCTTGTGGATGTTTGTCTGTGTCTGGGTATTAAAGAGTTAGGTATTTACTGCAGTCCTTACTGTCTGGCCTTGTTTGTTCCCATCCTTCTTGGGAAAGTTTTCCAGATACTTGAAAAGACTTGAGTGTTTTGATCTAACCCATATCTGCTTCAAGGGCAACTCCAAATCCAATAATGCTGTGGTTCCTGCAGATTTGTAGAGGTACAAGCTAGCTGGTCTTAGACAAGATCTGGAAGAATTATCTGGTTTGCCAGGTAGAGATGCTTTGTATTAGTTCATTCTCATGCTCCTAGTGAAGACATACCTGAGACTGGGTAATTTATAAAGGACAGAGGTTTAATTTACACACAGTTTCACAGGGCTTGAGAGGCCTCAGGAAACTTACAATCATGACAGAAGGGGAAGCAAAAATGTCCTTCTTCATGCGGTGACAGCAAGAAGTGCCGAGCAAAAGGAGAAAAAGCCCCTTATAAAATCATCAGATCTCATGAGAACCCACTATCACAAGAATAGCATGAGGGTGATTGCCCTCCTGATTAAATTACCTTCCACTGAATCCCTCCCGCCATATGTGGGGATTACGGGTACTACAATTCAAGATGAGATTTGGACAGTGACACAGCCAAACCATATCATTACACTCCTGGCCCCTCCCAAACCTCATGTCCTCACATTTCAAAACACAGTCATGCTCTTCCTAAAGTCCCCCAAAATCTTAACTCACCCCAACATTAACTCAAGTGTCCAAATCCAAAGTCTCATCTGAGACAAGGCAAGTCCCTTTGACCTAGGAGCCTGTAAAATCAAAGGCAAGTTAGTTACTTCTTAGATACAATGTAGATACAGGCATTAGATAAATACAACTGATCCAAATGGGAGAGCTGGCTTTAAAAAAAAAGGGCTACAAGCTCCATGCAAGTCCGAAATCCAGTAGGGCAGTCATTAAACCTGAAATTTCCAAACTGATCTCCTTTAACTTCATGTCTCACATCCAGGTCACACTGATGCAAGAAATGGTCTTGCATGGCCTTGCCTTGAGCAGGTTTGCCCCTGTGGTTTTGCAGGGTGCAGTACCACTCCTGACTGCTTTCACAGGCTGACATTGAGGTTCTGGTGAAATGGTTTTTCTTAAGGGCAGGCCTTTTTAAGATGAACAGAACACTCTGGTGTAATTCAAAATGGTTACTTTCCCCCTCTCCCTACAGATATCACAGAGTACTTTTTCTCTGATATTTACTGTGAGAACCTTCTTCAGTTCCTGAAGGTAAAAATCACAAAAGTGTGGGTTCCATGTATCAATGGGTACACCTGGAGATTTTACCCCCAGGTTTGCCCACACTGAGCCTCTACTAATTTGTCAAATGCAATTTTTATTTTCCTACCCTAGTATTGGTTCCCACAGAAGTTTCTCCTCATTGGCTTCTGGTCCAGTAAGTTTGGATTTTCTTTGTCTTTCTTCCTATATCTCCAGTTTTGGAAGCAGTAATTTGCCCTGTCACCTCACTTATCTGAAGGATCTAAGAAATATTGTTGATTTGGTAGTTTCTTTAACTTGGTCACATCTTTCAAGCTCCTTGAATGTCCGTTGGAAACCAGAAACCAGTTATATCTAAGGAAGTATTTTGTTAGATATTTGAATCAGGGTTATGCTAACTTTATAAAATGAGTTGGAAAGTTGTTCTTTCTCATCTATTTTCTGAAAGTGTTTCCTCAAATATTTGATATAATTCACCAATAAAACCATCTTGGCCCAAAAGGATTTTATTTTTTTTGACATTTTTGTTTAAAATTATGGGCTCAACGAATTTGACAGTTGTGTTTGGGTCAAGTGTCTTCCAAATAATTTGTTCATATTTTTTAAGTTATCAAATTGTTGGCATAAAGTTGTTTATAAAATTTATGTATTATATTTTAGGTTCTATAAGATTTATGTTCTCTCATTTTTCCTAACAGTGGTGAATTATGCTTTATTTTTTGGTTTATCAGGGTAACTAGGACTTTATAATTTTTCTAAGTGTTATCAAGATCCAACAGTTTAAAAAATTTCTTGAAAACTGAACACTAGACACAAGTTGAATTTCACAAATTTTTCTAAACAATAAACACAGCTTAAGTTTTACTTTACGCACTTACGTTTTTTGTAATTTTAGGATAATTTAATTCAAGATATTTTAAAATTTCTCCTATATCTTTGATAGATGTGCAATTTTAAAAGTGTTATTTTATTTTCAAATATTTGTTGCTTTTTCAATTACATGAATTTGTTAATGAATCCTCCCTTGATGTCATTTTGCTAAGAAAGCATGTTCTGAATTATTTTTTAAAAGTTTTTGGAATCTTTTGTAACTCAGTTTACGATCCCTTTGAATGCTCCTTATGAACTTTCAAAGAGTGCATATTTTCAGTTTGGTATAATGTCTTACACATGACAGTTAAGTTTAATGGGGTGATAGAATTGATTCAATTCCTATATAACCTTATTCATTTTTTTTTTTTTTTTGCCTACTTTTTTCCTATCAATTACTACAGGAGAAGTGCCAATATCCAATATCTCCAATAATTTTGCTGAAAGTGTCCTTTTGTGTTGAATTCTCTGTTTCTGCTTTATTTAATTTAAGCTGTATTTTAAGGTGCATACATATTTAAGATTTCTACATGTTTTTGATAAATTAGTCAGGTTATCATTATAAAATTATCTTCTTTATCTTTGGTCATATTATTGTATTGAAATTCATTTTTTTAGATGGAGTCTTGCTCTGTCACCCAGGCTGGAGTGCAGTGGTGCTTTCTCAGCTCACTGTAACCTCCACCTCCTGTGTTCAAGCAATTCTCCTGCCTCAGCCTCCTGAGTAGCTGGAATTACAGGTGCGTGCCACCACACCCAGTTAATTTTTTGTATTTTTAGTAGAGACAGGATTTCACTGTGTTAGCCAGGATGTTCTTGATCTCCTGACCTCGTGATCCACCTGCCTCAGCCTCTCAAAGTGCTGAGATTACAGATGTGAGCCACTGCGCCCAGCCTGAAGTCCATTTTTTAAGATACAAATGTAACCATTCCAGTATTTTCTATGATGCATGTTCACCGTAGGACAGATTTTTTAAAAGATTACTCATAACTTATCTGTGTTCTCATATTTATTATTATTTTTTTGGTTCAGCAGCTTATAGTAGGGTCTTGCTTTATTATCCAGACTTACAGTGTATGTCTTTTATAAATGTATTTAGTTCCTTTTCAATTTTTGTAACTATTGGTGTAATTTTTTTAAGTCAATCACTTAGCATTTCGTTATTTATTTGCTCTGTTGTTCATTCTGCTTCTTAATCTTTTTTTATACCTTTGAATACATAAATACATAAATTTAATATTCTCTATCAGCTTTATTTGCACATAATTGCTTTTATTTGTCACAATTGTTCCCTTAGGATTAAAATTATTGTAATTACCTTAAATTGATATTAAGCCACTGTACATAGATATAAGAATGTTACAACAGTATCATTCCATGAGCCTTCTCATTCTTTGTCATATCATTGTCATACAATTTACCTCTATATGTTATAAACTCCATTATGCTTTGTTTTTATTTTCATAATTCATAACGCTGTTAGTAAACAGAATTTCTTTTATATTTATCCACATATTTACCATTAGCATTATTTATTTTTTCATATATCTAATTTTCTACCTGATATAATTTAAAATCAGCCTGAAGAACTTCTTTTAATATATATATTTTCTTATGTTTCAGATCTCCTGGTGTTAAACTGATACAACTTTTGTTGATATAAATTTTTTTGGTCATATTTGAAGAGTATTTTGTTGAATATTAAATTCTAGTTTAATAGTAATTTTATTTCACTATTTTAAATATATTCTGGTTTTAGTGGGTTTTTTTGACATATGATGTTTCTGATGATAGGACATTATAATATTTTGTATCCTATAAATTATATATGTTTTTCATGTGGCTGCTTTTAATGTTTTTTTATTTAGCTTTTGTATATTTAACTATATTGTGCCTAGGTGTGTTTTTGTTTTGTTTTGTTTTTAGTTTATTCAACTTACAGTTTGTTATATCTTTTGGGCTTATGGGTGTATACCTTTCAATTAATGTCAATATTTTACCATTTTTTAGAACACTTTTCTATGCCTCACTCTCTATCTTCTCATTCAAATTCATATATTTGGATAATTTGATATGAAAACACTGGATAGCGATGCTGTTCATTTGTTATATCTTGGTTTTTATCTATGTTGCATAGAATCTGTTATTGGGCTTTCAAATGCACTCATAGTTTTCTGCTTTGTATTTTTGTTAAGCCCATTTAGCAATTTATTTAAAATGTTGGATCATATTTTTCTGACTTCAAATTTCCATTTGAATTTTTCATAATTTTGGTATTTCCATTTAGATTTGCTATTTGCTCACACATTATATTCATCTTCATATTTAAATTTAAATCATTGATTTTTCAATATAACTGTAATAACTGTGCTAATGTTTTTGCCTGCTAATTCTCATATTTATCATCTCTAGTTACGCTTTTAAAAAAAAAATTCTCTTATTTCTGCATCTTCCTTTAGATTGTATAAGAGTGTATGCAGCTCTTACTTTAGAGTTAGGGTATTTCTACATCTAATTTGCATCCTTTCTGGATTCACACTTAATGAAAAGAGTGTTTAACATAGACTTAATGCTCTGGGCACTTGGAATTTCAATGTCTTGTAGCACTACATAAACTCCACAGTTTCTGTTCCTGTCACAAATCCTCATTATACGTTCTATTCTAGAACTCAGTGAGTCTCATCCTGCTCATACACAGACTTATATGCTGCCATAGACACCAAGGAATTCCATGCAGATTTCATTAACTCTTCCGTGTGCAACTCCTTCCTCTCTGGCATCCTACAATTTTATTTTATTTTATTTTATTTTTTATTTTTTATTTTTTTTTGAGATGGAGTCTCGCTCTGTCGCCCAGGCTGGAGTGCAGTGGCCGGATCTCAGCTCACTGCAAGCTCCGCCTCCCGGGTTTACGCCATTCTCCTGCCTCAGCCTCCCGAGTAGCTGGGACTACAGGCGCCGCCACCTCGCCCGGCTAGTTTTTGTATTTTTTAGTAGAGATGGGGTTTCACCGTGTTCACCAGGATGGTCTCGAACTCCTGACCTCGTGATCCGCCCGTCTCGGCCTCCCAAAGTGCTGGGATTACAGGCTTGAGCCACCGCGCCCGGCCCGCATCCTACAATTTTAAACCCCACTCTCTTTTCTCTTCTCTGTGTGACCATTGTTGTCTATTTGGGGTCCATTTTCTTGTGCTACTCAGGAAATGTCCCACAGGGAAAAGTCAAATTAAATGTGGAATTCTGATATACTTCTCTCAAGGATTATATTTTTGAATTGTCTGTTAAACACTGCCTGAAGATAGCTGTTTTATCTATCTGTCCAGTTTTGCAGCTGCTTATGGTTGGAGTTCAGATATAGAATTTGAGATGATATACTAATAATTTTAGCCAATAAAATCAATGTGCAATTAATTTATCAAAATAATAAACTCTTATTAATAGTAATTTGTAGGGATCATATTTATTGGTTCATTTCTCTTTAAATTATAGAAAGAGTCATGTAGGAAAATTGGTCAATATAGTGAAGGTGGATAGTATTCATGGTAATGAATTCATTTCTAATACCACAGGTAAATTTACAGAAATATGGACAGTAATTACACACTTTACATGAACTTAAAAAGTAGAAATATAATACTGCTAATATGATAATGATTTCCAAATTGGTCTATAAATCCAACACAATTTTTATGAGAATCCAAGCTGATTTCTTTGTAGGAACTGACATACTGATTCTAAAATGTATATGAAAACTCAAGGAACCCAAATTAGCCAAAACAACCTTGAAAAAGAAGATGAAAGTTCAAGGACTTACAATTTATTAAATCAAAATGTACTACGAAGTGCAGTAATCAAAGTTGTGTGGTAATACCATAAAGATAGACACATAGATTAATGAATAGAATTAAAAACTCAAAAACAAACTCTCACATTTATGGTTAGTTGATTAGCACAAGTGTGCTGAAACACTTAAATGGAGAAAATTTTTTTAACAAATGGTGCTGGGGCAACTGGATATCCACATGCAAAATAATAAATTTAAATTTCTCTCTCACACCATGTACACAAATTACTCAAAATGAATCAAAGACCTAAATGCATGACCTAAACTATAAAACTTTTGGAAGGAAACAAAGAGGTAAATCTTCATTACCGTGGATTTGGCAGTTGTTTCTTAGAGATAATACAAAAAGCATAGCAACCAATATAAATATAGGTAAGTTGGATTTCATAAAAACTTACCTTTAAAAAACTGAAAAGATAATTCACAAATGAGATATCTATATCATGTATCTGTTAAGAAAATTAAATCTAGAATGTATAAAGACACTTATAGCTCAATCAAAATATTAATATTGTAAGCAAAATTGGGTGTAAAACATTCGAATAGACATTTTTCCAAATAAGATATAAAAATTGCCAATAAGACCATAAACGTGCAACATCACTAGTCTTTAGGGAAATGCAAGTTAAAACCACACAGATGCCACTCCTCATCCACAAGTATGTTTATAATCGAAAAGACATTAATAACAAGTGCTAGCAAGAAATATGGAGAAATTAGATCCCTCATGAGTTATTAAGGATAATTTAAAATTGTGCAGCCACTTTAAATACAGTTTGAACAGTTCTTTCAAAAATTAAACATAGAGTTAACATACAATTCATAAATTTCACTCTTAGGTATATAGATGATTTCCAAAGACTCAAAAACACATGATTAAGTAAAAAAGGTATGCAAATATTTCTCACATTATTATTCATAGTAGCCAGAAAGTGAAAATAGCCCAAATGTCCACCAGCTGATAATGGTAAAGTAAAATGTAATGTGTTAATTCCATATGATGGGATATTATTTGACCTTAAAATGTACTTAAATACTGATATATGCTGCAACATAATTGAACATCGGACACACTATGGTGAGAGAGAAAAAAGCAGACACAAAAGGTTGCGTGTTATATGATCCCCTTTAAAGAAAATGCTCATAATAGGTAAATCCATAGAGACAGAATCTAGATTACTGATTCCCTAAATGTTTGGAGGGTAGAGGAGTTGCAGCATACTAACTTAAGCATATGAAATTTTGGGGGGAGAGAATGAAAATGTTCTGCGTTCCATTGTGGAGATGGCTGTTCAACCCTGTGAATATACACAAAATTTTGCCATGAAACTATACACTTTAAATGGGTTAATTGTATGGCATGTAAATTATATCTCAATAAAGATGTTATAAAAAATAAATGAGATAAGGCAAGAAAATAAACTACAGGATAAAGTTGATACGTTGAGATATAAGTGAGATTTTAAAAACCTAATAGAATAATATGAAATCCATATGCAAATGTTTGAAAGATGAAGCAAATGAATATATTTTAAAAGATGAATGCAAAGAATATTAAATAAATAAAAATGCTCAAGAAATACCCTCTGCCTCACAAAAATAGCTCTACACACAAATGGTTTTAAAAGTGAATTATAATACCATTTTAAGAAAAAATATTTTATTTTTGCCAAAAAAATTACAAAAAAATTTATTTTTTTGGGCAAAAATAAAAAAGTTGAAAACCTGACCATCTCATTTCATAAAAGTAGTGTAACATTGACATCAAAATCAAGTAAGGATAGTACAAAACATGGCAAGTCAATTTCACTCTAAAGCGTATATTTAAAATTTCTAAATTAAAAAATATAGCTAAGTGAATTGATCAATATATTAACCAAATTAATTCTATATCATATTTTTTCTAGCAATGTAATAGTGTTTTATTATCAGAAAATTTAGCTGTGCCATTGAGCATATTAATGTGTAAAATAAATTTCACATTTTGTGTGATTAGTTCTCGTAAAATGGAATTTTGAATACGTAATCGAAAGCAGTTCCATTCTGAGTGATTTTGCATTAGTTCCGGTTGAAAGACTGCATTAAATAATTTATTCCTGTAATATGCAAAACTGACTTTGAGAAGGTACGTCTTAAAAGTTAGGAGAAAATGTCAAAGACATAATCTTTCCAAAAAAATGTGAAAGAAACCCTTTAAAGGGGTAAGATATTTGATTCTTGGAAAATACCAATTTAATGAAACTAATATACATTTTAAGTATAAAGATGAAATAATTGCCCCAGATACATGACGAAGATAGATTATTTTTATTTATCGTGGTATAATAGTCAATTACAGGAATCATAACTAAAGTGCAGGGTATTTGCAAAGAGTGCCCCAGCAAATTCAATGAAAATTTAGTGTATTATTTTTAGATTTTTAAATCACCTTTTGTGTTGATAAATCAGTTTTTCAAAGCATTTGTGACTGTGATAACGTAATGGCTCATGTGTGTTGATTGAAGAGATAAACTTTCTGTCCACCCTCTATCCTTATTCCCCCAGATGTGTCTAGAAAAGTACAAAGAAGCCTTTGAGATGACAATAGAATCTGTAAAATATAAATGACTTCTTTTTGGTACACAGTTCCTAAACATTTCAGATGATACAGTCAAAAATCGAGATTTTAGGCAGGGCATGGTGGCTCACGCGTGTAATTCGAGCACTTTGGGAGGCCGAGGTGGGTAGATCACCTAAGGTCAGGAGTTCGAGACCAGCCTGGCCAACATGGCAAGACCCTGTCGCTACTGAAAATACAAAAATTAGCAAGGTGTGGTGGCATGCAGCTGTAATCCCAACTACTTAGGAGGTTGAGGCAGGAGAATCGCTTGACCAGGGAGGCGGAGGTCGCAGTGAGCAGAGGTTGTGTCACTGCACTCCAGCCTGAGGGACAGAGCAAGATTCTGTCTAAAAAAAAAAAAAGAAAAAAAAAGAAAATCTAGATGTTATTATGGAAAAGAAGAAATCCCCAAATATAAAATGTCAGCAGCTACGCAGCATGAATTTGTTTTTGTTGTTGTTGTTGTTTTGAGACAGAGTTTCACTCTTGTTGCCCAGCATGAATTTAAAATGTCCCTGAAATAACAGAAACATATATCATGTTCGTCTTTCTGAAGCATTCTTAACTCTGTGTTTTTTTGGCTGGAATTTGTATGGGACTATTTGGTTGGTGATAGGTAAATGAATTATTCTCTGCAGTTAGGTTAGTACAGTAGACTGAACCTGGGAGAATGTTTAATCTTTGCAATTGTATAGCCCTTCTTAAAAGCTAGTTGTTACAAGGTGCATGGTCTCATTTATGAAACTATGTTCTCTAAAACCATAACTAATTTTTCATGTTTCAGACATAAGTGTCTATAGAAGCAGTTGCATATTTTTAAGTGAAGTTGGATTATTTCATGGGAGTCATTGTCAATAAATGTTAAAGTAAACCTTTAAAGTGGATAAATATTTTTTAAGATCAGTTAAATATAATGTATACATTTTGAAATTAAAGATATGTTCTTGGTAACTTAGCTTTCAAACATCAACCAGATTCATTTATTGATGTGGTGCCCCTGTAAGATTCAGTGATCAAAATCATTGGATAAGTTTTGTGAAAAGGGCAGTCCATCCCAAAGAGCAGCCATTTTGAAAAGATTGCAGAGGAAGATCATCATAATGACAGTATGTCATTCAGTTTCACAAAACAAACTAAATAGACTAATTGATTTCAACGGTTTGAAAAGAACAGAAATGTTTTTACAAGATCCCTGAATTCAGAAAACCAATGGCATTCTTTAAAAAGACTGGTATATTGACATGTGGTAAAGAAAATATTTATTGTATTGTGAGTCTGAAGATCCAGTCAAGTATTGAGTGTTTGTGAAAGAAATAAAAAATGATCAATGCTCTATCATCTTAAACAGATGAGAAAATATCTCATAAATCTGATGGGTTCCAAAGCTAAAGAATGCTCCCTCTGTATGTTTGTTCTTCAACATCATCCTGGATATTACATCATTCATCCACAGGGGGCAGAAATGCAGTGAATTAATTACAAATATGACATATACATGAAATATGGGAGAGTTTTTCAGAATACTACAAAATATATGCATGGATTGAACATCTCCATGATTTTTGCAAATCATTAAGATCAAGCACGGTCATTTCAGTCATTAAATAAATTCAATTTGACTTGGGCAATGCATTGCCATGTATGTTTTTCCTCTGTTTTACAATTACATATAAATTTCTGTTCAATATCAGATATTGTAAATATTTTCTCCCATATTTTATTATTTATATCCATAATTTTATAAAACCAAAATCTTTACTTTTGTACAATGAATTGTCTCTTTTATCTTCATCATGGACTGTGTTTTTAAAATTTTATTTACAAACTTCTTGCTTATCCCTAAATTACAAAGATAGTATCCTAACTCAACCAAATTTATAGTTTCACTGTTGCTTCTTAGCTATTAATTCTACAGAAATATACTTTTGCATGTTGGATGAAGTTGAGATTTGTTTTTATTTTTGTCAATATAAGAAATCAACTCTTCCCAAACCATCTATTATATAATCCGTCATTTCCCCATTGAATTGTGTTAGAAAATGTATCAAAAATTGAATTTACATATACACATGAATTGCTCTCTGAAGTCTGTGTTCTATTGTTTCATTTGTCCAGTTCATTTTAATACTAATTTTTATTATGGATTTTACTCTTGGCTTCTATAAATTTGACTTTATTAGAAGGCACATATAAACTGCATCATGAAGTATTTGTCTCTCTGTGCCTGGCTTATTTCACTTAACCTAATATCCTCTAGGTTCATCCAAGATTTCACAAATGACAGAATCTCCACCTTTTTAAGGCTCAATTTTATTTCATTGTGTATGTATGCTACCTTTTAAAAAATCCATTTACTCCTTAATGGACACCTAGGTTAATTCTATATCTTGGCTATTGTGAATAATGCTGCAATAAATGTGGGAGTGCAGATAACTTTTTAGCATACTGATTTTATTTCCTTTGGATATATACCCAGTAGTGGGATTACAGATGATTTTTTGGATATGACAGCAAAAGCACATGCAACAAAAGCAAAAATAGACAAATGGCACTAAATAAAATTTAAAAGTTTCTACACAGCAAAGAAAAATATCAACAGAGTCAAGAGACAACCTGTGAAATGAGAGAAAATATTTGCAAACCATACATCTGATAAGGGGTTAATATTCAAAATATATAAGAAATGCAGGAGGGCGGAGCAAGATGGCCGAATAGGAACAGCTACAGTCTCCAACTCCCAGCGCGAGCGACACAGAAGACCAGTGATTTCTGCATTTTCAACTGAGGTACTGGGGTCATCTCAATAGGGAGTGCCGGACAATCGGTGCTGGTCAGCTGCTGCAGCCCGACCAGCGAGAGCTGAAGCACGACGAGGCATCGCCTCCCTGGGAAGCGCAAGGGGGAAGGGAATCCCTTTTCCTAGCCAGGGGAACTGAGACACACAACACCTGGAAAATCGGGCGACTCCCACCCCAATACTGAGCTTTAAGGAAATGGGCACACCAGGAGAATATATCCCACACCTGGCCAGGAGGGTCCCACGCCCACGGAGCCTCCCTCATTGCTAACACAGCAGTCTGCGATCTAACCGCAAGGTAGCAGCGAGGCTGGGGGAGGGGCGCCCCCCATTGCTGAGGCTTAAGTAGGTAAACAAAGCCGCTGGGAAGCTCGAACTGGGTGGAGCTCACAGCAGCTCAAGGAAACCTGCCTGTCTCTGTAGACTCCACCTCTGGGGACAGGGCACAGTTAACAACAACAACAACAAAAGCAGCAGGAACCTCTGCAGACGCAAATGACTCTGTCTGACAGCTTTGAAGAGAGCAGTGGATCTCCCAACACCGAGGTTGAGATCTGAGAAGGGACAGACTGCCTGCTCAAGTGGGTCCCTGATCTCTGAGTCGCCTAACTGGGAGACATCCCCCACTAGGGGCAGTCTGACACCCCACACCTCACTAGGGGCAGAGGTACACCCCTGAGAGGAAGCTTCCAAAGTAGGAATCAGACAGGTACACTCGCTGTTCAGCAATATTCTATCTTCTGCAACCTCTGCTGCTGATACCCAGGCAAACAGGTCTGGAGTGGACCTCAAGCAATCTCCAAAAGACCTACAGCTGAGGGTCCTGACTATTAGAAGGAAAACTATCAAACAGGAAGGACACCTATACCAAAACCCCATCAGTACATCACCATCATCAAAGACCAGAGGCAGATAAAACCACAAAGATGGGGAAAAAGCAGGGCAGAAAAGCTGGAAATTCAAAAAATAAGAGCGCATCTCCCCCGGCAAAGGAGCGCAGCCCATCACCAGCAATGGATCAAAGCTGGTCAGAGAATGACTTTGACGAGATGAGAGAAGAAGGCTTCAGTCCATCAAACTTCTCAGAGCTAAAGGAGGAATTACGTACCCAGCGCAAAGAAACTAAAAATCTTGAAAAAAGAGTGGAAGAATTCACAGCTAGACTAATTAATGCAGAGAAGGTCATAAACGAAATGACAGAGATTAAAACCATGACACGAGAAATACGTGACAAATCCACAAGCTTCAGTAACTGACTCGATCAACTGGAAGAAAGAGTATCAGCGATTGAGGATCAAATGAATGAAATGAAGCGAGAAGAGAAACCAAAAGAAAAAAGAAGAAAAAGAAATGAACAAAGCCTGCAAGAAGTATGGGATTATGTAAAAAGACCAAATCTACGTCTGATTGGGGTGCCTGAAAGTGAGGGGGAAAATGGAACCAAGTTGGAAAACACTCTTCAGGATATCATCCAGGAGAACTTCCCCAACCTAGTAGGGCAGGCCAACATTCAAATTCAGGAAATACAGAAAACGCCACAAAGATACTCCTCGAGAAGAGCAACTCCAAGACACATAATTGCCAGATTCACCAAAGTTGAAATGAAGGAAAGAATCTTAAGGGCAGCCAGAGAGAAAGGTCGGGTTACCCACAAAGGGAAGCCCATCAGACTAACAGCAGATCTCTCAGCAGAAACTCTACAAGCCAGAAGAGAGTGGGGGCCAATATTCAACATTCTTAAAGAAAAGAATTTTAAAACTAGAATTTCATATCCAGCCAAACTAAGTTTCATAAGTGAAGGAGAAATAAAATCCTTTACAGATAAGCAAATGCTTAGAGATTTTGTCACTACCAGGCCTGCCTTACAAGAGACCCTGAAGGAAGCCCTAAACATGGAAAGGAACAACCAGTACCAGCCATTGCAAAAACATGCCAACATGCAAAGACCATCGAGGCTAGGAAGAAACTGCATCAACTAACGAGCAAAATAACCAGTTAATATCATAATGGCAGGATCAAGTTCACACATAACAATATTAACCTTAAATGTTAATGGACTAAATGCTCCAATTAAACGACACAGACTGGCAAACTGGATAAAGAGTCAAGACCCATCAGTCTGCTGTATTCAGGAGACCCATCTCACATGCAGAGACATACATAGGCTCAAAATAGAGGGATGGAGGAAGATCTACCAAGCAAATGGAGAACAAAAAAAAGCAGGGGTTGCAATCCTAGTCTCTGATAAAACAGACTTTAAACCATCAAAGATCAAAAGAGACAAAGAAGGCCATTACATAATGGTAAAGGGATCAATTCAACAGGAAGAGCTAACTCTCCTAAATATATATGCACCCAATACAGGAGCACCCAGATTCATCAAGCAAGTCCTTAGAGACTTACAAAGAGACATAAGACTCCCATACAATAATAATGGGAGACTTCAACACTCCACTGTCAACATTAGACAGATCAACAAGACAGAAAGTTAACAAGGATATCCAGGAATTGAACTCATCTCTGCACCAAGCGGACCTAATAGACATCTATAGAACTCTCCACCCCAAATCAACAGAATATACATTCTTCTCAGCACCACATTGCACTTATTCCAAAATTGACCACATAATTGGAAGTAAAGCACTCCTCAGCAAATGTAAAAGAACAGGAATTATAACAAACTGTCTCTCAGACCACAGTGCAATCAAACTAGAACTCAGGACTAAGAAACTCACTCAAAACCGCTCAACTACATGGAAACTGAACAACATGCTCCTGAATGAATACTGGGTACATAACGAAATGAAGGCAGAAATAAAGATGTTCTTTGAAACCAATGAGAACAAAGATACAACATACCAGAATCTCTGGGACACATTTAAAGCAGTGTGTAGAGGGAAATTTATAGCACTAAATGCTCACAAGAGAAAGCAGGAAAGATCTAAAATTGACACTCTAACATCACAATTAAAAGAACTAGAGAGGCAAGAGCAAACACATTCAAAAGCTAGCAGAAGGCAAGAAATAACTAAGATCAGAGCAGAACTGAAGGAGATAGAGACACAAGAAACCCTCCAAAAAATCAATGAATCCAGGAGTTGGTTTTTTGAAAAGATCAACAAAATTGACAGACCACTAGCAAGACTAATAAAGAAGAAAAGAGAGAGGAATCAAATAGATGCAATAAAAAATGATAAAGGGGATATCACCACCGACCCCACAGAAATACGAACTCCCATCAGAGAATACTATAAACACCTCTATGCAAATCAACTAGAAAATCTAGAAGAAATGGATAATTTCCTGGCACTTACACTCTTCCAAGACTAAACCAGGAAGAAGTTGAATCTCTGAATAGACCAATAGCAGGTTCTGAAATTGAGGCAACAATTAATAGCCTACCCACCAAAAAAAGTCCAGGACCAGATGGATTCACAGCTGAATTCTACCAGAGGTACAAGGAGGAGCTGGTACCATTCCTTCTGAAACTATTCCAATCAATAGAAAAAGAGGGAATCCTCCCTAACTCATTTCATGAGGCCAACATCATCCTGATACCAAAGCCTGGCAGAGACACAACAAAAAAAGAGAATTTTAGACCAATATCCCTGATGAACATCGATGCAAAAATCTTCAATAAAATACTGGCAAATTGGATTCAGCAGCACATCAAAAAGCTTATCCACCATGATCAAGTGGGCTTCATCCCTGGGATACAAGGCTGGTTCAACATTTGCAAATCGATGAACGTAATCCAGCATATAAACAGAACCAAAGACAAGAACCACATGATTATCTCAATAGATGCAGAAAAGGCTTTTGACAAGATTCAACAGCCCTTCATGCTAAAACCGCTCAAGAAATTCGGTATTGATGGAACGTACCTCAAAATAATAAGAGCTATTTATGACAAACCCACACCCAATATCATACTGAATGGGCAAAAACTGGAAAAATTCCCTTTGAAAACTGGCACACGACAGGGATGCCCTCTCTCACCACTCCTATTCAACATAGTCTTGGAAGTTCTGGCTAGGGCAATCAGGCAAGAGAAAGAAATCAATGGTATTCAGTTAGGAAAAGAAGAAGTTAAATTGTCCCTGTTTGCAGATGACATGATTGTATATTTGGAAAACCCCATTGTCTCAGCCCAAAATCTCCTTAAGCTGATAAGCAACTTCAGCAAAGTCTCAGGATACAAAATTAATGTGCAAAAATGACAAGCATTCTTATACACCAGGAACAGACCAACAGAGAGCCAAATCAGGAATGAACTTCCATTCACAATTGCTTCAAAGAGAATCAAATACCTAGGAATCCATCTTACAAGGGATGTAAGGGACCTCTTCAAGGAGAACTACAAACCACTGCTCAGTGAAATCAAAGAGGACACAAACAAATGGAAGAACATACCATGCTCATGGATAGGAAGAATCAATATCATGAAAATGGCCATACTGCCCAAGGTTATTTATAGATTCAATGCCATCCCCATCAAGCTACCAATGAGTTTCTTCACAGAATTGGAAAAAACTGCTTTAAAGTTCATATGGAACCAAAAAAGAGCCTGCATTGCCAAGACAATCCTAAGTCAAAAGGACAAAGCTGGAGGTGTCATGCTACCTGACTTCAAGCTATAATACAAGGCTACAGTAACCAAAACAGCATGGTACTGGTACCAAAATAGAGCTATAGACCAATGGAACAGAACAGAGTCCTCAGAAATAATACCATACATCTACAGCCATCTGATCTTTGAGAAACCTGAGAGCAACAAGAAATGGGGAAAGGATTCCCTATTTAATAAATGGTGCTGGGAAAATTGGCTAGCCATAAGTAGAAAGCTGAAACTGGATCCTTTCCTTACTCCTTATACGATGATTAATTCAAGATGGATTAGAGACTTAAATGTTAGATCTAATACCATAAAAACCCTAGAAGAAAACCTAGGTAATACCATTCAGGACATAGGCATGGGCAAGGACTTCATGTCTAAAACACCAAAAGCAACGGCAGCAAAAGCCAAAATTGACAAATGGGATCTCATTAAACTAAAGAGCTTCTGCACAGCAAAAGAAACTACCATCAGAGTGAACAGGCAACCTACAGAATGGGAGAAAATTTTTGCAACCTACTCATCTGACAAAGGGCTAATATCCAGAATCTACAAAGAACTCAAACAAATATACAAGAAGAAAACAAACAACCCCATCAAAAAGTGGGCAAAAGATATGAACAGACAATTCTCAAAAGAAGACATTCATACAGCCAACAGACACATGAAAAATTGCTCGTCATCACTGGTCATCAGAGAAATGCAAATCAAAACCACAATGAGATACCATCTCACACCAGTTAGAATGGCAATCATTAAAAAGTCAGGAAACAACAGGTGTTGGAGAGGATGTGGAGAAATAGGAACACTTTTACACTGTTGGTGGGATTGTAAACTAGTTCAACCATTATGGAAAACAGTATGGCAATTCCTCAAGGATCTAGAACTAGATGTACCATATGACCCAGCCATCCCACTACTGGGTATATACCCAAAGGATTATAAATCATGCTGCCATAAAGACACATGCACACGTATGTTTATTGCGGCACTATTCACAATAGCAAAGACTTGGAATCAACCCAAATGTCTATCTGTGACAGACTGGATTAAGAAAATGTGGCACATGTACACCATGGAATACTATGCAGCCATAAAAAAGGATGAGTTTGCGTCCTTTGTAGGGACATGGATGCAGCTGGAAACCATCATTCTTAGCAAACTGTCACAAGAAGAGAAAACCAAACACCGCATGTTCTCACTCATAGGTGGGAACTGAACAATGAGATCACTTGGACTCGGGAAGGGGAACATCACACATTGGGGCCTATCATGGGGAGGGGGGAGGGGGTAGGGATTGCATTGGGGAGTTATACCTGATATAAATGATGAATTGATGGGTGCTGACGAGTTGATGGGTGCAGCACACCAACATGGTACAAGTATACATTTGTAATAAACCTGCACATTATGCACATGTACCCTAGAACTTAAAGTATAATAAAATAAAAAATAAAAAAAAAAGAAATGCAAATAACTCAATTATAAGAAAAGAAAGAACCCAATTGAAAAATGGTCAAAAGGCCTGATAGACACTTCTCAAAAGAAGACATCCAGTGGTTAACTAGCATATAAAAAATGTTGGGCGTCACTAATCACCAGACAAATTTAAATCAAAACCCCAATAAGATATCACCTCACATCTGCTGGATTGTGTATTTTCAAAAAGAAGAAAGATAGAAAGTGTTGGCAAAGATGTGAAGAAAAGCAAACCCTAGTACACTGTTGGTGTGGTTGTAAATTAATATAGCAAATATGCAAGAAATTGTGGAAATTTCCTTAAAAATTGAAAATAGAACTAACATATGATTTGACAAATGACTTTTTAAATAACATTAAACTATCACATCCTAATATGGTCCTACACCATGGAAAGTTTTTTGTTTCTTCAGATCATCTATATTCCCCATCAGTTTTTAAAGATTTCTCCAAAAAGATTATGTATATATATTTCCTAGACTAACCATATACATGAATAATTTTAGAAGTGTGTATATAATTTTTGCATTGTTTATAATTGTTGCTGCCAATGGTGTGGCATTATGCTTTTTCCTAGTTTATTATTGCTAGAAAGTAAAATGCTGTTGTCCCTAAGTTAATCTTGTAGCCATCATGATTTATGAACGCTCTTACCAGTTTTAATGATTTGTCCACTGGTTTCATTGTTTTTTTCTAAGTAGAGGATCATATCTGTACACAGTGAGTTTTATCTCCATTATTTCAATTTTTAGACTTTTAATATTTCTGTTTGTATTATAGCTTTTGAATGTCTGAATACCACTATTTTATAGTGAGACTTAAATGCAAATAGAGGAGTCTCACATGTAAAACAGAACATATGAAAGCAGATATTTTTATAATAGAGAAATGAAGGTAAAAGCAGGAATTGGATAATGATCAGATATGAAACTGACTTTGCATGTTGATTGGGGATGTATTAATTGACTACAAGATGTTTAATTAAATAAAAATGGCATATACTGATAATACTTGAATGAAGTTCTGAAAGAAAAATTTTACAAATTATTTGGGTCGTATTCTAAGCCATGTGTTTCTCTTATCAGAGAAAGTATAACTTCCATTGTCTTTGAAATATTCTTATATAAATTAGTACTTATAGATGACAAAATGTTAGAATACTCACTGGTTATTTCACCAATATCAAGAAGCTCAAGAGTTCAATGTTTTCCTCCTGACTCATATATTAATTTAATACCATTTCCATGTAAAAATATCACAATGGAAGTTTTACATAAATCAAGGAAATTCAGGCAAATCTCAGTGAGAGATGTAGATTTCTGAATATTCAGCATAAAATCCTTGAGAAGAAATAAAGTGTCTCAACAGATGCGTGTGGAGAGAAAAGAATAAAATGTCAAAGACTGATCCTGTGGACATTGGAAGTATAAGATTGAATTTTCTTTCCTCCAATGAGTTTCACTTTCAGTCTATTATCAATAAATATCAGTTAGTGGTACTACCATCCTCCCATTTATTCAAGCCCAAAGCTCAGGAGTGATCTGTGATCATTTCGATATCCTCACCACTTCACTTCATATAATTCATCAGCAATACCTGTCAACTTTACTTCAAAACATGACAAGTTCTGTAATTTCCTTTTATCATCAGTGCATTTAAGAAACCATCATCCCTCCTCTAGATTACTGCAATATTCTAACTGTTATCCTGCTCTATCCTAGACTCTGTTAACAACCTATATTCCACATAGCAGCTAGAGTAATCTTTTAAAAATTTAAATCAGACTATATCATTCCTCTGCTTAGAAAGCCTCCAGTTACATTATTTGCATATAGGAGAAAATCCACAGTCTTTTCCACAGTCTATAGAGTCATGATGGTTATGCTGCTTCCCTTTCTGATCTTATCTCTTACTCTTCCCTTTGCCCATTCAATCAGTTACGCTGACCTTTCAATTCCTATAATGAACCAAGATAGGCCAGGTGTGCTGGCTCATGCCCGTAATCCTAGCACTTTGGGAGGCTAAGGTGGGCAGATCACCTGAGATCAGGAGTTCGAGACCAGCCTGTCCAACATGGTAAAACCTCATCTCTACTAAAAATGCAAAATTAGTCAGGCGCAGTGGTGAATTCCTGTAATTCCAGCTACTTGGAAGGCTGAGGCAGGAGAAACGCTCAAACCCGGGAGGCACAGGTTGCAGTGAGCCGAGATAGGGCCACTGCATTCCACCTTGGGTGACAGACTGAGACTTTGTCTCAAAAAAAAGAAAAAAAAAAGAGCCAAGATATTCTCCCTTTGACATTGTATTTATCTCTACTTGGCCTATTCTTACCAGCTCATAAAGAAACATTGCTAGATGAATTTCATGTCTGTACTCAAGTATCATATCCTCAAACTGTCAAACTGTCTTTACCTGATGTGGAGACCCACTCTCACTTCTAATGCTTATGACCTTTTCCATTATTACAGTAATTGTCATCCATATCACGCAGATTTAGTGTCTTTGCAGCACTTAACATTAGTACAAATTATACTTGTTTTATTTTGTCTGTCACCACATCTTATGTAAAATTAGAGGACTACCCATCTTGTATTCCCAACTTCATTCCCAAATGTTGTTTCAGCTCTATTTAAAATAGCATCTAGAGCTTTATAATCACTTGTTCAATGCAATGAGAACACATGGACACAGGGAGGGGAACAACACACACTGGGGCCTGTCGGGGAGGGGAGTGGAGGGCAAAGGGAGGGAGGGCATTAGGACAAATCCCTAATGCATGTGGGGCTTAAAACCTAGATTACAGGTTGATAGGTGCAGCAAACCACCATGACACATGTATACCTATGTAACAAACATGCATATTCTGCACCTGTATCCCGAAACTTAAAGTAAAATTCAAAAATAAAACATTTGTTCAATGAATGACTACAGGAAACAAAACAAGAAAGAAACAAAAATGTATTGGCAATGAAGCAGGGAAAAAACAAGACAATGTGTCATTGTACCTAAGGGTGAAGAAAATTCAAGTATTGATAATCCATTGTGTCAAATTATGCGAAGAGGTTAAAAAGGATCTGGGTACATTCAGATTTGATTAGAAGCAGGTTTTAGTGATTTTAGAGAAAGTATTTATGTGAAATAAATCACATAAAATCAGATTTTTGGAGAATTAATTGACATGAATAGTGAGAAAATATAGACTACAGGCAGAGGCAATTCATTCAGAATTTAACTATCAAAGAATTTTAATATCATGGACATTATTTGAACATTATTTGAAGGGAATAGTATCAAGGAAAAGTAGTCACTCTCCTCAGGCAAATTTTTAGAGAACCAGAAAGATATCAAACATAAAGCCTCATCTAAGGACACTGAAAGTAAATTTTCTTACATCATGGTTAGATTATTAGATGAGGCACTACTGGAAAAAATGATAACAATTGTCATTGAGGAAACTATCCATCTTTTGGTAAACTGAACAGTTAGCTCTTTAGCAGCAGAAGAGCACTAAGATGTGTGAGCTAGTTTTCATTTCTTTCTTTCCTTTTCTTTTTTTTTTAATTCTTGGAAAAAAATTACCAATGGATCTTAATGTTCTATAGACACTGAATGTTCACTAAACCCTATCATATTTTAAGGTAAAGCTATGATAAAAATACAATGATTTTTATTAGAAAAATGCATAAGGGTATTTTGCAGAGTCAGTCAGAATGTATGTTAATTTTAAGGTTGTATAGAATATAATCATTAGGAGTAACATTGATATTAAGAAATTAGTGACAACAGTTTAAAAACAATATGTGGTTTTGAAACATTTTTTTTTTTTTTTTTTTTTTTTTAAAGACACAGGGTGTCACTCTGTCACCCAGACTGGAGTGCAGTGGTGTGATTATAACTCACGGTAACCTCGAACTACTGGGCTCAAGCAACCCTCTCTCCTCAGCCACTCAAGTTGCTAGACTACAGACAAGTGCCACTACACTTGGCTAATTTTTAAATTATTTTGTAGAGAGTGTGTCTCACTCTGTTGCCCAGACTGGTCTCAAATTTCTGGCCTCAAGTAATCTTCCTGGCTCAACCTCTTCATGTGTGGTGATTATAGGAGGGAGCCACTATGCCCAACTTTGAAATGATTTTTTAAATCCACAAATTTCAATCCTCATCTCCTACTCCTATAATAGTAAAATCTTATTAATGCTCCACAGAAAGTAGACGTCCACATTTCTTGCAACAATCCCCTTAATATTTGTAGTATTCAACCAGTCCTATAGGGAAGACACAATTTGTATAAATAGTAAGACTTTTCTGATTGTTTTCTAAGACACTACATTATGCATTTTTAAAGTAGAACTTATGAAAAGAAAGCACTTGCATAACTCTTTGTATTGCTGTTTTCAAGTTAGCGGCAATAACAATAATAGCTTAAAGTAGATCAAGTAAGTTTAAAGGCAGTATAACCTGTATGAAGATGGGAATGATCATGCCTGAGGCAAGAGTTTGACTCAGAATCACAGAAGAAAAAGCTCTTAGAAATTATTTAACATTGATTTCTGTAAGTTTAATTCATGCCTAAACAATTACCTATTGATTGTTCCATAGGCAGGTGAAGTTGATATAGAATCAGGTAGAGGATTGTATGACCAGACTCTATCTTAGCTATTTCCAGCAAGAATTATGGGAAACCTAAGAGAAGAACTACCAAGTCATGTTGGAAAACTATGGCTTAGTAACACCGGGAAATCTTTGTACCCACAGGGAAGGCCTAGCAAAATCAATTCTCAATAAGAAAGGCAAAGTTTGTTGAGGCAATCTAGCCAGTTTTAACTGTGATAATATAATATGGGATTTATTTGTTCACATGACACTTATAACCTAGTCCTTTCCTTCCAGTGGTTTGTCAACTCAAAAGGGTATGATGATACATAACTGGACAATAATAAAAATCAATGAGAAAATCTGAGCGAGAAGTACCAGGTATTACAGAAACCTGGAAAAGTTCTTGTTGAGGTAAAAGAAGCATGAGTGTTAAGAGTGTGAATATTTCAGTAAAAACCATTGGCAGAAGAGGCTAACTGGACTGAATTATGACAGATACAGCTAGGAATCTCAGCCAGATTAATGGGTACAAGAAGGAATGGAAATGGACATTTCAAGAACAAGAGACTATATGAAGAAAGGCACAGAGCAAGAAGCAGCACGGTCTGTGCAAACTGCCAAAACAGTTTGATATTGCTGGAGAAAAAAATATTTAACAAAGAATGGAGAAAGAGGTAGATGGCAAGACAGGCAGAGACCAGATCATAGAGTGCCTTTTATTAAATACTGAGTTGGTATAATTTCTAATTTAAGATAGAAACCAGTCAAATTAATTGTTTAGACAGGTACAAATGATATATATTTATTGAATACATACTCTGTATTAGGAACTTAGAAAAATCTTTACTTACATATAATTACTAAATTCTTGCAATAGTACTGAGAAGCAGTAATTATTCTCCATACTTTAATTATGAGAAGAACTAAAATTTAGAGCTACATATATTTTATCTCTGAGCAAACGGATAGTCTATGTAGGCCTAAGATGTAAGCCCAGGTCTGTCTATTCCAATTCTGAAGCTATAACCATCAACAGCAGTATTCAAAACTTATTTCAGTCAGGCAAAAATGGAGGTAAAAACCATTTCAGAGGATTTTGGTCAAAACAAAAAATAATAAGTGTGTGAATTAAGGCAGTAGGAATAATATAGGAAAAAAGGATATAGATGCAAGAAATATTTAGAAAATAGTTAGTCATATTTGGCAATTGAGATACATAAAGAAATTGGGTTGAGAGATCAGGGAAACGTTAACTTTCTAAAGTTTCCAGGTTGAATGGCAGAACTGCATGCCATTATTGTCACAGAGGACAAAGGATTAGAGAATTTCACTTATATGCACATTAAGCTGCCTGTGTTTTGTTCAGATGCAGATTATGTGTGTATAATTGAGAAGTTCCAAAGGGAAGCCTCAGCTAGAGAATTTGATCTCCACATTATCAGCATTTCAGGGACTATTAAATCAAAGCATGAAGACAAATTAATGTCTTATATTGTAGAAGACTTAAGCCCAAAATGTTATTCACAATAGTCTGAAAAAGTGTATATTTATAGAGGGAGGCAGAGAGAGAGAGAAGCAGAGTAATACTCTATATGATTAATAATTATATGGATAGACACTTGATTAAAATACAAATAAAAATTAGCCATACCTTACAACTTACTAAATATTATTGACTAAAATAAACCAATGTATTTGTATTTCATCTGTTATTTATTCAATACATATATTTTGAGCACCTGTCAGGCTATTCCAATCGATCATCAAACAGAAAACATTTTACCAGTCCATTATGCCAGGTACCAATGCTTCCACCAGGTATGAGACACTATTCTGACTAATAATTTTACAATTTAGGAAGAATTCTGTGAGCAGAAGCAGGAAGATGGGAGAGAACATTTCAGGTTATAGGGTAATGAATACAATAACTTCGTTGGAGCTCAGACTTTCTCTAACAGCCCATTACAGAATCCACTTTCCAAGCACTCTAAAAGCTGCTTTTAGAACATAGCAAGGATCATTGATGTTTATGCTATGATCCAAAAATATTAGTACGCCACAGAGAAACTACTTATTCAACTACATTTTGCTTAGTAGATATTTGTTTTTACTCCACGAAAGATTAATATCACAGAATGACTTCAGTAAGTCAATATGGAATAAAATGCTTTCTCACTCAAGTTGTTTAAAATGAGTCTATTTTACCCCTCTTCAGAATTGCTCAAAAGCAAAATAATGGATACATGATATTAAAGCATATCTAAGATGAATTATATGAGTTCAGAAACAGTGTTAGTTGGAAATATCTCTTACTCAAAGTAATTAGGTATAGCATTGCTTTTAATATTTGGAACTATGCTGAAAATATTTGATTCAGAAATATTTATAAAGACGTTAATAGTGTTATGCTGTTAAGGATAATACAAAAATGTTACTGGAAGTATTTAAAGCAAGACAAAATAAACTAAGGGAAACTTGTATTTTTTTTATTCTTATACATTGCTTTACTTTTACTAATTTCCTTGGATATTTTTGCTGTGCCTGCATAAGAAAGGCAATTGAACACTCAATTTTAAAATTCAACTTTGAGTGCAGTCATTGTGAATGCCCTGGCACCCACCCACATCATGACAGTATAACTTTGAATGCACTTGCTCCTTCAGACTCATTTAACAATTGTAAATACAAATTTCCTATGTATCTGGTTCAAACTGCGACACTATAGTACATGAGTGACTGTATTGGCATCCAGGCTTCTGGGTATTGCTTTCATATTCCTTAGACAAAAACTGCAATACTTTTATTATAAAATAACTGTTGATTACCTGTACTCATCAGAATTATCTTAAAGGGCATATATATTTTTATTATTTTCTAAAAAACTAAATAGCCTCAGAGGAAAGACCTTCAGTGCATAGTTTTAGAGGTTGTCAATAAAATAGTGTGTTATCCACATGTTTACTCTGGAGTGAAGCCTTATTATTTCAGTGAAGTGCTTCACAGATTTTAAGTACTTCACTTTTAAATATGAATGGATATGCTAGGTTCAACCAACTTTTATTTTTTTTTTTTATTTTATTTATTTTATTTTATTTTATTTTATTTTTTTGAGACGGAGTCTCGCTCTGTCGCCCAGGCTGGAGTGCAGTGGCCGGATCTCAGCTCACTGCAAGCTCTGCCTCCCAGGTTTACGCCATTCTCCTGCCTCAGCCTCCAGAGTAGCTGGGACTACAGGCGTCCGCCACCTCGCCCGGCTAGTTTTTTGTATTTTTTAGTAGAGACGAGGTTTCACCGTGTTAGCCAGGATGGTCTTGATCTCCTGACCTCGTGATCCGCCCGTCTCGGCCTCCCAAAGTGCTGGGATTACAGGCTTGAGCCACCGCGCCCGGCCTCAACCAACTTTTAAAAGAAATATCCAAGATGAAAGAGAGAACCAAAATACATTAAGAGTGAATGAATGATTAGAGTCAACTTAGGAAGCAGAAAAAAATCATTTTAAAAATACATTATATGCATGGAAAAATGAAAAGATATTTTACACATAAAACAATGGGTTGTATGGAAAAACACAGAAAAGAAAGCCTTTGAACATTAAAAATATGGCAACCTCAATAGAAAACTTTAATATGTATTTTGGAGGTACAAATGAGCAAATTTCCCAAGAAGTGGAACAAAATGATAACAAAATGAATAAAAAAGAAAAATGTAAAACTTTTAGAATATCACTACTGGAACTCAAATATCTAAATAACATAGGAACAGAAGGAAGAGAAAACTGTTTTGATGTACACATTGAGAGTGTCCACTAGAATATGCAGCACTCCTTGAAAGGAGCCATATCAAGAAACAATGTCATAAAATTTACTAGCCATGTATAAAGAGATCCCAATCCCCAAACATTTGTAAACCAAAAGTATCTGAGACAGGTCCCAATCAATTTAGAAAGTTTACTTTGCCAAGGTTATGGGCACACCCATAACACAATCTCAGGAGGTCCTGGAAATATGTGCCCAAGGTAGTCGGGGTACACCTTGGTTTTATACATTTTAGGGAGACATGAGGCATCAGTAAATACATGTAAGATGTAAATTGGTTTTGGTCTGGAAGGGAAGGACAATTCAAAGCTAGGGCTTCTAGGTCATAGGTAGATTTAAAAACTTCTGATTGGCAACTTGTTGACAGAGTCATTATCAATAGGAAGGAAAGTCTAGGTTACAATAACAAGCTATAGAGACCAAGGTTTGTCATGCATATGAAGCGTCCAGGTAGCCGGCTTCAGAGGAAATAGATCGTAAATGTTATCAGACTTAAAGAGTCTGTTCTAGCAGTAATTCCAAAAGGGAGAAGGGTGTAATAAGGTGTGTTCAGTTCCCCCTTCCCATCGTGGCCAGAACTAGTTTTTTTGATTCACTTTGGAGTGCTCTTGCTAAGAGGAGAGTTCCATTCAGATGGTTAGGGTGGTTATAATTTTATTTTTTGCTTACATTCTCCTCCTTCTTACCAATATTAGCCTGAGGCAACATCAATGATCACCCAACTTTTAATTTGTCCCACATTATTGCCAAGATGGCATGGTTGCCTGCCCCAGTTTCGTCTTGTCCTTTCCTGGGACCCTCTACGATCAAGAGACTCAGAGCCAAAGACTTATAACTAGTTAAATATTGTTGGCCAGGGAGAAACTGATGTAGACAGGTATTCATCACCCTTTAAAATGTGTAACGTAATGTAAAAGCCAACAAACAAAAAGCCAAATGTTGGATGTGGACAGACATTTATTACCCTTTAATATTTTTAAGGTAATATAAATTCCAACAAACAAAAAGGTATAGTAGAGTTTACAAAATTGAGTTTATCTATCTTTAACTTCTTTGCATAGAGCTACTGTAATCTTGTTTTTAATTACAGACTTATAGCAATTAGCTATACAAAACATAAGCATTGTTAAAACTATTTAAGCTAAGGAATTTAGGGACTTTTGCTGTGCTGCAATGCTTTTTGTGCTTTTTTGGTAATTTGTCCTCTGGTGGCTGATTAATTAAAAAAAAAGTATATATACATATATATATATTTATCTGCATATATTGCATAACTAGGAGAATTATACCCACAAGGCTTTGTCACGAGGTATCTTTATGTCCTCTCAGTAATAATTTTATTTTAATTCTATAGGAAACAGAAAATTCTTTATGAATGGGTTGGATGAAATGGTGCCATGTATGTAATAACCCCGGTGGCCATGCCCCTATGTTACCAGTTGTTTAGCACCTCCTTTATCTGGATAGTCTAATCTAATTGTAAACCTCAAAATCGGCCATTAGAATCTCATATACCCACCTCTTCTCTGGGCCAAAAAGGAGGGTGCTAGTATAGTTTCAGCAGCAGGGCATTTGCAGTGATAAACAGATCAGGCCCAGTGGGATTCCAAATTTGGGAAATACTCAGCCTTTGAAAAACCATCTCTAGTTTTCGTAATACCGTGATTCTGGTTTTCTCAGAAGTAAAATTACACTAGATAAATAATATAAATAATTTGATAATTAAAAGAGAATGGGTGTGCCAGAACATAAAAAGGAATCTATTCCATTAGTGTGCCAACTAAAAACATGAGGAAAATTATAACCTATTGCTCTTTTTGACTATTATTGTAGCCAAGAAATAATTAATGATTTAATCTGAACTCAAAAATAAAAGTCAGATCTTGAACTTAGTAATGGGCATTTTAGTTCTCTTTAAAACAATTTCTCTTTTTTTCTAGCCTTCCCTTTCTATGAAAGAGAAATTATAGTAAGACAAATTTGTGTGCAAAGTAAATTTTAGGCTTATTATACTTAGCTTGATTATTCACATAAAGTGCAGCAAGAATTGATTGGCTGTATAGGCTCTTTTCAAGTCGGCTTTCTGTAACTACCTGAAAATGTCATTCAAGTCAAAGCCTTGGTTAAATAATCAGTGTCTCCAATTTATGTCTTGTTTCAAAAGAAAAGATGCTTATAAACTTAGGCAAATAGCAATATTGCCATAAAATCAGAATATTCACAAATAGCTTTTAGATTTGGGATAACTCAGATGGAGAGAAAGGTAAATTTTGCTCACTGAAACATACTTTATGTAATTGCTCTAAACTATAAGTAACTCAAAGGAAAAATATTTTCTTAATTGTTCTTCAACAAGAACAGTAGATTCCAAACAGGATTTGTTTGCTCACTTTGGAACTGCCATTGAAAAGCCACGCAGTTCCTGTCAAATAAAAGCTCTTTATCAGGCACTGTAGAATCTAGCAATGTTAACAGCCACAAATCCATATAGGTCTGCAGCGACTTTAGTTCTTGCCTCCTCAGCAGAAATAATTCAACCAGGGGGCATAAGGCAGAGGGATAGACTGTGGTGAGTTTTAGAGCAGGGATGAAAGTTTATTAAAAAGTTTTAAAGCAGAAACAAAAAGAAGTTAAAGTACACTTGGAAGAGGGCCAACTGGGCGACTTGAGAGATTTAAGTGCATAGCTTGACCTTTGACTTGGGATGTTATACGTTGACATACTTCTATGGTCTGTTTTCCTTCTTCCCTGAGTCTTCCCTTGGGGTGAGATGTCTGCATGCACAGTGGCCTGCCGAGACTTGGGAGGGGCCACATGTGCAGTGTGTTTAAGTTTTACACATGTTCATTTGAGATGTTTTTCCCTTAAGTCATGTGTTCCTAGAGGTAGGTAATATACCAGCTAAACTCTGCCATTTGCCTCTTAGTATGCATGTTTGAGCCCACTCACCCAAATCCTAAAATATTTTTGGAAAGCTGCTGATTACCAGCTTCAGGGTTTTTGTTTTTGTTTTTGTTTTTGTTTTTTAATCTATTGGGTGACTGCCTTTTCCGTGGTGCCAGCAGCTGCAACTAATTGTTATTTAAGAGAGACAGTTTATCAACCACCTGACCATCACCTGTTGGTTGCCTGACACTCTGGAGGTGTGTATTTGGGGTGAGGGGGTCTCCTGTTCTGCTCATATCTGCCTAACAAATTGCTGTAACATTTCCCTCCTCAAGAGTCCAATACCACAATTCCTTGGGAAAAAATTGATGAAACTCAATATTCTATAACTGCTTCCTGCTGATGGGGGTGTAGTGGTTGTTTTATTGGTCTTGGCCTCTTGCTAGCTGTCAGGACAGGGTGGTTCCATGGGTTGGTGAAAGTTGTATCCAGCCAAGTCCAAGAGAGACAGGGGAAGGATTTTACTTCTGTTTTGTTCCACAGATGGGCGTCTAGGTGTCCTCTGCAAATGCAGAAAACTGGTGTGGGGCACTTTAATGTTGAGGGACCAGCAGGGTCTCCCTTAGTCCATCCAACGTTTGAAAGTGTTGTGAAGACGTTTGCTTTAATCCCACCTATTTCAGGTTTATTTATTACATTTTACAATAGTCATCTTAGGATTTCCACCCTTATGGGATGAGTCCTTTGACTCCCTATTGCTGTAAAAGCTATGAGGGCCAGCCAGTTTGATAAGGCTTCTCAAGTCATTGTTTACTTTACACTATACCTTCTGATTTTAATAGTTACTTGATTTTGCCCATCCCCCACATTGACTATCTTCTTGGTAACAACAGATCTCAGAGTTACTTATTAGTTTTTGATGCTAGTATAGATAATAACTGAGTAATTACATATTTTTATTTTTCTTTATTAGTTTGCATTTCCTTATTCATTCAGTTAACCAACACCCTGGGAGTATGATCCATTTGTAAATTCCACTGGAAACTTTTACCATTAGTGACTGAACACAGCCCTGCTGCAGCTCTATACTGTGGGTAACTACATCACCACCCAAGAGTCAAAGGCTTCTCATTTCTCATTCTTTTATTTATCTTTATTCATTAGTTTTCTTTATATATTTTTTTCATTTATTTTAAAGGAACTCTTAAGTAGCCTCTGAACTAGAAACATTACATTTTATTTTGCAAAAACTATATTATCATGTTTTTACAAACTTACTAAAAAATTTTACTCTTCTACTATTTTGACTCATAGCAACCCAAATTCCTAGTGAGAAATCTAGGATCACTTAATTTAATAGAACAGGACTTTGAGACTTTAAATGGCTGGAGTGAATTGAGATTAAATTTGCCAAATTAATCTTACCAAAGTTTACTAGTCATATGCACTAAAAAGCTTCTGAGCTAGCTTTTGTTAGTCTGATAGGCACTTATTTTTTTTCAAACCAATTGATTAGAACTCTTTTATATAATTGATACTAAAATGTTACTTCCACATGATATATGTAAATATATAGACATAACAAACACACAGAGAGAGGCAGGTCCTATAAAAAATTTTATTTGCCAGCTTTCAATATTTTTTCTATTACTTTAGACTATTAACTTGAAAAACATTACAGGAGCCAACAAAAGTTGAACGTCAAATTTGCCATCCTAGGCTTCTAAAAGAGAAAAAGAGAGCAGAAACAGTAGGGTTCAAATGAATAACTTCTGAGGTATCAATGTGAAGAATTTCAAAAAGAAAGCAATCATATAATTTAAAAATTAAAAACTTTTGGCCGGGCGTGGTGACTCAGGCCTGTAATCCTAGCGCTTTGGGAGGCCGAGGCAGGCAGATCACGAGGTCAGGAAATCGAGACCATCTTGGATAACATGGTGAAATTCCACCTCTACTGAAAGTACAAAAACTTAGCCTGGCGTGGTGGTGGGCGCCTGTAGTCCCCGCTACTCAGGAGGCTGAGGCAGGAGAATGGTGCAAACCCGGGAGGCGGAACTTGCCGTGAGCTGAGATCATTCCACTGCACTCCAGCCTGGGGGACAGAGCGAGACTCTGTCTCCAAAAACAACAAAAATATTAAAAACATTTTACAGCTTTATTCAGTAAATCAATATTATAAGAAAACCTTGTTCTAACCAATTCTTTAGTTTTGTATTAGTGTTTTCCTTTTTTTTTTTTTTTTTTTTTTTGAGACAAAGTCTCGTTCTGTCGCCTAGGCTGGAGTGCAATGGCGTGATCTCAGCTCACTGCAACCTCTGCCTTCTGGGTTCAAGTGATTCTCTTGGCTCAGCCTCCTGAGTAGCTGGGATTACAGGCAGGCACCACCACGCCCAGCTAATTTTGGTATTCTTATTAGAGACGGGATTTCACCATGTTGGTCAGGCTGCTCTCGAACTCCTGACCTTGTACAAAAAAAGTTGTACAAAAAAGTTTTTCTGCAATTTATTAAATTGGAAATTACCCAGATATTTAATAAATATCTATTGTTTAATTTTATATAACCTTAGAGTCTCAATTATATGAAAATTGTTTTTCTAGGCAATTATTTATTTACATTTATGTGATTAATTTATTATTACTATTTTTTGAGACAGAGTCTCACTCTGTCACCCAGACTGGAGTCCCGTGGCACGATCTCAGCTCACCACAACCTCCACCTCCCAGGTTCAAGCAATTCTCTGCCTCAGCCTCCCGAGTAGCTGGGATTACAGGCACCCAACATCACGCCCAGTTAATTTTTGCATTTTTAGTAGAGACGAGGTTTTACCATGTTGGCCAGGCTGGTTTTGAACTCCTGACCTTGTGATCCATCCGCCTCAGCCTCCCAAAGTGCTGGGATTATAGGCATGGGCCACCGCATCTGGCCTATTTTTATTATTTTTATAGTTTACATTATTTGTGAAAACTGTGATAGTCATCATTCAAAGTTATTTCACTTTAATAGCTTATGAATTTTACCTTTCCCAAATAAAAATTTTAAGGTTAACTATATGGGTATTATACCAATAACTCATGATTTAAATGTTTTTATTAAACAAACAATATTAAATATCTTATTTATAAAAAATAACACAGAGATTATTCTGTTTTATGTTGAGTCTATAGTTTTATAACCTTATGACTAATTTTGACATCTCACAGTAACTGTTAGAATTAAATAAAAAATCTCTTGATTCAAAAATTCTAAGAAAATATATGCTGACAATTCTTAAGACAATTTCTTAAGACATTTCCATGAATAAGTTTAATGCCAGCTTATTTACTAAAAATTGCATTTAAGTAATGTGAACTTAAAAGGCATTTTGGATTATTTACCTATTTTATAAGTACTTCTTAACTATAACCCAATTGGGTACCTTGTGGCCACAACACATAACAAAATACATGTATGTACACATAAACACATCTGAATATGCATATACATGCACACACAGATTCTATAGCTTTTATATCAGAAATCTAGCATGAGTTATCAATATAAACTCATCAGTTTACACAAATGGATAGATACAAATGAAGTTTTTTGTTTTTCACCTTGACACCAGTAGAAAAGTAACAGCAAACATATAGCAGGCAGAAAATAAAACATAGAAATAGACACAGAACTTACAAACTTTACCATTGCAAATCAACCTTTGGGCTCTGAACTTCCCTTCATGTAATTTGCCCAGCAGTTTAAAATGTGCACAAGAACATACCAAATGGGTAACCAGCTGGATTACTACAAAACCTGGCATACTCTTTTATTTACACAAACACTTGCAAGTAAAGGCACCATAAAACCAAACAGGGTGCTTGGAAAAGGGTCTTTCTCTTTGTCATTCCTCATTCTTAGATGACTTGCTTCCCCAATTTTTTTCTTAAAATGTGGAACTGAGCTTTGGCTTAGGGTTTTTAGTGTGGTGGATCGAAACGTGCTAATTGTTAGTAGGACTCCATGGTGCCACCACTCAATTGTTTACACCCTCTTACATGTCTCAGCTTCTCTCTCTGGAAATCTATCACCTATGAAAGATGAAACGGTTCAAAACACTGATTAATCAGTTCTTATATGCCTTTCCTGGATGAGCCTTTTTAAACTAATTTTGTTGGGGAATCCCTATAGAGCCACTGTACAATTTGGGAGGTCAACCCCCAGACACTCCCAATCAGCGTTTAGTCACCCAAGGGTGCCTTTTGGCAGGGAAGAGTAAAATGCTTGTGTGCTTCGGAGCTAAGGAGCTCAATATATCATTTATCTATGAGAATGACAGTTCACTTCCTTATGCAAATTCACAGACAAGCTGATTGAGATTAATTTGGGGAGATATGGCAATGGCGGAGACCCTTTGGAATGCACTACTAAACTATAATTTGGATCCTAAACAGCTTCCTAGGAGGAAAATTAAAAATAATAATAAATAAATAAAAGCTAAGACCACTCCATGTAAACTTTCCTCAGTCACTTCTAACATTGTAGCTCACAGTCTCTTTTCAGTTGCCAATTTGTAAACCAAAGTAACTGAGGCAGGTCTCAATAAATTTAGAAAGTTTATTTTGCCAAGGTTAAGAACACACACATGACACAGCCTCAGAGGGTCCCTACAACATGTGTCCAGGGTAGTCAGGGTACAGCATGGTTTTATATATTTTAGAGAGACATGAGACATCAGTCAATACATGTAAAATGTGCATTGCTTCAGTCTGAGAAAATGGGACCACTAGAAGGGAGGTTTCAAGGTAATAGGCAGATTTAAAGATTTTCTGATTGGCAATAAGTTGGAAGAATTATTATCAATATAAAGGAATGTCTGGGTTACAATAAGGGTTGTGGAGACCAAGGTTTTATCAATGCACATGAAGTCTCCAGGTGGCAGTCTTCAGAGAGAATAAATTATATATTTTTTTATCTGACTTAAAGAGTCTTCTCTATCAGTAATTCCAAAAAGGAGGAGGGTATAATTAGGAATGTACATCACACTTTTTGTATTTTATCATGGAGTTGACTAGTTTCTCAGGTTAACTTTGGAATACCCTTGCCAGGAAGAAGGGTCTTCATTAGTCAGGTTTCTCTAGAGGAACAGAACTAATAGGAGATATATATATATATATATATATATGTGTGTGTGTGTGTGTGTGTGTGTGTGTGTGTGTGTGTGTGTGTGTGTGTACATATGTGTGTGTATATATATGTGTCTGTGTGTATATATATATGCATACACACATGCAAAGGGGAGTTTATCAAGGAGTATTGACTCACATGATCACAAGGTGAAGTCTCACAGTAGGCCTTCTGCAAGCTGAAGAGCAAGGAAGTCAATCTGATTCCAAAACCTCAAAAGTAGGGAAGCCAACAATGCAGTCTTCGCTCTGGGAAGAGGAAGGCATAACCTTCAGAATACAGGGAATGTTACAGAGGAAAAGTGAAATCCAACAATGAAAATAGTGCAACAGGCCCAGAAACAACAGTATAGATTGATTTAGAAAGAAGAAGAGCAGAATAAATTATCTCTCTTTGAAATGAAGTTTCAATTCATATTATATAATGTTTTGGTGATCTGGAACATAATAGTAATAGAAATTTTTCAGAATTGATTGATCATGTTCAAAACAATGGAAACAAATGAACACAATCAGTGCAGCTATTAACCAAAGAAAACACAAAACCTTTTACAGGAAAAAGAATGTAAGAATTGTGAAATACTTGCCTCAGCAAACACTACATTTTTAAAAATTGTGATATCAGTATATTGGGAGCATAAATATTAGTTGGAGGAGACACTTGAGAAAAATGTCTTTACCAAAGAAATGAGAAGTTAATAGAGAGTGTTGAAAATTGATAAACCAAGAAATAGCAGAGTGAAGGTATTTAGATATGTAAAAGCAAACATCAAGGGAAATAGCTATATTTGATGAAAATAATCAACTCTGGGAAAAAAAAAACAAGCATTGTGTATAGGTGACATTGTATACTGATGTTTTTAGGTATAGGCCTTATAGTAGTATTTGATATCTTAATTTGATCTCTATATTATTTTGATTAAAATCTTAATGAATGAATGAATTAGAAAACTTGCTATCTGAAAGATAGAAAAAAACAAGTTGAAAAAAAAAAACAGGAGAAAAGACTCATCTCATCAATTCACATATGACCATAAATTGTTCTTCTAAGAACCAACAAGTTATCTTTATAGCTAGTCTCCATCCCATGTGCTGCATCGATGAAAGTGTTTTTAGACCCCGAGGAAGAAACCCATTTGTCTCTGCTTAAATACTGTCAGTAATATGACATTTTATCTTAGGCTCACTTGTACAAGGGTTATTGATCTCTAATTGGAGCTGTTCCACTGTGAGAAAATTCCTATTTTTTTAATGTCCAGTGATTCCAGGATAATGGAAAAATGGCATCCTTCATTTGTCCTTAATGTATAAATGAGGCTTATAAATGTAACACAACCTCTCTAAAGGTTTTCAAGATTCTCATCTTTTCTATCAACCATCACCATCACATTCTATCCTCCTTATTCCTGTTATGCCCAGGGAGTAAAACTAGAAAGTGTTGTATTTGTCCTTGACTATGTTTTATTTGTTGTGTACCTCTACCCACTCATTAACAAGATTAATAAAGACATGTAGGCAGCCTACTTTTCTAGTGAGGTCTACTGTGACTATGCTATTTAATACTGTAAACTTCACTCTACTTAATATTATCTCCACAGTCTCTCCATATCTCTCACTCTGCTCAATATTTTTCCTAGGACTTAACACTTTGATTGCTTTATTTATTGAAACTCTCTAGACAATAGGACATGAATTCTGTGACAGCAAGGGATTTTGTCAATTTTGATTGCTAAAGTAGTTTTTGTGCTTACAAAAATTACCTGTCATATGTACAATGCTCAAAAAATACTTTTGAATAAATACGTTTCACATTGTCTTTTTAATACTGAGGAGGAGTGTTAATAGACAGAAGACAAAGAGTATTCTTGGTGACCTTAGGCAAACTTCTTAACGAGTCAAGGCCTCTATTAATCTGTAAAGTCTTCTATACACTCAAACCACATTCATCTTGTGCTCCATCTGTTGGCAGCACCTTAAATTTAGAAGCATGAGACTAAGAGAAGGCTGAAGTGTGTGATGCACACAATCTAATGAAGAAAACAAATACATTCAAAAATCGTTACCACACAAAGTAATATATAATGGCTCAGAAAAGACCATAGTTAGTTGGCTGATAATATTTCTAAAATAAATGTTTTGAAATATCCTCTGGTAATATTTACAGTTGTGTGGATTGAGAAAGGGAATGAGGAAGAAAATAAAGGAGAAAAAGAGAGAGAGCAACTAAAAGGTAAATTACTTCTGAGATTGGATTTTTAAATGCTAATATGGTATGTTACATTTATAGCAAAAACCAAAGATATCCCTGGGTAGGAAGAATAATTGTCCCCCAAATATTCTCAAGTCCTCAAGTCTAGAATTTATAAATGTTATATTATATGGGAAAAAATAAGATTACAGATGGAGTTAAGTCTGCTAATCAGTTGGCCTAAAAAAAGATTATCTGGAATTATCTGGGTAGGTACAATGTAATCACAAGGGTGCTTCAAAGTGAAAGAGAAAAGCAGAAAAGAAGGTCAGAGTGGTACAATGTAAAAAAAAAAAAAGAGAAAAACACTTGACTTGTGTCTGGCTTTGAAGATGGAAGGAGGCCATGAGTAAAATAAATTGGGTAGCCTCTAGATGTTTGAAAGGGCAAGAAAATAGATTGTCTTCTAAAGATACCAGAAAGGAACATAGCCCTGTTGACACCTTAGTTTTAGCCCAGTGAGATTCATTTCAGATATCTGACTTCTAAAACTATAAAATCATGAATTTATATTGTTTTAACCCATTAAGTGTATGGTAACTTGTTATAGTTAGAAATCAACAACTAACATAATTTCTATCTTTTGTATTTAAAAGATAAACACTTAAGATAGATCCCTAAAAATTGTGAAACCAATATTTTAGGTCCACTGACATTTGTGGTATAGAAAGACATCAATGAACAATTTGTATTTGTTTTTACTTTTCTTAAATGTAATTGAACCATATGCATTGACACTTTCAGTTAAGAGAATGATATTTTATATCTTTCTCACTGTTGACTTATTTGACAATGCTATTCTTAATGTGTTTATAATTTCTGCAGATATTAAAGTATAGCCACATCCTGTTTATGTGGCACTGCAGAGAAATTGACCCTCCAAATTAGTGGATTTTCTAAATAAACTCAATCACTTTTGGGTGGTGTGTGTGACCATGCCTGTGTGATTAAATTATAACATTAAAATTTTTCTCACTTTTATACTTTTTGAAGCAGATAAATTAGTGTAACAACATTTTTTATGAATATGAGTCATTATTTTGAACATAAATTATAAGCCATGCTAAAATACTCCCACATGTTGTTATTTTCAGACCCTATTAAAAGACATAGAGTAATTCATGTCTTTTCAAAATAGTTATAACTAGTTAATATGTTATTCTGAGCACATTTTCCAACAATTATTCTATCAGAAAAAGGTATAACAGAGTGGATGAGAAACAAGAACGACAGTAAGATAATTAAAACGAGTGTAGCAGTGATGAACATGCAAGAATTATTGCATGAACAAAGTTAGTGACCATAAAAGTGGAGAGCAAATGATTGATTTAAGACATGGAAAGAAAACATTGAAAAGTATTTGAAACTTCATGGGGAGTAACAGAAAATAATGCATTAAGGAAAACTCATAGAATTCATCTCTGAATGATATTGTGGATGTTGGTAACCACTGTAATATGGAATATGAAAAGAGGAGCAAATTTGTATGAAAGTATGAAGGTTTCATGAAGGGATATTCTGAATTTGAGATGCCAGAGGGACTACCAAATAAAGATTCACTACAGAAGTTGAATATTTGGAGCTAAATGTAAAAAATAAACAATATGTTTAGATTAATGTGATACATGATAAGGCATTGGTGTAGATTAAACTATAGTATAAGAAGAAGTCTAAGAATAAAGTTATGGGACACAAAACATTTAATTTTGGGTTTAGAAGAGCTTAAGAGTTAAAATCTATAAAGGACATGTATTATTCCATTTCCACACTGCTGTAAAGAACTACCTAGGACTGGCCAATTTATGAAGAAAACAGGCTTAATTGACTCAAAAGTTCCACGGGTTTCAGAGGAAGCATAACTGGAAGGCCTCAGGAAACTTACTATCATGGTGGAAAGCAAAGGGGAAGCAGGCATGTTCTCAGATGGCAGAGCAGGAGAAAGAGAGAGCAAAGAGGGAAGTGCAGACACTTTTAAACCATCAGATCTCATGATAACTCACTCACTATCACAAGAACAGTAAGGGTGAATTCTGCCCCCATGATCCAGTCTCCTCCCATCTGGTCCCTCCTCTAATTTGACATGAGATTTTGGTGGGAACACAAACCTAAATCACATTATTCCATCCCAGTCTTTCCCAAATCCCATGTCCTTCTTGAATTTCAGAATACAATGATCCCTTCTTAACAGTCCCCTAGTCTTATCTCATTTCAGCATTGACTCAAAAGTCCACAGTCCAAAGTCTCATCTAAGACAAGGTACCTCCCTTCCAACTATGAGCCTGTAAAATCAAAAACAAGTTAATTATGTCCCAAATACAATGTGAGTACAGGCATCTGGTAAATGCTTCCATTCCAAGATAGAGAAATCAACCAAAACAAAGGTGCTACAGGCTCCATGCAAGTTTGAAACTCAGCAGAGCAGTCATTAAATCTTAAAGCTTCAAGATGATATTCTTTGACTCCACATATCATACTCGGCCATGCTAATGCAAGAGGTGGGCTCCCAAGATGTTGGGCATCTCTGCCCCTTTGGCTCTGCAAGGTACAGTCCCCAAGACTGCTTTCCTGAGCTGACATTGAGTGTCTGCAGCTTTTCCAGGTGAACAGTGCAAGCTGTTAGTGGATGTACCATTCTGGGTTCTGGAGGACGATGGCCCTATCCTCAGAGATCCACTAGGCAGTGCCCCAGTGGGGACTCTGTGTAGGGGCTCCTATCCCATAACTCCCCTCTGCACTGCCCTAGTAGAGGTTCTCTATGAGGGCTGTTTCCATGCAGCAGACTTCTCTGGACATCCAGGTGTTTCCATACATCTTCTGAAATCTAGGCAGATATTCCCAAGCCTCAACTTGACTTCTGCACATCCACAGACCCAACACCATGTGGAAGTCACCAAGGCTTGGAACTTGCACTCTCTGAAACAATGGTACAAACTGTACCTTATTCCCTTTTAGCCAGCTGGAGTGGCTGGGATTCAGGATACCATGTCCCAAGGGTGCACAGAGCAGCTGGGCCCTGGGCCTAGCTCACAAAATTATTTTTTCCTCCTAGGCCTCCAGGCCTGTGATGGGACAACCTATCATGAAGGTCTCTGAAATTGCCTGGAGACATTCTTCCCTATTGTCTTGGATATTAACATTCTGGATATTAACATTCCACACCTGTTTACTTATGCAAATTTCTGCAGCTGGCTTGAATTTCACTCCACAAAATGTTTTTTTTTTTTTTCCTTTTTTACCACATGGTCAGGTTGCAAATTTTCCAATCTTTTATACTCTACTTTCCTTTTAAATATTAGTTTTAGTTTCAGATAATCTGTTTTTTCATACATATAAGCATATACCTTCAGAAACAGCCAGGTCACACCTTGAGTGCTTTGCTGATTAGAAATTTCTTCCACATGATACCTTAAATCATCTCATTGAAGTTCAAAATTCCACAGATCTCTAGGACAGGGGCAAAATGCTATAGTCTCTTTGCTAAGGCATAGCAAGTGTGACCTTTACTTCAGTTCCCAATAAGTTTCTCATCACCATCTGAGACCACCTCAGCCCAGACATCACTGTTAATATCACTATAACTATTCTAGTCAAAATCATTCAACAAGTTCTTAGGAAGTTCCCAATTTTCCCACATATTCCTGTCTTCTTCTTATCACTCCAAACTGTTCCCACCTCTCCTTTTACCCAGTTCCAAAGTCTTTTCCACATTTTCAGGTATCTTTAAAGCAGTACCCCACTTTTAGTACAATTTTTCTGTATTAATCTCTTCTCACACTCCTATAAAGAACTACCTGAAACTGAGTCATTTATGAAGAAAAGAGGTTTAATTGTCTCAGTTCTGTGGGCTTCATAAAAAATTATATTCATGGTAGAATGTAAAGGAGAAGCAAGCAAATCTAACTATGGCAGAGCAAGAGAGAGAGAGTGAAGGGGGAAGTGCCACACACTTTTAAATCATCAAATCTCATGAGAATTCACTCACTATCACAAGAACAGCAAGGGGGAAATCCACCCCCATGATTCAGTCACCTCCCATCAGGACCCTCCTCCACTTTAACGTGAGATTTGCATGGGGACACAAATCCAAATGATGTCAGAGTCTGAAATTTTATTCTACCTAACAAACTAACTAAGTCAGCCAGTTTTGTGAATGCTCTCAGAATCCATGACGCTTCTGATTCAGAGACACAGAACTATATTGCTCGTGACAATAACTATAGCTAGAGCATGAGCATTGGCATCAGTTATTTTGCCCCTAGTTCTCATATAGCCATGTGACATGTGCTAGATGATACTGGCACATATAGTGGGTTCATTACAGGAGAAGAATTGCGAGTTTAGGAGACCTCAGTATTATACTATGGCCCATAAGCTTGTCCGTCTTATGCTTCTAAGGGAGAAAATATGTGTTCCAATGCTTTAAGAAAAGATACCCTTTGCTCCGGAGGGAAACACTATATCTTTAAAGGTTTTTACCACACAATTTTTGAAAAGTAGGATGGAACAAAGGCAGTAATTCCTGTACTCATAAGATAGACAGAAACATGCGATACCCATAGGACATAATCTCCCAACAAAGAGAAATACTATCAAGGAATGATCATCAAGATTGAAAAAAATAGGAGGGAAGAGAAATATGGAAAATGAAGTGGAAAGACTCTTCGGAGAAAGAGTGAGTTAATAGCAATAAATCTTAACAGAAATTTCACGTAGAATGTGAATTATAAACAGTCTATCTATTTTGCACCCGAAAGTAGAATTGTTAGATCATAGATTATTCATATGTTCAACTTTAAAATATATTGCCAAATGACTTTCCAAAATGTGTATAAACAATTTATACTCCTACCAGTGTAAAAGACAATTAGAGAAAATCTATACCTTTGCCAACATTTATCATTATTTTTATTTCTAGCCATTCCTGGTTGTTTGTGGTGATATGTCACTGTGGCTTTTATACACATTTTTGTGATGACTAATGGAGTTGAGCACTTTTTGATAGCTTTATTGGTCATTTGAATATCCACTTTAAAAAGTCTCTATTTAAATGATTTTTATCCCTTTTTCTACTGAATTTTCCTGTGGAGTTGTAAAAGTTTTTATTAGTTCTGGAAATAAATTTTATATTGAAAATATTTAATTATGATATAAACTACTACTCTATACATTTCTATATTTTAAGTGCATGTAAAAGGGAGAGAAACTTGATTTTAATGTATTATATCAATTGTTCCATTTTGGATAGCAGTTTATGTACTGTTTAAGTAATCTTTGCTGTCTCAAATGTTTGAAGAAATACTTCTACATTTTTGTTTTAGAATACTTTTTATTTTAAATTTAAGTATGTGATTTAGTTGGAATTTTTGTGTATGGTGAAATATAGGAAAGCATTTTGGTTTTATCCATATGGATATTTTTATAATTTATCTTAATTCACAGACATTGCTGTATTATTAATATTTCAATTTGTCACACAAATATTTCTAATTTTTTATGTTCATATTCATATTGTCTGCAAATAATGAGCTTTATTTGTTCTTAGTACATTGGATAAGATAGCCAGTATAGGTTTGAATGAAAGTGAGAATAATGGGCATTTTTATCTCATTTTTAATCATGAGAGGGGAAATAGGGAAATGCCATATTTTACCAATTAAATTTTATATTTGCTATAGATTTTAAGTCTATACTACTTGTCAGATGAAATAAATTCCTTACATTCCTTGCTTACCATAGTTTTTTTTTTTTACTTTGAATGACTGCAAAATTTTCTGAAATCGTTATTCTGCATTGCATCTATGAAGATGACTTACTATTTTATTCTCTTAATGTGATAAAAGAAGCTAATTGTTATTCAAATGTGAAGTCTACCCTGCATGATAAAATAATACCAACTTGTTAATGATGTATTATACCTTTAAAAAAATCACTTTATTCAATTTATTATTTTTCAGAATTATTGAATTTATGTTTATGACAGTGATTACCCCCTAAGTTTCCCTCCCTGTTGTTATTCACAAAGTTACACTGACCCCATTATTCTCTTTCCCCAACTTCTCTCACTTTCCTTCTCTCCTTTTTTGTTTCTCCAAGAAAGTTGTCTACAATTGGTGTCATATTTTATTAAAAGTTTGGAAAAATTCACAAGTGAATACATCTGGTACAAAAGATATTTTGTGGGGAAACATTTATTTGCCAATTTACTGCCTTTAATAGATACAGTGTTATTTATATATTTCTATTTTGTCTTGTGTCAATTCTGATAATTCATGTTTTTCTAGGAATTAGTCAATTTTATGCAAAATTTTATTTATATTTTAAAAGTTTTCATTATATTATTCAAAAATCTTTAAAACATTTGTAAAATATCTAGTGATAGCACTTTTTTTATTCCTTGTATTTTAAATTTGTGTCTTTAGTTATTTATGTATTTTAATTTTGCTCAATTTGGTTAAATGTCTATCAGATGTTAATCTTTCAAAAAACCCACTTTTGGGTTCGTTAATAAAATAACTTCTATAGCTTATTTTGTATTTAATAAATACTCTTTTTTTTTTCTAACCTCTACATTTTTGGTATACAATAAGATGTCCTTTTACTCACTTCTTGATATAAATATTTGGTTATTGATTTTTGACTTATCTTCTTTTCTTACCTATAAATTTTTGAATATATGTTTTCTTCTCCACACAGGTTTGCTGCATTCCACAGGTTTTGATATGCTGTATGATCATTGTTTTTCTAGTCAAAATATGTTTTAATTTTCATTATGATTTCTAATTTGATAAATTACTTTGATGTATTTTGCTAAATTTCTAAATAGTTGAACTTTTTTATTACATTGTTGATTTTAGGCTTAATTCCACCATAGCCATAAAGTATACCTTGAATGATTTCAATGTTTTAAAATTTCTGTAGATATTTTTGATAGCCTTAGACATGGTTAGTTTGGGTAGAAGTGTAATGTGCATTTGAAAACAACAGTTATTAAAAAGTTATTTACAACTATTTAAATATGCAAATTGGATCACTTTTGTAAATTCTATTTATTGAATCATCTGGAGATGAAATGTTTTTATTATTTTCTTGTTTTAACCATTGCTGAGTGTGATGTTTTAAAATTTCCCACTGTGATGATGGTTTTATCTATTTTCAGTTTTATTCTATAAAATATGGCTGTGTATTTGGAAACTGTTATTTGGGGCATGCATGTTAAAATTGCTACATTTTTTCCAGTGCATTGACCCTCTGAATTGAAGGGCAAATTAAAAAATAATAGCAATATAAGCAAAGATGTAGAGCAAGTGAAACTCTAATGTATGAACAGTGGATATATGCATTTATATAACCACTTTGGAAAACTGTTTATCATTATCTACCAAATTAAAACACATGCATAGCCAATGACCATTCTATTTTATTTGTATGTATATACCCCAGAAAGATTTATGATTATACAAACTCACATATATGTTAAAGAATATTCATTGCAAATCTATGTAGCTGAAACTATAAACATTCCAAATGTCCAACAACAAAATTTATACATAGATTTTGGCATATTTATTTCATGGACTAATATACAGCAAGTATAATAAATGAAGTAGTTACATGTAACAATATAAATGAATGAAAAGGGCATAAATGAATGAAAAGAATTGTGATCAATTCTCTTGATCACAATGTTTATCAAAAGAAGCTAGACACAAATAATACATATTTATGTTTCCATTGATATAAAGCTCAAAAATAAAAATAAAAAAAACGAAACTATGCTATAATTTTAGAAGTCAGGATACTAGCTACCTTTGTAGAAGAGGGAAGATATTTTGGTTCTGAAGAAAGCTGAAGGGCTGTTTTGGATGTTGGTAACAATGTATTTTTTTACCTGTGTGTTTATTACATGGATGTGCTTTACTGTGATAATTGACTGATGTGACATTTTTGTGTATTTTTCTATGTGTATGCTATACTTCAACAAATTGCTAAAAATGCATTTTAAGAATGCTAGTGAGTTGTGAGATCTGTTATATTTCAACTCTTAGGGTTATTATTTTCTAATAGTGCATATATGTTCTGGAAAGGCAGTGTTATGCAATACAAAAGAAGCAATCTTTAAAGTAGAAGGCTGATTATGTTTAAGTCACATATCTGTCACCATAAAATCACAATCAAGTCACTTAACTTTTCTGTATACTTTTTCTGTAACATTGTTTGATAGGAAAATCAGATGTCATTATAACTCTGTCAGCTGCATAGAATTAATTTGAGGGAATCTAAGTAGTAATAAATGTGCTTTGAAAAGTATATATTCTGTTAAAATATAACTAAATAATAGTCTCATTATAAGTAAGAACTACATAAAACAAATAAGATTCATCTTTGTTGAGGCATGTTATATCCTCTATTTGCTTAATATGCATTATCTCATTTAATACCTGCCAACAGTTTTAAGCATTAAGTATTTAACATTACCAACTTACAGATCAAGGAGCAAATTCATGTACAGGTTAAATCATTTTTCTAGGGTTACATAGTGTTGTAGCTGGTCTTTCTTGTACCATACTTCATGCTTCATCAATAGTATCATGGAAAATCATGTTGTCTCCCAGAAAATATAATACTTCTCATCGAAAAAAATCTTAAATAATTGTAAATATTTTTAGTCATTTAATCCATATTTTGAGCAACATCTCAAATACAAATCATTTTACTATAATGTCACTGAGGTATGCCATTTCACAACTTTAAGTATAGGAAATTGTTTAGCTTATAAACCAAAAAGCAAGTGAGACAATTTAGAAATTTATTTCACCAAAGTCAAGGATAATGCCCAGGAGAAAAATAAAATAAAATAAAATAACAGAAACAGTCTATGATCTGTGTCCTTCTTCAGAGATTACTTTGAGAAATTCAATATTTATAGGGAAAGGCGGGCTGGAGGGAATAGAGGAAGGGGTTGGTAATCCACATGTTGCAATAGAAAAGAAGCAGGTAAAGAAATAGTCAATTGTGTATTTGTCTCATGCTCAGTAAATCAAATTCCCACTTTATATAAGATAATGTGAATATAGACAATGAGGCCCTGCACAGCCTGACGCAGGCAGGTGACTACTCCATGAGTGTGGACCTGAGGGCTGGGGACGAGTCTGTGTTCTCCCAGTACGACTCCTTTCCCGTAGACTCAGCGCGGAGTGCTACCGCCTCCACCTGGAGGGCTACCAAGGCACCGCAGGGGACTCCATGAGCTACCACAGCGGCACTGTCTTCTCTGCCCGTGATTGGGACCCCAACAACTTGCTCATCTCCTGCGCCGTCTCCTACCGAGGGGCCTGGTGGTACAGGAACTGCCACTACGCCAACCTCAACGGGCTCTACGGGAGCACCGTGGACCATCAGAGAGTGAGCTGGTACTACTGGAAGGGTTTCGAGTTCTCGGTGCCCTTCACGGAAATGAAGCTGAGACCAAGAAACTTTCGCTCCCCAGCCGGGGGAGGCTGAGCTGCTGCCCACCTCTCTCGCACCCCAGTATGACTGCCGAGCACTGAGGGGTCGTTCCGAGAGAAGAGCCAGGGGTCTTCACCACCCGGCCGCTGGAGGAAGCCTTCTCTGCCAGCGATCTCGCAGCACTATGTTTACGAGGGGGCGGTGGAGGGGTTCGTATGGGAGCAATAAAGGAGAAACGGAGGTAAAAAAAAGATAATGTGAATATAGAATAGCTATCTGTGGAGATATTTAACCTTTTATCTGTAGATATCTGTTTAGAAACAAAAGGAAAGGTCAGTTCTTACATGACTCGTCTTACAGCTTTTAACTCTTGCCAGAGTGAACTGGGGTCTCGATTTTTTATTTTCCTTTCACAATCTTAAAGCCAATTGCTCTTGAACATGTGAAATAACATTTTTCTTCAAAAATCTAATTCCTGGATAAGTGTACTTCTAAGAGGATCAAGAAGTATTGTGGTCATGCATCACTGCATTTCTTCTACGTTACCTAAGCTAGGATTGCCCTGGTTACCTAGGGCCGCCAATGCATGTTTAACAATGTAGCAGTAGGTAGTGACACAAAATAGAAGAATTCCACTAACTGGCCAAAACAAATAGCCAGCATTATTTTTTTTAAGGGCACACTTCCTTTTCATTTGGTAACATGTCATTAAAAAAATACTAGCCCCCGGCCGGACGCAGAGGCTCACGCCTGTAATCCCAGCACTTGGGGGTCCGAGGAGGGTGGATCACGAGGTCAGGAGATTGAGATCTTCCTGGCTAACATGGTGAAACCCCGTCTCTAATAAAAATACAAAAAAAAAAAAAAAAAAATTAGACGGGCATTTTAATCAGACAAACAAAGCATAGTTTCTGGGTCATCTGCCATAAACATATTTGTATTTTAATTTTATATTACTAACTACAAAATGTTTACTAAAATCTTACCTGTAATATTCAGTTAGTTAAAATAAGAGGACATATTGCTTTTATTTTTAAACTCTATCTTTGGAGATACAGTCTTAAATAGATTAATTAGTTGCATGACTGGAAAACTCAGAAATATTATAATAAATGCCATTCTATAAATAAACCTTCAAGTTGTTAGGTTTTAGTGATTTGATCCAAAGGAGCAAAAACCCTGCTAATCTTTTTCATTAAAAAAAAAAAACATATTTTGCAATGTTTGATGAATTTTTAAATGATAAAGTTATTATCTTTAAAGATGGATCCTTATATTGTTTTCAAATCCCATACAATTGAAAAACATCTGAAGTACTTAATTTCAATTTAGATATTAAATTAAAAACAACAGTTTATTATCAATGTAATACTTTCTGAAAGTATTCAAACTGCTAAAGTTACTTTGTGTTCAGGAATTGTGCCATTCTTCTTTGAAAATATCAGCTAAATCTATGGACATCAAGATAAAATATTAAAAATCCAAAATATCTTACCTGATGATGAATGCTTTCTAATATAAATAAAATTGCATTTTTTTCCTGAAATAATATATAAATTTTTCAAACCAAATACAAATTTTGTTATAACTTTTCTAATAATGTTTATTTTAATTTATTCAATACTAGATTTATAGTGCATATTTCTTGATGTTATTTTTCCATGCAACCTATTTCAATTTTCTATTTATTATATTATTTTATTAATATTTAACTATTGGTATTCTTTTACAGTAACCTATGAAAAGTTTAGAATGACCGTCAATATTTAAAGCATTCAAATCTCAGTACCATGAGTCACAAGCCATCTTAATGGGGAAATTAAGTACGATCATTCAGCTTTCTTAAATTACTATTGACACTCATATAATACATATTTAAAGTGTATGTATAAAATTTTAGTGTCTAGAGAGACCTCAGTCATCATCTCTATAGTTTTTCTTCTAGATAAGGATAGAGATTGTATGCTATTCAACTTGGCATCTTTCCACAGATATCTTTGAATGACTAACAACACATACAAAACACTCAATAAACATTTGATAAATTAGCTAGGGCACAGTGCTTAAATAATTTAGTTAGTTTTTCCAAAGTCACACAAATACTTAATGTCTGTATTAATTTCCTATTGCTGACATAACAAAATAAATGTACCAGCTTAAAACAAGAAAAATAGATTATCTCACAGCTTCTTTAGATCAGAATTCTGGGTGTACTAAACTAGGACATCTGCTTAGGATCTCAGGAGGCTGAAATCATGTTGGTAGTGCTGTGTTCTTCCTGGAGAATCTAGAGGAAAATATACTTTTGAGCTCATGTTGTCTGCTGGACAAATACAGTTCCTTGGGAATTATATGCCTAAAGCCCCATTTCCTTGTTGGTTATCAGATGGGATCAATCTGTGCTTCAAGAGGCTCTTATATTTCTTCTCATGCTTTCCATATGGCTCTCTCCAGCAATGGTGACTCAGGTTCTTCACATGCTTTTAAACTTTCTGGCTTCTCTTTCTGCTGTATCTCAGACTCAAAAAAAAAAAAAAAAAAAAAAAAAAAAAAAAAAAAATCCTTGGTTTTGGATAACCAGGATAATTTTTCTACATTAATTATATCTGCAAATTATCTTTTCCATGTAATATAAAACATTTATGTATTCCAAAAATGAGGCCACTAACATCATTGCAGGGGTATTCTACCTACCACAATGTCAAAGTCTTACATATAATTCAGTACCTTTCTTGATGTCTTTCTACAAAAATTCGGCTGTAATTCCTTTAACAAGAGAAATATGAACAGGACAGGACAATAACCTGTGATCAAGAAACTCATCCGTAATCTGCACTTCAGGATTTTCTGTATTATTCTTGTAACTTCTGATGAATTCATAGTTATTTTCAAATACAAACTGTAAAAAGAAATACAAAGCACAAGGGAAATATATTTTTTAGAGTACAACTTTCTATAATACATGTTGTGTTGACATAAGAAATCTGACCATTATGGTAGAATGATTATAAGTAGATATATTAAATAGTTGTTATATAAGTGGGAAAATATTCTAAAATCTTGAAATTCAAGAGACTACCTGTAAGAAGCGAGCATAAGTTTTACCTAATCAGAAAGAAACTTATGACTGACTGGGCATCGTGGCTCACACCTGCAATTTTAGCACTTTGGGAGGCTGAGGTGGGTTGATCACCTGAGGCCAGGAGTTCAAGACCAGCCTACCCAACATGGCAAAATCCCATCTCTACTAAAAACACAAAAATTAGCCAGGTGTGGTGGCATGCGCTTGTAGTCCCAGTTACTCAGGAGGCTGAGGCACAAGAATCACTTGAATCTGGGAGGTGGAGGTTTCAGTGAGCTGAGATCTGCCACTGCACTCCAGCCTGGGCAACACTGCGAGTCTCTGGCTCAAAAAAAATAAGAAGAAGAAAGATACTTATGATACTAACACTAAATCTAGATTAGAAAGCAAATGAAGTGCAATTTTTCAGACCAAACACTGACATTATTCTGTGGTTAACTTATTTACTATGATGTTGTGGCTGCAGATATTGGAAGCCTAAAGCACTATTTGCATGTATTTAAACAAGTAGAATAGAAAAATTCATAAAGACCATGAATATGTAAAAGGGAATCTGATGATTGATAAAACCCTAGTTTCTTCTAATTAGAGTGTAATGTTTGGCTAAAGAAAAAAATTAGAAAAATTGCAGGAATATTGTCTCAATCTAAGCAATAGGTTTTTAGAGAAAAAAGGTAGAGTTTATATTTATAAAACATAATATAATTATAATGCAAATAAAATGGACAAATTACTAGAAACACACAACCTACCAAAACTGAATCATGAACAGAAAATTTGAACATGTCTATAAGTAGAAAAGATACTGAATCATAGCCAATACTCTGCCCAAAAGAAAAACTCAGCAACATATTATTTCACTGATGTACTGATCCATTCTCTCACTACTGTAAAGGACTACCTGAGACTGAGTAATTTTTAAAGAAAAGAGGTTTAATAGGTTCAGGAGTCTTTGGGTTGTACAGGTTTTTGCTCCTGGGAAGGCCTCAAGACACTTACAATCATGATGGAAGATGAAAAGGGAACAGACACATTTTCACATAGCTGGCAGAAGAGAGAGCAAGCAAAGGGAGTAGGTACTACCCACGTTCAAACAACCAGATCTTGTGAGAATTCTACCATGAGACAGCACTAGGAGGATGGTGCTAAACCATTGGAAACCACCCCCATGGTCCAGTCACCTCCGACCAGGCCCTACCTCCAACACTGGAGAACACAATTTAAGAACACAATTTAACATAAGATTTGGGTGAGGACACAGAGCCAAACCATATAATTCTACTCTTGATCCCTCCCAAATCTCATGTCCTTCTCACATTACAGAATATAATTATCCCTTCTTAACAGTCTCCCAGTCTTAATTCATTTCAGCATTGACTCAAAAGTCCACAGTCCAAAGTCTCATCTGAGACAAGGTAATTCCCTTCCACTTACGAACCTGTAAAATCTAAAACAAGTTATTTACTTCCAAGATACAATGTGGTGACAGGCATTGAGTAAGTACAACCATTCCATGAGGAAGAAATCAGCCAAAACAAAGGGCTACAGGCCCCATGAAATCTGAAACCCAGCAGGGCAGTCATTAAATCTTAAAGCTTCAAAATAATTTTCTTTTACTCTATGTCTCACATCCAGGCCACACTGATGCAAGAGTTGGGTCCCCTGGCCTTGGGAAGTTCCACTGGGAAGCAAGGTACAGTCCCCAAGACTGATTTCACAGACTAGCATTGAGTGCCTGCAGCTTTTTCAGGTGCATGGTGCAAGTTGTTGGTGTATGTACCATTCTGGGATCTGGATGGTGGTGGCCTTATCCTCACTAGGCAGGACCCCAGAAGGGACTCCGTATGGGGACTTCACATTCACTTTTCCCCTCTGCACTGACCTAGTACAGGTTCTTCTCCATGTAGGCTCTGCCTCTGCAGCAGATTTCTGCCTGGACATCCAGGCATTTCCGTACATTCTCTGAAATCTAGGCAGAGGTCCCCAAGCCTCAGCCCTTGCCCTCTTTCCACTCACAGTCTTAACATCACATGGAAGCCTTGGCAGCTTCTGGCTTGTACCCTCTGGAGTAGTAGCCTGAGATGTATTTGGGACCCTTTTAGCCACAGATAGAGTTTAAGTGGCTGGGACACAGGCAGCCATATCCCAATGCTGCACAGAGCAGTAGAGCCCTGGGCCTGGCCCATGAAACCATTTTTCCCTCCTAAGCCTCCAGGCCTGTGATGGAAGGGGATGCTGTGAAGATCTCAAAAATAAATTGGATGGATTTTCCCCCATTGTCTTTGGTATTACCATTTAGCTCTTCTTTATTGAAGCAAATTTTTGCAACGGGCTTCATTTTCTCCCTGAAAATGTCTTTGTTTGTTTCTTCCTTCCTTTTTTACCACATGACCAGGCTGCAAATTTTTCAAAATTGTATGTTCTTCTCTCCTTCTAAATGTAAGTTCCAGTTTCAGGTATTTTGTTTGTTTGCTTGTTTACACAAATGAGCATAGGCTTTCAGAAGCAACTAGGCCACATCTTAAATACTTTGCTGCTTAGAAATGTATTCTGCCGGCCTGGCGTGGTGGCTCAAGCCTGTAATCCCAGCACTTTGGGAGGCCGAGACAGGCAGATCACAAGGTCAGGAGATCGAGACCATCCTGGCTAACGTGGTGAAACCCCATCTCTACTAAAAAGTACAAAAAAACTAGCTGGGCGAGGTGGCGGGCGCCTGTAGTCCCAGCTACTCAGGAGGCTGAGGCAGGAGAATGGTGTAAACCCAGGAGGCAGAGCTTGCAGTGAACTGAGATCTGGCCACTGCATTCCATCCTGGGTGACAGAGCGAGACTCTATCTCAAAAAAAAAAAAAAAAAAAAAAAAAAGTATTCTGCCAGCTATTCTAAATTATCTCTCTCAAGTTCAAAGTTCCACAGATCTCTAGAGCAGGGACACAACACCACCAGACTCTTTGCTAAAGCATAGCAAGTGTGACCTTTACTCCAGTTTGCAGTGAGCTCTTCATCTTCATCTGAGACCTTGTCAGCTTGTTCTTCAGCATTTTGGTCACAACCATTCAACAAGTCTCAAAAAGTTCTCTCATCTTCCTTTTTTTTTTCTGAGCCTTCCAAATGACTCCAACTTCTGCCCATTACTCAGTTTAATAGTCACTTCCAGATTTTCAGGTATTTTTAGAGCAAAGCCCCACTTCTCTGATACCAATTTTCTGTAGTAGTTATTTTTCACATTGTTATAATGAACTATCTGAGACTGAGTAATTTATAAAGAAAAGAGGTTTAATCTGCTCATGGTTTTATGGGATGTACAGACTTCTGCTTCTAGTAAGGCCTCAGGAAACTTACAATCATGTCAGAAGATGAAGGGGAAGCAGGCACATATTCATAAGGCTGGCAGAAGAGCTAGAGAGCAAAGTGGTGAGGTGCTACACACTTTTCTTTTAATCTTTTTTTTTGAGACAAAGTCTCACTCTGTCACCTAGGTTGGTGTGCAGCGGCATGATCTTGGTTCACTGCAAGCTCTGTCTCTCTCCTGCCTCAGCCTCTTGAGTATCTGGGAGTACAGACACCCACCATCATGCCCGGCTAATTTTTTGTATTTTTAGTAGAGATGGCGTTTTACCATGTTAGCCAGGATGGTCTCAATCTCCTGACCTCGTGATCTGCCTGCCTCGGCCTCCCAAAGTGGTGGGATTACGGGTGTGAGCCACCACACCCAGCCAGATGCTACACACTTTTCAAACCACTAGATCTTGTGAGAACTCTCTCATGAGACAGGATTAGCAGGGTTGTGCTAAATCCTTGGAAACCACCCCCAGGAACCAATTACCTTCCACCAGGCCCCACCTCCAACACTGGAAATCACAATTCAACATGAGATTTGGGTGGGGACACAGAACCAAACCATTATCAACTGGTGAATTATACCAAACATTTAAAGAAGAAATAACACCAGTGTTTCTGAAACAAATAAACAAAAAATGAAATGGAGAGAACACTTCTTAACTAATTCTATAAGACAAGTTACTCTGATACCAAAACTATACAACGAAAGTACAAGTAAAGCAAGGTACAGCCAAATATTCCTGATTAATAGTGATGCAAACATTGTCAGCAAAATACTAGCAAAGAGAATTTGATAGTGTTTTAAAAGGATTATACACCATCAAAAATGTGATTTTATTTCTCGAACGTAAGGAAAGTTCACCCTATACAAATCAATCAGGATGTTCCCAAGATGGCTGACTAGAAGCAGCTAGGGTGTGTGGCTTTCGTGGAGATAAATGGAAGGGGCGAGTAAATACAGTACCTTCAACTGAAACATCCAGATGCTTACACTGGGACTACTCAAGGAAACAACTCAACCCATGAAGAACAGAGAACAGTAAGGCAGTATGATGGCCCATCTGGGAACAACACAGTGCAAAGGGAACCTCTCCTACCCAGGGAAGTGGTGAATGAATGTGCAACTCCAGAAAACCACACTCATCTCACAGATCTTTTCAACCACCAGGTTAGGAGATCCCCTGGTGAACCCACTTCACCAGGGCCTTCAGTCTGACACACAGAGCTACCTGGAGCCTTGGCAAAGCTGCCACTCAGGCACATGTGGAGACATGGAAACTTTGGATATCCTAGATTTCTGGGCTTCCCAGTAGAATTAACTGTCACTCTGACAAAGTGAGTGGTTAGAGCCCAATACATACCTCTAGGAAAGAGGTTGGAGTCAGGGGCCCAATGTCTGCAGGTCCCATTTCCACTGTGACTCACAGGATAAGACCCACTGGCTTGATATTATAGCCAGCCACCAATAGCAATGTTGTGCCTACCTTAGACAGAGTTCATTGTAGGGAGGAGTAGGCTGCCATCTTTGTTGTTTGGGCAACTTAGACATTCCAGCCTGTGAGCTTTGGAGAGCCCAAGTCAACTGAGCCAGAAGTGGTACCCCAGCACAGCAGAACTGCTCTGCAAAAACATGAATATATTGTTTCTTTAAGTGTGTTCTCAATCTTGTTCCTCCTCACTAAGGTGGAACCTCCCAACCAGAGCCTCCAGCCACACCCACCAGTGTTCTCCAGCTGACAGGGATTTGAAAACTTGCTGGGACACAACTTCCAGAAGGAGGTGTGGGTTGCCATCTTTGCTGTTTGGATGACTCAGCAGTTCTGGCTTTCCAGCCTTGGAGAGTCCAAGCCTACTGGGGATGGAAATGGTACCTCAACACAGTACAGTGGCCCCACAAAAACATGGCCATACTGCTTTTTAAGCAGGTCCCTGACACCATTCCTCATCACCAAGTGAAGCTCCCGAACTAGGATCTCTGGCTACCCCCACCAGTATTCTCTGACTGACAGAGCTTTTAGGCCTCCTTGGGATGCAGCTATCAGGAAGAGAGACAGGCCACCAACTTGGCTGTTTGGATGTCTTATCCATTCTAGCCTTTGGGTTTCAGAGTGTCTGAGGCTGCCAGAGGTGGAAATGGACCCCCAAAAGAGCACAGCTGCTCTACAAAAACATGATCAGATAATTTTTTTAATAAGGTCCTTGATCTCATTCCTCCTGCCTGGGTGAGACCTCCCAAATGGGGTCTTCAGGCATTTCCTACAGGTGCGTTCGGGACAGCAACAGGTCTGTACCTCCCTGGACAGAGCTCCCCCAAAAAGGAGCAAGCTGCCATATTTGCTGTTTTCTAGTTTTCACTGGTGTTACCTCCAGGTATTGGAAAAACTGGTACCCCAAGCATACCGCAGCAGCCTTATGGAAAGGTAGTCAGACTGTTATATATTTTAAAAGTGCAGCAACCTCAAAGATTGAAGGTAGATAAGCCCTAAATATGAGAAAGAATCAGTGCAAGATTGCTGAAAACTCAGAAAGCCAGTGTTCCTCTTACTGTAAATGACTGCGTCATCTCTATAGCAGATTTGAAACCAGGCTGAGGCTGAGAGGGCTAAAATGACAGAAGTAGATTTCAGAATATATATAGAAAAGAAGTTTACTGAGCTAAAGGAGGATGCTGTAACCCAATGCAAAGAAGTTAAGAATCATGATAAAACAATACAGGAGCTGACAGAGAAAATAGCCAGTGTAGAAGAGAATATAACCAACCTGATAGAGCTGAACAACACACTACAAATAGTTCATAATGCAATCACAAGTATTAATAGAAGAATAGACCAAGTGGAGGGAAGAATCTTGTAGCTTGAAAACTGTCTTTCTGACACAAGACAGGCAGACATGAATAGAGAAAAAAAGAGTAAAAAGGAATGAACAAAACCTTTGAGAAACATGGAGTTATGTAAAGAGACAAAATCTATGATTGTTTGGTGCACCTGAAAGAGACTAGAAGAATGGAAACAACCTGAAAAACATTTTTCATGACATATCCATGAAAAATTCCCTAACCTAGCTAGAGAGGCCAACATTCAACTTTAGGAAATGCGGATAACTCCAGTAAGACACTCTATGAGAAGATCATCCCCAAGACAAATAGTCTTCAGATTCTCCAAGTGTCAAATGAAATAAAAAATAATATTAAAGACAGCTAGAGAGAAAGGACAGATTATCTACAAAGTAAAGCCCATCAAACTAACAGCCGACCTCTCAGAAGAAACCTTACAAGCCAGAAGAGACTAGGGGCCAATATTCAACATTTTTAAGAAAATAAATTCCAGCCCAGAATTTCATATCCAGTGAAACTAATCTTCATATGCAAAGAAAAAATAAGGTCCTTCACAGAGAAGCAAATGCTGAGAAAATATGTTACTCTCAGACTTCTTGCAACAAAGTACTAAATATGGAAAGGAAAGAATATTACCAACAACTACAAAAAAAAATACTGAACTACACAGAACAGTGACACTATAAAGCAACCATATAAAGAAGTCTGCAAAATAACCGGCTAACATCATGATAAAAAAATTAACAAAGAAACTACTAGGTCGACTGATAAATAGGAAAAAATATAAGATTCAAATAAACACAGTCAGAAATGACAAGGGGGATATTATCACTCACCCCAGAGCAATGCAAGCAACCATCAGAGAATATTATGAACACCTCTATGCACACAAACTGGAAAATCTGGAATAAATGGATAAATTAATGGAACTTACACTTTCCAGAAATGAACCAGGGAGAATTTGAATCCCTGAACAAACCAATATGAGCTCTGAAATTGAATCAGTGACAAATAGCCTGTCAACGAAAAAGAGCCCAGAATCAGAGGAATTCACAGCTGATTTCTACCAGATGCACAAAGAAGGGTTGATCCTATTCCTATGGAAATTATTCCAGGAAATTGAGTAGGAGAGACTTCTCCCTAAGGCATTCAATGAGACCAGCATTATCCTGATGCCAAAATCTGGCAGAGATAACAAAAAAGAAAACATCATACCAACATGCTTGAACATAAATGCAAAAATTCTCAACAAAATATTGACACACCGAATCCAGCAGAACGTCCAAAAGCTTATCCACCACGATCAAAGAGACTTCATATCTGGGATGCAAGGTTGGTTCAACGTAAGCAAATCAATATATGTGATTAATTATATAAACAGTACTAAAAACAAAAAAAAGACAACTAGTAGATGTAGAAAAAACTTTTGGTAAAATTCAACATCCATTCATCTTAAAAATCTAAATAAAGGTATTGAAAAAACATCTCAAAATAATAAGAACCATCTATGACAAACCCACAGCCAACATTATTCTGAATGGGCAAAAGCTGGATGAATTCTTCTTAAAAACCAGCACAAGGCATGAATGCCCTCTTCCACCACTATTAGTAAACATAGCATTGGAAGTTCTAGCCAAAACAATTAGACAAGAGAAAGAAATAAAGGGCATCCAAAAAGGAAGAGGGAAAGTACAACTATCCCTGTTTGCAGATTACATGATCCTGTATCTAGAAAACCCCATATTCTCAGCTGAAAAGGTTCTTAAACTGATAAGCAACTTCAGCAAAATCTCAGAATACAAAATCAATATGCAAAAATTACTACCATTTCTATACTTCAATGACAGCCAAGACAAGAGCCAAATTAGAAACAAACTCCCATTCACAATTGCCCTCCAAAATTAAAATACCTAAGTATACAGCTAACTATGGAGGTGAAATATCTCTACAAATAGAGCTACAAACCACTGCTCAAAAAAAATCAGAGATGACACAAACAAATGGAAAAACATTCCATGCTCATGGATGGAAAGAATCAATATTTTTCAAATGTCCATACTGCTCAAAGCAATTTATAGAGTCAATTCTATTTCTATTAAACCATCATTAACATTCTTCACAGAAACAGAGAAAACTATTTTAAAATTCATATAATACCAAAAAGAGCATCAATAGCCAAGGCAACTGTAAGTAAAAAGAAAAAAAATTAAAAACCAAGCTGGAGTCATCAGTGTACCTGACTTAAAACTATAATATAGGGCTACAGTAACCAAAACAAATGGGACTGGTACAAAAACAGACAGATAGACCAATGGAACAGAATAGAGTACCCAGAAATAAGAACAACATGAACCTGTAACTGACTCATCATTGACAAATCAGGCAAAAACAAGCAATGGGAAGAGTAGCAATAAATAGTGCTGGTATAACAGGTTAGACATATGCAGGACATTGAAACTGAAACCTTTCTTTACACCATACAAAAAATTGTGTCAAGATGAATTAAATACTTAAATGTAAAACCCAAAATTATAAAAACCCTTGAAGTCAACCTAGGCAATACCAGTTAGGGCATAGGCATGGAAAAAGATTTTATGATGAAGAAGTCAAAAACAATGCCAACAAAAGCAAAAATTGACAAATTAGATCTAATTAAACTCAAGAGCTCATTCACAGCATAAAAAAAAAAAAAAAAAAAAAAAAAAAACCTGAATTTGTAAACCTAAAATAAAAGCTAAAAAATCAACGGAAAACAGCACAGTAACGTCAAAAAACAACAAATGGCACGTGATCATCTCAATTGTTAGAGCCAAAGAAATTTTGAAACTTTAATACCTTCTCATGATAAAAACACTTAACAAAAATAGTAATAAAAGGAAACTACTAATACTAATGCTAATAAAGACCATTTGTGAAAAGCCCACAGTTAATATTACACATAATGGTGAAAACCTGAATGCCTTCTAAGATTAGGAACAAGACAAGAACGTCTGCTGTCTTAGTTTATTCTGTGTTGCTATAACAGAAGATCAGAGAATGAGCAATTTACAAATAATAGAAATTTATTTTCTCGCAGTTCAGAATGCTAGGAAGTCCAAAAATAGGATGCCAACATCTGGTAAGGGCCTTCTTGCTTTGTCATCATATGGTGGAAGACATCACATGGCAGAACGAAAAAGAAAGAGACAGCAAGTGGGGATCAAACTTGGCCTTTTATAAGAAACTTACTCCCTTGATAATAAAACCTCCTCCACAATAACAGAACTGATCCATTCGTGAAAGTGGTGTTCACGTGATTCAAACACTTCCAATTATGCCCCACCTCCCAACATCATCAAATTGGAGATCAAGTTTCCAACACATGAACTTTGGGGTACATAGTCAAATCATATCACCTGCTTTTGCACTTCTATTCAACATAGTACAGAAAGCTCTTACCAGGGCTTGCCAGAGCAGTTAGGCAAGAAAAAAGAAAGGCATTCCTATGGGATAGAAATAAGTAAACTTATCTTAAGTAACAGAATATATGATCCAATATGTAGAAATCCCTAAATATTTTACACATACACACACACGCGCAAGTTAGAACAAATAAAAAATCAATACAAAGTCAACGTCCCCAAATCAGATGCATTTCTGTGCACTAACAGCAAACAATCTGAAAAGGAAATTCTGCTTACAATCTTTAAAAAGTATTAGAAATGTATTTAACCAATGAGGTGAAATACTTGAGCACTGAAAACCATTAAATATTGCTGAAAGAAACTAATAAGACAATAGTGCATGGAAAGATAGCCAGTATTTATGAATTGCTATGCCTAGTATTATTGAGATGCTTATACTGCCCAAAGTGATCTACAGATTTAATGCAATTGCTATCAACATTCCAAAGCTTTTTTGCAGGAGTAGAAAAGTTTATATTCAAATTCATACAGAATCACAAGGGACACAAAAAGTCAGAAAAAAGTCTGACAGAGGAAACCAACATTGTAGTACTCACACTTCCGTATGTCAATTTTACTAAAAGTTTACAGAAATCAAAATACCTTGATACTAGCATGAAGAGTGACAAATTGTTGAGTTGAATAACATAGGGGGCCCTCAAATAAGCCTTCACATGTGGTCAAATAATTTTCAGCAAGGGTGCCAATGCCATTCCATGGTGAAATATTATTTAACAATTTACATTGGGAAAGCTGAATATCCACATGCAAAGCAATGAAGTTGGATCCTTATCTTATAGTCTACACAAAACTTAACTCAAAATGAATACAAGACCTAAATATAAAAGCTATACCTATAAAACTCGTAGAAAGAGACATAGGGGAAAATTTCTTGACCTTGCATCAGGCAGTGTTTTCTCGGGTATGACACCAAAAGTACAGGCAGCAAAAGAAAAAAAATAAATAGATTGGGCTACATCAAAACTAAAATCCGTGCCTCAAAAGACACAATCAACAAAGTAAAAATGTAACCTGCACCATGGGAAAAGTAATTTCAAGTCATATATCTGATAAGGGGTTGCATTAGACTGCGCATGCTCTTATAAGAAAATACCATAAACTGGATACCTTAAACAAATGAAATTTATTTTTTCACACTTCTGGTAGCTATAATTCCCAGATTAAGGATTGGAAGAATTATTTTATATTGAGGGCTCTCTTCCTGGCTTGCAGACAGCCAATTTTCTCTGTTTCTTCACATGATGGAGAGAGCAAGACAGCTGTCTTGTGTCTCATCTTACAGGAAAACTAATTCTCTCAGATCAGGGAACCACCCCATGACCTCATTGAACTTGTACAACCGTATGGGCCTTGTCTCTAAATATTGTCAAATTAGGGATTAGGATTTCAACATGTGAATTTGGCAGGGACACAATTAACTGGACAGCAGGGGATGATTCGCATTCAGAACATATCAAGAACTCCTAAAACTCAAGACAAAAAAGACAACTTGATTTAAAAATGGGCCAAGGGTTTGAATACATATTTCTCCAAAAGAGATACACAAATGGTTAACAAGCACCTGAAATAAATATTCACCATCATGAATCATTAAGGAAATGCAAATCAATATCACAATGAGATACGTATTATATCCATTAGGATCACAATTATACAAAAAAAAAAAAAAAAATACAAAGCTACAAGTGGTAGAAAGGATGTAAATATGTAGGGAATCTTCTGAAATGCTAGAGGAAATGTAAAATAGTGCAGTTACTGTGGAAATCAGCATGGTAGCATGGTGGTTTCTCAAGAAATTAGAAATATAACTGTCATATCATATAGCAGTTTCACTGCTGAGTACATACACAAAATAACTGAAAGCAAGGACTTGAGATAACTGTACATGCATATTCATAGCACCATTATTCACAATAGCCAAAAAGTAGAAGCAAACTCAATGTTAACTGACAGATGAATGGATAGGAATAAAAAGATGTTGTATATGGACACAATGAATAAAAGGAAGAAAATTGTGATACATGATATAACAGCAATAACTTGAGAAAATTATTCTAAGTGAAATAAATCGGTAACAAAAGTACAAATACTGTATGATTTAATTTATATAAAGTACCTAGAGTAGCCAAATACATAAAGGCAGAAAATAGAATGGTGATTTCCATCAACTGAGAAGGAGGAAAAGGAAATTATAGGTTAGTGGGTACAGACTTTCAATTTTGCAAAATGCAAAGAGTACTGGAGATGGATGGTGGTGATGTTTTCACAACAAGTTAAATGTATTTAATGTCATTAAACTGTACAATTTTAAAAAGTTAAATTTAGTTATGATTATCTTACCATAATTTTAAAAACAATAAATAAATGTTGAAAGATAAAAAACTGTCACAGTTAATGTTATTTCCAAGTCACGTTGAATGAAATAGATTGGGGTAGAATTAGTTAAATACATATAGAGAACTCACATTACCAGATTTTTTTTGCCCAAAGGAACCATCTGTTCTCAGACTCAAAAATTGTGTCATTGTTAGTTTCTAAGTAATTCTCATACTTACATGTATTCAATGCAGAGCTTACAAAGACAGCAACTTACAGTGAACAACTAAATCAATTAAAATGACAGAAGGTACATATTAGGTAGTATTTTTACAACCCAGGGAAGCTATTGAAATAAGAAGATCCTAAGGGCCGGGCGCGGTGGCTCAAGCCTGTAATCCCAGCACTTTGGGAGGCCGAGACGGCCGGATCACGAGGTCAGGAGATCAAGACCATCTTGGCTAACACGGTGAAACCCCGTCTCTACTAAAAAAATACAAAAAAACTAGCTGGGGGAGGTGGCGGGCGCCTGTAGTCCCGGCTACTCGGGAGGCTGAGGCAGGGGAATGGCGTAAACCCGGGAGGCGGAGCTTGCAGTGAGCTGAGATCCGGCCACGGCACTCCAGCCTGGGCGACAGAGCGAGACTCCGTCTCAAAAAAAAAAAAAAAAAAAAAAAAAAGAAATAAGAAGATCCAGATGTTACCCAAAATTGAAGCTTATTTTCTTCAGGAATCCTCAAATTACGTCTGACAAGTAATGCTTCACCCAAATGATGACTTAATTTATAAATGGTTATTATTTATTATTTCTGTATTCTAAAAGAAAGTACACACCTTTGAAGAAAACCTGCTTTCCAGTGGCATTAGAATGACAGCTGTGTGTGGTAAAGATGTGGGAAATGCATACATTTATTTTCAATTTCACACACCAGACCCATTTTGGATAACTTTATCTTAAAAAGCGTAAAGGAAAACTCTAAAAGTTAGCTAATTTACTTTTATGCTAACACTTTAGATAGAGTGAGATCACAATAAAAATCATGAAAGACACAAGCATGGCCCATAAATTATTAAATTTGTTCAGATTATTTGCATCTCTTTTTAAGTCACAATTTGGCAATCATTAAATGATGCCAAGTAGATTTTCTAAATGGAATTTCAGTTTAAATAGTTGTAGAATAAAATATGGTAGTTTCAGTGTAAAACAATTAGTGTTCTGCACTAAAATATATAAGACTTACAATTATATGCTACTTAAGATAATGTCACATGAGAAGAAATTTGTTGCTGTAATAGTAGTAACTATGATTGGACCAGAACTATAAAGAAGCAACAGATGTATTGTGGGGTATGTAAGAAAATCAAAGGCTTTGAAGCCTGACAAATCTGGCTACAAACTCCATCTCCATAATTTGGGCTGATCTTTCTAAATACAAGTTTTTTCTTGGGTATAGTTTGTTTATATTGATTTAAGAATAAGATTATTAATACAAATTATCTAGCACAGTGACTGGAATATAGGAAGTTCTTAACACATTTTAATGACCGTTGTCATTTTTGGTTTAGTCACCATCATTTTAATGAGGGTTTGGCAAAGCTCAAGAAGGCTGCAGAAAGAACATGTTGAAATCTGACTAACTAATTATTTCTTGTGCTTTTCTAGTTTCTACTTCCTGTCCATTTTTGTTCTGAGTGGATTGTAATAGCACAATCTCTCCCCTTCACTGTTTAATTTTCAAAGTAGCTTTGTCAATTTCATTCATTCTATGATATTCATAGATCATTAAATTTCTGCCTGGAACTGTACTAAATTTGGAAATACCGAGACATACAAGACAAGTATCCTCAGGCATTTCAATTTACTGAATAACATAGGCAAAACAATTAACTGTTTTAATGCAATATCATAGTATACTCGATACTAGAGGGTCATAAAGAAAAAGCATAAATAAAATACATATTCCTCAATATTCTAGGGGAGGGGGGAGGGTAAGTCAGAAAATGTTTCTGAGAGGAAATCTTGCTTGAGATGAATTATGGAAGTTTAGTAAGATTTAATGAGCAGATAATGTTATTTGAAGCAGAAGACAGCAAACTTGGTTTAATATAACAAGGCAAAGGAAAGGATGGCTCCTTAGAAAAAGTAAAATTATTACTACATCTAGAAAAAAGGATTGATAGGGATTAAGACCAGAAAGTTAGACAATAGTTAGAAGAGAAAGAGGCTTTCTTCACTAGTGTAAAGCTTAATCTTTCTTGTGAAGTCAATGGGAAACCACTGAAGCATTTTAAGTAGGCAAGCGGCATAATCAGATTTCTAATTCAGAAAAAAAAAAAAAATATCTGTTGTGGTAGTTTGGTAGGTGAGTTGAAAGGGTGAAAATAAAATCAGAAAGAACAGGAGATCATTGCAGTAGCACAGCTGAGGCATCATGAAAGCCTTAACTAAGTGAGCGACAATGGAAGGAAAGACTAGAAGACATAATTGAAAAGATATTTAGGAGTATAATTGTTTGCATGTAATTGCTAATTTAATGTGATAAGTGAGATAGCAAGTGAACTTCCAAGTGACTTAAATGGGTTTCTACTTAAGTGAAACAGGTCAAAAATGTAATTATTGACTTATAGAAAGGATGTACTACAAAGAATAAATATACTTGATTTATGATGAGTTAATTTTGAAGTGATTTTTAGAAACATAGTTGATACTCACTCATAGATAGTTGAATGTACAGATAAGAACTTAATTGTCTGAACTGCAGATACAAGTTTAAAGTGATCAGAACATTATATTTTGAATAATAGGTATGAATGACATTCCCATAAAAGCATATAGAATAGTAAACATAGCATAATACTAATACAAAAATTGAATAAGAATATCAAATAGACATACACATAAACACACATCAGAAAAAATGAAGAAAAATGATCAAGAGGCCAACATCTCTTAACAATGAAGATGCAAAGCTCTCACTGTTAGCCAATGGAATCCAATAGCATATTAAAATAATACAATGTTATTACCAAACACAGATTATTCTGAGAGAAAGGGTGTTTCACCATTAGAAAAACATATCAATGTAATTTACTATATTAAAATAATAAACAAGAAAATAATATAGTACTTAAAGAAGTCACAAAGCATAGGATTGATATGAAAACCTATTTAAGAGTTAAAATAATAAAAACTCCTAGAAAGCCAGGAGTGAAAGGAGCTACAATGGAGTCCTATTATCTATAAACGCATGGGTTACTCAGAACTTTCCAGAAAATGGGCAGTAACTTCCAGGTCATTGCCTTGGAAAGGAGTGGTGACTTCTTTGGCATTGCTATTGCATTTGTAAACTGTGGTGGGAGTATCTTATGCTAATGAGCAATGAGGGCAACTAGAGATCACTTTCATCACCATCTGCTTGTTCCTGACGATTTCTTCATCTCATCCTGTCTGGACCAGATCCTGTTCAACCCTAGCAACGTCGTGACCAGGAAACAAATCCTGCTTGTTTCCTACCTCATTTCTCACTCAGAGATTAGATACTTCTCTTTAACCTTAAGGGGGCAGTAGAAGAGCAGGGGTCCATTATCTGGAACTGAGTCTTGATAATTCTATAGGTGTAGGCCCTGCCTGGCATCGGAGTAGTAAAAATCTCTGGTACCTAATCTGAGGGGCACGATGGCAGATTATCTTCATTTTCCAGGTCAGATGATTGCATGGGTTGGAAGCCTTTTGCCAGCATCACCTTTATGTGGAATGTAGAAAATATAAACTTAGAAGGTTAAATAAGAAAATTATAATTACAAGGAAGAGAAAAATTAATGTTCCTAGGCTCACCCACAGCATCATGTTATTTATCTATGTGCTCATGAAATAATAACTTTAAGTCTTTTTGGAGTAAATTCCAAAGTGTAAGCCATGGTACCTTACTCTTATGCCTATGGGGACTTATAAGAAATCAGTTTAATCCTGGACAGGTGTACCCAGCTAGGGATCTCATAAAATTTAATAGCAGTGAGGATACTTAACAATACCTGATAGTATGGCCCTCCCATTTTGCTTGTAATTGATCCTCAGGGAATTCTTCTTTTTAAGTTTTTAGTAAGACTAAGTTTTTGAGGAGGAGACAATACTTTATTTCTATATTCTTGAAGGTCTTTGTGAACCTAGCCTAAATTGTAAATGGGACAGAGTAAGGCATGTGTGACCCCCTTTCTCCTCTTATGGCCCCGGGTAGTTTTCTTAGGTTTCTTTGGGATTCCCTTTGCCCAAGGGAATTAGAGTGAAAATACATATAGCCAATTTAACATAACCTACTAGGCCAGACAGGAATGGAAATGGGCATGCACTCATTAGCCCATAAAATCTTTCTAAGTTATACAAAACTCAAAAACTAAAAGCCAAAAATCAGATTATATGTCAGGTAAAACCAAAAGCACAGAATCAGACTGTATTGTGGAAAAACACTGTTTCCATGGACATCTAAGACAAAACACTAGCGTCAGGCCAGAACAACAAAACTAGAGGGGAAAAAGTTACAGGAGCTGATGAAAAAGCTAAAGGATACAGTCATCATGCTATAACTTTGAAAACGGAGAAAAAGCTAAAAGAAGTGAGACACAATTGATTTGTTTTTCTAAGACCAGCCGAGCGGGCACAAAAGAACCAGCGAGCAGGCAAGGGTAGGAGCAAAACTGCAAATTTATTTTGGTCACCTAGCTTCAGGGGAAGAAGGTGGGTAGGGAGAGGTCTGTCGGCCTCCGGCAAAGGAGGCCGACAGAGTCCCCCGGTGGGGCTCTCCGGAGGGGTTCCTGATACAGTCCCGACATCCCAACAGGAGTGGGGCTGGGAAGTCCGCATGTGGCGTCCCTCCAGAGCAGCTTTTCTAGGAGTGGGAGGGCAATAGGCGGGGCAAGGGCGAGTGGGGTCGGGGGGCGTTCCGCAGGTGCGACCAGGTAAATCTTAGTCTCTTTGGATTGACGCGCATGCCCAGTTGGTCTGCACCTTCCCGGCGCGGGCTGCATTTTCGTGCAAGCGGGAAAAGTTGGTGATGAAGAACCCGGAAGTGCACCATCTTGCCTCCGTTCGTCCAAACGACAATAACAGTTAAATTACTGAGACACAAATCTAAGACATTTTTAAAGAAACCAGTTGTAGCATTAAAAACAAAATTTCCCACAATTTATCAAATCAATACCTTAAGAAAACCCAGTTCCCATATGTAGACCATTCTCTAGAAAGTCTACTGCAAACAATTTTTCTTCAATCATAGTTAGCTTAATCATGAACAAAATTATTCTCACAAATTCCCCTTCGGAAATCTCATCATGACCCACACAGACCAACTACAACATGCTTGGACTCCCTGTGTGTCTTATTCTACCTTTTTCTTAAATAACCAGTCATGTTACTCTAGGAAAATAATTTACTATACAAAATCCTTTTTTATTAAAAAGTCACTCTTTCTTTAAATCCTTCCTTGGAAAACAATACACCTTCTATCCATAACTTACTTCACACCTCTGTTTTCTACTCACTAGTTTCTTTATATTGAACCCCCCTTTTAATAACTTCTTAATTTGATGAAAATACTCTTTTCCTAGTGAAAAAAACACATTGTCTTTGGCACATATTATATAAATCTAGGGAGCAAGATTCTGAACTGCCCACCAGACATTGTAATTCTATAGATTAAAACTATTTTACAATTATATAATTTAAACTATAAAGAAACTCACTATTTAAACCCATTTTAACAACTCTAAACCATATCAACATCAACATCAGTGGTTTACCTAGGTAAAAATCTTAAAGTTAAATTTTAGAAGACACAATATTCTCTTCAAACTAACAGATTTAGACGTCTTAGTTGTTTAATTGACCAGAACTCATTTATTTATAAGCCAATTTGATCGCATGCCAGATACAACACACATCACACAAAGTAACCTATACTAGACAATTGGATCCAAGTAATTTATAAAATCGGGACTCATCTACCTGGCCAAATTTTGTTTGCCCCAGTAGGTATGAAAGACAGCAAGAGGTAGGGAAAGTGATTACATAATATCACATAAGGAAGGGAGAGGGTGAACTTCATTGCTCAAGGGGAGACCCTGGGGTTCCCAAGCAACCAAAGAGTTCACCCAGCAGTGAAGACACTAAAGAAAAATGTTAAAGCAGCCATTGGTATGCCACTTTGAGGAGCTGTTCATCAGGTCAGAGATCCAAGCCTCCCAGTAAACTTACTTGAGCAAGGCTGCTCGTTGGGGCTAGTGGAAGGAAGTTAGCTCTAGTATTGATGGGAAGCTTTTTGCTCTCACTGGGGGTGGTTAGGAAATTCTAATTGCCAGTGGCCCTTTTGCTTATAGTATGTACACTGATTTTGGCCCAGGGGCTGGGATGTTGGGGGCTCTTCTCTGGGCATCCTAGATGCTGATCTCATGACACTTTCTTTCTCAAGATGGGTAATTCTGTGGTGGAAAGGGGCTAAAGCAACTATTAACAAATGTGCTTTTTAGCTGTCTCTCTTTTTCCTGCCTCTATGGTTGTAACTTTAAAGGCTACGTTTAAAGTCTACCTCACAAGGGTTTGAGGTCCAACTGGTGCTTTTTGTAGCTTTCTCCTAATATCAGAGACAGATTAAGTAACAAAATGTATACATAGTAGAGCTTGCCATTCTTGAGAGTCTTGGTCTGCATTAGAATATTTTCTGAGTGCCTTAAAGAAATGACCCTGAAAAAGATTAGGATTTTTGTCTTTTCCCCGATTTATTTTTCTAACTTCATCATAATTGACTGGCTTAACCACACACATTTATTTTTTGTTATTGTTTTTGTTTACTTTTTAATTTAATTTAATTTAATTTTAAGTTCTGGGATACATGTGCAGGATGTGTAGATTTGTTACATAGGTAAACATGTGCCATGGTAGTTTGCTGCACCTATCAACCCATCACCTAGGTATTAAGCCTGGCATGCATTAGTTATTTTTTCTGATGTTCTCCCTCCCCCGCCTCTCCCTGCAACAGGCCCCAGTGTATGTTGTTCCCTTCCTGTGTCGATATGTTCTCATTGTACAGCTCCCACGTATAAGTGAGAATATGTAGTGTTTGGTTTTGTGTTCCTGCATTAGTTTGCTGAGGATAATGGTTTCCAGCTGCATCCATGTCTCTGCAAAGGACATGATCTTGTTCCTTTTTATGGACAGACTATTCCATGGTATACATGTACCACATTTTCTTTATACAGTCTATAACTGTTGAGAGTTTGGGTTAATTCTATGTCTTTGCTATTGTGATTAGTGCTGCAATGAACACACGTGTGCATATATCTTTATAATGAAAATATTTTTATTCCTTTGGGTATATGCCCAGTAATACAATTGCTAGGTCAAATGATATTGCTGGTTCTAGGTCTTTGAGGAATCACCATACTGTCTTCCACAATGGTTGAACTAATTTATATTCCCACTATCAGTGTAAAAGTATTCCATTTCTCTACGGCCTCACCAGCATCTGTTGTTTCTTGACTTTTAATAATTGCCATTCTGACTGGTGTGAGATGGTATTCCATTTTGGTTTAGATGTGCATTTCCCTAGTGATCAATGATATTTAGCTTTTTATCATATGTTTATTGGCTGCATGAATGCCTTCTTTTGGGAAGTGTATGTTCATGTCCTTTGCCCACTTTTTAATGGGGTTGTTTGATTGTTCTTATAAGTTTGGTTAAGTTCCTTGTAGATTCTGGATATTAGACTTTTGTCAGATAGATAGATTGTAAAAAATTTCTTCCATTCTGTAGGTTATCTGTTCACTCTGTTGATCGTTTATTTTGCTGTGCAGAAGCTCTTTAGTTCAGTTAGATCCCATTTGTCAAATTTTGCTTTTGTTGTTGTTTTAACATTTTGGTCATGAAATCTTTGCCTGTGCCAATGTCCTGAATGGTGTTGCCTAGATTTTCTTGTAGGGTTTTTATAGTTTTGGCTTTTATACTTAAGTCTTTAATCCATCATGAATTAATTTTTGTATGAGGTGTAAGGAAGGGACCCAGTTTCCATTTTCTGCATATGGCTAGCCAGTTCCCTCAGCACCATTTATTGAATAGGGAATCCTTTCCCCATTTTTTGCTTTTGTCAGGTTTGTGGGAGATCAGGTGGTTGTAGATGTGTGGTTTTAGTTCTGAGTTCCCTATTCTTTTCCATTGGTCTTTTGCATCTGTTTTTGTACCAGTGCCATGCTGTTTGGGCTACTGTAGCCTTGTAGTATAGTTTGAAGTCAGGTTGCATGATGCTTCTAGTTTTGTTCTTTGTGCTTAGTATTATCTTGGCTATAAGGGCTCCTTTTTTTCTCCATATGAATTTTAAAGTAGTTTTTTTCTGATTCTGTGAAGAATGTCAATGGTAGTTTATTGGGAATAGCATTTAATCTATAAATTACTTTGGGCAGCATGGCCATATTCACAATATTATGTTTTCTTATCCATAAGCATAGAATGTTTTTCCATTTGTTTGTGTCCTCTCTGATTTCCTTGAGCAGTGGTTTCATGATTTGGCTCTCTGCTTATCTGTTGTTGATGTAGAGTAATGCCTGTGATTTTTGCACATTCCTTTGGTATCCTGAGACTTTACTGAAGTTGCTTACCAGTTTAAGAAGCTTTTAGGTTGAGAGTATGGGCTTTTTAGATATATGATCATGTCATCTCCAAATAAAGACAGCTTATCTTCCTCTCTTTCTATTTGAATACACTTTATTTCTTTCTCTTGCCTGATTGTCCTGTCCAGAACTTCCAATATTGTGTTGATTAGGAGTGATGAGAGAGGGCATCCTTGTCTTTTGCTGGTTTTCAGCTTTTGCCCATTCAGTATGATACTGCCTGTGGGTTTGTCATAAATGGTTCTTATTATTTTGAGTTAGGTTTTATCCATACCTTGTTTATTGAGAGTTTTTGACATGAAGGGATGTCGAATTTTATCAAAGACTTTTACTGTCTCTATTGAGATAATCTTGTGGTTTTTGTCTTTAGTTCTGTTTATGTGATGAATTACATTTATTGATTTGTGTATATTCAACCAGCTTTGCATCCGGGGATGAAGCTGACTTGATCATGGTGAATAAGCTTTTTGATACGCTGCTGTATTTGGTTTGCCAGTATTTTATTGAAGATTTTTGCATTGATATTCATCAGGCATATCAACCTGAAGTTTTCTTTTTTTGGTTTTATCTCTGCCATGGTTTTGGTATCACGATAATTATGACTTCATAGAATGAGTTGGGGAGAAGTTCCTCCTTGTCAGTTGTTTGTAATCATTTTGAAATAAATGGCATCAGTTCCTCTTTGTACCTCTGGTATAATTCAACCATAAATCCATCTGGTCCTGGCTTTGTTGTTGTTGTTGTTGTTGTTGTTGTTGGTTGGTAGACTACTTATTACTGCCCCAATTTCAGAACTTCTTCCTGGTTCAGTTTTGGGAAGGAGTATGTGTCCAGGAATTTACCAATTTCCTCTAGACTTTCTAGTTTATTTGCATAAAGGTGTTCATAGTATTCTCTCATGTTTATATTTCTTTGAGTTCAGTTGTGATATCCCCTTTATCATTCTTTATCATGTCTATTTGATTCTTCCCTCTTTTCTCCTTTGTTACTCTAGCTAGTGGTTTATCTATTTTATTATTTTTTTCAAAAAAACAGCTCCTGCATTTGTTGATTTTTTGAAGGACTTTCTGTGTCTCTATCTTTTTTCAGTTTGGTCTGATCTTGGTTATTTCTTGTCTTCTGCTAACCTGAGGGTTTGTTTGCTCTTGGTGGTTGTGATGTTAAGATGTCAATTTGAGACCACAAAGATTTTTGTCTGCATTTTCTCTATGGCACAGCAAGCAGAGGAGAATACTTGCAAATCATGACAATTAACTTAAATAAAATGGGCAATGTATTTAACTCCTGCATACATTTTTCTGGATCCTCTGTAACCTGACCACATTTCTTATTGTATAAAGCTAAATCACACATAGAAAATGACATATGTACTATGAATATTCTCCCATGCATCAGCTACCTCCCAGAGTGGACATAGGTTTGACTTTAAAGGCTGATTAGTACCCAGTGGTACTAGTTGGGTTTACTTCCTTGGACAGAGGCTGGTATACACTGAGGTGAATTTGATAAGGGGGGGGGGGTGCCTGGTAACCTTGGTACGGAATCCTTTATTTACATACTGGATATACCCTTCTCAGAATTGATGAAATAAGTAGACTACCCAGGGTGTAGGCCTTCTAGGGGGAGCTGCTAGGAGGGGATCCCTTGGGCATGACTTTCTGGTGCCTGAAATTAACAGAAACCAGTATAAGGCCATAAAAGCCTTTACACAAGGGACCTCCTTCCATTTTCCTTTTTATTAAAAACAAACAAACAAACAAACAAACCAAAAAACCAAAACAGAATAAGTTCAGATGTAAAATAGCAATATAATGTATAGGACCATGTTTAGACCAAATCTCTTGGTTTTCTAATTTTTATTGGACCCGAGAGGTGTTGCAACAGGAAAGTAGTTTCTGTTTTTTGAGCTGAATTTCAAATGCTCTAACAGCCTAAATGACATGCTAGTGGTAAGTCCTCTGAGATACCTATCATTATTCCCATGTCTAACAAGGATTTCTATTTATCACAAAAGTTTTTCTAAGTCAAATGCGAGGAAAATCAACTTGTCTTTAATTATTTTTTTCTTTTAGATTATCACTTCCTGTAGAGAAGGTGCAAGTAAGGTATTATGAAAGGGGTTACAAGCATTTGTCAGTGAATAAAGTATGACAAAAGAAGTATTTCTACTAAGCAAAATATAGAAAGAAAAGTGTAAATAAAGTGACAATAAGAAAATAAGTTGCTATTATAAAATATAATACCTTTAAGGCAGAACACAAGAAAAGGCAAACCCCTAAACTGGTTTTCTACCCTACAGTCTTAAAACGAATGCCAATACTGAAAACACTGGAGCATCCAGGGGGCGACTAACAATACCAAATGCTCAAAACTCAGAGTACCCAACTACTAACCAATGAGGGTTCCCAAACCAAATGCCAGAAACCCCACAGTATTCAGGGGTTGAAAAATGCCAAAAACCCTCAAGCATCTAGGGGGTGACCAACAGTGAACCCCAAAGGCCTAGCTGGGGACACAGAACAGCATGACCCTGGAATTTCATAGTCAACACAACAGAGGGTATCTTAAAATCAATTGTCCTGCCTTAAACATTGCCCAGGGAGTCAAAGCAAAATAATAACAATAATTTTAAAAAGGACTGCAAACAAAACGTACATTTTAGGACTGAAACTAAAATGACTGGTAGAGCAATAAAATGCTGTCAGAGGAAAAAGACCAGGGAAAGGGGTGTTAAAGACATGGTTCAGGGCACACAAAAAGGGACTTTTCAACTCAGGACCTAGCCAGAAGCTTTTATTCCCTAGCTTAACCAATACTGTGGTGGAAGGGCAGAGGGGAGATTCACTCATCTGCAGGAGCCAAAATGGTGCTTATCAGTCTTCCACGTGTGACCTGGGTGACGGTCTCTACAGGTTCCCTCAGCTTGAGTGGGTTGTGCTGCCACATGGGGACAGACACAATGACTAGTGACCCGTTGGCCTGCTAGCCAGAAAGGTGGGTCCTCCATAAGGTGACAGTGTTATGGTTGCTTGTCCATTCACTCAGGTCTACTGCCCACCAGGAAAGATGATGGTTCTTCAAAGAGCCTTTGGCTAGTGTTATAGCTCTGGCACTGATTACCGTCTCACCATTTTTTGTAAATCACTGCCTCTTGCTGTCTTGCTGTCCTACTGACCACTATGTCTCCATCTATCTCCAATTACTACTCTCTGTTTTCTCTCTGCCTCTTTTCTGATCACTGCTGGCTCACTGGCTCACCACTGATCACTGTTCTGTCTGTTGTCTCACTGCCGTATCGGTCACTGCCTTTTTCTTGTCATCTTCATCACTTCATGGTAGCCAGATAAGGCAGGACAGGCAAGTGACAAATCTGGGGCTTAGCTTGAGAGGGTTCTTGGCTTTGCCCAGGAAGTAATTCAAGGTGAGCCAGTGGTATTAGACAGCAATCTTTTCTTGAACATTACTGCTCATTGTGGAGGAGGGCTAACTCATAAGCAGTGTGCCCAGAGTCAGCAATATATGGGCTCTTGACTACTGTAATTGTACTCACACAAACCCACTTAGAATTACATATAAATGATCAGGTAGTCAATGCAAATTGAGGACTGAGTCATTTAGAATTTTCCAGGAAAAGAGTGGAACCTTCTAGGTAATTGCTATGGAAAGTGGTGGTAAGTTCTGAATTGTTGTTATGGCACTTGCAAATTGTGATGTAACTGGTGGGAATGTCTTATGCTAATTAGCAATATGGACAGCTGGGGATTGCTTTCATCGTCATCTTCTGCTAGTTTCTTCATTCTGACTGGACCAGATTCTATTTTCGTCAGGAGGGTTGTGATCAGAAAACAACTCTTTCTGGTAAACTACCTCACATCTAGAAAAATTGTATGTAATAAAAATTGTAGGTAACAAAAATTGTATATATACTGTTTAGTCATAAACAGTATATATATATACACACACTATATATATACTATATATAGTATATATACAACAAACAGTATATATACAACATTTTCATAACATTAATGTTGTGTAACATTTTCATATATTTTGTATAACATATATACATTACATAACATATTTTGTATAACATACATAACATTATATGTTGTATACATTATATGTTGTATACATTATATGTTGTATACATATAATGTTGTATACATATAATGTTGTATAACAACATTTTCATCAAGGTCAGAGTTATGTGGTAGCTTTTATAACACTGTAGCCCAACACAATGGGCTTATTCTGTTTAGATTTATTCTGTTTAGATATCTTGCATACACAAATACCATTATGTTACAATTGCCTACAACATTCAATGCAGTAACCTGCTTTACAAGTTTGTAGACTAAGAGCTATACTAGATAGTCTAGATTTGTAGTAGACTGTATCATCTAGATTTATTTAAGTACACTCTATGATTTTTGCACAATGACAAAATCCCCTAAAACATTTCTGAGGATGTATCCACATCATTAAGTGATGTGTGACTCTATATGTGTGCGTGTGTGTATGTGAGTGTACACACAGACAGTCCCAATTTAGAATCTTTTACCTTATGATTTCTCAACTTTAAGATGTTGTGAAATCATCATAATTTCTACATGACATACAATAGTCTATAAATTAAATGAGATACTCAGCAGTTTATTATAAAATAGGCCTTATGTTAGATGATTATGTCCTACTGTGCACTACTGTAAATCCTCTGAACACATGTAAGACAGACTAGGCTAAGCTCTGATGTTTAGTAGGTTTGGTGTATTAAAGACATTTTTGACTGAAATGACTGATAATATTTTACATTTATAATGAGTTTATTGGGACATAACCCCATAATAACTGCAAGACCTCTCTCTGTCTCTCTCTGTGTGTGTATTTATGTATGTATGTGTTTACACACACATTTATATACATATGCAAATGTAAATATTATTAAATTTGTCACTTGAAAAATTACTTTTTGCTCAGTTTTCCCAGCATTACAATTTATATCCTATATGATCACATCAATGTATTTGCATGTAAGTGTCTACAATGAAACTAAGATGTTTATCTTTACAGAGGTACATAATTATATGAAGATTATAAAAGTGATGGTGAGACACTGCATCAATGAAAACCAAAGATATTTCAAAATTAAAACATCATTTAGAAGTCACATCATTTAGGCCAGGTGCGGTGACTCACGCCTGTAATCCCAGCATTTGGGAGGCCAAGGTGGGCGGATCATGAGGTCAGGAGATTGAGACCATCCTGGATAACACGGTGAAACCCCGTCTCTGCTAAAAAAAATTAGTCAGACGTGGTGGCAGGCACCTGTAGTCCCAGCTACTCAGGAGACTGAGGCAGGAGAATGGCGTGAACCCTGGAGGTGGAGCTTGCAGTGAGCCAAGATCATGCCACTGCACTCCAGCCTGGGCAACACAGCGAGACTCCATCTCAAAAAAAGATAATAATAATGATAATAAAAATAGAAGTTACTTTACTTAGAAGTTAAATTAATAATTTACAAAGATAATTAAATATATATATTTTAATAAATGATTTGAATATCAAAGTATTAACAGAGCTAGAGATATTGATTCAACGCACAAATATTATTGTAAAAGTTGCCTTATATTTGCTTGTTTTAAATGTTAAAAGTGAAGGGAAATATTTGTGTTTATATATCTTATAATTTTGTCAGAAAAAAATGCTATAAAATTAACATTTCACCTATTCTTAGTTTGTTTTAAGAATTATTACATAATTATAATTATACCTTCAATGTTGTAAATATAAGAAAATAATAAATTTATTTTCTAACCACGTTATAGGAAAGAATTCCATTAAAATATTTTTCGATATTTACTAAAAACATTTTATCATATTCACATTTCCTCATTTTCCTCAGTGTGATCCCTACCTCCATAAAGGATATAGATCAAATGCTAAAACAAGCATTTTATTTAATGATGAAGTATTATAGGCATTCATATTTATGTTAAGAACAAGAAAAATATATCTGCTTTCAGTTCTACAGCTGGGATTATATTGGAGATCCTAGTGAATAAAAGACAAGTAAAAGGTATAGACATTGGGAAAAAGACAACAAGCTGTCACTATTTATAGACAATAATCTGTTCATTGTATAACTCTAGGTAATTAAACTAATATACCAAAAAAATGAAATAATGGTGAATTTCAGCTATGTAGCTGAATATAAGCTCAACATATAAAGATACTTACTTATTTTTTCTGTATGCCAGTAATAAGCAATTTGAAAATATAACTGAAAGATAATTCTGTTTACAATATAGAACACAACTATAATACATCATATGAATGAACTTAGCAATAAATATTTACAATTTTTACTTACCACACTTCAAAAAAGCACCTTAAATATATGTGCTTTTATATATAACAAATATGTTAATGGATGAAAAAACTCAGCATTTAAATTTTTTATCTTTTCCCAAATTATTTATAAGTTCGATGGGACTCCATTTCAAAATCTAAAACAATCTTCCATGGCACATGAGAAGCTGATTGTAAAATATGTATGGAAAAGTAAATATACAACAATAGCCAATAATATTTTGAAAACTAAAAATAAAGAAGAAAGGCCTGTCCTATCAATATCAATATATATTTAAAAGTTTTTAATTAATTCATTCATTCATCTGATTACCATATATTTGAAACTGTTATGTCTCACTCGAGATTCATTGTGAATGAACTGACATTTTTCCCACATGGAGCTTACATTCTAGTAGGAGGGATAAATAATAAACAATTAATAAAAAAACAAGTAAATATATAATATTCCACAGCACACTAAGTGCTATAAAGAAAAAAAAAAAAAAAAAAAAAAACAGGGGCAAGGAGCATTCTTATTATAGTAAAAAACATAGTAATAGAAACAATGACCTAAGAACTTAGTAGACAAATAAATAGAACAAAATTGTTTTACAAAATAGGCCAATGTATTTATAAGGATTTTTCTATATTAAAATTAAAATTTCAAGTCAATAAGGAAGGGACAGTTTATTCAATAAATGGCCTGGTTAATTGGCTATATGCTTAGAAGGAATAGAGTTAAAATCCTGTAGCTCAAAATAAATTTGTAAAGAAGTATTTGCAATGGAAATAAAAGACAAGATATTAGTATTTAGAATGAAAAAGTTCTTGGAAATCAATTAGAAAAGAAATAGAATAATGAGTGAAAAAATATGTGTTGCATTGGCTAAAATGTGGGGAAGTAGGTACTCCTGCCTCACATGCAGCTAGCGAGAATGCATTATAAATTGGTACTAACCATTTTGAAGGACAATTTTGCAGTAGCTATTTAACAATTATAATTGTTTTTGTTTGTTTTTATTTATCAAACTTTGGCAAAAACACACTAAAACTTTACCCGAGATCATTAAGGAACATCTGAAATAATACAAATATTTCATGTGAATGGGTGAAAAAGCTAAGCATTTAAGATTTTTATCTTAAATGTTGTTTTTAGCTTAAATATGAGACAGGGTCTTCCTATATTGCCCAGACTTGTCTTGAACTGGACTCAAATAATCCTGCCACTTCAACTCCTGAGTAACTGGGACTACAGGCATGTGTCACAGTGCCTGTAAATAATTGTAATATTTCATTTGCTATTACCAAGCAACTGTATTGTGGGGTATCTATTCTAAGGAAACATTCACACAGGTGTTTAAGGAGGCAAGTACGCTTATATTAATTCCTACATAGTAAAAGTGTTAGGTTGAGCACAAATCCTACTATTTTCTATAATGTATTAAGCAAATAAGTAAATGTGGCTGAGGAATGCACACAAAGATACACACAATCATGCCTTCTAGTCAAAGTTCAAATTTATAACCTGAATTCAAGTAAATCCTGGTATTGTCTAACCCATTTACTCTCTCACTTTCCTAGTTGACTATTTCACACCCTTTGCCTGTCTCTTAAAACATTCAATATCATTTCCCTACCCTCTTATTCAGTTTGATTTTTAGGTAATTATCTTACATCCTGCATTGTTGAGAAAAGAGAAGAAATCAAAAGAGAACTTCCACAAGATTATAAAATCATATTTACTTTATAGCTGACCTACACCTATATACTTTTCTGTATTGTTACTACGGAGACCTTAGCAAAGTCCAACTCCTCCATTTATGCATTTATCACACTATTTCTCACCTAGTGAAGATTATTTTTCAAGCAGTTATTACCCATAATGCATAACTTTTTACTCCAGATTGCATTATTCATAACATACAAATATAGTATTTATCCAAACTTATCCAAAATGGAAAAAAAAACAAAAAACAAAAAAACAAAAAACTTCTGTTTTCTTCAGATTCACCTGCTTCTTTTCCTCTCCTTCCATTCTCTCCCAAGCACAATCAATGACGTTTGTGCTCCTGGTGAAGATGTTTCTCTACCAAAGTGGTTCCTGACAAGCTCATAATTAACCTCCACATTGCTAAGTAAAGTGGACAACCCTCAGGTCTTGTCTTACTCCACTTTTCAAATTTGACTTTTGGTACAGCACAATCTCTTCATTCGCTTGGCATCTCATTACAATCTATCTTTCAGTCTTTTTCCCCTGTTTTCCTTTTTGTCTACACAACTTCAAAAATTTAGAAGACCTCAGTAACCAGTCTTCATAACTCTTCTTTTTTCTATCTTTATTCCTTTTTTTGTGGGCTCTTGTTCACCTATGATTTTAAATACTATCCATATACTGATGACTCTGAAATGTATATCTGTAGCCTGGACCACACTCCTGAGATAAGAGTCTCATGTATCCAAATGCCTACTTGACATATGATCTGGGATATCTAATAGGCATCTCCAACTGAATACATCATAAATGGAGTCCATTCTTTGCAAAATAGGACCAGTAAATGGCAACAGCAAATCATTCAATTCATACTTGAGTCCTATTCATTTCTCAGATGGTTTGAGATACAATCATCATTTCATCAGAAAATCCTATCAGTTCTGCCTTCAAAACAAATTAATACTCTGACCACTTTTGCTTCCACTTTCACTACTAGTTCATACACCAGCATATCTTCTACATTATTCCAATAGTTACCTAACTGACTTTCCTGTTTCTTTGCTCCCCCGCCCCCCACAGATATGTCTGCACATGTGACTCAAAGGGACCCTGTTAATATAGGTCAGATTCCACAACTCAAAAATCTCCAATTTCTTCCCAGTGCAATAAGAACAAAAAGTAAAGCTATTTCAAAATGGCTAAAACACTGTACATGTTCTCAGGCTTCGCAACATTCCCTGTCTGCTCTCTCTGATCTAGCTACTATTTTTTGACTATAAACACCAAATCTGGAGAGTGTCTATATTCATTCTTCTTTTTGCCTGAAAATGTCTTACCCCCAATTTCAAGTGGCTAATACCCTCACTTCTTTCAGGTCCCCAGCATTCTTTATCCATTTAACTTGTTTCAGTTTCTGTATTGCACATGATTACCATCTGATATATATATATATATATATATGTCTGTTAACCCCTCTAGAATGCAAGCCTCATGAAAGGCAATGTCTTTATCAGTATTATGCATTGATGTATCTCCAGAACCTAAAATATTCCTTGTAATAAAATAGGTATTAGTAAATATAAATTGGCTGTATGAATGAATATATAAATGAAGTAATAGAAGGTGGAGGAATAAAGAAAGCAAGAAGAAAAGATAGAGCAGGAATACAACCTATTCTGTCATAAATATTAGCTCAAAATATAAGAAACATTGCAGGGAAGGTAGAGAAGGCCTAAGTTTTCTTTGCTTTTGTGTGTGTGTGTGTGTGTGTGTGTGTGTGTGTGTTTATGGAGGAACTAAGAAAATGTATATGCTCAAGGGAAAGAGAAAATACAGAAGAAGTTTAAGATTAGCATATCATTGGAGTCATCAATAAAAGTTGGAGGTAAAAAGTTGGAACCAAATTTGGTGAAGACATCATGCATGGACTAGAACAAGTTAATTAAATAATTTTAAAAAACCCAAAAAGTTGGTACCTGTACATGAGATTAGTTTGTAGAGTAAAGGGCAAAAATGTAAGATAAATATTCTCTATTGCCTCTAGATTTCCTGTGCATTTCTGACAAATCATCTGAAGTCATTCAGTGTGGTGGAATGAGGAAAACAATACAAATTGAAAACAAATTATAAATAATGAGAAAGAAAGCATGGTACAAGCACATAGAAGTCTGAATGACAGCAATAAAGAGTCATTTAATATTGGAAACTATGATGTCACAGGGGCCCAGAAGTGCTCAGAAACTAAGGTGTAGGAAAAGAGAATTTGATGGTTGTAGTAATAGAGAATTATTGACTTAAGACACATGATGTTGAGAAAAGACAGTCAATAGGAATGGCAAGAGAATAACTAATATGATATATCTAAGAGTTGGCTGGATATGAAACTTAGAGACTTTAGAGCCAAGGGTGATTTTGAATAGTAAATGAATGGAATAAAGTTATCAAGAGACTTGAGGTCATTTTGGAGCTGGGAGATCAGGTATAGCGGGCAAAGAGACATTTCCTGAACATTGAATGAGCTTGCTAACTTGCAGTAAATGTACATGTTAGAAGAACGTATTGTTTGTTGTTGCCTGAGGTCTAGTGGAATATAATTTCTTCTTAGCATGATCCACCACTTTATTGCTTCTAGCTTCTCTTTTGGCCTCTATTACTCTTTAGTGCTTCATATTACGTTGGTTTGTTGCTGATTCATGTCAGTTATGAAAAGAGGGGAAGGGGTAGTGAATATTGAAGACCTGGACAAACACTGACCTGTTCTAGCTGTTTTGTTTTATAACAACTTTGTGAAGGTATGATTCATATATTATACAATTCAATGACCTTTAGTACATTTGCAGAGTTGTACAACAGTTACCACTGTCTAACTCCAGAATATTTCATTAACTCAAAAAGAAACCACACAACCTTTAGTGATCATCCTCCAAATCCTTCCATCCACCCTATTCTTTTTTTTTTTTTTTTGAGACAGAGTCTCGCTCTGTCGCCCAGGCTGGAGTGCAGTGGCACGATCTCGGCTCACTGCAAGCTCCGCCTCCCGGGTTCACGCCATTCTCCTGCCTCAGTCGCCCGAGTAGCTGGGACTACAGGCGCCCGCCACCATGCCTGGCTAATTTTTTTGTATTTTTAGTAGAGATGGGGTTTCACCATGTTAGCCAGGATGGTCTCGATCTCCTGACCTTGTGATTCGCCCGCCTCGGTCTCCCAAAGTGCTGGGATTACAGGCGTGAGCCACCAGGCCCGGTCCATCCACCCTATTCTTAAGCACAAAATAATCTACTTTTGGTCTCTATATTTACCTATTGTAGATAGTTCACATAAGTAGAAATATACACTATGTGATCCCTTGTGCTACCCTTTCACTTCGCATAATGTTTTAAAGGATTATCCACGTTGTAGCATACATCAGCATGTCTTTCCCTCATATTGCTGAATAATATTCTATTATGCTATGGTCTGAATGTTTGTGTCCCCAAAAAATACATACACTGAAGACTAACCACCAAGGTGATGGCATTAAGAGGCGTGGCTTTTGGAAAGTGATTAGATCATGAGAACTGAGCCCTCATAAATGGGATTACTACCCCAATAAGAGAGGCTTGAGGGAGCTTGTTTGTTCTTTTCACCATGTGAAGACAGAGCTTGAAAGCACTATGAGAAGCAAGACCTCACCAGACACTGTTGACATCCTGTACTTGGACTTCTCTGTTCCCAGAACTGCGAGAAATAAATTTCTATTGTGTATAAATTAAGAAGTCTAAGGTATTTTGTTATAGCAGCCTGAATGAACGAAGACATATTGTATGAATATACCATATTTTATTTGTCCATTTATCACTTTGTGGACAATTGGGCTGTTTCTATTTTTTATATTAAAAATAATGTAGCCATTAATATTTTATAAAGACTTTAGTGTGGAAGAAAGTTTTAATTTCTTTTTGGTATATACCTTGGAATGGAATTGCTGAATTATATGTTACTACCTAAGGAATGACCAGACTGTTTTCAAAGGGGCTGAAAAATTTTACATTCCTGTCAGTAATGTACGAAGAATCCCATTTCTCTGCATCCTAGACAACACTTGTTATTATTTATCTTTCTAATGACAAGCATCACAGTGTATTTGAAGTAGTATCTCATTGTGGTTTGATTTTCATTTTCCTTACCACTAATAATGTTGAGCATCTCTTCATGTGTGTATTTGTCCTTCCTACATCTTATATGAAAAATGTATATTCTGATTCTTTGTCTTTTTATGGTAGAGTTATAAGAATTATATATCCTAGTTACAAGTTCCTTTTATATATATATATGATTTGCAAAACATTTTTCACTAGATGGGTTGCCTTTTTACTTTCTTGACGGAATTCTTTGAAGTTCAAAATTTTTAACTTTGATAATGTCTAGTTTATGTATTGTTGGTCCTTATGCACTTGATATCATATCTGAGAAACTAATGTGCAATCCACGGTCACAAAGGTTTATGCTTGGGGGTTTTTTAACCCCTAAAAGTCATTTATAAAATGAAGTTAGTATTTGGAGTAAGAAGTATCCATTAGATGAAGACTTTCAGAAAGCAATGTTCTAAAAGCAAGTTTGATTTTCTTTTCTTTTCTTTTCTTTTTTGAGATGGAGTCTCTCTCTGTTACCCAGGCTGGAGGGCAGTGGCACTATCTCAGCTCACTGCAAACTCCACCTCCCAGGTTCACGTCATTCTCCTGCCTCAGCTTCCCGAGTAGCTGGGACTACAGGAGCCCACCACTGCGCCCGGCTAATCTTTTGTATTTTTAGTAGAGACGAGGTTTCACCGTGGTCTCGATCTCCTGACCCCGTGATCCACCCACCTTGGCTTCCCAAAGTGCTGGGATTACAGGCGTGAGCCACCGTGCCCGGCTTTGATTTTCTTTTAAACTTATTCTGTTTCATCTTGTTTGTTTGATTGTTTATTTTCATTGGAAGACAATGAAAGCCTGCACTGCTCTGACAATGGATTATGCTAGTGTTAATACAGGGATCTTTAAAAGGTAAAATTAAGTGAAGGGAAAAAGCAAGAGACAAGGCAAAAAATGATTTTATTAAAATTGTCAGGGGCAGTGTAGGTCATGGAAGAAGGAGAGAAATTAAGGAATACCAAGTAAAGAAACCGCAAAAACTTGGAGTAAAAGAATTGCACCCTTTAACAAAAACAAAATGTGGTTGCCAAGATAACAACACATTTTCTACGTTTTTAAACTATTCCATTTTGTCAAACCATGAAAAAAGAAACAATGCAATGTTAAAGCACAGAAATAATATACAGGGAGTCATCGTGGCAGGGAAAGAAGATAAAAGCCTAGGTGATGGAGGAGAGGTAGCATAAAGAGCAGAGCTGATTCTTAGCTCAGATAACATGTGAAATAAAAGTAGACAAAACATACAAGGGATAGCAAAAAACAGAGGATTAACATAAGAGCAAGGAGAAACTTGGCTTAATGAAGTCAAAGATAAATGAAACATAAATATAAAAGAAGACTACCTGTAAGAAATATGATAAGTGATTTATACGAGTTACTACTCTGGAAATCTTTGGGCAGAAAAGCTATACCTTGCCTTTCATTGCACTCAGTAAACATTGAATGATTAACCTATGTTCCAATATGATTAATAAGCAATTAAAAATTCAATTTTCATTTCTCTATGAGAACTATCTTCCCTGTTGGACAGTTTTCGTAGTCCTGGGTGTACTTCTTACTACTGGTTACTCTATTTATACTTCTGTTAAATTTGCTGTCTTATCCTTAAAACTTATTAGCTATTGTTTATGAAATTTTTCAAAGGCTACTCAGCTATGTCAGAGCTGATACGCTTATTTGGTCTAGAAATGAGAACACTAATTACCCTTTTTGTAATATTTTAGAAGAAAATATTTTGACAACTATGCTATTCTGTCATAGTTCATGATACAGAAACTAATCTAATGGAAAGAAGGGGAAGAGTAGTAAACAACCTGGGGCAGAGGATTCCATTAATTGATTAATCAACAGTTATTAATGAAGTTTTAAAAAGACATTTAATACTTTGCAAATAACCTGTGATTCATCACAATAACCACACACACACACACACACACACACACACACACACACACACACACACAGAATTTTCTCCAGACCAGAGAATAACACTGGAACGAAATATGAGGGTACTATAGAATTTCTGCAGTTAGATCCATTTACTTTTTTATTATTGGTATTTCTCAGGTTTATGGAAAAGGAGAGTAAGTGTCCATGTAGCATGTTACTATGCATGCCATTTGGTCTGCCACTGAATTACTAAAATAACTGAACTTGTGATCCCATTCATTACTCATTCTTTGATTTATGATCTATCTATTTAATTAATACAATTATTACCATTCAGACCACAGTAAGACACATTGAATGGATATAGTCTTAGAGTAATTAACTACTCAATCTGTTAAGATGCAAACAATGGTTAATGATCTTTGAATTTCAGTTATTAAACTTCTTTGTTCAATGCAAGTCAGAGAGTTGTATTTTGTTTTCTTATAATAACAAAAAATAAATATAAGGTCACTGAAAAAAATAGATATGTGGTCAGGTCTAAAAAGAATAAGAAAACAAAAATCACTCAAAATGTCACTTCCCTGGGGTAATCAACAACAATATTTAGCAGTATATATTTTTTGTTTCTTATCTGCTTATAAAATACTTTTAAAGAATGGATTCTACTGTAGGTGATTTTGTGAGTTTATTTCTTCTTTCTTAGTAAACTTATGGATAACTTTTGTGTCTATACAGAACTCCATCATCATTTTAAATGAGTGTAAAGTGTTCCATCACACGCATTTTTGCACATTTCTTTAACCAACTCCTATTTGGGAAGAGTTGGTCTATTCCCCCCAAATTTTTAAATTCCCAAAATGTTCTTAAAACTTGTTATACAGTTTGGCAAAAAAAAAAAAAAAAAAAAAAAAAAAAAGAACTGTAATTATAAGAATGCCCCCAAAATGTAACTTTTAAAATAAACAAATAGATTATTTTTATATTGATAATGAGAAGAGAATATAGACTATCATGATCGTTTTGATTTCAGAAAAGAACAACCAAGTTTCAAAAGAGTCTTCCCAAAGAGTGGGTGAAGAATGAGCAGAGAAACTGACAGTCATCACCACACATGCCCTTTGAAATCACTAAAATGAATCACCCTAGGAATGGGAGCATTCTTTGTTTGTAGACGTTTTGTCATAAAAATGTACAAAATGGAAGTATTGAACCTAATGTCAGAGTAAGATTAAATATGGAGTAGAAGATTCAGTTGTAGAAAAAAAGTGTAGGTTCCAAGATTATGACTAAGTTTGACCTTAGATAGGGGCACAGAACTGGTAGTTCAGCTGGAAGCCATAATTTCTCATGAGATTTTTCCATTTCCCATGATATTGCAATGCTGGGTTTCGTTCTTCAGGGGAGGAATTTCTGTGACCCTGAAGTTAAGGTTTGGCGTAGAGCAAGCTGTACATGCGCAGAGTTCACTCTTTTTCCCTTCAATTACATTATTCTTCTATGAAGCATCCTTTTACTCTTCACAGTAAGTATTCAGGCTTGATGAATACACACACAGACAAGGGTCATCATGCTTCCTTGCTTTATAGACTATACTCATACTTAGTTTCTTGCTTTAAAACACCATTACTTCAATTATTTTATAAAAAACTTAAAGATTTAAATGGTTAACTTCATATGAAATAAATATGTCTAGTATGATGAAGCTAAAATAAGATTTGTGTTTAATGCTTTTGATTTCTTCTGCTACTTGTTAAAAGGAAGAATATAATATTTCAAATAAAAATATCTTCTTCTCTAACAAGAAATAATCTAAAATTGATTCATCCCATAGAATACTAAAACTTCATGTGCTAGTAAATAAAATATAACTCTTTAAGAAATCATTAAATAATATGATTTCAGCAATTATAGTATTGTATCCCAAAACTTTCAGTAAAAGCAGTCAAAAACTAGCATTTATAAAAGTTAGAAAACAATGGACAGAATACTGTTACATTTACACATCTAAATAATGTTATAATTAAAATGCAGAATAACAATAGGCAGTACTAAAGTTTTTTCCTTGTTTATTCAAGATCTGTATCTTCAGGCTACATATTTTTATTTTTAAAAGTCCTTTTCGAGGCGGGCGGATCACAAGGTCAGGAGATCGAGATCATCCTGGCTACCACGGTGAAACCCCGTCTCTACTAAAAATAGAAAAATTAGCCGGGTGTGGTGGCGGGTGCCTATAGTCCCAGCTACCTGGGAGGCTGAGGCAGGAGAATGACGTGAACCTGGGAGGCGGAGCTTGCAATGAGCCGAGATCGCACCACTGTACTCCAGCCTGGGTGACAGAGCCAGACTCCGTCTCAAAAAAAAAAAAAAAAAAAAAAAAAGTCCTTTTCTGAAGATGAATACATTTTACCTCATCAGTCATTTTTAACTTTACATTAGGAGAGACATCCTCTAGGAGCTGCTTATAAGTTTTGGAGTTAGATTAGACTTAGACCTGGAAAATACATTTGAAGTCACCTGAATCTTACTTTGTTTCCATTAAAAAAAAAAAAAAAAAAAAAAATCTAGCTTCATGGCTTCATGACAGGGTTCCTGTGAAGAATAAAGTCTGATTAAATAACATAATGCAAGTGTATACAGCAAGCACAGTGTATAATTCATCAGTGTACTTTGCTGTTTCCTTCATATTCACTATAGTTATACATAAAAGAGATAGAAAAGGAACATGCCAAGTAGTCTACCCTCCCTTGACACACAGTCCCTACACCAAACAATTTCAGCAGCTCAGTTAAACTACTGGAATTGTGGAATTGCTTGACACCATTTAAAAACTTGTGCAGGTTTCTAATTGAAAAAGATATTCTCTTCATCTTTTAAACAAACCTAATGGGGCTTGAGATTAAAACTCTGTTGAACAGTATAAAATTCTATATCATGAAAAGTACATTCCAAGAAAATGATAGATAATTTTAATGAAGAACATAATTTTTTTATGATGTCTCAAAATAAAATTATTTCTTTCAATCATTTGTAAAACATATTGGCTTTTCAAGTACAATCACGTATACATATGTATGTGTATGCTTGTGTGTATTACCTATATTTTTCCCTTAGTATTGATCATATGAATCTGTATTTTATATTTATATATTACTTCTGTGAATAACAAGATCTGTCTTCTTTGATCTGAAATATCTACATAAGGATATTACTTTGATTTCTGCCTGATTTTCAATGCATGAAAGATAAAATAACTATTAGATTTAATCAAATTATAAAAGGTTTGCCATCTAAATTTCAATTGTTCTAACTTACAATTTATAAAAAGTATTAGAGATATATATGTACCGAGTTTCAACCTTTACCTTCCTTTGGTTTAAAAAATATAAAGTATGTCCATGACTAGAAGTTAAGCTCTGCTCTCATTTAAATAGAATAATTCAATTATCATTTGTTTTGCATCCTACCACAAAATCACATTAAAAGTATGCTGCAATATTACTTCAAATTAATTTATACCAACCAGTATAATATTCAAGAAGGGTATACAATCTAGTTACTAAACAAAATTCCTTTAGTACAATTATTGCTTCAGTGAAATATCTATTTAAGGCCTAGCATTGCATTAAATAACAAGACGAATAAAAAAAATTATGTGACAAAATGAGTGTCAACAATATAAAGTCAGGTAGGTTTTATTTGTTTTAAACCTAAAATAATCCTGAGATATGTGTCAACATTAGAACAATCATTAATATTTTAAAAAGATAACTATACAGAAATGCATGAAGTAGATTACTCATTATCCTTTCATATAAATATTACCATTTGTTTCTTACACATTCAATGAAAAAATGCAGTAAGAGGTCTGCTTTATTGGCAATGTGATAATTTTACAAACAATTGAAATAAAAATTGTAAATGAAAACAAGGGAATATACAGATAATGCAATATATTGGCTGTCAGTTTATTATAACATATACGTTTGGATAGTTACTGACTTTTTGAAAGTTTCAAATTAGTAAATAATGGATTCATAGCCTTCTTATCACTTATCAAAATAACACTTATGGATTCATATTGATTTATATTTATAATTATATGCAGGCAGCTAAAATTTTAGAGGGAAATATTATTCCCAATATACCTCATTAATAAATATGCAAAGGTCTATTATGCGATGGTATAATGTAATCATTGTGGGTAGTTTGACACAATATGCAAATTACCTTGCCTTTTGAAAAATTCTTTTTTTTTTTTTGTATTTTTTAGTAGAGACCGGGTTTCACCGTGTTAGTCAGGATGGTCTCGATCTCCTGACCTCGTGATTCGCCCGTCTCGGCCTCCCAAAGTGCTGGGATCACAGGTGTGAGCCTGGCCCATCTCTGATTTCTTTGAGCAGTGGTATGTAATTCTCCTTGTGGAGATCTTTCGCTGTTAGCTGTATTCCCAGGTATTTTATTTTATTTTATTTATTTATTTATTTATTTATTTATTTATTTATTTATTTATTTATTTATTATTTTGAGACAGAGTCCCACTCTGTCACCCAGGCTGGAGTGCAGTAGCTCGATCTGGACTCACTGCAACCTCCACCTCCCTGGTTCAAGCAACTCCCTTGCCTCAGCCTTCCGAGTAGCTGGGATTATAGGTGCATGCCACCACGCCTGGCTAATTTTTTTGTATTTGTAGTAGAGACTGGGTTTCACCATGTTGGCCAGTCTGTTCTCAAACTCCTGACCTCAGGTAATTCGCCTGCCCCGGCCTCCCAAAGTGCTGGGATTACAGGCATGAGCCACCGCGCTCAGCTGGTATTTTATTCTGTTTGTGGCAATTGAGAATTGGAATTTGATTCTGATTTGGCTCTCAGGAATGTTATTAATTTTTGCACGTTGTTTCTGTATCCTAAGATTTTGCTGAAGTTGTTTATCAGCTTAAGAAGCTTTTGGGCTGAAACTATGGAATTTTCCAGTTATAGGATTATGTCATCTGCAAACAGCGATAGTTGAACTTCCTCTCTTCCCAATTGGCTGCCCTTTATTTCTTTCTCTTGCCTGATTGTGCTGGTCAGGATGTCTAACACTACTAGTATTTTGGTGAGAGAGGGCATTCTTGTCTTATGCTCGTTTTCAAGGGGAATGTGTCCGGGTTTTGCCCATTTAGTATGATTTTGGCTGTGGGTTTCTCATAGATGGCTCTTATTATTTTGAAGTATTTTTCTTCAATACCTAGTTTGTTGTGAGTTTTTAACATTAATGGATGTTGAATTTTATCAAAAGTCTTTTTTTCATTTGTTGAGATGATTGTCTGTTTTTTGTCTTTAGTTCTGTTTATGTGATGAATCACATTTATTGTTTTGCACATGTTGAATCAGCCTTGCATCCTGGGGAAAAAGCCTTCTTGATCATGGTGTATAAGCTTTTTGATGTGCTGTTGTATTTGGTTTGTCATTATTTTGTTGCGGATTTTTGCATTGATTTTCGTCATGAATATTGGCCTGAGTTTTCATTTTGTGTTGTGTCTCTGCCAGGTTTTGGTATCGGGATGATCCTGGCCACATAGAATGCGTTAGAGAAGAGTCACTCCTCCTCAATTGTTTGTAGTAGTTTTAGCAGGCATGGTACCAAATCTTTGTACATCTGGCAGAATTCAGCTGTGAATCTGTCTCGTTCTTGGCTTTTTTTGGTTGGTAGGCTATTTATTTCCTACTCAATTTCAGAGCTTGTTATTAGTCTGTTCAGAGGTTCAATTTCTTACCGGTTATTCTTGGGAGGCTGTATGTATCCAGGAATTCATCAATTTCTTCTGGATTTTCTATTTTGTGTTCATAGAGGTGTATACAATACTCTCTGATTGTTATTTGCATTTCTGTGAGGTCAGTGTTATTATCCCACTTGTCATTTCTGACTCTGTTTATTGTTTATTTGAATCCTCTCTCTTTTCTTCTTTATAAGTCTAGCTAGTAGTCTATTTTGTTTTATTTTTCAAAAAACCCAGTTCCTGGTTTGTTGATCTTTTGAAGTTTTTTGTGTGCGTCACTATCTCCTTCAGTTTAGCTCTGATTTTGGTTATTTTTATTTTTTATATTTATTTATTTATTTATTTATTTTTGAGACAGGATCTTGCTGTGTCACCCAGGCTGTAATGCAGTGACACAATCTCTGCTCAATGCAGCCTCTGACTTCCGGGTTCAAGTGATTCTCCTGCCTCCACCTCCTTCACGGCTGGGGCTGCAGGCACATGCCAACACCTCTAGCTAATTTTTTAACTTTTAGTAGAGATTCAGTTTCACCATGTTGCCAAGGCTGTTCTCAAACTCCTGACCTCAAGTGATCTGCCTGCCTTGGCCTCCTAAAGTGCTGATATTACAAGTGTGAGCTACAGTACCCAGCCTTCATTTTGGTTATGTTTTATTTTTTTATTTTTTATTTTCTTTTTTGAGACAGAGTGTAATGCGGTTACCCAGGCTGGAGTGTAATGGCATGTTCTTGGCTCACTACAACCTCCATCTCCTGGGTTCAAGCGAATCTTGTGCCTCAGCATCTCAAGTATCTGGGATTACAGGTGTGCGCCACCACATCTGGCTAATTTTTGTATTTTTAGTACAGATGGGGTGTCACCTTGTTGACCAGGCTGGTCTCAAACTCCTAAGCTCTAGTGATCAGCTTGCATCGGCCTCCAAAGTGCTGGGATTACAGACACTAGCCACGGCACCCAGCCGATTTTAGTTTTTTCTTGTCTTCTGCTGTCTTTGAGATTTGTTTGCTCTTGGATCTCTAGTTATTTTACGTTTTTAAATTGAGTTGAGTTCTTTCTAACTTCTTGATATGGGCATTTAGTGCTATAAATTTCCTCTTAACTCTGGGTTAAGCTTTTTCTAACCATACAGAAAGAATCTTTCTTTCTCCCAGAGATTCTGATATGTAGTATTTTTGTTCTCATTAGTTTCAAAGAACATCTTGATTTCTGCTTTATTATTTACCCCAAATTCATTCAGGAGTAGGTTATTCCATTTCTATGTAATTGCATGGTTTTGAGTGAATTTTCATATTCTTATTTTTAATTTCTAATTTGATTGTGTTGAGGTCCAAGAGATTGTTTTGATTTCAGTTCTTTTGCATTTGCTAAGGAGTGTTTTACTTCAGATTATGAAAATTAATTAAAATTAATATCGATTTTAGAGTATGTGCCATGTGGCAATGAGAAGAATGTATATTCTGCTGCTCTGGGGTGGAGAGTTCTGTAGTTCTATGAGGTCCATTCAATCCAGTGCTGTGTTCATATGTTGAATATATGTGTTAATTTTCTGTCTTGATGATCTGTCTAATCTTTTTGGTCAGTGGGGTGTTAAAGTTTCCCACTATTACTGTGTGGGAGTCTAAATCTCTTTGAAGGTCTTTAAGAACTTGGTTCATGTATCTGGGTGCTCCTGTGTTAGGTGCACATGTATTTATAATAGTTAGATTTTCCTGTTTAATTGAATCATTTATTATTATGTGATACTTTTATTTGTCTTTTTGGATCTTTGTTGGTTTAAATTATGTTTGTCCAAAACATGATTACATTAACTGAGAGGTAAACTCAGCTGTTAGCTTCCCCTCCTGATAAACTCAAAAGACTGCTTGGTTGTATAATTACTGTTGATCTTCCTTATTGGAGAAAAAAAAAAAAAAACAAAAAGCCAAAAAAAAAAAAAAAAACCCAAACAACAACAACAACTCAAGACTGAAACTCTTTGGACTATTTGTAGTGTTCCTTATTCATGCCAATATTATTTGATGAGAATACTTGGACAATCCTTAATATAATATTCTGGATAAAATGCAAAGATCTAAAATGATGCACAAAATGGAACGTTAAAAAAGTATTATATCATGTTAATTTCTCACATTGCAGAGTTGATTATTTTTAGAGACCTGTTAAAACTGTAATAAAAGAAAATACAGACTAAAGTAATAGCAACTGTACAGGTCTTTGTCACTTATCTAGATGGCACTTTTCTGAAGTTGCGGTTATTACGTAAATATATACATTTTTGTACTGGATCACATCTGAAGAATTGGCCCTAATTTAAAAAGTAAATACCTCTATTTGCTACTATTGTGAAGAGCAGTTGGCTGTTTCTCAGTCTCTACAATATTCCCACAGGACGAGGACATTTATAAGTCTTTCTATAATAGACACATATTCACATAATAATTTGAGAAGTGGAAATTTCAGAAGACCTCTAATTTGTTTCTCTGAAGTTCGGGTGAATTTTACCAGTAAGTTGCATTTTTACAACACTACAGAGAATTCTTAATAACACGTTCATCTATAAACAACTCTATAAAAATAGAAGCTACTTTGTGGATCACAGAAGAAATTAGTAGATTTCTTAAGTAACCTATGTGTCACATCAATTATTCTTTTTTTGGTGAATATTTTGCATTGAATATGTCCCAGTCTTTGAGACTAAGTCAGCAAAACTATCCTAATAATGAGCACCACAATCTGTACTATACTTGGGAAAAGCATTATCTACTGTACTACAATTTATTGCTGTGCTTTGAGCCATTTCTTTGCATAAACTGCTACCAATTGTTTCAGCATAGGAATGGCTTCCAAAAATATATCTGAAGTATGCTGTGCCAACTCACCTGGCATGGTGGCAAGAAGGAGCAGAGAAAGATGTTATATAGTAATATGAACATGTTCCACAATACTGGAAGAATATGGATGGGAGAGAAGAAAAAAACTTGTGAAATGCACAAATTTGTGTGAAGTCCCTTGTGTTCTGTATCTCAATGTATTGAATCATGGCTTTATATACTGGGGATATCTTGTCCTAATGAATTCTGGTGATCCTTGGAAAAAAGAGTAGAAAGAACATACTAAAAATTAAAGAAAAGATAAATTTTGAATAGAAGAAATTAAGGTTTTTTTTTTTTTTGGTCATTCAAATTAATATGAAGGAGGGAATCAAATAAACATAATGAAGAAAAGATTCATTTTTTGCTCTTTTTGTATGAAATGCTAATATCTTTGACACTAATCAAAACTTCTACAATGAAGATTAGAAGACAAGCTGTGTGTCTTCAATTTAAAGGAATTTACAATTACAAATTTTTCTCCTACAGGTTGTCTGTTAAAATGTGTAATTTCTTATCATTTATCCTCATAGTCTACATAAGTATTTACTTTTATATCTAATTTATTAGCTATTTTGTATTATTTCTCTTGAATACTTCTCTTTGAAGTGGACTCTCAAATTGTACAAATTTCAGTCCTCTCAAAATCTAGATCATCTCTGGCAAAACTGTATTCTTGGAAGGAGAAGAAATGAATATAGTCCTGACTTTACTCTGCTGTTGACTTGCTTTTTGACCCGAAAGAAGTTATTTAACCTAATTAGACCTCTTTTACAATAACTTTAAAATAAAGCTATAACTTTTAAGGACCCTTTTATCATGCTAACAATCTGGAATTTTTCCTAAGCCTTATGCTGTCAGGAAGCAACTCAAGTTAAAACGATCCTATCATTTTTGTTTGTTTGTTTTGCAAAATGGATTACTGAAAAGAACCATCCTTCCTTGTATGACTTTGATAAGATTCAACAATGGCCCCTTCCTTGCTTAACTGATGACAAGACTCCATAAAGTCCCTCCGAATCTCATTTTTTTTTTTTTTTTTTGCCTTACAAATGATTGGCTGAAATGTTTTATCCCCAAAGATCAACGGGAATAAAATACCTGTTAACGTAACTTAAGCTTCTTTCCTTCCTCCAGGTCACTGAACATTGGTCTACCCTCAGCTTGAGACAACAGAGAAACCCTTCTCATAATAGTCTGGTCTCAGTGTAAAACATTCTGTGATCTACTATTATCTCATACCACCCTTTCATCCTACTTCCCCCAACCCTGGGTTCTTTCAAGTCTTGTTTTCTGCTCTCTGTGAAAAAAAAAAAAATTTCTGCCTAATTCTTGAAACACTGGCAGACCTTACAGCCACCATTCTCCCTAATCTAGTAGTCCTTCTCCCTTCCCTTGCAATAATCCTTTTGAATAAAAGTCTCTCCGTACTCATTCTGGATTTGCTTTTTATTTGGCAATGCAAAAAATGTGCCTGTAAAAGGGTTAGAGAAATGAAAATCTCAAAATTCGACTCTTTTTATGAGTGAAGCTACTGAGCAAGTAAACAGCATAGTTCTCTTAACCCAATATTTAATCAGTTTTGTACACTGAAAAGGCTCTATTTATGGCTGTCTTTTATTAAAGCCAATTGTACAATGAATGCATACCTAAACACTGTGCATTATTACAAGAAGAGTTTTTCTGAATTGCAAATTCCATAAAAGCTTGTGTTATGCTATCCCTGCATAGCTAATGGGAACACATATATTTCTTTTATAAAAAAATTTGTATGTTGAAATAGCTTAAATAACCACAGAATTAGAGTGCTATTCTCTGCATTTCTCTTTTGTGAAATTCTCTGGATGTCCTGTAAATGGCACTTCCATGTTGGGAGCAAGTCCCCCAAAATCTGGCCATAAACTAGCCCCAAAACTAGCCATAAACAAAATCTCTGCAGCACTGTAACATGTTCATAATAGCCCTAACACCCACACTGGAAGGTTGTGGGTTTACGGGAATGAGGGCAAGGAACACCTGGCCTGCCCAGGGCAGAAAACCACTTAAAGGCATTCTTAAGTCACAAACAATAGCATGAGCGATTTGTGCCTTAAGGACATGCTCCTGCTGCAGTTAACTAGCCCAACCCCTTCCTTTAATTTGGCCCATCCCTTCGTTTTCCATAAGGGATACTTTTAGTTAATTTAATTTCTATGGAAACAATGCTAATGACTGGTTTGCTGTTAAAAAATACGTGGGTAAATCTCTGTTCGGGCCTGTCAGCTCTGAAGGCTGTGAGACCCCAGATTTCCAACTTTACACCTCTATATTTCTGTGTGTTTGTCTTTAATTCCTTTAGTGCCACGGGGTTAGGGTCTCCCAGACCGAGCTGGTCTCTGCAAGTGGCGTCCATTCGTGGGGGCTCAAATCCAGGTTGAATGGTCACCAGAGCGACAGTTGGAATGGAAAACTAGCTGGAGGACACCTGAATACTCTTAAAGCAATCCCTGTGGTGAGTAAGAAGGGGAGCTCGGAAGCATCAGGGTAATAATGTGTCAGGTATACGGTCTGGTTCATTTCACCTTGGAACTTTTTCACACTGATGATGAGGAGGAACAAGAGCATAGCGAAGTAACAGAAGAGGTTACAGAACATGTTTATTTGCCAGCTAAAGCTAAAGCAGCAAAGGAAGGAGAGGTTCATCCCTACCCTTCTGAACCCTCTCATAATTATTTTGAAGATAAAGACCCTCCAGATCTTTCTTTTCCAGAGGACACTGGGTGAAAAGTAGTTGCCCCAGTGACAGTTTAAGCAGCGCCTTGAGTGACCACTCTTAGTTATATTCAGGCAGGAATTCAGCAAGCTAGACAAGAGGGTGATTTAGAGGCCTGGCAGTTCCCTGTTAGAAAACATCCCCTAGATGAACAGGGAAATATTATATCTACATTTGAGCCTTTTCCTTTTAAATTATTCAAAGAATTTAAACAAACTATTCATACTAAAAAAAAAAAAAAGTAGAAAAATTCAGCAAGTCAGGCCGCCAGATACGGGAAAAAAGAAAACTGCTTATCCTGAAATATGTCCAAATGTAAAAAAGGAAAACATTGGGCTAATCAGTGTCACTCTAAGTTTGATAAAGAAGAGAACCTGATTTTGGGAAAAGCCATGAGGGGCCCATCCCAGGCCCCATTCTAAACCGGGGCATTTCCAGCTCAGGCTATTCCTTCACACCTGTACAATGTCTGTCTTCTGTCACACCCGGTAGTGCTGAAGTAGATTTATGCTGCACAAAAGTTGCGAGCCTTCTGCCTGGGGAACCCCCACAAAAGGTCCCAACAGGAGTCTGTGAACCCTTGCCAGCAGGGACAATAGGATTACTTTAAGGAAGGTCTAGTGTAAGTTGAAAAGAAGGTCTAGTGTAAGTTGAAATGACTCCTACAAATACGTGTAGGAGTCATTGATTCAGATTACAATGGGGAAATTCAAATTGTTATATCTGCTTCTGTTCCCTGGAAAGCAGAGCCAGGAGAGCATATAGCACAGCTCCTGATTGTGCCGTATGTGGGAATGGGAAAAAGTGAAATTAAATGAACAGGATGATTTGGAAGCACAAATAAACAAGGCAAAGCAGCTTATTAGGTAAATCAAATTACTGATAAACATCCTACTTGTGAAATAGCTATTCAAAGAAAGAAATTTAAAAGTTTGGTAGATACAGGAGTGGACATTTCAGTCACTTCTCTACAGCACTGGTGGTCCACATGGCCAATTCAACCCACTCAATTTAATATAGTTGGAGTTGGTAAAGCCCCTGAAGTAAATCAAAGTAGTTGTATTTTGCATTGTGAGGGTCCTGATGGACAAGCTGGGACTATTCCACCAATTATAACTTCTGTACCTATAAATTTATAGGGAACAGATTTACACAACAATGGGGAGCACAAGTTCTAATTCCAGAACCATTATATAGCCCTCAAAGTCAATACAATGCATGAAATGGGGTATGTCCCTGGTATGGGACTAGAAAAAAATTTGCAAGGTTTGAAAGAACCGCTTTAAGCGGAAAAACAAAGTTCCCACCAAAGATTAGGAAATATTTTTTTGTGGCAGCCATTGTTAAGTCTCCAGAACCTATACCTTTAAAATGGTTAACAGATAAGCCAATTTGGATAGAACAATGACTGCCAAGTAAAGAAAAACTGGAGGCTTTAGAAAAATTAGTTGCTGAACAATTAGAAAATGGGCACATAGCTCCAACATTTTCCCCTTGGAATTCTCCAGTTTTTGTAATTAAGAAAAAATCAGGTAAATGGAGAATGTTAACTGACTTAAGAGCCATCAATTCATTTATACAACCTATGGGAGCATTACAGCCAGGATTGCCTTCTCCCGCTATAATTCCAAAAACTTGGCCTTTAATTGTCATAGATTTAAAAGACTGTTTCTTTACTATTCCTTTAGTTGAGCAAGACTGTGAATGGTTTGCATTTACAATTCCTGCAGTAAACAACCTGCAGTCTGCTAAGCATTATCATTGGAAAGTGTTGCCACAGGGCATGTCAAACATCTCAACAATTTGCCAAACGTATGTGGGGCAAGCAATTGAACTTACTTGTAAAAAATTTTCACAGTGTTACATTATTCACTATACAGATGATATACTTTGTGCTGCCCCCACTAGAGAAATACTACTCCAATGTTATGATCACTTGCAAAATTCAATTTCTCGTGCTGGTTTAATTATAGCTCCTGACAAAATTCAGACTACTACTCCTTACTCCTACTTGGGGACCTTAGTAAATGACACTACCATTGTGCCACAGAAAGTAACGGGATCAACTAAAAACATTAAATGACTTTCAAAAATTACTAGAGGATATTAATTGGATACGACCTGCTCTAGGCGTTCCTACCTCTGCCATGAGTAATTTGTTTTCTATCCTTAGAGGAAATCCTAGTCTCACCAGACCTCAGCAATTAACAAAAGAAGCTGAGGTCGAGTTACAGTTGCTTGAAAAGTAAGTCCATAAGGCACAGATAAATAGAATAGATCCAAAAAGACACTAGATTTGCTATTTTTTTCAACTTAGCATTCACCTACTGGTGTTATTGTCCAAGAACAGGACTTAGTAGTGTGGCTTTTTCTTCCAAATGCTAATTCACGGACTCTAACTCCTTATTTAGATCAAATCACTACTATGATAGGGATTGGGCGAATTCAGATTGTTAAATTACATGGATATGATACTGGAAAAATTATTTATTTATTTATTTATTTATTTATTTATTTATTTATTTATTTTTTTGAGACGGAGTCTCGCTCTATCGCCCAGGTTAGAGTGCAGTGGCCGGATCTCAGCTCACTGCAAGCTCCACCTCCTGGGTTTACGCCATTCTCCTGCCTCAGCCTCCTGAGTAGCTGGGACTACAGGCGCCGGCCACCTCGCCCGGCTAGATTTTTGTATTTTTTTTAGTAGAGACGGGGTTTCACCGTGTTAGCCAGGATGGTCTCGATCTCCTGACCTCGTGATCCGGCTGTCTCGGCCTCCCAAAGTGCTGGGATTACAGGCTTGAGCCACCGCGCCCGGCCCTGGAAAAATTATTATCTCTCTCATGAAGGCACAAATACAGCAAGCTTTTATAAATAGTCTTACTTGGCAAACCCATTTAGCTGACTTTGTGGGTATTCTCGATAATCATTGTCCTAAAATGAAGCAGTTTCAGTTTTTGAAATTAACTAAGTGGATTCTCCCTAAAATAACTAAATTTAAACCAATTGAAGCAGCTGAGAATGTTTTTACAGATGGGTCTATTAATGGTAAAGCTTCTTATTTTGGCTCAAAAAATAAAGTTTTCCAGACGTCCTATACTTCAGCTCAAAAAGCGGAGCTTGTAGCTGTAATTGAGGTAGTGACTGCTTTTGATATGCCTATTAATGTGATTTCTGATTCTTCGTATGTGGTTCATTCCACACAGTTAACTGAAAATTCTCAGTTACGTTTTCATACAGATGAACGACTGATGACTTTATTTACCCAATTGCAAATAGCAGTTAGGAGTAGAATGTATCCTTTTTACATCACTCACATTAGAGCTCATAAACCTCTTTCAGGACCTTTGACTGAAGGGAATCAAGTGGCTGATCGCCTAGTTGCTACTGTGATATCTAATGCTAGACACTTTCACAATTTAACCCATGTTAATGCCTCTGGTCTCAAACACAGATGCAGTATTACCTGGAAAGAAGCTAAAACTATTATCCTTAAAGCATGTAATGCCTCTGGTCTCAAACACAGATACAGCGTTACCTGGAAAGAAGCTAAAACTATTATCCAGCGATGCCCAACTTGCCACGTGGTACATTCCTCATCTTTTACAGGAGGAGTTAATCCTCGAGGACTGGAATCTAACTCTATTTGGCAAATGGATGTCACACATATTCCCTCGTTTGGCAGACTAGCTTATGTACATGTATGTGTGGACACCTTTTCTTTCTTTGTCTGGGCTACCTGCCAATCAGTAGAGTCTTCTGCCTGTGTTAAATGTCACCTTTTGCGGTGTTTTGTGGTGATGGGCATTCCAGCTTCTATTAAAACAGAAAATGCCCCAGGCTATACTAGCCAAGCTCTAGTTACATTTTTCTCTATGTGGGATATACTGGTATCCCATACAATTCTCAAGGACAAGCCACAGTGGAAAGATGAATCTCTCCCTAAAACAGCAATTGCAAAAGCAGAAAGGGAGAGACAGAGAATATGGAACCCCACAGATGCAACTGAACCTGGCATTATTAACTTTAAATTTTTTGAGCCTTCCCAAAAGCCAGATGTTATCAGCAGCTGAACAGCATCTACAGAAACCAGCTTCAAAGACAGAAACAGAAAAACTGATTTGGTGAGAGATCTGATAACAAAAAGTTGGGAAATAGGTAAAATAATAACTTGGGGTAGAGATTATGCTGTGTTTCTCCGGCCAAAATCAACAGCTGATGTGGATACCATCAAGACACCTGAAACTTTATCATGAGCCAGATGCCAAGGAAGAGACTCCGGGAGGATCCCGAGGACCCCCTGGTTGCAGCCTTATTGAGACTGGCACTGAGGAGGACCCCAACTGTCATGAGCAACACCCATTGAACCGAACACAGCCACCCACCTGGGGACAGATCAAGAAGCTGTCACAGACGGCAGAAGAAAACCTGAGGAAAAGGGGACAATCAGTGACAATGAATAATTTAATGGTAGCTATGATAGGGCTTATCACCACTGTTGTGAGTATTCCTTCAACAAAGGCTGGTAATAATGCCTGGATGCAATCACTGTATGACACAGTTACACATACTTTCTAATCTCAGTATTTACCATAATAAATCTCCTATAATTGAGGCATACCACCCTCAAAAACCAATTTGTAAACAGGATTGGACCCAGTTAGAATAAATGAATGTACTTGTTTAGGAAGATTGTTTTGCAGAACAGGCAGAGGTGCTGCACAACGATTCCTATGGAATCATTATTAATTGGTCCCCTAAGGGGACATTTAGCTTAAATTGCACCTCTCAGTCTGAGTGCCATGGTCACACTATGTTCAGATGGTTTGAACAAAACCATCAGATGGTAGAAATGATAAGAAGTACGGCAAGAGTTCCTATTATCTGGAACCATGGCAGGATAGTGGCACCTCAACTTCAAATGATATGGCTCTCACTAGGAGCTAAACATAAGGATTTGCAGAAACTATTAAATGCTTTTAATAAGATCAAAATTTAGGAAAAAAAAAAGCATCTAGAATGACACTCTACAAACTTGTTTTTGGATATAGCAAAATTAAAAGAACAAATATTTAAAGTATACCAGGCACACCGGCACACCTGACCTTAATGCCAGGAACTAGAGTGCTTAAAGGAGCTGCAGACAAATTAGCAGCTAGTAACTCATTAGAATGGATGAAAACACTTGGAAACTCTGCAATTTCAATGATGATTTTGCTTTTAATCTGTGTTGTTTGCCTTTGTATAGTCTGCAGATGCGGATTCCAACTTCTGCGACAATTAGCTCACCATGACAAAGCTGCCCTTGCTTTTATCTCTTTGCGAATCAGAGAAGGGGGACATGTTGTGAACAAGCCCCCCAAAATCTGGCCATAAACTAGCCCCAAAACTGGCCATAAACAAAATCTCTGCAGCACTATAACATGTTCATAATGGCCCTAACACCCACACTGGAAGGTTGTGAGTTTATGGGAATGAGGGCAAGGAACACCTGGCCTTCCCAGGGCAGAAAACCCCTTAAAGGCATTCTTAAGTCACAAACAATAGCATGAGCGATTTGTGCCTTAAGGACATGCTCCTGCTGCAGTTAACTAGCCCAACCCCTTCCTTTAATTTGGCCCATCCCTTCATTTCCCATAAGGGATACTTTTAGTTAATTTAATATCTATAGAAACAATGCTAATGACTAGTTTGCTGTTAAAAAATATGTGGGTAAATCTCTGTTCGGGGCTGTCAGCTCTGAAGGCTGTGAGACCCCAGATTTCCAACTTTACACCTCTATATTTCTGTGTGTGTGTCTTTAATTCCTCTAGTGCCACTGGGTTAGGGTCTCCCCAACTGAGCTGTTCTTGGCACTTCTGACAGCAAAGTTTTGAAAGCATTAAGCACCCCTAGAAAGCCAGATCACAAAACATACAAAAGATATTAAAACACAGAAACTTTAAATATATTAGTGTTAGAAATTTTGTTTTAACTAGGTACATTCTCTTATTTTGCTCCTCTGCATATCAGTTGCAAAACGTTCACACCACCTACAGCAATCATAGACAAAAGTGTTTAAACTAAGCATGTCAATAGTGGTTCACAAAGCACTTTTTTAAAAAAAAATATGATGTCCTCTCTTTAAAATAATTTTATATGGTGTTTTAATCTTTGTTAGAAAGTACACAAGACATGTTTTTTTGTTTTCTTTTAATTTGTTTTTTACATGTATTTGTTTGTAAATATTTTGTCTCCACTAGACCAAGAGCTACTTACTGGCAGAAAATAATTGTAATTTCTCTCTGGCTCAGTATTTAGTACAGGCTGATAAATGTTTGAGATAGAAGGATAAAAGATATTTCAGTCTGTTCACTTACATTCTTTTTACTTTTTTCTAAGTATTTTTCTTCTTTTACTGCTGCTTTCTCTTTATTTTGCAAAATATTTTCAAGACATGAAAGAGCGTTCCTTACAATATATGCCCAGTTTAAAAAATACGAAGGAAATAAGTAATTATATACTCATCACTGAGCTTAAAATACAGGATCAACTATTATATCTAAAACCCTTTAATATCTCTCTCCAAATTGAGCCCTCTTTTGCACTCTCAGCTGTAACCACTAATCTAAAACTTATTTTAATTATTCCTTTGCTTCACTTTATAATTCTTCCTCATGTAAATATATTCTTAAAGCATATATCATTTAATTTTACTTACTTTTGACAGTAACATAACTATACTGCAAATATTTTGTAACTTGTTTATTTCACTGAACATAAGTCATTGAGATTCATTGTGCAGTACATTCATCTTCCTTGTGTATGGCTTAGCTACACAGAGTGTGTTCCCCTTCCCTGGACCAACAGCATTGAGATCACCTAGAAATTTGTTAGAAATGTAGAATCTTTGGTACCACTACCAAATCCTTGAGTACAAATTTGCATTTAACAAGATTCCCAGAAGATGCATACTCACAGTAATATTTGAAAATCACTTCATTTTTTGATTATAGCATAATATTTTCATTATATTGTTTGCATAATATCATTAACATTAATTGTCTGTGATATTTGGTTGATTTCCATTTATTTTCCATAAAAATCTCTTTATTTATTCAACAAATATGTATTATGTGCCTACGACATGCCAAGTATTGAAATAAATACTAAGGATCCTTCAGAGAATAAAACAGAAAAAAAATCCTGCTTTTATGGTGCTTACATTCTAATGAGGGTAAAAGGCAAAAATCATCCATATATAATAAACGTATTTTATGTTATAAAGTGATAAGCACTTGCTATAGATGGAATTGTGACCCCCAAAATTTATATATTAAAGTGTTAACACCCACTACATCAGATGTAACAATATTTGGAGTTAAAGTCTTTAAATTGGTAATCAAATTAAAACAAGCCTGTAGGGAATAGTCCCTTATACAATCCAACTCGTTTCTCTATGAGAAAAGGAGGCTGGGCGCGGTGGCTCAAGCCTGTAATCCCAGCACTTTGGGAGGCCGAGACGGCCGGATCACGAGGTCAGGAGATCGAGACCATCCTGGCTAACAGGGTGAAACCCCGTCTCTACTAAACACTACAAAAAACTAGCCGGGCGAGGTGGCGGGCCCCTGTAGTCCCAGCTACCCGGGAGGCTGAGGCAGGAGAATGGCGTGAACCCGGGAGGCGGAGCTTGCAGTGAGCTGAGATCCGGCCACAGCACTCCAGCCTGGGTGACAGAGCGAGACTCCGTCTCAAAAAAAAAAAAAAAAAAAAAAAGAGAGAGAGAGAGAGAAAAGGAGATTGGGACACAGACAGAGACATCAGGGATGAGCAATCACACAGGAAAGGCCATGTGAGTACAGTAAGAGGTCGGTTCTCTGAGGGCTAAGGAGAGAAGCCTCAGAAAAAACAGCAACTTTGCTAACATCTTGATGCTGGATTTCTGCCTCCCAGAACTGTGAGAAAATGAATTTCTGTTGGCTAAGCCACACAGTCTGTGACATTCTGTTATGGTGGCCCTGGCCAACCAATACAGTACTTAAATAAAGAAGCAAGATAAGATAGACGGGAGTGCCAGGAATGAGGATGAGAACAATTTTAAATAGAGTGGTCAGAGTAAATTGCATTGAGAAGGTGTCCTTTGATCAGAACCCAAAAGGTGTTAAATGAATTTCATGAGACTCCAGTAATAGGGTGAAAAATGCAAGTAGGGAGTGTTTAGTGGATATTTTCATGGGAGAACAAGAAAGTCGGTATAGCTGGAAGAAAAGTGAACAAGAGGGAGAATAGTGGGAGACGAGTTCAGAGAACTAACAGGACTTTGAATTTAATGCAGCTGAAATGGGGAGATATTACAGTTTTAGCAGATGTATAATATGACATTTGTAAAGTACCATTCTGGTTGCTGTGTGGAGGGTATAATGTAGACAGCAAAAGGTGAAGTAGTGGGATCAGGTAGGGCTAAATTTCTGAAAGTCAGTAAGACAAATATTATGCATATAAATTATCATTATTAATATTATCTTAATAGAATTAAGATACTAGGAAGAAAAAAAGTGAAAAGCTAAAAGTATATATTTGCAACAAATGATCTGCCAGAAGATCATTACTATAGGTTGGTGTAAAAGTAATTGAGATTTTTGCCATTAAAAGTACAAAACTGCAATTACTTTTGCACCAAACATACTAATGACCTTTCAGTAGATTATCTGTTGCAAATATGTACTTCCAGCTTGTCACTTTTTTTCTTTCTGATATCTTAATTTTAAGCCCTGATTTTTTTTTTTATTTTTAAGCTTTTTTGTGTCTTGCTTATGAAACCTTCCCCACTTCAAGACCATAAAGCTATTTTTTTCTTAAAAGCTTTAAAATTTAATTGTACAAATATGATATTATGTCATCTGGAATTAAAGTTTGCATATAGTTTTAGGTAAAGAATTCATTTTATTTTATTTTTCCACACAACCAATTGTCTAGCACCATTTTTCAAATAGTGCAGTTAATACTTATCTGAAATGCCAACTCTGCCATATGTAAAGTTTATGTAAATGTTTGGTCTATTTCTGAGCTTTTTAAATTAGATTTGTTGGTCAATTTGTCGATTCTGGCTAATTCCACATTGTCTTAATCTGCCTTTCAAATAAGTCTTTATTTCCGTTGATTACATCTCCAACTTTGTTCTTAACAGTGTTTTATTCTTCTTTCTTTACATTCATGTAATTTTTAGAATAAATTTCCGGCCGGGTGCGGTGGCTCATGCCTGTAATCCCAGCATTTTGGGAGGCCGAGGTGGGTGGATCACGAGATCAGGAGATTGAGACCATCCTGAATAACATAGTGAAATCTCGTCTCTACTAATAATACGAAAATTAGCCAGGCATGGTAGCAGGTGCCTGTAGTCCCAGCTACTCGGGAGGCTGAGGCAGAAAAACAGCTTGAACCCGGGAGATGGAGCTTGCAGTGAGCCGAGATCGGGCCACTGCATTCTAGCCTGGGTGACAGAGTGGGACTCCATCTCAAAAATAAAAATAAAAATAAAAATAAAAATAAATTTCCTACTTGGCCCTGTAAAGATTGTGTTTAGTAGGTATTGGTATTAGCCTGCTATAAAGATACTACCTGAGACCGGGTAATGTTTAAGGAGGTTTAATTGACTCACAGTTCTGCATTGCTGGGGAGACCACGGGAAATTTGCCATCATGGTGGAAGTTGAAGGGGAAGCAAGGCACATCTTACATGGCAGCAGGAAGGAGAGAGAGAGAAAAGAAGAAATTGCCAAACCCTTTTAAAACCGTCAGATCTCATGAGAACTCCCTCACTATCACATGCACAGCATGGGGGAAACCACTCCCATGATCCAATAACCTCCCACCAGTTCCTCCCTCGACAGGTGGGGATTACAATTTGAGATGAGATTTGGGTGGTGACACAGAGCCAAACCACATCAGTCTCATTTCCCAATTGTATAATAAATCTGTTACCAGGCATTGTATCACGGTTCTTCTCTCCCTATTAACCTAGGTACTACTTCTGGGACAAAATGGATTACAAGCCTAGGTGACTAGCAGCACTCAATAGAAACAGGCTTGTTCTGTAAACATCTGAAAGTTTGAGAAAGCTCAACTTGAGTAGTAAAAGGTTGAAACGAAGTAACCATGAAATTATAATTTGTGCTATTACACTTTTATTTCTCCTCCTCCTCTACTTCATTGTTATTTTCATCACGTCATTAATACAACAGAAATAACATTTATTGGGTTTTGAGTACTTCTTTAATTACTTTAGATATATTTTGTCTAATCTTCTTTATACTCCTGTAAGATATAATGTTAACTACTTTAACATATGAGAAATGACGATCAGAGAGGTTAACTATAATGCCCATATTCAGTTACCTGGGAAAGGGGTGAAATACAGAACTAAGATAATCAAAGCCACGTTATTTTACATACAAAAGTTTCGCTCAGTCTTTGTTAATTTCCTAAATTAGAAACAAATGGCCTTGCAGTTACTGCTGCATTTTCTGCTTTTGATACTGCTATACAGAAATTTAGTATTTAAAATATAAAGGAATAATAGACAGCATGACTAGCTTCAGAAAATTATCAATGATTTACTCTTTAGTTACCTGGCACCTGAATTACTGTAGATATCTATTGGGCACACTCTGGTGTCATTTTATAAAGGTAAGTTATTTTCTCTTCAAAGTTGTGACCTATCTCATAAAAGTGTCATAAAAATTAACTAATTAAAGATCAAAGACCTCTTTGAGAATATATTTTACTATGTAAATACTGAGTATTGAAAAGACAAATTCTAGAGGTTAGCAAAATACTAATGTGTCACCAGTTTTTTTTTTTTTTTTTGTTCAAGGTTTTATTTTTCATCATAGTTCTTTTATGTTGTAAAATATGTATTGAACTATTTGTCATAAAATGTCTTGCTGCTGAATGTAAGACAGCCTAACAGGTTTTACTTTTTCAAAATTAATAAATATTCGCATTTTATTTTAAATTACAACGATTCTCATGAAACTAAAATTATATTATTCTGGAAGTAATCAGAAGCTCTTAGAAGTAATTGGAGTCTTTTTGGAAATACACTTTATAAATCCTATTAAATGGTCATTTTTTTCTTATGGTTCTTTCTTTTACCATAGTAAATTTGTTATTTAATTATCTTTATTCTTTAAAGGAATTATCCAAATATGTCCATGCTTTATTAAATAATAAGTACTGGGGCATTATAGCAAATTATTAGAAAGTATAAACAATAAAATGTGTGTTATTTTGAGCACGTTTAGACTTCACAACTATATCTACACATAAAATATCATAATAAAAAGCAATTATTGAAAAATATAAAATCACACATGAGATTATTCAGAGATTTCAAAGAAGCTTGGGAATTGCTTCTACTTCAGTATACATCATCAAGGCATGTTTTAGACACCTGCAAATACTTGTTTAGCTTTGGGATTTAGTATTGCCAAAAAAAAAAAAGTCTGAAAATTAAATGTTTATGAGGTCTGATAGGACATTTTGTTTGTTTCCACAGATGAAACATTTTAGCAAAAATATATTCTTAAGTATAAGATATGTATTAGGGTTCTCTGAGAATATACATACATATGTGTGTGTGTGTGTGTGTATGTGTGTATATATATACACATATATAGATCACCTGTTGGTTTTATAGGCTATCAATCTATCAATATATGAGAATATATATGTGCATCCAGAGAATTATTATGAAGAATTGGCTCATGAGACTGTGGAGAATAAGTCACATAATCTGCTAAATACAAATTGGAATCCAAAGAAGGCCAATGGAATAATTCAATCCTAGACTAAAGGCCTGAGAACCAGTGGAGCCAAGGGTATAATTTCTATTCTGAGAAAAGAAAATGAGATGAAATGTTTCGGTCATTACAGCAGGAAAAAAAAAAAAAAAAAAAGAGTGAGTTACTTTTTCCTGCCCCTTTTGTTCTATGTAGGCCCTCAAGAGATTGGAAGATGCCCACTCACATTGGGGATCCACAACCTACTGATCCACCTGTGCAAATGCTAATCTCAACTGGAAATACTCTCACAGATACACTCAGAAATTACATTTAATCTGGGCAACCCATGGCCAGTCATGATGACACATAAAATTAACCATCCTAATTATACTCCTTGTCCATTCGGCACCCATATGCATCTCCTTAAACGATACTTCATCTTCAAGTAAAGATTATAACAAGATAATAACACTGCTTAACGTGATACAAGTACCATGCAAAAAAACAAAAACATACTTACTTCTTCCAAAAAGGGGAGGCAAATTCTTTGGTCGATGTTTACTCTTCTCCTTGACATCCTATAACCTAATACTATGATGTAACATGATGTAAAATTAACAGTACTAAAATGAAATTTGTATGAGTTAAAATCAATATATTTTATGTTATATCATAAGGGAATAAGAAAGTTAAAAAAAGATTTTACACACACACACACACATACACACGAATATATGAATGTACTCATAGGAAATAAAGGAAAAATTGCTTATGACAATTATAATTCTCCTTTCTGTAACTGATCACATGGTCGTAACTATTATTTATAACTATGTTCTTCCACTACCTATTTTCTACTCTCTTTGACTTCAGCAAGCACCTCAACTGAAGTTTAGGTGTTCAATGAAGCACCAAAAGTTCATTGCTGAAGGGTTCGGGCCATTAGTAGTCCTGCTTAGATGGATTGTTACAGATTTCTATTTAGATTGCCATAGTTGTCCATGCAAGTTAATCACAAGTCATGGGGATATTAAGAGACTCCATAAGAGATCTCCTGTATTCTAGACATACTCTTCCTTACCTCCATTATGGAGTAGCAGTCCAATATCTCCCTTGGTAATCAGGATCAGTCATCTCAGCCAACATTGTAACTTCCATCTTTGTTGATTTGGAGATGTGAAGAGCCCTAAGAAGCCAGGTGGAAGTCTTAATTTCAAGTTCAATGAAATCATTGTTACATCTCCTGGTGAAAGCATTCCTCCCTCAGGAACTAAGACCTGTAGGCAAGCAGAGCATAATATCACAGAAACAGGAAGCAAAATCTTGCTAGTTGGTCACTATGGATGCTAGTGAATAGTGTCACTCCATTTTATACTACTTGATTCTTGGACCCATGAATCCTGGCTGTGAGAAAAACAGCACCATATATTGGACACTGATTCAGAGCACAGCCTTCTGGGAAACCTTTCCCCAGTCTTGCACGGTGTTTACATCTAGCTGTCGTCGTAACTGAGTCTTCAAAAGGCTATTCCACCATTCTATCAAGCCAGCTACTTCAAGATGGTGGGCATCATGGTAAGGCCAATGAAGTTCATGGTCATGGACTATTGCCACATTTATTTTGTTGCAAACTGAGTTTCTTGATCTAAAGCAACAGCGTGCAGAGTGTCATGACAGTGACTGAGACATTTTGTAAGTCCCCAAATGGTAGTTTTGGCAAAAGAACTGCATGCAGAGAAGGCACATTAATTTCCAGAGTAAGTGTTTATTCCACAAAGAATAAAATGCAGCTCCTTTCTTGATGGAAGTGGTCAAATGTAATCAACTTGCCAACAGGTAGTTGGCTGATTACCCTGGGTAAAGGTACCATCTTGGGGACTCAGTTCTTTCTGATGGCAGACTGGGCCCTCAGTGGTGGTCGTAGCCAAGTTGCCCTTGGTAAGTTAAAGGCCATGTTGCTAAGCAAGTCTCCATTTTGCTGCCATGGCCACTTTGTGAGCCACTGAGCAATGATGGTGGGGCAGGGGAAAGAGGCTGACTAGTATCCAGAAAGGGGAAAGAGGCTGACTCGTATCCAGAAATTGGGTATTCTATCCACTATACCACTAAAATTATTTGCTGAGGTTACTTGTTAGTGAGTAATCACATAAGACACAAAAGCCTTCATAATTTTTGCCCATTCAGAAAGGTCTAACCACAAACCTCTTCCTCAAATGTCTGTCATCAATTTTACAATTATGTTCCTTCCAAGTCCCTGGGCAACTAGCCAAACTACTGGTCACAGCCCATGAATCGGTATGTAATTGCACCTCTGGCCATTTCTTCTTCCAAGCCCAGTGAACAACTGGGTGCACAGCTCCAAGTTATGCCCACTGAGAAAATTTCCCTTTGCCACTGTGCTTCAGGAATATACCAGAGGAGGGCAGTAGATCTGCAGCTGTCCACTTTTGAATGATGCCTGCATATTATGCAGATGTAAACAGGGCTTAAGTTTTCTCTTCCTTTGTCAACAGATCACAAGTTATTCACCTTGAGGTCATATGTAAAGGGTAAAAGAGAGAAAGTAGTATATAGGAATAAGGACAAGAGACCCACTTCTTCATGTAACTTACTTATGTTTCAGGATCTTCTCAGGCCAAGTAATTCATACATCACTTCTGTTTGATGATGTAGTGTTGCTGTGCATGCTCAATTTTATGAGGTTTTGAGTTAGATAACACCCAGTTTATGATGGGCAGTGTAGGTTACATGGTAACTTGGTGGAGATGGTTAAGCATTCAGTCTCTACTAAAGCCCAGTCACAGGCCAAGAACTGTTTCCCAAAAGGAGAGTAGTCATTTTCAGAGAATGACAGGATCTTGCTCCAAAATTTTAAAGACCCCCACTGCACCTATGAGGAGGTGGCCAAGGACTTCACATAGTATTCCTATCTGTTAAATCTTATGGTGCAAGTGGAAGAGCAGCTTGCACTTAGTACTGAACTTCTTACAGAACCATCTCTTATTGTAAGTCCTACTCCAAATCAATAGCTTTTCTAGTCACTTGGTAAATGGGCTGAAACTACACACTCAAATGAGGAATATGTGGCCTTCAAAATCCAAAAAGGTCCATTAGGAGTTGTACCTATTTCTTGGTTGTTGGAAGGGCCAGATACAACAACTAATCCTTCACTTTAGAAGGAATATCTCAAGAGGCCCCACTCACACCACTGTACCCCTAGAAATTTGACTGAGGTAGAAAGCCCATGGAATTTAGTGAGATTTATTTCCTGTCCTCCCTGACATACAGATGTCTTCTCAATAAGTCCAGAGTAGGCAGTACCTCTTCCTCACTAAATCCATTCAGCACGATATCATCAATGTAATAGACCATTGTGCTATATTGTGGAAGCTAAAGGTGATCAAGATCCCTGTTAACTAAATTCTGACAGAGGGCTAGGGAGTTGATATAACCCTGAGGTATGACAGTGAAGGTGTACTTGTGGCCTTGCCAGCTGAAAGCAAACTTTTTCTGGTCAGCCACAGGGATAGGTTTGGAGAAAAATCATTTACCAGATCAATGGCTGCATACTAGGTATCCAGGGATGGCTTAATTTGCTGAAGCAATGAAAACCCAGCCAGCCTGAGGGCTAAAGAAGATGAAATGAGATGATCTAGCTCAAACAGTGAGGCAGAAAAAAACAGCCTAATTTATCATTCCTTCTTTTGTTATATTTAAGGCCTCAGTAGATCAGGTAATGTCCACCCACTTTGGAGAGGCCAATCTACTTTATTGAGTCCAATAATTGAAATGCTAATCTCACTCAGAATTACCCTCATAGACAGGCCTAGAAATAATGTTCAATCTGGATACTTCATGACCAGTCAGGTTGAGACACACAATTAACCATTACAAGACATAATTGTAAATTCAGAGTGACTTAAACTCATATTATAAACAAGAAGTTAGATTTGACTTCCCAAAAAAGAAGAGTAATAAGATGGCAAATATTTGGGTCATCACAATATAAGTGGCCTTATTAAAACCCTTGAAATGCAAGATTATATAGTAATATATTAAATTGTTTATATTTTCGTATTATGTTTATTTAATAAACACTTTAGTAACACTTATGTTAAGCACAGTGGTAAGTATCGTAAAAACATTCATTTGATTCTTATTTCCATTTTGTAAATTAGTTACTATTATTACTCACATTTTACAGATAACTCTTTAAGTAACTCATCCAAAGTAACACATATAAAGAGTGACAGAGCCCAAGCAGGCAGAGTCTGGAATGATTAAGATGTTTCTCTCTTTTCTTTGTTGGTAACCAGGTAACAAGTTGGAAATTATCTTTAGTTTGAGAGCATAACACCTGTTTCAATTTTATTCAATGCTAGAGAAAAAAGAAAAAAAAAATGTGACAGGATTTAGCAAATTAAAAAGTATGATTCTTCATTCCATTCTTCTCCAAATGGTGAATTAACATGAGCTGGTGTCTCAATCCCTCAAGAGGAACCTGGAAGAAATAAATGAAACATCTGTAAACATTTTTTAAGAAAGTAAATATCAACTGTGTGAAACATCCTAGGGAAATAAAAGTCATTTTGAATTGATGGGAATGTGTGTTTTTGTATATACATGGAGAATGCAGAGCTGACTGTTTTTTAAAATAGTTGAATTTTGCTCCTTAGTATCCCCTGCCGTTGCCTTGTTTTAATCAACACCTGCCTCTTCACTATGAAACTCTGTGACAAAGATTCATCCCTTAGGCCAGGAGTCCACATGGGCAAAATAGTGCAAAAGCTTTTTTTCATGAAGTTTGACAAGCATTAAACATTTACTCTTCTCTTTCCTCTTCAAACTCCTAAAGCCATTTGATTACAACCTGGGGTAAGGATAAGGAAACATTTTATCTGTAGTGGGCCAGATGTTTAATATTTTACATTTTGGAGACCACATAGATCTGTCACATATTATTATTATTTATTTTTATAAACCCTTAAAATGTATAAGTCATTCTTAGTAAAAATCCTGTACAAAACCAAGTTAGTTCTGGGGTGTATTTGTTCCACTGAATATTTTCTGCACACTGCTGATCTAGGGCATACCTTCTTCAATTCTGTTTTTCCCTCAGGTTCCTAAAGCAAGGTACTGACTTAAAAAATTCCCTATAGATGGATATAAAACTGGAGTGAACGATAAGTGTCTTTTTCTGTGCTTGGGGCTGCTTACTCTAAGAATCCACCTATCCTTCTCTTTGAGTGTACTACTGGAGAAAGGGTGTGAGTGACACTGACTGAAGTTTGGCCAGTCCTTGATGTGTGATATGCATTTCCAGTTAGACTTATTCCAGTGTCACAGGCAAAAATAGAAATCTGAGAAGTATAACTACTTTAAAAAATAACTGGATAACAAATATACTAGAAGATGGAGATAGCAGACCACATTGGTCATTTAAAATGATTATCTGAATTTATAATAAGATATATGTATATATATGTATATATATGTATATATATATATACACTAAAAATTAAAAGAAAAAATTTTAGTGATATGAAACAGAAAAAAGAACTCAGAAATAACTAGAAATTGTAGGAAAAATAGTTGAATAAATACATATACAAAATGAACTAATGAGTTAAGAAACAATATTAACAAACTTTCCCAAATTATGTCCAGAATTGGTTCCTGCCAGTGGGATTGTGGTCTCGCTGACTTCAAGAATGAAGCTGTGGACCTTCTCGGCGAGTGTTACAGCTCTTAAAAGGTGTCACGGACCCAAAGAGTGAACAGCAGAAAGATTTATTGTGAAGAGCGAAAGAACAAAGTTTCCACAGCATGGAAGGGGACCCAAGTGGGTTGTCACTGCTGTCTGAGGTGGACAGCTTTTGTTCCCTTATTTGTCCCTCCCATGTTCCACTTGTGTCCTATTAGAATGCCCTTTTTTTCAATCCTCCCTGCGACTGGCTACTTTTAAGTTCCTGCTGATTGGTACATTTTACAGACCCCTGATTGGTGCATTTTACAATCCTCTTGCTAGCTCCAGAGTGCTGATTGGTGCATTTTGACAGAGTGCTGATTGGTGCATTTTGCAATCCTCTTGTAGGACAGAAAAGTTCTCCAAGTCCGCATTCTACCCAGGAAGTCCAGCTGGTTTCACCTCTCAAAAGGAAAATAAAAGTGGTAAAAGAAATAGAAGTTACAAAACAAATAAAAAGTTAAAAACTAGTTGAAGAGTAGAAAACACATAAATAGGTGTTTAATAGAGGCTGGGATAAGTTAATTCTTACAAAGACATGAAGACCTGAGAATATTTGCAATAGAATGACTCACCTTGAAAATCTTTTTGGAGGATCTATCCAAATTATAAAATGAACAAATAGAACAGATGTTGCAAGAGATATACAAGGTAAAGTTGATTAAATAATTTGATAATTTTTCTAATTGTCAACAAATATATCTAATAACAAAGAAAAGAGGGGGAAGACTATAGTCATAGTTATCTAGAATTTAAATGATATAAAACAACAGCATAATATTCAGGGCACAGGTTATTGACAGATCAAGAATATGAAAGCATCTAACAGTATTTTCCAATTAGGAAAAAGGCATAAATGTAGATTTCTGTGCTTGTTTATTTCTTGGTATATGTGTGTTAAGAAAGAACAAACATAAAAGACGTTTAGTGAGTCAAATTCAAATAAAAAACTACCATGTTAGAAAGAAGTCTATATATTTCAATATTTACAACAATTATAATAAATTGACCATTTAAAAGGCAGTTATTAAGGTTGAGTAATGTTAATAATAATAACAATAGAAACAACAGCAGTAATAATAAGACCCAATGCTATGTTCCTTGTAAGGAAACAACATACAGAAGAAATACACAGTTGAGAAAAAAAGGATGAAAATCAATGTGGTATAAAATTACTAAAAACTATGTGGTATTTCATGTTTATACCATATAACATAGAGATATAAAAAGCATCATTAGGAAAATTACATAATTATAAAAATTTAATTTGCCAAGACAATAAAGCAATTCTAATTATATAGGCATCTAAAAATTTCATAAAATGTATATGTAGCAAATATTGATAGAATTACAAGGAAAAAGAAAATTCCCCCTTCTATGGTAGAAAATGTTATCATAGCTTTATAAGCATATAATATTTATAAACATAAATCAAAGTCTAAGAGTGACATCAACAAAATGGTTGACTAGGAAACTCCATGATCTTGTTCTTCTATCAATGCAACACACACAAAAACCCAAAAAACTGATGAAATAGACTTTTTAAGAGCTCTGAAAAACAGTCAAATGTCTACAGCAACTAGTGAACATCCAATCAAGAAATTTAAAAATAATGGTAAGTTTTAAAGTGATTTTGTTCAAACTTGTCCCACCTCCTTCCTGGTGCAGCATGGTCTTGGTCTGCAGGATGTTGCAGCCCTGTTTTAAATTTTCTTTCTCAAACTGAAGGACACAGAACAGATATTATTTTTAACGTTTTAACCTCTCTGGGAGCTACCTCTTTATCTTATGTTGGAGCTCAGTCCGGGCAACATAGTTGAAAGAGGCAGGCACAAATCTTATACTGCAGGCAGACAAAGAACCACAGGCACCTGGGGTTAAAAGATTATGAGTAGACATGTACAATTGACAATCTAAATCTCTTAGCAAAAGCTGGGTTGAATCTCTTTGGGGAATGAAGATATTAAAAAGCAGCTGTATACCACGCATAAGGATGAATTTTTTTAAAAGTCTAATCTGAGACTCCTGATCAGAAAAGACCAGAGAAGAACTTCAGCCTCATATCAGGCTGATTCTAAGATTCAAAAAATGCTCTGCTGGTTAGAGAATGACTTCCTTGGCTCAGAGCCAGTCTTCAAAGACTGAGAGAGGAATCTGCTTTTTTTTTTTTTTTTTTTTGAGTATTCAATTTTTGACAGCAACAAAAATAACAAGACATACAAAAATATCAGAAAAACCGGATCCATTCAAAACAAACAAACAAAAACAATCAAGTTGGAGAAACTGTCTCTAGAGAAACACAGGCTTTGACTTACTAGACAAAAATGTTTACAGTAACTGTATTGCCCTTATGCTGAAAGACCAGAAAGGAAAGATGGACATGGCCTAATAAAAATCAGAAAAACAATATAAGATCAAAATGAAAATGTCAACAAAACTACAGAAATTATATAAAGAAAACCAAATCAAAATTCTTCTATTAAAAAAATTGTATAATTGAATTGAAACATTAACAAAAGGGATTCAACAGTAGATGCAAGTAAGCAGAGGGAAGAATCAACAACTTGACTAGTCATTTGAAATAATTGAGTGTGAGAAGCAAAAAGTAAAAAAGAATAAAGAAGGGTAAACATAAACTAAAAAACTTAAGGGACTTCATTAAAAGGACCACTATACAGATCACATGAGTCTCAAAAGGAAAAGACAGATAGATAAAGGGGTACAGAGAGTATTTGAATAATTAATGGTTGAAAACTCTCTAAATTTGAGAAAATACATGAATCTACAAATCCAAGAAGTTCCCAAGAAGACTGATGCTGAACAATCAAATATTCAAAAGCCAAAAGAGAATCTTGAAACCAGCAAGAGAAACTCATGTAACTCACTATATACAAGGGATTCTCAATAAGATTAACAGTGGGTATCATAGCAGAAACTTTGGAGGGAAAAAGGCAGTAGAAGGATATATTTAAAGTGATGAAAATAGAAAATTGTTAAACAATAGTTTTATATCCAGCAAAATTGTGTTTTGAAAATGAGGGAGAAATTAAGACATTCTCAGATGTCTTAGTCCACTTCTGGTGCTATAACTGAATACTACAGACTGGATAATTCTTCAAACAAAAAAGAAAAGTTTATTTGGCTCATGGCTCCAAAGGCTAGGAAGTTTAAGAGCATGCACCAGCATCTGGTGTGGGTAATGTCCCAGTGCAAGGATGGAAGGTAGAAGTAAACACTTCATATATAGAGAGAGACATGAGCTGAATTGATCCTTTTTATCACAAATCAGCTCCCACAATAACTAACCTACTCCTCTGGTAATGATATTAATCCATTTATGAGGATGGAGCCCTCATAGCCTATCACTTTGTTAAGGCCCCATCACCTAACACCATCACAATGACAATTAAATTTCAACATATTATATATATATATATATATTTATAAAAAATTATATATATAAAAATTTCAACACACACACACACACATATATATATGAATATAGATCCAGATGGTAACACATATAAGTATTTATAGACATGTGTATTTACACAGGTTAGTATGTAGAGATATATTTCTTTTCCTCATTAGCTGAGAGGGCCTAAAAGAAGCAGTATCTCAGAAGTAAATGACATACGTAAGTTCCCAAATCTCAATTTCTAATACCATCCTCCAATAAAGAACCAGCGTTTCTCAGAGAATTGGCTGATTTTAGGACTGGGGCAGGAAATATACAAAATGAGTCTGGAGCATCTTTTAAGGCCAGAAAGTTAAAAAAAAAGTGGTCAGTTAAAAAATAGAGAGAGATGGGAGTATATCAAATAACAGAAGCACCCATTGAAAGGGTTACCAATGGCCAATGCTGGAACAATTTGAACAACACAATGAATAAAGTAGTACCACATTGTAACTTAAAGTATAAATCTTCATGAGTCCAAAAACAAATATAAATAAATGATTGAATAAATTAATAAATGGGCGTGAAGATACAAATTTTCACACAAAGTACAAATAGAGTATGTAGATAATCCATCCTAAAAGGGGAGAACATAACTCCTCATTATTTATGGGTACGCTGTGCATATCAACTTCGTTTTAGAGAACAGTATAGAAAGTGGGAAAAAGAGTAACTCTAAACTTCAGAAGCCTAATAAACACTACTTCAACCATGTGATCAATGTGAACATCAAAAGTCATAAACCAAGTTGATAGTATGTTCTTTTGATATGATACATAAAATGGCACACTTTCTCTGTGATCTTCCTTGTAAAACCACATTATTCCATCTAATGATGAGAAAGACATTAGACAAATTGAGATACTTTCTATAAAATGCCTGACTAGGACTCTTCAAAACTGTCATGGTTATTAAAAAGAAGAAAAGTCTTGGAAATGGCCATAGTTTAAAGAAGCTTAAGGAAATATAATAACTACATGTGATGTGGTATTCAGTATGGGATTCTGGAACTGAAAAAAAAAAAGACATTAAAGTAAATTGAAAAACTCTTAATAAAGTAACAACATATTAATATGGGTTTATTAATTGTTATAAATTTCCCATATTGAAATACAATGAAGCAACCAGGCACGGGTGGCTCATGCCTGTAATCCCAGCACTTTGGGAGGCCCACGTGGGCACATCACGAGGTCATGACGACACCCCGCCTCTACAAAAAATACAAAAATTAGCTGGGCATGGTGGCGCATGTCTGTAATCCCAGCTATTAAGGAGACTGAGGCAGGAGAATCACTTGAACCTTGGAGGTGGAGGTTGCAGTGAGGCTTGATTGTGCCATTGCACTCCAGTCTGGGTGACAGAGTGAGACTACATCTCAAAAAAAAAATAAATAAATAAAAAGAAAAAAAAAATGAAGGCCAGAATGACCAGAAAAAAAAAAAAAAAAAAGAAACTAGTGTATTTATAAAAAAGATATAGAGAGGCAGATGATGCAGATATAGATACAGGTGATAGGTAGGTAGGTAGATAGATAGATAGATAGATAGAGACATGGATATAAGCAAGGGAATGGTGAAATGACCAATGTGAGATTTTAAAAAGTGATCACTTTCTTATTTGTAAACTACAAGAACTGTCAAAGAATGTATATGAGTATATACAAGATATCGTTAGTAATATACATCTCATGTTTGTAGTGGATTCACAGGTTTTTATATTTATAGATCTGTCTCTCTCTCTCTCCCCCCCACACACATATGTATACTATAGAGAGACAATAGTTCGATAGATCAATAGATATAGATAGATCAATGCATCCACACATACGTACATATATTCATATATAAATGTAAAATTTAAAAAGTCACATATACACCAAAGATGAGACACTCTTATGAACAATGAGGTATCATTATTCCAATTATGTGCAATTTATGTTAATAAGCAAATAAACAGAATGAGAGACGAGCTGTACATTGGCTCTGCAGGGCAAATGCTGATCAATAAAGACTATATTTCTTAGGCCTTGCCAGGGATCTATGGTAAAAACAAAATTGAGAAACAGAAAAAAATATGATTGAAAATTAGAATTATTAAAGAATTATGAAATTAATGTGTCTGGAGTTGCTTCCTGTTGGCGGGTTTGTGGTCTCGCCAACAAGAATGAAGCCACGGACCTTTGCAGTGAGGGTTACAGCTCTTAAAGGCGGCACACACTCAAAGAGTGAGCAGCAGCAAGATTTATTGTGAAAAGCCAAAGAACAAAGTTTCCACAGCTTGAAAGGGGACCCAAGTGGGTTGTTGCTGCTGGCTGAGGTGGTCAGCTTTTATTCCCTTATTTGTCCCTTCCCATGTTCTGTTTCTATCCTATCAGGATGCCCTATTTTCAATCCTCCCTGAGATTGGCTACTTTAAGTTCCTGCTGATTGGTGCGTTTTACAGAGTGCTGATTGGTGCATTTTACAGAGTGCTGATTGGTGCATTTTATAATCCTCTTGCTAGCTACACGTGCTGATTGGTGTGTTTTTACAGAGTGCTGACTGGTGCATTTTACAACCCTCTTGTTAGCTACAGAGTGCTGGTTGGTGCATTTTACAGAGTGCTGATTGGTGAATTTTACAATTCTCTTGTAAGACAGAAAAGTTCTCCAAGTCTCCACTCTACTCAGGAAGTCCAGCTGGCTTCACCTCTCATTAATAAGGCTTTGAAGTATGAATGGGACTAAAGTAAGTTTTCAAGGTATACATGGGACATAACCCAGGGAGAAACAGTATAGAATTACTTCTGGGAACTGAATCTCAGGGTTCTTAATAGCTAAAGATCCTTTCGAAAACAGAGGAGAGCTCTTGAATACTACAGATAATTGACTCAATCATTGCAATAAACTTTTCCCAAGAAAGCTTTTGTTTTGGCTTCTGTCAAGGAAAGGTAAGCCAGATGAACCAAAGAACAGCTAGGTTGTTGTGTACAAACACTGAAACAAATTTCCTGAGATGTAACTGGGAATTTACGAGAATTTTTTAATTATATAAAAAGTAGTTATTCTATTGTTCTCATTTCTACTCCTCCTTGTTCTTTTGCCTAAATTGGTAAGTGTTGGGGGTGGGGGAGTGGGAGGGTAAAACTTGATTAGTTCCTGAAAAAGGAAAATGGTTCCTTAAGTGCCTGTAATGCCTGTGATGCCACTGACTCAAAGTCAGGTAATGGAGAATGAAAGGGTTGAAATCTGTAAGATAGACCTGAGATTTATGTTGTACTTTTGAACTCAACTCACTGGAAGTCTGCCTTAGAAAGAATTACCTCAGTAAAATCTAAAACTAATTTCATTTTTGGTCTTCTAGAATTTACACCAAGTCATAATAACTGCAGAAGAGTAAAAGGAAAAGCAATAAACTTTCTAGCAAAGGGCTAGAAAGAATACAAAGGTGCAGAAAGACAGCTAATTCTGCATATTGAGTCAAAGCCATTTGATCTTTTTGAGTGCTAGGTACATAGTAAGAGTTTATTAGATATTTGGCAAACCATTTAGTCTTTGGAGTTTTACACACAGAGTTAGACAAAGAAATAATTCATTTGTCTTATATTTGCCTGCTTTAAAGAATAATGTTTTTTGAGCTTGTCAATCCTACCGCTTTCCCCAGCTTCGACATAATAAGGCAGACAACTCAACATAGGAGTCTACATCCAAGTGATCATGTCTCCTTCCCTGGCGGAATACCCCTTCATTCCTGTAGCGGGAATGTCTATATTTCAACTTGAGATTGGCAGTTTAATTGCCTAACCTAATACTAACTAGTTTGAAGCATGGATAGTCACTAAACAGAACAATTTTCTTTTCATACAAAACAGATATTCTTCATTAAAATTAAGTATTTTTAGTCACAGCTTGCTAATATAGCTATTAGGGATAATTAAGAAAACCTTCAAGTTTTTCACTTAGGTAATTCCATGTATGAATAAATTTTCCTTCAACTCCTTCCTCTTGCCATTTTCCCATATCTAGTACTGTACAGACTTTAGAAGAGTTTATTTTATCATAATTTATTAAATATGGTCACAACACAGTACTTGCTGGAAGATACGTGCTTTTAAAAATCCAATTATGCCCCTGATACTTGAGCCAACTAAAGGATATGAGCGAGAGGGCCATCTGATTTTTCTTTTGACTAAGGAGGGCCTAAATTAATTCCATAGGGATGATTAAATTTAGATTTAGGGGTTGTATAAACAAACTGAGGTTAGCTTATGAGTTTTATTCTGGGACAAAAGGCCAAGAAATGCTTATTTTAAACTTGACATAACCTGTTTTTCAGGAGCTCCGAAAAGTTCAAAAATTTGGCAGGAGGTTAGGAAACTACAGCATTTACCTGTGACCTAGAGGCACTCTCTGAAATGGCTTTTCTTTTTCTTTATTTTTTCTAGACAGGCTATCAGTGTAACAAAGAAGGATTATGGCAATAAGTTGTCAAATGAGCTGACAATATCAACTGTCATGTTTCATGGTGGCCCGCGTTTCAAGAATGTACAGATAATATTTCCTCAAAAGGAGAATGTGTAGTTTTCTTTATTTTTCGGATTTCTTCAAAGGCATGGTCTACCTAAACTGAAAAAAACTCAGGAAAAAAAAAAAAAAAAAGGAAAATGGAAAAGGAATATATTTTTCTTCTATATATTATTTTTAAAACACCTTTCTGTCAAGCATCCTGATAACTTTTCTGAGTTAGCCATTGTATTAGTTTCATATTGCTGTTTAACTACCAAAAATATGATAGCTTAAAACAAATCAAGTCCCAGTTCAGCAGGTCAGAATTTCAAACACGAAAGACTGTTCTCTGCTGAGGGTATGACAAGACTAAAATAAATGTGTTGGCAATACCATGCTACCTATTGTATATGACATGCATTTTGTGTTTTGGGCTTGTTACAGTCATGCTCTTTCCTTGTGGAAATTGTTACTGACAATGTCAGTTATAAACTTGGGAGATACATTGTTAATTCAATAGTATTAATTCCCTGTTGTGCTTGGACTTTCCCACACCTCTAAAATAATAGATATACAATTGACTCTAGAATAATCAAGGAAAGTATTATGATTTTCCGTATTCATAATGGTGAAAATTAATAATGGTTTGTTTGTGGAAGAAAAAAATGAAAGTCGTGGCTCCCGCCTGTAATCCCAGCATTTTGGGAGGCCGAGGCGCGCGGATCACGAGGTCAGGAGATTGAGACCATTCTGACTAACATGGTGAAACCCCGTCTCTACTAAAAATCCAAAAAATTAACCAGGAAAAATACAAAAAAATTAGCCAGGCGTTGTGGCGGGCACCGTAGTCCGAGCTACTCGGGAGCTTGAGGCACGAGAACGGCCTGAACCCAGGAGGCAAAGCTTGCAGTGAGTCGCGATTGCACCACTGCACTCCAGCCTGGGCGACAGAGCAAGACTCTGTCTCAAAAAAATTAAAATAAAATAAAATAAAATAAAATAAAATAAAAATAAAAATAAATTAAAATTAAAAAAAATTAAAAATAAATAAATACATAAATAATAGGAAAGAGGAGTTGGTCAACAAGAAGCAGTGGTCAGTTAGGAAAACAGCATTTAGGGCAGGGGAAGCTCTTTGCTGCTTTTGAGAGGCCCCAAGGATTGTTTCCTGAGGAAGGAGCTCAGATAAGGCAAATATAAGTTATAAGCTTTAAGGTGAGAAGGGCAAATTTCTATTTTTATTAAAAAAAAAAAAAAACTGTCTATAAGATTATGAGAATGGTTTCAAAATAACTCGGGGAAAATACGTTAGCAACATCACATATTGTCTTTCTTTCTAACTTTCTTCCACTCCAAACGTACCCTTTGAAAGGTGCAAAGTTTTCTAAGGGCATAGCTCTAGATAAGTTCGTAAGAATATGAATTGTTCAGTTGTAGTTTTAATTTTCTACACGGCAGAAAAATATTGTATGGAGCGAATAATTGTGGGGTACTGAGTTTAGAGAGAATGAACTCTTTTATGTGTAATAAGTTATAAATTTAAAACCTCTTGAAAATACAATAGGAACATATCTGATCCAACCAACTTGCATTATTAATTTAATTATTTCATATATTTAAAAACCATATTTATTAAGATAGTGAACTTTCCCTAAAAAGCAGACATTCCCCATCATGTCCCAAACACTATACTGTGAATAATCCTAATCCTTCTATAGAAATATTATCTCTTCAACCACTTTCAAATATCTTAAAGGCAGCAATTAGATTCTATTTATGTTTGTATTTCTCCATACTTAATCTTCAAATGACAGAGTCAGTTTTCAATACTATTCAGTCTGGTTACATAGCCTGTGCTTTTTTTTTCAAACGGAATCTAGCTCTGTTGCCCAGGCTAGAGTCACTGGTGTGACCTCGACTCACTGCAACCTCCATCTCCTGGGTTCAAGTGATTTTCCTGCCTCAGCCTCCCGAGTAGCTGTGACTACAGGTGCGTGCCACCATGCTCAGCTAATTGTTTTGTACTTTTAGTAGAGACAAGATTTCACCATATTGGCCCAGCAGGTCTCAGACTCCTGACCTTGTGATCCTCCCACCTCGGCCTCCCAAAGTACTGGGATTACAGACGTGAGCCACCGTGTCCAGCCCAAGCCTGTGCTTTTGAACACTGCTCTATAGTGTCTCATATAACAGTGGTGGGCAATACTTTTACGCCAATTTCATTTTTCTGTCTTACCATATGAGGTTGAAGTCGTTATAACAAAGTACCACAAGTCGGTGGCTTACAGCAACAGAAATTTATTTTTCACAATACTGGAGCCTGGAAAGTCCAAGATCATGGTGCTGGCAGATTTGGTTTCTGGTAAAAGCTATTTTCTGGTTCATATTTGATGCCTTCTAGCAGTGTCCCTTTATGGTGGAAGGGGACAACGACAGCCTCTTCAGCGTATTTTAAGGACTTCAATCCCATTTATGAGTGTCTCACCCTCATGTCTGAATGGCCTCCCAAAGGCCCCACCTTCTAAACACAACATAAGGGGGTTACTTTTCAACATATAAATTTTGAGGAAGCACATTCAGTCCATGACAATCATATATTTCTTTGTTCTTAAGTTAGTTGTATCAGTTTGGGAACAGCTGGTAATGTCCTTTCATCTGTTTTAAAAGCAACACATGAGTAGACTATGAACCAGTGCATACTAAGACATTATGTTTAACTTCCATTGAGTGTGCTTAAAGGCCTTCATGACTCTTTTTAATCCTATTTTCAGGATCTTTGCTCATTTCTGAAACAATAATGTGTGGAAGGGCTTATACAGAGTCATGTTATTCTGAAGGTGAAGAGCTATACTAGTTAGATACTAATCATAGCTTCAGTTTGAGCAGTAATATTGATACTTTTTTTATTTTGTTGAGATGGAGTCTCACTCTGTCGCCAGGCTGGTGTGCAGTGGCGGGATCTCGGCTCACTGTAACCTCCGCCTCCTGAGTTCAAGTGCTTTTCCTGCCTCAGCCTCCCGAGTAGCTGGGACTACAGGCACATGCCACCGTGCCCAGCTGATTTTTGTATTTTTAGTAGAGACAGGTTTTCACCATGTTGGCCAGGAGGGACTCCATCTCTTGACTTTGTGATCCGCCTGTGTCAGCCTCCCAAGATACCTTTAAAGTTTCATCCTGGGTATATTGTTTTTAAAATACTATTTTAGAAGAAAAGTTAGTTAAATTTAGAGAGTCACTATGCTTTCCCTTTGGAAATAAGTTCCTGACAAACTATGTCAACAGAAGGTACTCAATGTATTTCCAAAATGGAAGAATTCCTCTAAGCCCTAATAATTTCTTTATTGTCCTCTATTAAACTTCTTGTGAGATCGAGGCTTCATAGAAAACTAAACTGTGGTCCATAATTTTAACATGCCATAATAAATATCTTCATTAAAATGGAATTTTAAACCTAATTTTTAAATGAGGAAATGTTTTCTTTACTATTTTTTTCATCATTTCTAATTATCGTCGTTAAAAAGTGTAAAACCCCAAATGACTTTCTGATTAACCTAATACGCATCAATAAATGCTCATAGTATTTTTGTGAGATTTATTTTAAAATAGTTGTATATAATCACTTTCTTCATTTTGTTTCCTATGATTATCTCTTAAACACAGTCTATTCAGTCTTTTATCCCAATTATTTCACTGAAATTTCTTTTGTGAAGACCCCAAATTATCTCAACATTGCCCAATCCAATGGCTAGACTTCAGTCCTCATCCTACCAAATTATTTGCACCATTCAACACATTTCTTACATTTTCTTCATTTGGCTTCCAAAACACGATCATCTCTTCATCTTCCTCTTACCTCATTGTTGGTTCTTGTCAGCCTTCTTTGTTGATTTCTGCATATCTCCTCAGTGCCAAAGTGCTTAGTCTGTGGACTTTTCTTTTCTATATGCAGTAATATTCTTGAGAATGCAATTTCACATCATGCATTTATGTAACACCTATATGCTGACAATGTTCAAATTTTTGTATCCAATCCACACCTCTTTAGTGAACTCTAACTTTTATATTCAAATATTATATATTTTCTGTTTTTTTTAACATGAATATAAGCTCTCTAAAAAAAGACCCATTTCATTCGCAAATGCATCACAGTCTTCACTAGAAAATTATTTGACAAATGGTAAGGGCTTGATAAAGAGTTAATAAAGGAAAGAAAGAATGAATTAAATATTTTATGTACATACATATGTGTGTATACATGCATATGGATATATGAGAGAGAAATATTTCACAAATATTTGATTAAGTTGAACGCATTATTCCTTTGTCATGCTATGAATCAATTTTCCCTTTCAATAATATTTTGTTCTTTTCAACATTTGGATGTCTTTCAAATAATATGAACTGTAGATGTTTTCTTCTTAATGACTGCTCTGACAACTTAGTACTTATTAGTTCTTGTCATATTAGAAACACAGATATTCAGAGTTGAATGACAGAAAAAGCAATGTGAGTTTTCTGCTGGTCTACGTAAAAAGGAAAATGAAGCGAAGAAGAGAAAGATGGTTCTCGTAGCAGTGGTTTTCAGAACTTAAGTAGAATCCTGTTTTTGAACACTGAGTTTGACTCCCTGCAGTCAGCCTTAAAAATACATACAGAATACAAAATGTATTGAGTTCTTTAAAGTGCAAATGGTGAAGGGCTGTTGTTAGTTGGAGTTCTTCCAGAAGACAATCCTGTCTCATACAGTGTTTGGTTCTTAAGAGAGGTTAACTTCCCAGCACAAATATGACACTAAAGAGCTAATCATCAGTCTTCCTCTTTCCTGACAGAGCTTTGATCCACAGTTGAACCTTTTTCTTTTTCTTTCAAACTACATTCACTTGTAGTCCCTGGGGAAAAGTCAGATTCTTGTTGATTGTCCTCAGCTCAAGGAGAAGGGTTTCATCTTTATTTATAGCACTTGTGAAGTGCCCACAGGACACAGCAAGGTCAGGGTACTAGCTAAGACCTAAGACCTATCCATAGTATATAGAAATAAGGCAACCTTTGCATCCTCGAGAAACTTATATTCTAAAGTATGGATTGAGTCAACGGCCTTTGAAATGGTAACTATTTTGAATAAAAAACATCAGAGGAGCAGGATCTGAGAGATGAACACATAGCAATGCATAAAGTAGATTTACTGAATAGAAGTCTAGTACTATAAGTAATTAAATAAAATCCTACTCAGTCCACATTGTGACAATTCTAGGTTTTTATTTTCCCAGTCTTGCAAAAGAGTGATTCTCAACCTTGGCTGCACATTAACATTACCTGAAAATCTTTTAAAAACCTTGATGTCAGACCTCACGCTGACAAATCAAAATCTCTTTCTAGGACCAAGATATTAGTAATTTGTTTTAAACTCACTAGGTGATACCAATATGCATCCAAGTTTGAGAACAAGTATTATAAATAATACTTGGCTCATAAAATAGAGTTATGACAGTTATATAAACCATACAAATATCATATAGTTTAGAAAATACATGACAAGAGAATCATTCATGTCAATGGCAAAATAATTATAACAATGCATTAATCAATATTTGTTATATAGACTTTTGGGTTATTATTTTTTAGCATTTTTATAACTGGTTTTCTGAGAGATACATAAAACCCAGCCATAATGACAAAAGTAAATACTCGTCACCCAACTCAAGATTTGGGAAAATCTTACTAGCTTTGTTATAGAGAGTAATACCTTCCTCTAGGCATGCTAAAAGGTACAAGAATGAGAGGTATGATCTCATTCCTATTCTCAAATATGTCCAGTGATGTTTACTCAATACATAGATAATTTGTACCTGAATCAGAATCTCTGGGATAGAGCCAAGGATCTTTATTTTTAATAATCTCCCAGTTAATTATTATTTACACAAAAGTGTAAAAATTACAGGCTTATTTTTATACCATAATTAACAGTAACAACAAAATAAGATATAGTAAATATAGTAAATTTAAAATCCCTAAGTGAAACCAGCTTGATGTCCCCATTGAAATGATATTAATGACTTTTTTAAGTAAACATGGAAATTGACACTCCCTAATCTTAAAACTTGAAATATTTACTTTATCTGAATTCCTTCCTCAGGAAACCAGCCCTCGGGCAAGGAACTAAAATGCATCGGATTACCGTATCCAGACAGTGAGACACCAGACCCCTCATTCATCATGAATGCTTCCTTTCTTGTCCCTAATTTACTTCCTCCACACACACATAGTTAGATTTTCTCCAACACTATCTAAACCCCCAGTTTTACTCAGCTAAGGAGACAGATTTGAAGTTTGGCTCCCATCACTCTGCTGACGTCATCTGAATAAAACGCCTTCTTCCCAGCAGTAATTGTTGTCTCAGTGATTCACTTTCTGTGTGGTGAGCAAATGGACCTATACCAAACCCCTGGCAATTCAGTATACTACATAAGGTCTGATATAACAGAAATCACACCAAATCAGTCATTTTAGAAGGCCTAAAACAAATTTTAAAAGATTGCCTTGCAAGAGAATAGTGTCACTTAAATTGACCTCTTCCCTAGAAACTTAGCTGGGAAAACACATAACAAAGATATGATCTTTAACATAAAGTAACTGCTTTGCAGATATATTTATAGTAATAAAAAACACATACATAAGCAGCAATTTTAATGAAATGAATAATAATGACTTAGAGGTAGAGATGTTTTTTAAAAGTTTTGCCCTTGGAATAATCGAAAGTAAATAATATAATTTGCAGCAGGGTGGAAAGCATTGTATATGTGTTCCTACTAATAAAGTACGAATCCAGTAGGATTGTATGACACATTTCTAAACAGCATATTTTTGAAAACAATCTTTTTTTCCTTTAAAAATATCTTGGATGCTTTGTAAAAAACAATATCTGTTCATTATAAAATTCAAAATGTCAGGACTATTATAAGAAAAAAATTAAAATTACCAGAAACCTTGCCTTTTTTGCAGAAAAGTCCTGAATAGAAGTTTACATAAATGAGATAATCGGTGTTCTATAAACTGTTTTTCTTTAGTCAACAATATGACTAGTACATTTTTCAGGAAACAGAACTATATTTAACAATTTTTAATAGCTATATATTACGTAAGTTCCAGAATTCCTTTAGTCAGTTTCTATCAAGGGATATTTAGATGATTTTTCAACTTTTTAATATTATTAAAAATATCGTAAGATGAATCCTTATGTGTACATAATTTTGAATATGTGCAATTATTCCCTTAGTGTAATCTTCTAAAAGAGAGTTTTTTTTAATATATCAAAAGGAATAAGCATTTTACATATGGATTCTTACTGTAAACAAATTCTCTTCCCTAATTGCACTATAGCATCTGAGATTGTTCCTTATTTTGTGTACTCAACAAGCCTGGGTTTTGTGAAATTCCTTAAACATTTTCTTTTCATTTTTTTAATGATTATTATACCATTGTTCTAATTTCCTTATTAATGAATAGAAATTACTATTTTTTTTTGACCTTGGTGAAAAATGGTTCAAGTTTTGGAGCCCATACATAGCCTCTATTCCTGCCACCACAGACACTTGTTTCATAATCTCATTGGATAATTGCCAGGGTGACCAAGGAAGGAGACTAACTGACATTCAGAATAGGTCACCTTGTCCACTTGATTAAAGATCGTGTTCCACAGTAGATTTCTTCTGGTGGGCAGTTATACGGCTCATAAATATAATCATACTATGTACCTATTCTGAGAGATCCATCGAATACCTCACCCCCTTGTCATTTCTCTTCAAATCTTATCCTTTTTAGTCCCTGATTAACCAGCCAAATCATTAGCCACTGCCTATAAATCATTGTAAATCCATATTTGAGATAATCTTTCCCTCCATGCAAAATACATATCTAATTACTACTCACTGAGATAATTTCCCTTCGATACCATCTTTCAAGACTACATCTTAACAGGACTATAGTACAGTGGCCATCAATGGGGCTGGTTTGTCATGAAAATCAACCTATAAACTAGGACTTCACTCTGCACAATATACACATATCTATTTTATGCTCCCTGAGAGAATTTCCCTTCAATACTATCTTTTAAGATCACATCTTAATAGGACCATAGTGCAGTGGCCATCGATGGGGCTGGTTTGTCATGAAAATCTACCTATTGACTAGGACTTTACTCTTTTGCTTCGTCATTATTTGGTAGAAGAGAATCTCCCCCTTTTGGCAGTTGGTATGAGCCATGGGTCAGGTAGCAAAGTAACAGGAGTAAGTACTCTAAGACTCTGAGCCTCCTACCTGTTTGGTTTACTTGTGCATTCAGACTTGCACCAACAAGGTCTCATACATACCACATCAACTATGCTACTGTACGTATCCAATTGTATGGTGTTTAAATCAGGTAAGTCAAAGTCCAGAATGGTCAAAGAGTCACTTACTGCCCAATTTATTTCTATTTCTGGTCAAGGAGATTGTCCTTGGGGCATCCTCAAATATGTGAGCAAACCAATCCCAGAATCTCATTTTGAGAATCTGTTTTATGGGACCACTTTTGGAGTAAATTACTGTATCAGTAAGGATCTCAGAAATCTGACATATACTATTACTTTCCTTTTATAATTATTTTAAATTTTTACTGTGCTTTTCTCTTTTGAACCACACATTTGAAGGTGATTCACTTAATTTTCATATACATTCTATTGTGTTTATGAATATACTTGTGTTTTAAGAATACCTGACGTTTTTTATTTGTTTCACTATTTCTATTTTTCTTTTATTCTCTTCCATTTGTTCCTATTCCTCATTCTTATATTCCTACTTGACTGGTTTTGTTTTTACATTTTTTTAGTGGTTAATCTATGTTAGGGTAATAGTACCTAATGTGACAAACCCCAAAATTTCAGTTGTTCAATACAATAAAAGATAAATTTTGCTAATGAAACAGTGTAATGTGAAAATTCCTAATCAATAAGCAGCTTTATTTTATGTTATAATTCAAAACTCATGCTTCTTTTGTTGTTGTTGTTGTTGTTATTGAGACGGAGTCTCACACAGCTGCCCAGGCTAGAGTGGCATGATGTTGGCTCACTGCAGCCTCCACCTCCTGGGTTCACACCATTCTCTTGCCTCAGCCTCCGGAGTAGCTGGGACTACAGGTGCCCACCACTGTGCCTGGCTATTTTTTGTATTTTCAGTAGAGACAGGGTTTCACGGTGTTAGCCAGGATGGTCTTGATCTCCTGTCTCGATCTCCTGACCTTGTGATCTGCCTGCCTTGGCCTCCCAAAGTACTGGGATTACAGGTGTGAGCCATAGCACCCAGCCCCATGCTTCTTTTGGCTGGCTCACTTTATTAACTCTTAGGGCTTATATTGCTAGTTTCCCTTTTCTTCTGCATTCAGTGAATGATAGGAAAATAGAAAATAAAAAAGGCACTGCATGTCTTAAATTCAGACGTGGAAATTGGTAGTACTACTTCTGCACCCATTTCAATGTTCAGTAATGTCCCATGACCACATACAAGGGGGATTGAGAAATGCATTCTCTAGCTGGGCTGTTGTTCATTGGCCACAATATTGAAAGAGGGATGACATATTTTTGATGCACAGCTAAGTTTTACTGTTAGAATTACCCTTGGAGTTTGACTATGAATAATTAGAAAACAGCAGTTAATACCTTAACCTACCTTTTGAAAAAATGTAAACAAATCTACCTTTTGAAAAAATAAAAATAAACAAACACACCTTTTGAAAAAATGCAATCTAGAACACTTTAATTCTAATTTTGCCTTCACAGTTCAATGATCTTGCCATCTAGCATTCTGATCTTCCTCATTTTCAACCACCATATACCAGACATTTAAAAATTATTACTTTATAATTATCATTACTTCATTAGCATTATTTGCTGAACAATATTTATATAGATAGGTGACTACATAGATCAATAGATAGATCAATATTTATGCTATTATTTTTTTGCACGTTAGAACTTTTGGCAATCTTTGCAGAAAGCACCCTTCAAAAGTTACTTTAATGTAAGTCTAGGGGTGTTAAACACTTTCAATTTTTGATATTTGAAAATACATTTTATTGGCTGTCATTCTTAAAGATAGTTTTGCTGGGTGTACAACTCTTGTTAGAAAGTTATTTTCTCACAGCACTAGAAAGACATTCCATTGCCCTTTAGACTTAATTGTTGTTGTTTTTCACAGCTTTGTTTTATTTTTAAGAACTTTAGGTATATATTATTGACATATACAAATTGTACATATTTAAGGTGTGCAACTTGATGTTTCGATAAACATATATATTGTTGATGAAATTATCCTCCCATACCAGCAAACTAACATATCTATCACCTGTACATAGTTTTTGCTTGTTTTTTGTGTGTATGATAAGAAGACATAATTTAAGCTCTACCCTCTTAGTAAATTTCAAGTATATAATACAGTGCTTTTAATCCATGCTGTACATTAGATCATGGGAACTTATTTATCTTGCATAACTGAAAGTTTGTCCACTTCGACCAACATCACCCTATTCTCCTCTCTCCCTATCCCCCGGCCACCATTGTTCTACCCTGTGTTTCTCTGAGATTAACTATTTTAGGTAACACGTAGAGGTGAGATCATGCAGTGTTTCTCTTTCTGTGTCTTGTTTATTTCACTTAGTAGAGAGTCCTCCAGATCTTTCTATGTTGTAACAAATGGCAGGATTTTCTTCTTTATAAAGGCTGAATAATATGTATGTGTGTCTGTGCACGTGCGTGTGTGTGTTCATTTGTTGAAGGACATTTAAGCTGTTTTCATATCTTGGCTATTGAGAATAATGCTGCAATTAAAAGGGGAGTTCAGGGCTCTCTTCATGATTCTGTTTTCCATTATTTGAGTACATACCCAAGATTGGTATTGCTGAATCAAGTGGTATTTATATTTTTATTTTTTTGAGGAACTACCGTGCTGTTTTCCATTTGGGCTGTATCAGTTAGCAGTTTTAAGCTTTACCTTTATGCCTGTCATGTATTTTGAATTTATTTTTGTGTATGGTGTGAGATAATATACAAGAGTTTCTTTTCTTCACATCCTTGCCAACACTTATCTTTCTTTTTTTTGATAGTCACTCTTATAACAAATGTGAGATGATATCTCATTGTGGTTTTGATTTGCATTTCCCTAATGATTAGATGAATACCTTTTCATATGCCTGTGGGCCATGTGAATTTCTGTTTTGTGGATTTTTGTTCATTTATTAATTTGATTGTTTGTATTTTTGGTATTGAATTGTAAGCGTCCCTTATTTTGGATATTAATCCCTTGTCAGATATATAATTTGCATTTTTTTTCTCAATCTGTAAGTTGTCTTTTCATTTTGTTGATGGTTTCCATTGTTGCAAAGATGCTGTTTTAGCTTGGTATAATCCCACTTGTCTGTTTGTGTTTTTGTTGCCTGTGTTTTGGTATAATATCCAAAATATTATTGCTAAAATATATGTCAGGAAGGACTTTTTCCATGTTTTTTTTTCTAGGAGTTTTATGGTTTCAAGTTTTATGTTTAAGTCTTTAATCTATATAGAGTTTATTTTTATGTATGTTGTGTAATAGGGGCTCAGTTTCATTGTTTTGCATATGGATATCTAATTTTCCTAGCACCATTTGCTAAAAAGACTATCCTTTCTCCATTGTGTGTTCTTAGCACCCTGATGGGCGAACAGTTGGTTCTAAATATGTGGGTTTATTTCAGCATTCCCTCTTTTCTCCTATTGGTCTATGTATCTGTTTATATATCAGTACCACATCGTTTTCTTTACTATAGCTTTGTAATATAATATGAAGTCAAAAAACATGATATCTCCTGCTCTGCTTTTGCTCAAGATTGCTTTAGCTATTCAGGGATTTTGTGGTTCTATAAGAATTTCAGAATTATTTTCTATTTTTGAAAAATATGCCTTTGGAATTCTGATAGAAATTGCATTGAGTGTGTAGATTGCCTTGGTTTGTATGGACATTATGACAGTATTAATACTTCCGATATATTAACATGGAATGTATTTTTATTTATTTTTGTCTTTTAAAAGTTTCTACACTTATTTTTTATAATATTGAGTGTATAGGTCTTTTACCTCTTTAGTTGATTCTTAAGTATTTTAAATTTTTGTTATTTTTACTGTTAATGCAAATAGGATAGGTTTCTTATTTCCCTTTTGGATAGTTTGTTGTTGGTTTATAGAATTGCAACTGATTATTGTATTTTGATTTTGTATTTCATAATTTTATTGAATTCCTTTATTAGTTATAACAGGTTTCCATGGAATCTTTAGGGTTTTTGACTTATACAATCACGTCATCTGCAAACGAAGATATTTTTACATCCAATCTTTCGCTGTAGATGTTTTTGTTTCTTTTACCTGCCTGATTGCTCTGTTTAGAACTCCTAATACTATGTTAAATAACAGGGATAAGAGTGGACACCTTTGCCATGTACTGAATCTTAGAAGAAAATATTTCACTTTTTCTCTATGGATTATGATATCAACTCTGGGTTTTTCACATAAGGCCTTTATTGGGCTGTGGTACATTTCTTTTATACCTATCATGTTGACTCTTTTTTTTTTTTTGTCATGAAGGTATGTTACGTTTTGTTTAATGCCTTTTGTTAATCTTTTGAGATAATTATGAGGTTTTTGCCTTTTGTTCTACTAATGTCATATATTAAGTTGGTTAATGTTTGTATGTTGAAATGTCCTTTAATTCTAGGAATAAATGCCTTTTAGTTAGAGTATATGATCCCTTCGGTGTGCTCCTGAATTTGGTTTGAAAGTATTTTACTTAGGATAAACACATCTATGTTCATCAGAAATATTGTTCTGTTGTTTTATTTTCTGACATCATCCTTGTCTGGCTTTGGAATCAGAGTGACGCAGTCCTCATAAAGTGAGTTTTCAGTGTTCCTTCTTTTATTTTTAGAGGAGAGCTTAAAATAATTTATATTCATTCTTTCTTAAATGTTAGGTGGAATTCTTTTTTAAAGCCATGTAATGCTGGCCTTTTTTTGTTAAAAAATTTTGATTACATATTCTATCTCTTTGTTATTAATTTGTTCAAGCTTTCTACACCTTTTTTGTTCTATCTGGATATATAGTGTGTTTATAGAAATGTATCTATTCAGGTAATCCAGTAGATAACCAAATATATATCTATAGATCCATAACTACATTTATGTCTATAAATGTATATGCATGCCTATATATGTCTACATACATCTCTTTATATATATATATAGTCTGTGTGTATATGTGTAAATATATATATATGACTCTATGTCTCTATATGGCTTTTATACAAACATACATGTTTTCTATATATATAGATAGGTATAGGTAGATATATCTGTATAAGGATTTATAGATAGAATTTATTCATGTATGTATGTATATGTATATAATGTTTTCACACATATACAGACATATATATTTACATCTTAAATAGGTCATATTTGTTAATTATGTTGTTCAGATCTTCTATCTTATTATTAATGTTCTTAGGCTAGTTTATTCTTTTAGCAATTGAGTTATGTTAAAATCTCTCATTCTGATTCTTTCTTTTGAAGTCTTTTAAAATTTATTTGAAAAGATTTTTATTTGCATATATATTTAATTATATTCTTCATCAATTGACTCATTTAACATCATGTAACAGCTCTCTTTTTTCTAGTGAAACTCTTTGCTGTAAACCCATTTGTCTAATATTATAGGTCTATTAATTTTGTTTTAGTTAACGTTTTCATGATAAATACTTTCCATTGGCTAATTTTGAAATTTCTGTATTTGTATATTTATGGTATGTCTTTTTTTTTTTTTTTTTTTTTGAGACGGAGTCTCGCTCTGTCGCCCAGGCTGGAGTGCAGTGGCTGGATCTCAGCTCACTGCAAGCTCCGCCTCCCGGGTTTACACCATTCTCCTGCCTCAGCCTCCTGAGTAGCTGGGACTGACATGTCTCTTTTTTAAAGAGTCCATTAGAAAGTTTCTAGAACCCAGACTGGATTTTACACACACACACCTGTACACACACACACACACACACACACACATCCACCAACACAGTCAAGATGCAGACCACTTACTGCAGGATCCCTCATGTTGCCCTTTTTAATTATACTCACCTTCCTGCTGCTCCTCACCCCTTATCTTGTTCTTAATATCTGGCAGGCACTAACTTAATCTTCATTTCTATAAATCTGTTATTTTATGTTAAATGAACGTAATTAAACAATATGTGATTTTGGAGGATTGGTCTTTCTTCACTGAGTATAATTCTGTGGAGATTAATCCAATGTGTTTCATACATAATGAGTCTACTTTTTTTTTTTATTATTATTGCAGAGCAGTATTCTATGGAACAAATGTCCTATAATTTGCCTGTCTTACAGTGTACAAGGGTTTCCTTTTCTCCACATCCCTGCCAGCATTTGTTATTGCCTGTCTTCTTAATATATGCCATTTTAAATGAGGTGAGATGATATCTCATTGTAGTTTTCATTTGCACTTCTCTGATGATCAATGATGTTGAAAACCTTTTCATATGCCTGTTTTCCATTTGTTTGTCTTCTTTTGAGAATAACTGTTCAAATCTTTAACCCATTATTTTAACTGGGTTATTAGGTTTCTACCTATACGGTTGTTTGAACTTCTTATATTTTCTGGTTGTTAGTCCCTTATCAGATGGGTAGTTTGTAAATATTTTCTCCCGTTCTATGGGATTTTTTTCACTTTGTTGTTTTCTTTGCTGTGAAGAAGCTTTTTAACTTGAGGTGATCCTATTTGTGCATTTTTTGTTTTGGTTGCCTGTGCTTGTAGGGTATTGCTCAAGAAATTTCCACCCAGACTAATGTCTTGGAGATATTTCCCAGTGTTTGCTTGTAGTAGATTTATAGTGTGAGGTAGCTTTTAGATTTAAGTCTTTAATGTCTTTTGATTTCTTTTTTGTATGCTGTGAGAGATAGGGGTCTAGTATCATAGGTCTATATATGGATATCCAGTTTCCACAGCACCGTTTATTGAAGAGACTTCTTTCCCCCAGGGTATGTTCTCAGCATCTTTGTCAAGAATGAGTTAACTATAGGTGCGTGAATTTGTTTCTTGGTTCTCTAGTCTGTTCTACTGTTTGGCATGTGTGTTTTACACAAGTATTATGCTGTTTTCGTTACTATACCTCTGTAGTGTAATTTGAAGTCAAGGAATGTGATTTCTCCAGTTTTGTTCTTTTGGCTTAGGAGAGATTTGTCTATTCTGGGTCTTTTTTGATTTCCTATAAATGTAAGGTTTTTTTAAAAATATGTCTGTGAAGAATGACATTGGTATTTTGATAGAGATTGCATTGAATCTGTAGATTGCTTTGGGTAGTAGTGACATTTTTAACAATATTGATTATTCTAATCTATGAACATAGCATATATTTCCATTTTTTGGTGTCCTCTTAAATTTTTTTTCTCAGTGAAAACCTTTTTCGTTATAAAGAGCTTTCACTTCTTTGGTGAAGTTAACTCCTAGGTATTTCATTTGATGTGTGGTATTGTAAATGGGATTATTTTTTAAAATTCTTTCTCAGATTTTCACTTTTGGCATATAGAAATGTTACTGATTTTTGAATGTTGAATTTGAATCCTGCAAGTTTATTGAATTTGATTACCAGTTATAAGGTTTTTGATGGATTATTTAGGTGTTTCTAAATAAACGATTATATCATCTGCAAGAAACAATAATTTGACATCTCCTTTTCCAATTTGAATGTTCTTTATTTCTTCCTCTTGTCTGATTGCTCTAGCTAGAACTTCGAGTACTATGTTGAAAAATAGTGGTATAAGTGGGTATCTTTGTTGAGTTCCAATTCATAGATAAAAGCTTTTTCCCCATTCTGTATGACACTAGCTGTAGATGTGTCTTACGTGGCTTCTATGATGCTGAAGTATATGTTCCTTCTCTAACATGTGTTTTTCAGGGTTTGTATCATGAAGGGATGTTGAATTGTATCAAATGCTTTTTCATTATCAATTGAAATAATCATATGTCTTTGATCACTGTGTTGATATTATTTTTATCACATTGATTGATTTCCACATATTGAACCATCTTCACATCCCAAGGAAAAATACCAGTAGTTAATGATGAATAGTCTTTTTATTATACTGTTGAATTCAGTCTACTAGTACATTGTTGAGGATTTTTGCCTCAATAGTGAACAGAGATATTGCCCTGTAGTTTTCTTTTTTAATGTATTGGTTTATTTGCTTGTTTGTTTGTTTGTTTTTGTAGAAGGGTAATACTGACCTCATAGAATGAATTTGCAAGGATTCACTCCTCCCCATTATTTTTGGAAGACTTTCAGTAGGATTGGTATTTGTTGTTCTTTAAATGTCTGATGGAATTCAATTGTGAAGCCATCAGGTCCCAGGCGTTACTTTACTAGGAAACTTTTTATTATGGCTATGATCCCATTACTTGTTATTTGTTGGTTCAAGTTTTGGATTTCTTCCTGGTTCAATTTTGGTAGATTGTATGTGTTTAGGAATTTTTCCATTTCATCTATATTTTCCAATTTATTGGCACATAGTTGCTTTTAGTAGCCACTAATGTTGCTTTGAATTTCTGCAGCATCAGTTGTAATGTCTCCTTTTTTCAATTCTGATTTCATTTATTTTCATATTCCCTATTTTATTCTTAGTCTGGCTAAAAGCTTGTAAGTTATATTTAACTTTTCAAAAAACCAACTTTTTGTTTCACTGATATTTTCTACTGTTTTTAATCCTTTCAATTTCACTTACTTCTGCTCTAATCCTTATTATTTCTTTCCTTATCTTCTTGCTTTTTTAGTCCTTTATGATGCATCATTAGATTGTTTATTTGACTTTTTTTTTTTTTCATTTTTGATGTAGGCACTTGTAGCTATAAACTTACCTCTGAGTACTACTTTTCCTGTATTCCATAGGTTTCAGTATGTGGTATTCGCATTATTATTAATTTCAAGAAATTATTCCATTTTCTTCTTAATTTCTTCATTGACCCACTGACTCTTCAGGAGCATATTATTTAATTTCCATGTATCTATATAGTTTCCAAAATTCCTCTTGTTATTGACTTCTAGTTTTTTCTGTTGTGGTCACAGAAATACTTAGTATTCTTTTTCTGTTGGTAGGGTTTTAAGATTTGTTTTGTAACCTAACATATGGTTTATTCTTGAGAATGGTCCATGTGCTGAGTAAAATAATATGTTTTCAGCAGCTTTTGGATTAAATGTTCTGTAAATATCTATTAGGTCCATTTGTTCCATAGTGCAGACTGAGTCTGATGTTTGCTTATTGATTTTCTGTGTGAAAGATCTGTCTAATACTGAAAGTGGGATGTTGAAGTCTCTAGCTTTTATTGTATTGGGGCCTCTCTCTCTCTCTTCAGCTCTAATATAATTTTCTTTATATAGTGGGTATTCCAATGTTGGGTACATATATATTTTAAATTGTTATATTATCTTGTGGAATTGATCCATTTAGTATTATATAATGACCTTGTCTCTTTGTATAATTTCTGTCTTGAAATACATTTTGTCTGATGTAAGTATAGCAACTCCTGCTGTTTTGTGGTTTTCACTGGCTTGGAATGTTTTTCTACCTTTTTATTTTTAGCCTATGCATGTCTTCATATGGGAAGTGTGTTTCTTGTGGGCAACAGATCAATGGGTCTTGTTTTTTCCTCCATTCAGCTACTCTGTGTCTTTTGTTGGGATAGTTTATTCCATTTCCATTCAATGTTATTATTAACAAGTAAAGACTTCAGCCATGTTGTTACTTGTTTTCTTGTTTTATGTAATTGTTTGTACTTTCCTTACTTTTTTCCCGTCTTACTTTCATGAAGATAATCATCTCAATATGATTTAGTTTCCTGCTGTTAAATTTCTGTGTATCCATTATATTTTTTTTGGTTTGAGGTTACCATGAAGCTTGCAAATGTTATCTTAAAACTCATTATTTTGACCTGATAACAACTTAACACAATTTTCTTAAACAAACAAATAAGTATTAAAAAACTAAAAAAACTCTGTGACTGAAATTCATCTCCTTGCTTTTTAGCTTTTTATTTATTATTTATATTTCACTGCACTGTCTATGTCTTGAAAAGTTGTTGTAGTTCTTTTTTTGATTGGTTCATCATTTAGTCTTTTTACTTAGAATAAGAGTGGTTTTCCTACCATATTTACAATGTTAGAATATTCTGTGTTTTTTTTCATGTACTTACTGTTATCAGTGATTTTTGTACCTTCAGGTGATTATGTTTTGCTCATTAACATTCGTTTCTTTTTGATTAATGTACTGCCATTAGCATTTCTCGTAGGACGGGTCTGGTGATAATGAAATACCTCAGCTTTGGTTTGTCTGGGAAAGTCTTCATTTCTCCTTCATGTTTGAATGTTATTTCCTCAAGATATATTATTCTAGAGTAAGAGTTTTCCTTTTTCTTCAGCACTTTAAATATGTCATGCCACACTCTCTTGGCACTCCCTCCTGGTGAGGTAAGTTTTCCACTGAAAAGTCTGCTGCCAGTCATATTGGAGTTTTATTGTGTGTTGTTTGTTTTGTTTCTCTTGCTGCTTTTAGGATCCTTTCTTCATCCTTAACCTTTAAGAGTTTGATTACTAAATGCCTTGAGGTAGTACTCTCTGGGTTAAACCTGCTTGGTGATCTACAACCTTATTGTACTTGGATATTGATATCTTCCCTTAGACTTGGAAGTTCTCTGTTAATACCCTTTTGAATAAACCACTATTCTTTCTCTCCCTCCTCCTTAAGGCCAATAGCTCTTAGATATTTTTGAGGCCATTTTCTAGATTCTGTAGGCATGGTTCATTTTTTTTTCTTTTGTCTCCTATGATTGTGTATTTTCAAATAGTCTGTCTCTAAGCTCATTAATTTTTTCTTCTGCTTGATCAATTCTGCTATTAAAAGACTTTGATGCATTTTTCAGTATGCCAGTTGCATTTTTTTAGCTCCAAAATTTCTGCTTTATTCTATTTTCTTATTTCAATCTCTTTGTTAATTTATCTGATAGAATTCTAAATTCCTTGTCTGTATTATCTTGAATTACTTTGAATTTCCCCAAATCAATTATTTTAACTTTTTTGTCTGAAAAGTCATATATCTCTGATTCTCCAGCATTGGTTCCTGATGGCTATTTAGTTCATTTGGTGAGGTCATGTTTTCCTGGATCATCTTGATATTTGTGGATGTTTGTCTGTGTCTGGGTGTTGAAGAATTAGGTATTTATTGCAGTCCTCAATGTCTTCACTTGTTTGTACCTGTCCTTCCTGGAAAGGTTTTCCAGATACTCAAAAGGATGTGTGTTTTGATAACACCATATATGCTTTTGGGAGTGCCTCAAGTCCAGTAATGTTATTGTTTTTGCAGATGCCTAGAGGTACCACCTTGATCATCTTGTAAAAGATCCAGAGAAATTCTCTTGATTACCAGGCAGAGACTCTTTTTCTCTTCCCTTACTTTTTCACAAAGAAATTGAGTATCTTATGCTGTTTTGAGCCACCTAAATCTGGGAGTGAAGTAACACAAGTACCCCTGTGGCCACCATCACTAGGACTGCACTGAGTCAGACATGAAGCCAGCATAACACTAGGTCTTCCCCAAGGCCTGCTGTAACCACTTTCCTGGCTACTACCTATGTTAGTTCAAGGCTTGTTTACTAAAGGCCTTGACAATCAACAGGTGGCAAAGCCAGGCAGGCCTGTGTCCTTCCACTCATGGCAGTGAGTTACCCTAGCACTTAAAGGGCCCAGAGTTGCTTTCCAGGAGTGAGGGATTAGAGTAAAAACTTAGAAGTCTACCTGGTATTCTATCGTATTGTTGCTGACCTGGCACTCATACCACAAGATGCAGTCTTTCTTATTCTTTCTTCCTCTTTCCAAAGGCAAAGCAGTCCCATTTCGTGGCCAACACTACTGCAAGCCCACGGGGAGTACTGCCAGACTACTGCTGATGTTCCCTTAAGGCCCAAGGTTTCTTATGTCAGCTTGTGATGAATGCTGTCTGGCTTGGGACTCACTCTTCAGAGCAGTTAGCTCCCCTCTTTCCCAGGGCATGTCCAGAAATGTTATTCAAGAATCACGTTCAGGAATTGGAAATCCCAAGATTCTACTTAGTGCTCTCCCACACTATGGCTGAGCTGGTACCTGAAGTCAGCAAGTCTCAGAGTCTCACTTGAGACCTTCACTGTAGTACATGGATATTGCTCCTGGTTATTCAGATCTCAAGGGCTCTTCAGTTAGCAGGTAATAAATGGTTCCAAGACTAGGCCTTCTTCTTCAAGACAGTAGGTACACTTGTGGCCTAGGCTGTGTCTATAAATGTCTGGGATACAGGTCCTAGAATAGGGGCCTCAAAACTGTGATCAATACCCTATCCTGTTGTGACTGAGCTCATATCCAAGATTCAAGACAAAGTCCTCCCCACTATTTTCTTTACTCTCCTCAGTTGAAAAGAAAAGTCATCTTTTGGAGCCACAAGTTGTGCAGCCTGGGGCTAGGTGTGGGTGATGCCAGCACTCCTATATCCATGCTGGCTGGTGTCTCAGTAGATCACGTCATCCCCAGTTCATTGTCTCTGGGCCCAGTTCAGCCCTGGAATTTGCCTAAGAGTTATGGTCCTTATGGCCTAGACTGTCTTTCAAGTTTACTTAGAGACTCAGAGCACAGCCTGGGGATGTGAGGTTTGTGGGAAATCAAGTTCCATCCCCTGGGATCCTGGGATTTATAATTCCCCTCTATCCAGGACTGGTTTATATGCTTCTACCATGGTTTATATGCTGACATCATGGGTGAGTGTCAACTGAATTTGACCTAAATTTCCTTTCTGCTCCCACCACTGGCTTATATGCTGACACCATGGGTGAGAGTCAGCTGAGTTTGGCCTGGTTTTCCTTTCTCCTCTAATAGGGCAGCACTGAGTTCAGTGCCTCACCGTTTGCTGTGTTCTCCATTCCCCCAAGACACAGAAATGCTCTCTGCACCATGCTGCTGCCAGTGGGTGTGGAAAGGGTGGCATCAGCAATTCAAGACTTTTTTTTTTTTCTTCTCAGTGCATCATGTAACAATACAAAGTTAAAAGCAGGTACTGAGAGTGCTCACCTGCGGTGCTTTGCTCAAGTAAATAGTTATTAAATTGGTGTCTTTGCAGGCGGGTGTGGGGGGTGGATGATGGATGGAGCTTTATATTCTCTCATCTTGTTCTATCTCTTTTATATGTAGTCTTTCAACTTCTCATACTTGTTATTTTCCCTCTGTATATGCTATCCTAACTAACTACAATGAATTTTTCTTGTAATCGCTATCTGACACTGACTTATTCCATTGTCAACTACATTTCATGTTTGTCTGAAAACCTTTGTAGATGAATTAGAGATTCTGTTTTCTACTATTTTATCTTATATTACCATGTATTTTTGTCTTCATAACAATTACCTAGTTTCCTTGTCCCTTTGTGTATTTATTTTTTTTTTAGTGATAATTACTTTCCTTATCAGATTGTATGTTCCATGAAGGAATGGAATATGTCTGCTTCTTACTAGTGCAGCCTCAATGACAGAAGACTGTACGGCTCACTAAAAGTATGGGTGGGTGTACCAACGTGTGAATTTATATGTATGTTTGTGGTATCACTAAAGGTCTTAAGGAAATCAGGATTTTTCCAGGTTTTTTAGTCTCACTAAGGATTTTATTTTTCTCTTAATCTAGCAGTCATTCTTCACTGATTAAATTTCATTTTCTTCTTTCTCTTCCTTCACACCATCCATCCCATTTCATAAGAAACTTAGAAAGCTTCACTTCAGATACAATGATAAATTATTAGATTATATTTCCTAGCATTGAAAATTTTGGAAAGCTCTTTATATTATAAACTATTTTCTGTTATGTATTTTAGTCACTATTAAATCTAGCTGTGAATAAATTGAAAATATGTCCTCTCTTACCTATAAGAAGCAAAGCTGTAAAATGATTCAAGTATATACTTTTTAAAAAATCCATTTATCAAAACCAACACTTGTCTGTCAATAATAACCAATTTCTGTATTGTGTTTAAAATGTATCCTTCTATAGATTCAAAAAATATTTAACATTTTGTTTCACCGTAATTATTTATCAGATTGAATGCATGTATGCTTTCAGAAAGCATGCAAGACTAAAAAGACATTTCTAGATTAGCTAGAAATGGAGTAGACCAATTACTTTTTATTATTTTGATTTAGCATTTCTTTGCTTCTCATTATTCACAAGTTTATGTTTGAGAAATATCAGAACATTATATGTAATGATTGACTCAATTATGGACCTTGATATAAACAATTTTGCCCTCTATAAGTAAATTGGTTTTTCAATAAATATTAAAAGATACTTTTTGTAAAGAAAATATACATGAAATTGACACAGTGGCATAAAGCAGAAGAGACCAAGGCCAGTTTTAGAGCAGACATAAAAGTTTATTAAAAAGCTCTATGGCAGAAACAAAAGGAAGAAAAGTACACTTGGAAGTAGATCATGTGGGTGACTTGAAAGACAAGTGTGCAGTTTGACCTTTTGACTTGGGGTTTTATATGTTGGCATACTTCTGCATCTTGTGTCCCTTCTCCCCTGACATTTTCTTAGGAGTGGACTGTATGCATGCACAGCAGCCAGCCAGCATTTGGGAGGTGAGAATGTGAAGAGTGTTTACTGGAGTTGTGCACATGCTCACTTGAGGTGCTCTTCCCTTACCAGCCAAATGCCACTAGGAGGTGTGAACCCAGAATATCTGAGACAGATCTCAGTAAATTGAAAAAGTTTATTTTGCCAAGATTGAGGATGCGCTTCCATGACACAGACTCAGGAGGTCCTAATGACATGTGCCCAAGGTGGTTCGAGCACAGCTGGGTTTTATACATTTTAGAAAGACATGAGACATCAATCAATATATGTAAGATGTACATTGTTCCCTCCAGAAAGGTGGGACAACTTGAAACCTATGAGAACATGACCTTCTTTACATACCACAGCCAGAAATCCTGTACAGGGACTGTGGAGGAAAGGTATGAGGCCAGTTTTTCCAAAGGGCTTTTATTGGCTCTACAAGTCAAGTTTGATTCCTTAAAGGAAAGCATATGATTCCAGTCAAAGTCTTGATAAAATAACCAGTTTATCTAATTTTGTCCTGTTGCAAAATAAAACACTCTTATTGCACTTATGCAAATAACTATTTGCCATACATTAAGAACACTCACAAATAGTCTTCAAATCCTGGAGAAATCAGGTAGAGAGAAACAAATATGCTTCAAATTTTGTTAACAAGAGTATAGTTTCTCAATTGCTACAACCTGCAAATAGCTCAAAAAAAAACGTCTCTTGACTGTGAAAAGCAAAACAAAGGGTCAACATTGTTTTCAGTAAAAAAGTCAAAAGATTAGCCTTCTATTAGTTTAGTCCACCCAATTAACTTCTGTTCTGCATGACATTCTTAAACATTCCAGCTCTCTATGAGTGTACTGAAAGTTTTTTCTCTATTCTAATGTCACAATCACCAAAGTTATCAGAGCCCTACATTCAAGAACACCTGTTAGTTTTATAGCTGATTATCAAACCACCTTCTAAAGAAACCAAAACAAAACAACATTTGTTTGTGGATGACAAAAAGTTTTAGGGTAGCTGTAGTCAAAGATACAACTAACAAGGAAATTTGTTACTTCTCTAGCAAACAATAATTTAACATAACAATTATAATTATTTCTGATAAAGTACACTAAGTCATATTAGAATTATAGGAGCTTCCCAAATTTTGAAACTCATACCAATAACATACTTACACAAATACAGCCCAGAAAAGACTAAACATAATTTCATATTTTACAGTGCTTCCTGTATGATTTTTATACCAAATAAACCAAATATGTCATTTTAAAACTTTAGGGAAACTAATATCTTAAAGGAATAGTTAGGTCAGAAAGAGAAACAGTTTACAAATTCATTTTGGAAAATTTGTCAAATATCAAAGATTTAAAATACTTGATATCACAAAATAGGATCCCAGGTCATTGTAAAATAAATCATTCCTTTAACAAAAGTAATAACTCAAGGATTTCAAAAAAAGGTAAAAACTTCATTCTTTAAGAGAGGATGCCTAATTTTCCAAACAATAAGCCCTAATAAAGCAGCACAAAGCCAATTAAACTTGTTTTTCAAAATTTTATAAACAATCTTTAGAATTCTAATTGCTTTGGCCATAAGATATAATTTCCATAATCCTTTCATAACCTTTATTAAACAGTTGGTTAATGCTTCAAGAAAAGCTTGTTAATCTGACACAAAGGCCAATATGCTGGTCGTGCATCAGTATGCCTTTAGTATTAATAGCTAATTTATAGAGAAATTGAACTTATTTTATCTCTTAAAATTGTGTCTTACAATCTCACATGCCCATTCCTTCTGCAGTAGTCCCTGGGCCTTGAGGAGTTGAATAGTTTTAATTTCTGGTCCTGCATCTCAGAAATGCAGTTTAGTTCGATTAGTGCATTTGACTAGGCCTGAAGATGAGGTTTCAATTGCTGTCAGGTTTAAGATTTAGCAGGACTTGGTGTCCTTTACAGACCAAGGAGTCAAAGTCCTGTAACTCAGTGTCACAAGGACTTTAAAGCACATACAGAAAGATATACAGACGTATAACCTTAATTAAGAAAAAACATTTTAATCTCATTTTTTTCTTCTAAGCAAACCAAAACTTAACAATAATGGCATAGAAATTACTTCAAAAAAATGTAAAATCTGTTAGACCAGTTACCAAAAAGCAAAACAAAAGACCTTCAGTGGCTGGTAAGATGAGTGAATAGGAACAGCTCTGGTCTGCAGCTCCCGGTGAGATCAATGCAGAAGGTGGGTGATTTCTGCATTTCCAACTGAGGTACAAGGCTCATCTCATTGGGACTGGTTAGACAGTGAGTTCAGTCCATGGATAGTGAGCTGAAGCAAGAGGGGCATCACTTCACCTGGGAAGCACAAGGGGCAGGGTAACTCCCTCCCCTAGCCAAGGGAAGCCATGAGGGACTGTGCCATGAGGAATGGTGCAATCTGGCCCAGATACTACACTTTTCCTATGGTCTTCACAACCCACAGACCAGGAGATTTCCTTGGGTGCCTACACCACCAGGAACCTGGGTTTTAAGCACAAAACTGGGTGGCCTTTTGGGTAGAGAGTGAGCTAGCTGCAGAAGGTTTCTTTTTCATACACCAGGGGCGTGTGGAACACCAGTGAGTCAGAACTGTTCACTCCACTGGAAAGTGGGATGAAGCTAGGGAGCCAAGTGGTCTAGCTCAGTGGATCCCACTCCCACAGAGCCTAGCAAGCTAAGATCCACTGACTTGAGATTATTGCTGCCAGCACAGCAGTCCGAAGTTGACCTGGGATGCTCAAGCTTGGTGTAGGGAGGGGCGTCCACCATTACTGAGGCTTGAGTAGGTGGTTTTCCCCTCACAGTGTAAACAAAACTGCTGGGAAATTTGAACTAGACAGAGCCCACCACAGCTTAGCAAAGCCGCTGTAACCAGACTGCCTCTCTAGATTCCTCTTCTCCAAACAGGGCATCTCTGAAAGAAAGGCAGCAGCTCCAATCAGGGGCTTATAGATAAAACACCCATCTCCCTCAGAAAGAGCACCTGGGGGAAGAGGTGGCTGTGGGTGCAGCTTCAGTGGATTTAAACATTTCTGCCTGCTGGCTCTGAAGAGAGCAGCAGATCTCCCAGCACAGCACTCGAGCTCTGCTGAGGGACAGACTGCTTCTTCAAGTGAGTCCCTGACACTCGTGCGTCCTGACTGGGAGACACCTCCCAGCAGGCGTCAACAGACACCTCATATGGGACAGCCCCGGCTGGCATCTGGCAGGTGTCCCTCTGAGACGAAGCTTCCAGAGGAAGGAACAGACAGTAATCTTTGCTATTCTGCAGCCTTTACTGGTGATACCCAGGCACACGGGGTCTGGAGTAGACCTCCAGCAAATGCCAGCAGACCTGCAGCAGAGGGGCCTGACTGTTAGAAGGAAAACTAACAAACAGAAAGGAATAACATCAACATCAACAAAAAGGAGGTCCAAACAACAACCCCATCTGAAGGCCAAAGGTAGATAAATCCATGGAGATGAGGAAAAACCAGGGGGAAAAAAGGCTGAAAATTCAACAAAAAAGAACGCCTCTTCTCCTCCTACAAAGGATCAAAACTCCTTGACAGCAAGGGAACAAAACTGGACAGAGAATGAGTTTTATGAATTGACAGAAGTAGACTTCAGAAGGTGAGTAATAACAAACTCCTCCGAGCTAAAAGAGCATGTTCTAACCCAATGCAAGGAAGTTAAGAACCTTGAATAAAAGGTTAGAGGAATTGCTAACTAGAATAACCAGCTTAAAGAAGAACATAAACAACCTGATGGAGCTGAAAAACTGCATGAGAACTTCGTGAAGCATACACAAGTATCAATAACTGATCAATCAAACAAAAGAAAGGATATCAGAAACTGAGAATCAACTTAATGAAATAAAGCATGAAGTCAAGATGACAGAAAAAAGAATGAAAAGGACTGAACAAAGCCTCCAAGAAATAGAGGACTATGTGAAAAGACCAAATCTGTGTTTGATTGGTGTACCTGAAAGTGATGGGGAGATTGGAACCAAGTTGGAAAACTCTATTCAAGATATGATCCAGGAGAGCTTCCCCAATCTAGCAAGGCAGGCCAACATTCAAATTCAGGAAATACGGAGAACACCACAAAGATACTATTCTGGAAGAGCAACCCTGAGACACATAATTGTCAGATTCACCAAGGTTGAAATGCAGGAAAAAATGTTAAGGGCAGCCAGAGAGAAAAGTCAGGTTACTCACAAAGGCAAGCCCATCAGATTAGCAGCAGATCTCTCTGCAGAAACCCTACAAGCCAGAAGAGGGGAGCCAATATTCAACATTCCTAAAGAAAAGAATTTTCAACCCAGAATTTTGTATCCAGCCAAACTAAGCTTCATAAGGGAAGGAGAAATAAACTCCTTACAGACAAGCAAATGCTGAAAGATTTTGTCACCACCAGGCCTGCCTTACAAGAGCTCCTGAAGGATGCACTTAGTATAGAAAGGAAAACCAGTACCAGTCACTGCAAAAAACAGCAAATTGTAAAGACCATTGACACTATGAAGAAACTGCATCAACTAACAAGCAAAATAACCAGTTAGCATCATAATGACAGGATCAAATTCACACATAATAATATTAACCTTAAATGTAAATGGGCTAAATGCCCCAATTAAAAACACAGACTGGAAATTTGGATAAAGAGTTCAGACCCATCAGTGTGCTATATTCAGGAGATCCATCTCACGTGCAAAGACACACATAGGCTCAAAATAAGAGATGGAGGAACATTTACAAAGCAAATGGAAAGGGAAAAAAAAAGCAGAAGTTGCAATCCTAGTCTATGATAAAACAGACGTTAAACCAACAAAGATAAAAAACGACAAAGAAGGGCATTACATAATGGTAAAGAGATCAACGCAACAAGAAGATATCACTAACCTAAATATACATGCACCAAACGCAAGAACATCCAGACTCATAAAGCAAGTTCTTAGAAATCTACAAAGAGACTTAGACTGCCACATAATAATAGTGGGAGACTTTAACACCTCACTGTCAACATTAGGCAGAACAATTAGACAGAAAATTAACAAGAATATTCAGATATTGAACACAGCTCTGGACCAAACAGACCTAATAGACATCTAGAGGACTCTCCACTTCAAATGAACAGAACACACATTCTTCTCAGCACCATGTCGCACTTACTCTAAAATTGAACACATAATTGGAAGCTAGAAACCCCTCAGCAAATGCAAAAGAATGGAAATGAAAGTAGTCTCTCAGGCCACACTGAAATCAAATTAGAACTCAGGATTAAGAAACTCACTCAAAACCGTACAACTACATGGAAACAGATCAGCCTGCTCCTGAATGACTACTGGGTAAATAATGAAATTAAGGCAAAAAAAAAAAAAAAAAAAGATGTTATTTGAAACCAACAAGAACAAAGACATAACGTATCAGAATCTTTGGGACACATTTAAAGCAGTATTTGGAGGGAAATTTATAGCACTAAAGGTCCGCAGGAGAAAGCAGGAAAGATCTAAAATTGACACCCTAACATCACAATTAAAACAACTAGAGAAGCAAGAGCATATAAATTCAAAATCTAGCAGAAGAAAAGAAGTAAATAAGATCAGAGCAGAATTGAAGGAGATGGAGACATGAAAAACCTTTAAAAAAATCAATGCATCCAGAAGCAGGCTTTTTGAAAAGATTAACAAAATACATAGACACCTAGCCAGACTAATTAAAAAAAAAAAAAAAAGAGTGAGAGAGAGAGAGAGAAAAGAATCAAATAGACACAATAAAAAATGATAAAGGGGATATCACTGCTGATCCCACAGAAATACAAACTGTGTCAGGGAATACTAGAAATACCTCTACACAAGTAAACTAGGAAATCTAGAAGAAATGGAGAAGTTCTTGGACACACACACCCTCCCAAGACTAAATCAGGAAGAAGTCAAATCCCTGAAAAGACCAATAACAAGTTCTGAAATTGAGGCAGTAATTAACAGCCTATCAATCAAAAAAACTCCAGTACCAGATGGATTCACAGTTGAATTCTATCAGAGGTACACAGAGGAGCTGGTACCATTCCTTCTGAAACTATTTCAAACAATAGAAAAAGACAGAATCCTCCCTAACTCATTTTAAGAGGCCAGCATCATCCTGATACCAAAAGCTGGCAGAGACACAACAAAAAAAGAAAATTTCAGGCCAACATCCCTGATGAACATTGATGTGAAAATCCTCAATAAAATACTGACAAACTAAATCCAGCATCACATCAAAAAAGCTTATCCACCACGATCAAGTCAGCTTCATCCCTGGGATGCAAGGTTGTTTCAACATCCACAAATCATTAAATCTAACCCCTCACATAAACAGAACCAATGACAAAAAGCATATGATTATCTCAACAGGTGCAGTAAAGGCCTTTGATAAAATTCAACACCCCTTCATGCTAAAAACTCTCAATAAACTAGATATTGATGGAATGTACCTCAAAATAATAACACCTATTTATGACAAACCCACAGTCAATATCATACTGGATGGGCAAAAGCTGAAAGTATTCTGTTTGAAAACTGGCACAAGACAGGAATGCCCTCTCTCACCACTCCTATTCAACAGACTATTGGAAGTTCTGTCAAGAGCAATCAGATAAGAGAAAGAAATAAAGGGTATTCAAATGGAAAGAGAGGAAGCCAAATTGTCTCTGTTTGCAAATGGTATTATTGCATATTTAGAAAACCCCATTATATCAGCCCAAAATCTTCTTAAGGTGATAAGCAACTTCAGCAAAGTCTCGGGATACAAAATCACTGTGCAAAAATCACAAGCATTCCTATACAACAATAATAGACAGAGAGTCAAATCACGAGTGAAATCCAATTCACAATTGCTACAAAGAGAATAAAATACCTAGGACTACAACTTACAAGGGATGTGAAGGATCTCTTCAAGGAGAACTACAAATCACTACTCAAGGAAATAAGAGGACACAAACAAATGAAAACACATTCCATGTTCATGTATAGGAAGAATCAGTATCGTGAAAATGGCCATACCGCCCAAAGTAATTTATAGATTCAGTGCTATCCCCATCAGGCTACCATGGACTTTCTTCACATAATTAGAAAAAAACTACTTTAAATTTCATATGGAACCAAAAAAGAGCCCATAAAGCCAAGAAAATCCTAAGCAAAAATAACAAAGATGGAGGCGTCAGGATACCTGACTTCACACTATACTACAAGGCTACAGTAACCAAAACAGCATGGTACTGGTTCCAAATTTTACATATAGACCAATGGAACAGAACAGGCACCTCAGAAATAGTTCCACACATCTACAACCATATGATCTTTGAAAAACCTGACAAAAGCAATGGGGAAAGGATTCCTTATTTAATAAATGGTTTTGGGAAAACTGGTTTGTCATATGCAGAAAACTGACACTGGACCCCTTTCTTACACCTTATGCAAAAATTAACTCAAGATGGATTAAACACTTAAATGTAAGATCTAAAACCATAAAAACCCTAGAAGAAAACCTATAAAACACCATTCAAGACATAGGCATGGGCAAAGACTTCATCACTAAAACCCCAAAGGAATGGCAACAAAAGACAAAATGGACAAATGGGATCTAATTAATCTAAAGAGCTTTTGCACAGCAAAAGAAATTATCATCAGAGTGAACAGGCAACCTATAGAATGGGAGAAAATTTTTTCAATCTATCCATCTTACAAAGGGCTAATATCCAGAATCTACAAAGAATTTAAACAAATTTACAAGAAAACAACAAACAACCCCATCAAAAAGTGGGTGAAGGATATGAACAGACATTTCTCAAAAAAAGACGTTTATTGGCCAACAAACATATGAAAAACAGGTCATCATCACTGGTCGTTAGAGAAATGCAGATCAAAACCACAATGAGGTACCATCTTACACCAGTTAGAATGGCAGTCATTTAAAAGTCAGGAAACAACAGATGCTGGAGAGGATGTGGAGAAATAGAAACACTTTTACACTGTTGGTGGGAATGTAAATTAGTTCAACCATTGTGGAAGGCAGTGTGGTGATTCCTCAAGAACCTAGAACTAGAAATACTATACGACCCAGCAATCCCATTATTGGGTATATACCCAAAGAATTATAAATCATTCTACTATAAAGACACATGCACACATATGTTTATTTCAGTACTATTTACAGTAGCAAATACTTGAAACCAACCCAAATGTCCATCAATGATAGACTGGATAAAGAAAATGTGGCACATATACACCATGGAATACTATGCAGCCATAGAAAGGGAAGAATTCATGTCCTTTTCAGAGACATGGATGAAGCTGAAAACCATCATTCTCAGCAAACTAACCCAGGAACAGAAAACCAAACACTGCATGTTCTCACTAATAAGTGGGAGTCAAACAATGTGAACACATGGACACAGGAAGGGGAACATCACACACCTGTCAGGGGATGGATGGTTAGGGGAGAGAGAGCATTAGGAGAAATAGCTAATGTAGATGTTGGGTTGATTGGTGCAGCAAACCACCATGGCACACGTATACATATGTAACAAACCTGCACGTTCTGCACATGTATCCCAGAACTTAAAGTATAAATAAATAAATAAATAAATAGACCTTCTACAGTGCACAGAATATTATGTTGGAAGAAAACATTTCCTTCAGACCTTTCAGAAAACACTGTTAGCATCAGGTCATAACAAAGAGAACCTGAGGAAGGGAAAAAGGAAACATATATGAGCTGAAAATAAGTTGAAGGAGAGTGTCACCATTTCACGCCTTTTAAAAGGAGAGAGAAAACAAAAATGATGAGATGTAATAAAAGTTAAACTTATGGACAAAAATAATGAAAATATCTTGTATTTTATTCAGAGTAAATCAATCCCTTCAGACATTTCACTCTTCTAACCAATTATTTAGTGTCGAAGTGTTTTTTTTTAACATCAAACCTAATTTCTAGAAAGACCACTATAATTTCCCTTTAATTATAAACAACTTTATCATATAAAGATTTTTTTTAATAAAGCCTCTAGGACTAAATTTACAATACAAAATTTTTTACTCATATAAAATTATGCCTTTTTGAGGTTTCCTACCAAAAAATAACTCTTTATTTCTATAACTTTCTTCACATCTCTCTTATTTCCTGGTTCTTTTTACCTTGTTTTATATATAACATTTAAATAAAATTTGAATTAAACAAAAAATGTTTGCTGTTTTAAAAAGGACACTTTTTTAGAAAAAGAGATTTTCTACAACATATTATTGTCAAAAAGTACCCAAATAATGAAATATCTGTTATTTAATTTAATATAACTTTAGATGTTAAATTGTCATGTTTGTCTACAAGTATTTATGCCATTACATTTACCTAATTATTTTAATCATTTACATAGATTATTTATGAAAACTGCAATAGACGTTATGCAAGTTATAAAACTGCCATTGCAAAATTATAACTGAGACAGTGAAACATATCTGACCTGACTCCATCCTGCTTCTAACCTCCAGGTGTCCTTGTTTATTCCTGGACATAGGCCATAGTAACTTTGGAGGGAACTTATAGTTTAGCTTTGAAACAAAGATAATAACAGTCCTTTCTCAAAACAAAGCTCCTTACTACCTGTGGAATAGACTACCTACGGCCACATTATCAGAAATTATGGTCATTGTACTACATAATTCAAGGTGTAGCTATTTTTATTAAACCAATATCAATGTCTTATTTATCATAAATCACACAAGCAAAGATCATTCTGTTTTGGTCTGGGTTTTACAGTTTTGTAATACCTATGCCAAACTCTTACACATGGTATTTGACAGGGATAAGAATGAAATCTCTTGATCAATAAATGCAAATGAAAAGGCATGTTGGAAGTTCCTAAGACATTTCTAATATAACTTTACCTATAATTTTAAACTAGCTTATTTATTAGAGAATTTACTTAAGTCATATAAATTTGAAAAAGCATTTGACTAGTCTTTCCTTTGTTCTGGTAAAGTATTGATTTAAGTGTTGTTATTTCTCTTTAAGCCAATTACTTAGAGCTCTTCTATATATTTTAAATAGTGAAACATTGTATACACAACACATAAATACACAAATGTATTTGGCATGTCAAGAGAAGTACATCCTATGGATTCATGAGAACTTCTTTTTTTCCCCCATCTTAGACTTGCAATCTCTTGATAACCTGTTTCATTATCTTGGAAGTTGTCAGAAAAATAGCCCTAAATCTGCTTATTAAAGGAAACAACTCTTAGGTGAAAAATCAAATAGCAAAATTTACCTCTCAAGGTTCAGAGAGAAAAAGTCTGGTGATTCTAGAGGGAGATTAAAGATGGATGCCACATTAAACATTAAAATAAAAATTTATAATAATATAAGGATACCAATTTTATTTAGATAGAGACTACCTATTTTTAACTGGATCTCTAAACTCTGAGCAGAGCCCACACTGAATCCTGAGTCTCCAAAAGAAAATTATGAAACTAGGCCATGCGATGAGTTTACAGTGCACCATATATATATATATTTTTTTAAAACAAAGACATTCTAAGTCTCTAAACTACACTCTTCCTTAAAAACCCAAGAGTAGCCTCTGTTGCAATAACTATCTTAGTCAAAAAATCAGGTAACACAATACAAAAGCAAGCAGTTTAAAAGCAGAGATAAACTTTTCTGTTTACACTCTTGGGGTTCCATAGGGAAAAACAGTGGTTTCTCCCCAGAAGTGAGTCTGGCACCTTCTCCGTTTTTTAAAAAAACCCCAGGCTATTATAAACTATTTCAGGTCCCTCATGTAGCAGAGGATGCAAGAGAAAGGAGAGATGCAGAAGTAAAGAAAGGAAACAATTCAGTCAACTGAGAAGGAAATTGACTTTTGCTCAGAAAGGCAAAGTCCTAGGTGAAAAGAAAAGTGAAACAAAAATATGAAGGCCTTTCAAATACAAACACACACACACATGCAAACATGCACACACACATCTTGGATGTTAGCTTTTAGTTAAGCTGACTTAACCATTGAGCTCCTTTAAAAAAATCTTTTAAAATTTCAGTACCGTATTTCAGCTATTTGCTGCTATTTCAGAAGTACCAAGTATCAAACCAGAAAGGACTTGTTTTAGGAACCAAACCCAGGCTGTCATGGTAAAAAACAAAGGCAGAAGCATAGCTATGGAACTACAGTGTGGGGAAACAACCATTGCTCTTTTAGTTTGGCCTGGCTAGTGAAAAGGTGGCCTTATTATGTAAATAACACCCCTTAAATAGTCAAAATCAACAATCTTTTTCTTTTGTAGGCCATTTTTCCCCCCACTATATCACCTTGTTGTGGCAGTGGAGGGGGGACAAGGTGGGGGAAATTTAGCCACTTTAGGGCCTTGTTCTCCATAATTTGAAACTTCCCTTTGGATTTGATCAAGTCGGACAGAGTTAGTGAAATCCAATGGGAAAAAAACGGAAACAACAGCAAAAACAGAAACAAACAACAACAAAACAGTTGAGCAAAACAAATGATTGCACAACTTATACAATTACTTCGCACTCTAATGGTAAGGAGAAATTAAGACAAGCTGGTTCTTAATCTTAACTTTAGCAAGGACAAACCCCAAGTGAGCTAATTACCTAGGGATGGGCCTCAGGCTGAAGACTATTCATCCTAGAAGCAGGAAAAAAACTCAAATTTGTCTTCCCTGTTGGAAGCGAGCTCCAACACCATAAAAAAGTTACCTGTCTTCCATGGTCACGGAAGCAAGAAAACTTGCATTTTTTGTTACTCGCAAGTAAAATTCCATAAAAGGGAGTTGCACAGCAAAACATACTTCAAATCTCGACCAAATTTTGGGATATCTGGCATTCTTTGGAGGGGGTGCTTCCAGGCCTAAGCAAATTGTCCTATTGGTTTGAACCATAAAGATAGCTCAAGCTGGTACCAAGCAGCAATAGGAGATTTGTCAAAGGTCAAGGACGCTTCTACTCAGAATCTCTTCATGATTGCCAAAATGTGAATGCTGAATATCTAAGACAGGTCTCAGGAAATTTAGAAAGGTTGTTTTGCCAAGGTTTAAGATGTGCACCCATTACACAGTCTCAGGAGGTCCTGACGACACATGCCCAAGGTGGTCAAAGCACAGGTTGTTTTTTACATTTTAGGGAGACATGAGACATCAATCAATATCTGTATGATGTACATTGGTTCTGTCCAAAAAGGTGGGCAACTCAAGGCAGTGAGGGGGCTTCCAGGTCACAGGTAGATGAGAGACAAATTATTGCATTCTTTTGAGTTTCTGATTAGCCTTTCCAAAGGAGGCAATCAGATATGCATTTATCTCAGTGAGCAGAGGGATGATTTTGAATATAATGGGAGGCAGGTTTACCCTAAGCAGTTTCCAGCTTGAGTTTTCTTTTTAGCTTAATTATTTTGGGGCCCCACGATTTATTTTCCTTTCACAGAGATCACATACCAGTTGAGCTCTGCCATTTTCCTCTCAGTACACATGCTTCAACTCACTCGCCCAACTCCTGAGATCTTACCGGGAAGCTACTGATCAAAAGTTTAGGTTTTTTCTATCTACAAGTAAACCTCCTTTCTTTGGTGCTGGCTGTGACCAATTATTATTTTTTTTTTTTTTTTTTTTTTTTTTTTTTTTTTTTTTTGAGACGGAGTCTCGCTCTGTCGCCCAGGCTGGAGTGCAGTGGCCGGATCTCAGCTCACTGCAAGCTCCGCCTCCCGGGTTCACGCCATTCTCCTGCCTCAGCCTCCCGAGTAGCTGGGACTACAGGCGCCCGCCAGGTCGCCCGGCTAGTTTTTTGTATTTTTAGTAGAGACGGGGTTTCACCGTGTTAGCCAGGATGGTCTCGATCTCCTGACCTCGTGATCCGCCCGTCTCGGCCTCCCAAAGTGCTGGGATTACAGGCTTGAGCCACCGCGCCCGGCCAAGACCAATTATTATTTTAGAGGGACAGTGTAACTGCTTGACCATCACCTGATGGTTGCCTGATATTCCTTATTGAGGAAACACCCTTTCCTGCCCTGTTCATATCTGACTAGCATTTACTGTAATATTTCTTCTCTCAAGAGTCCAAGACCCCAATTATTTGGGGAAAATCGATGCAAGTCCATCTTCTGTAACTGCTGCCTGCTGACAGAGGAGCAGTGACGGTTGTTCTGTGGGTCTTGGCCTGTTTCCAGCTGTAAGGGCAGGAGGGTGGCTTCATGAGTTGGTAAAAGTGGTATCCAGCCAGGTCCTAGGGAGACAGGGGCGGGATTTTCCTCCATTATCTGGAGCAGGATGGCGTGAAACTGAGACGACACATTGAGTTATTAGAATGTTAAAACAAATTAAGTAGGTAATAACAACTACAAAAAATTCCGAGACTGCCAACATGCCCAGGTAGCTAATCGCTATATTCATACCTGCTAAGTCTTGGATTTCTGGAGCTGCTAACCAATTGCAGTATGTGCCCAGAATTAGAATATTGATTCAGGTTTTTACATTACCTATCTCTTTGCTTCTTCTGAGCTGCAGTCAGAGATCACTCGTTGGTTCACAGAAATAAGCAGGGTTAGTCTAAATTGAAGATAAAAACTCGAAAACAGCTGATGAGACTAGAATCTAATAATAGGTATACCATAGTTCTTGAAACATAATTTTTTTCTCTATCCCATCCTCATTTTTTATTAAAAACAAATATAGGGTTGATTGTATGCAAAAAAAAAAAAAAAAAAAAAAAAAAAAAGTTGTATTATACTTGGCCTGATTATTTGCATAAAGCACAGCAAAAATAATTATTTGCCATACAGGTTTCTTTTTAAATTGGCTTTGATGGAACTTCATTCCATAAAGAATCTCAGATAAGACTCTGTTTAAAGCCTTAAGCACAGCCATGGATTGGTGCCATTAAAAGCATTTATGAGGGGTAAATTTCTCTTCTCTTGAGGTCTCAAAATAACTTGGGGCTACTGTGATTGTTAGAAAGTGACATTCTTTACTTATCATAGTTCAGGAACCCTGTACAGGGACAAGGACAAAATATGTGGAGAAAAGGTATGAGGCCAGTTTTCCCAAGGAGCTTTTCTAAGCTCTATAAGTAAAGTTTGATTTCTTAAAGGAAAGCACACCATTCTAGTCAAAGCCTTGGTATAATAAAATAACCAGTTTCTCCAGTTGTGTCTTGTTGTAAAAGAGAACAGATTCTTATTGCACTTATGCAAATAACTATATTGCCATAAGTTAAGAATACTTCACAGATAGTTTCCAAATTCTGGAGAAATCAGGTAGAGAGAAATCAATATGCTCCAAGTTTTGTCTATAGGAGTGCTCAATTGTTAAAAGATATAAATAACTCAAAAGAAAATTTTTCTTGGCTTTGAAAAAACAAAGAATGGATTGGCAACATTTTAAGCAAAAAATATTACTTTGGTCTTTTATTAGTTCAATGTATGCAACTATTTCCTATTTCACTTGAAATTTATGAATACATTAGTAAACTCCTATCGCTGATTATGTAACCACCTTTTAAAGAGGATTAAAACAAGGTGATATGGTTTGGTTCTGTGTCCCCACTCCAGTCTCATCTTGAATTATACTCCCATAATTTCTGCATGTTGTGGGAGAGATCTGGTGGGAGATAATTTGAATAATGGGACAGCTCCCCCATATTCTTACAATATCTGATGGTTTTATCAGGGGTTTCAACTTTTGCATCATTCTCATTTTCTCTTGCCACCACCATGTAAGAAGTGCCTTTCACCTCCTGCCATGATTCTGAAGCCTACCTAGCCATGTGGAACAGTAGGTCCAATTAAACCCGAGGTGAGGTTGAGGTGGTCCCAGATGGAGATGAAAAACTTGTTGGGAGCTGGAACAAATGTGACTCTTCTTATGTTTTAGCAAAGAGACTGGTGGCATTTTGCCCCTGCCCTAGAGATTTGTGGCACTTTGAACTTGATTTCAGGGCATCTGGTGGGAAACATGTTTAAGCAGTAAAGCATTTGAGAGATGACTTAGGTTTTGTTAAAGGCATTCAGTTGTATAAGGGAAGCAGTCTGACCGTAAGGTAAGAATCTCATAAACTTTTATAAGCCTTAACCATTTTCTGTTAAAGAGCAGAATAATGCTCTAGGCAAAATGTGTCATGCTTTTATTCCAATGTTCAATTTACAGATAAACTGAATAATATCACTTTAGTTTTAGCTAATATGTCCACAACCACAATTTATTTACAAGATGAATTTTTCACAAACCTTCCACAACTTGCCTAAACCTTTAGCTATATCCTAACTTAAAACAATGTTTTAACTCACTAAGTAAGGCAAAATATCCACATTCCCATGCTTTCTTATAATCTTCTACCAAAATCATATTCTACTTTCCTTGCATGCCCTGTGTGTAAAACTGTTATTCCAATAGACTCAGGTACATGTTACAATGTTCACTCTTAGCAACTTTCACTTTTTGGGAAATACCTGGTAAGTAAGCAATTCTAATTACGTACTAGGTATGGAACCTAGGACATCAGACAGCCGTGCAGATAAAATTTGACCCTTTATTACAGCTAGGGACCGACCTGATTAACTTTGTATGTCCTCAGGCCTTACTTAGCTTGAAAGCAAACAACTTGCATAATTAAGAGTCTTAGTAGCAATTTATGAAGCATTAAGGAGTCCTAATAGCCTTTACGGTGTTTAACATTTCTTTCTTAAATTTCCTTTCATGAGTCTTTTCCCAGCTTACACAAATCTTCTAAAACATGCTTTAACTTTCTGATTTGTCCTAAACATTCCTCCTTTTAAACACGCAGTTATTTTACTTGGGGACAACAATTTACCATACAAGATATTTTCTCATATAAAATCCCTTTTCTTTATGACCTTCCTTGCTAAAAATACCTCTTTGCCTTTATAACCTTTGAATTAGACAAAAGTCATTTTCTTTCTGTTAGGAAAATATGGTTTGTACTACATGTTGCTGTGGATGTACTGTGAAGAGGGAGCAAATAGGCAGGTTATCTGCATACTGCAGATGTTGTCTCCCCTCAACAGATTGCTTGGTAAGATTTTTTTAGGGCTTTTCTGAATAAGTGTGGACTATTTCTAAACCCATGAGGTAGGACTGACCAGATTGAAGTAGTTGTTAGAGAGAAAGATAAATTCAGAGGTAGGGTAAATATTAAGAAGGCACCCATCTTAGAAAGTACATTTATGCCCCGAAGAGGTGTGAATACTCTTTTGGAGGAAGGCGGTGCCATTAGACTCCATTAGCCAATAGGAGTTGAAAGAGAGTTGCTCAGGGAAGACTAGCTCAGACTAGGCAGTTCTTAAACCCAAAAGGGAAATTTATAGTTTTACTTGCCTCCTCCAGAGTTGCTCTTGGCTTTGTTCCATTGATGATATCTGATCTGGGAGCCGATTGGTCCAGACAGCCCATTCTGCTCAAGGCCATCAACGGTTGTGATTATTTCCCAGGGGCCCTTCCGCTCTCAGGGCAGTCCTGTTCCAGTGGCCGAGCTTGTGGCAGAGGGGCAAGCCATGTGCAGCTTTTGCCATTTATCCCATTGGGACAGTTCACCTTCCAGTGGCCTGGCTTACCACACCAATGGCAGTTACCTGAAGGAGTGTCATTAGGGCAACCTGGAAGGGGCTGGAGAGCTTGTAAAGCAGTCAATAGTTGAGCCTGCCTCCTTTCCCTGCATTTCTCCTGTTCTTAGCCCTGTTGTCCTTATTCTACTCTCAGTTATAAAAGACTGAGGAAGCTAATCTCAAGACCTCTTGCACAGGGGCACTGTATTCCAAGGCTGACTTTTGTAAATTTTTCCCAGTTTATTTTAAAGCCAAACAATATTAAAACAGAAAACTAGTTTTATGTGTTAAGGTTTAGGGGAATCACACATTTTCCGGTTTTGGGGGAATGCATCTGAGGGGCATGTCCTGTGATATAAAGATGTGATTACAAGTCCGGGTGGGGTGGCTCACGCCTGTAATCCCAACACTTTGGGAGGCTGAGGCGGGTGGATCACCTGAGGTCAGGAGTTCGAGACCAGCCTGACCAACATGGACAAACTCCATCTCTACTAAAAATACAAAATTAGCCAGGTGTAGTGGCACATGCCTGTAATCCCAGCTACTCGAGAGGCTGAGGCAGGAGAATCACTTGAACCCAGGAGGCAGAACTTGTGGTGAGCCAAGATCATGCGCCATTGCACTCCAGCCTGGGCAACAAGAGCGAAACTCCATCTCAAAAAACAAAACAAAACAAAACAAAACAAAACAACAAAAAAGATGTGCTTTCCTATCTGCAAAGGAAAGAAAAAAGAAAGAAGAAGGTGTTCCCTCTACTTTTCTATTATTCTAGATGGGGCATCCCCCATTGTTCTTAGGGTTCCACAATGAACCGGTTTTACCATGTACCCTTGGTCTCATCTGGTCACAATTATCCACTTGGGAACAGAGGAGATACTAGAGTGAACAGTGAGCCCCCTGTTCATCCTTGGGGTTCTGGAATGAACCCGTCTTACTGTGTACCCCTAACCTTGCCTTTATCTCTGTTCTAATGGTAATTGGTTAGCCTGGGATCAACCTTCATCTCTGTCCTATGGGTCTCTTGCACCTGCAGCCTTGGCCCAGCCTATATCCTTGTCTTTGTGACCTTATAATGACTGTTGCATAAAGCCTTCCAAAAAAACATATACATATTTCTTAGATTCTCATTTTCCATGTTATTTGAGTAGATGAGAAGCCTTGTAGCTAACTGCTACAAGGGGGCTGGACTTCCCTCCCCACTTGCTTTAAACATGACCTCGAAGGTCTTGATGTATATCGAGAAGGATGTGGAACTAAGTATAGAAATGGAGGCCACAGGAAGAAGAGAGAAGAAGCAAGAATCCAGCCACCTTTGGATTCAAGAGGGCAATGTCTATTTGCCCTCTTCATATAAAATAGTAACCTCTGGAGGACTTGGGGCTTGGGGTAAGAACTCACAAACGGCAAAGAAAAATAGTTCCCCTCCTGCAAAAAAGGTGCTAACTTCAAAAAGCACAAATAGGCTGGCTCCTTCAAGGGCAAGAGTGAGGCCCTATATAGGTGGACAAAGTGCTTCAAGACCCTGAGAAACTTGGCCCTGGGGCATAACGGGAATTAAAAGCATATGCTAAGTTGTAAGGAGATGGCAGAGCTAGAGTTCTAATTATTGTCTGTCCTGGCAATGGGCCAGCAGACATCCGAAAGGAAAGCCATTTCTTTGCTGCTCTGCAAGTGCAGTAAGAGCCACAGGTGCATGAGTAACAAGGATTGTGTGATAAAGTCACATGACACACGAAGTAAAAGCAAAGGGTTGGCGTTGTCCCTAAGGTGGACAGTCTGGTCGGTGTGCAAGGCCATTTCAGAACACACACAGAAAACAACAGCAAAAAAGATAGGCAATGTGAGTTCTTGGGAAAGAGCCCATTTAGTTGAAAAAGCAGACAAACCCCCAGTATTGCATGGTTTTAGGCTTTATCCCTAGTACTCTCATGAGCCACCGGTCCAGGAGGGCCATTAGTGCCTCCATTCTACTCAGTTCAGCCCCTAGACCAATCCCATCCCCATGAGTCACCCTTCTGGGTGAGCTGAGTGATAAGCTGGGGAAGCAGAGTCACTTATGGCCCAAAGGACTTGTTCTAGATGTTTGTTAGTAAGCAAAAGGGAGACAGGGAGAAGAAACCATGTACAGTGGTTGAACATCCCCAGCCGAAGATGAGGCACAGAGATCTCTTACCACTAGGGAATGTATTCAAGTCATGCAGCATGCGTGTGTACAACACACACGCATGTGTGTTAGCAGTGTATGTTAGCAGTGGAAGTTATCTGAGTCACATGGCACCAAAACATTTCAGCGGCAATGAATCTATACGGGTCTGCAACAACCTCAATTCTTGCCACCTCAGAAGAAAGAATTCAACTGAGGGGCCTAAGGCAGAAGGAGAAACCCAGGGAAATTTTAGAGCATGAGTAAAACTTTATTTTAAAAACTCTAGAGCAGAAACCAAAGGAAGGAAAGTACACTTGGAAGAAGGCCAAGTGGGCAACTGGAAAGACAAGTGTACAGTTTTACCTTTTGACCTGGGATTTTATATGTTGCCATAATTCTGGGGTTGTGCAGAACTTCTCCCCTGACTTCACCTTTGGTGTGGGCTGTCTGCATGCACAGTGGCCTGCCAGCAGTTGGGAGGGGAGCATGTGCAGTGTGTTTACTGGAGTTGTACGCATGCTCACTTGAGGTGTTCTTCCTTTACCAGCCAAATGTCCCTAAGAAATCATATACCAGTCAATTCCTGCCATCTTGCCTCTTAGGCATTTTTCCAACTTCTCATGTCTTATCGGGAAGCTACTGATCACCAGCTTCAGTTTTTTTTTTTTTTTTCTATCTATAGGGAGACTGCCTTTCCCTGGCACCCGCTGTCACCAATTATTATTTTAGGGACTGTATAACAATTGCTTGACCATCACCTGTCGCCTGATATTCCTGGCGGCAAGAAAAAACTCTCTTCCACCCTGTTCGTGCCTGACTAGCTACCTATTGTAACAACTTAAGATAATGATCTCTGGTTCCATCTAAGTTGCTGCAAAATACACTATCTCATTTTTAGAATAATCAACATAATTTGTAGAACTATGTTTAAAACTATGCTTTTGTCCAGATTATTCCTAATAGAATATTTATTCATCCTCAGAGAATGAATCGTTATTCTGGATTCATGCACTGGCCTATTTATATCCATAAATCTATGTGTATTTCTTTATATCAATTATGTTTGAATAATTAAAAAAAAAACTTTTCTTTTTACAAATAAGAGTTGGAATGATACAGATGTCTCTGTGTGTGTGTCTGTAGTAATTTTTTTGCCTGCTATAATCTTCTAGGTAAGATTCTTCTTTGTCTTTAGGTATGCAAAGATTTGCCTGCTTACAGTAATATTTTGTTTTATGTATTTGTTTAATATCTTAATAAATAGACTAGAGAAAGGTGATTTTTTTTTTTTGCTTTTTTTTTTTTGTATGTTTACATGGTCAGATGTTTAGTTAAACAATAATTGTAAGAGTATCATGACCGGGCGTGGTGGCTCACACCTGTAATCCCAGCACTTTGGGAGGCCAAGGTGGGTGGATCATGAGGTCAGGAGATCGAGACCATCTTGGCTAAACACGGTGAAAACCATCTCTATAAAATACAAAAAATTAGCCAGGCGTGGTGGCAGGTGCCTGTAGTCTCAGCTACTCAGGAGGCTGAGGCAGGAGAATGGCATGAACCCGGGAGGCGGAGCTTGCAGTGAGCCGAGATCCCACCACTGCACTCCAGCCTGGGCAACAGAGCGAGACTCTGTCTCAAAAAAAAAAAAAAAGAATCAATATGCATTTTATGATAATTTAGTTTTCATTTTTGAAATTGTTCTCTATATGTGATTTACAAACAAGTTAACCTTCTCATGAGTATTTGATATTAAGGTCAGCAGTCTTGTATGCATTGTTCTCTTTCTGTTTATAACAGGGGTGTCTAATCTTTTGGTTTCCCTGGGCCACGTTAGAGGAAGAATTGTCTTGGGCCTAACATAAAATATACTAACACTAATGATAGCTGATAAGCTAACAAAGAAATCACAAAATAAATTCATCATGTTTTCAGAAAGTTTATGAGTTTGTGTGGGGCAGCATTCAAAGCTGTCCTGGGTTACATGTGGCCTGTGGGTCAGCTTGGTTTAGAAGAAGTCAGTGACTTCCTCTCTAATGTTACCAGGTTCTTGAATTTAAAACAATGTGACAATTGAAACAGCCTGGGAACAATTACTGAATTCATGGAGGTTCACCAACATACTGTTGATACCACTTACTAGCTAGGGAATATGTAAAGGAGACTTGTGCTACATGGAAAGTAATTCTTTCCACCAAAGTGCTTTGGACCTCTGGAAAGGTTTATCGATTTCTTTAAAGAAAAGGAGACAGAGAGATTGTATGCTAGTTAAAAGAATATGTTAACTTTGTTTCTGATGATTAACAGCTTTAAAACCTTGTGTTTTTAGGATATTACATTTGAAATCAGTTGATCTCTACTCAAAAACATAAAATCTCCAATAAGTAAATGCCAATTTAACACTTTTAATAATCCTGGAAAAGTGATAGAACATAGAGCTTTATTAACAATCCATCTAATAAGTGTAATAGAAAAAAAATCAGTTTTCAAAGTCATATGATAATAGAAGTTTTGAAATGCATTTACCATCTATTTCATACTCTCACTTTTTAGTGTTAAAAACAAAATTATTTATACACTGTTAAAACGGTTAAGGAAAAATTTATTCAGAGCTGTCGCTATAGACATAAAAACTATTGCAGTAGGGGATAGTGATCTGGTTCAAATCTGAATGCAGAAAGACAGCTGTGGATTAATAGCCAAGGAGCAGAGACGGGGAGAGTTGAGGAGGGTTTTACTGGATAGCAAACTACAAAGAGAAGACACCAAGAATGGAGGATTCTTGCTAAATTAACTGATTTAGTAGAGTTATTTCTAAAACTGGGATATGCAGGTTAAAAATTAGATGGGGGCTAATGTCAATGTTTAAACCAAAATAAGACTTAGAGGAGTCTGACTAAAGTTCAGTCAAGGAAAGAGTCTTTCTCAATAGGAAGAGAGAAAGAAAGAACAGAAAAGATATGCAACTTGCAGAAGATCAGGAAAATACTTCATCGCAGATAATTTTAATTTAAAATCCCTTGCAAACTTTTATTTATTGAGGAATTTACCCTAAGTAACCTCCAGAGTTGATTTAGTCAATCTTGACCCTGTTTCTCAAATCTGTTCTAGTGATATTTGATGTACTGTACATTGTTAGAATAAATTCAGGCTTTGCATCCTGAATCTCTAGTCTTCTAGGTCACTCCTGAAGTCATTGATTAGTAAAATGGCCTCTGATGCTTTCATTCATGGATCCCAGGTACTCACAATCTGGTAGTGCCTGTAGCCAACTATATAAGTATCTGAAGTTCCACTTTGTACCACTTCGCAGCTGCAGAATTCTTTGGCTGCAGTTTCTTTTCTTATCCACCTGGTTCTCCCAGGGAGTCACAGCTCTTAAAAGTTTTTACTAGCCATGCAGTTCAGTCATAACTATAGCTGTGTTCTTTGAGTCTGCATATAAAGAAACACATTTTGCTCAAAACACATTTTGCTCCTACTGTCATTGATAAACTTAATTTTATTTTCACTGATTATTGTTACATTATTGATATTGTTCAATGAATTAGTACCTCATCAACACTGATGACCTTCCCACTCTTATAAGTGCTTTTTCAATTCTTCTTTAGAGTTCTAGTGATACTTTGAATTAACAAGTACTACTTTATTTTCAAGAAGTTTTCATATTGCCTCCTTTGTTTCCTCAGTTTTATTTCTATTCAATCATTAGACATTCGAAGAACAAGAATGAGTAATTCAGTATACACCAGAGAGACAGCTACACATTATAGATTTTGAAACTTCCTTACATGTACTGGTAACAATGCTTATTTCAAGTTGCCTGAATTTATTGACAATTCTTAGCTGTTCTGCCACCTCCATGACTCAAGATTCTCTTCTGAGAAACAGAATGGTAGTTGCAGAGCCAGTGTGCCGCAGGACAAGATATGTTGAAATGGTATATTTTCAAGCAAGAAAGGAAAAGTGTTAGCACCTCCATCATACATTTTTTTTGTGTGTGTGCTAGCCGTCCCCCGCACTGCCTGTCCCGCCACACCCGGAAATGGGTAATGATGGGAACAGAATTTGTAAATATCAGGTGTTTGACTGCCGCTGGCAACATACATCAATTTTAAATGGCAGGCAAGAGTCCCAGTTGATTGTAAAAAAAGAAATGTGTGATGTAATTTATTATGCCATTACTGGTAAAAATCAAGTGTTTCTGCTAGTATTCCAAAGATCTGGCAGCACAACTGGTACTTTTATGCAATGGGAGGCAAAGCACATCAAGTAGACATTTGGGAGTCGAAGAAGCAGATGGTGGTGTGTATTCAAAACAAATGACAAATAATGTATTAATTTATGGACACTGCAAAAATTAAATATCATTTTAAAAGAATGCTAGAGTAGGTCAGGACACAGAGAAAGCTGTGTGTTGCCCTGAAGGGCATCAGAGAGTTGTAAGAAACTGGTGCCTAGAAACACTTTTAGGAGAGAAACACCATATGGTAATAAATGAGTATACCTTGTCATGCTCATCAATTGCCGACAAAGGAGAATCATGTACTATGTATCTCGCTTTCTTTTTAACCACACCCCTTATCATATATGAGAATCTCAAAAGCAATTTACAGTGTAAACTTCTGTGAGTTTTTTAAATGAATTCTTATCTTCTCTTTAAAAACATAAGCTTCTGGTTTTAGTTTAGTGTTATATTTACATCAGGTAAGAAGGCAGGGATATAGAAAAACTGTTTATTTTAAAACAAAACAAATCCTCTCTTGTCTACATTTGCACCTTTGTGATACAAAAAAGTGGGTTATTTAAATAAAATAGAAAAAACTTTTTTAACGTATGTTTAGCTCAGTCCCTGGTACATAGAAATCACAAAACAAATGCTTGTTTTTCTGTAATGAATGATTGGATGTAGGGATGTGAAAATAATTGATTGCCTAACCATTACTAGTTTGATTTTTTACAGATTTCCTCCAAAGCACTCTGCTAAGCCTCTACCCAAGAATGAATTTACCCAACAAATCTAAAATTGTTTTCAAATTATCACAGAGAAATAAGATTATTTTGTGATAGAGCAGAAATTATTTTGTCCTCTTTTTGTACAAAAAATATATATCAAATCTAATTTCTAGAATAGTAATTGGCAAATTTTATACATAAAAGAGTACTTTATTACTTAATTCAAATTAAAATGTATAAGTAAGTCAAAACGTATAAGAGAAAAAATTACAGTTTTAACCTGTAATTGATTTAAGTGGTTTTAACAAGAAAATTTTAAGCATGAAACTGAATTTGTGGGGAGTAATAATTTAATATAAATTTTTTCATTCACTTTTGTCTAGTTTTTTTTATATTCCCCCCGCCCCCGCTGTATGGTTTCTTTTCATCTATATCATTTCAGTTAAAAAGGTTTAAGACAAAAATGCATGCGATATGGAATTTTTGCCTGAAGTTTTTACATCAAACAGACAGTGCGTGTAGGAGGTTCAGATATGGAAAGTCGAATGCTGACTATACATTGAAAGGAGTTAGAAAACGTTAAGCAGTTTCTCAGGGTTGATAAATAAAATAGTTCTCTCATTTTGATTTGCAAGCTTTTTTTGAACAAATATAATAGCAGGGTACTTGGCAAAAAAAAGTAGTAACTTTTTTTTTTTTTTTTTTCTTGCTCTGTTTCCTAAGCTGGAGTTCAGTGGCGCAATCTTAGCATATGAACAATTAGTTCTTTAGTTTTAATGATGCAGGATTTTTGCTCTTTAGCTCAGCTAGGTCCAGGTTCTTGTCTAACGACCAGGAAAAATTAAGCCCACAGACATCAAAAAGTGAGTGGAGTAGAATTTATCAAGGGAAAAGAAAGCTCTCAGCAAAAAGAGGGGAGGTTGGGCGTAGTTCACCTATTCAAAGACAAGAAGGAGCCCCAATATGACTGAGCCCGGGATTTTTTATGGGCTCAGAATAGGGAGTATGTACTGATTAGTTTGTGAGCATGCAAAAAGGTCACAGTGAAGACATCACTCAAAGATGGGCACAACCATGTAGAAAGCCAATTAGAAAAGGGTAAATAAATGTAAAATAGGTGAAGGATGGGGATCAATCAGAGGAAAGCATCCTAAACGGGAAGGTAGGTTCTCAATCCAGTCCAAAGTTTGTTTCCAGCTTGAAGGCCAGGTTTCACTGGGGACCTGCTCCTATCTTCCTAGTCAGTTGTCTGTCTTCTGCTTCTATCACTAACGATTTGCAATACTCAACTAACGTGAGAATAATCCTGAAGAAAACATTTCATCTGAAAGCAAAAAGGAATTACTGATGATGAACCTTCGGTAGTTCTGTCCCTGCCTTTTCTGTTTTTAAATATACTTAAGCGTTGAGATTTAGATACTGATGAGTAAAATCAGAGTGATATGATCACTCATTTAAAAGAGAGTGTGATCTTACATATATATCCATATATAATATATATTTTACATGTATAATATTAAGAAGGTATGAGTGTTGCTGTAAAACACTGTGTAATAAGCTTAGAAATCAATCTAATCTCTGAATTAGCATAAGCCATGCGATATCAGCTGCAAAACAAAACTTGCTATAAGCAGACAAAATATTTTATCATTTACAAGGTAATGTGTGTATCTGAAGCAACATGTACCTTAATGACCAATTTCAATGTTTTTGTCTATATTCTTAGCATTTCAAGAACTATATATATTTTACATACGTTATATACGTATATCTTACATATGTTTGTATATATAATATATACTGTATGTATACATATTACATCATGTAATATATATTATACTATATTACTCATATTTTACATATATCTTATGTAAGATACATCATACATATTACTAATTTTTACATATATGTAATATATATTATACTATACATATATTATGTAATACATACTATATTGCTAATATATTTTACATATATATTTACATTATATAAAATATATGTAATATATTCTCATTATATATATGTAATAAATATATTTACATTATATGTAACATATATGGAAAATACATACAATTCTATTGCCCAAATGACCTGGCAAGCCAAGTGATATGCACGTAAGTTTTTGATTTACTCAAATATATAATAGTAATGTTATTTCTTGGGGTCATATTAAATGAAAAATAAAATCCATTCTTGCCTCCATTGTCCAACAAAATTGGTGTTTCCAGGCACAAATTCCCTCTAAGCATTTCTTTAGGTATATTGTTTTCCAAATTCTGAATCTCTAGAAAAATTGATTGAGGAATTGGAAAAATGGAGAAAAGTATCACAAAATTCCTGTTAGAGATAAAGCATAAAAATTAACACAGAAATGTTACTAGTACTGAGATATCCAGCAAGACAAAGTCGAAAATAAAAGGCGGCAACACTGACTTGGTGAATCCATGTTGAATTCCACATTTCTGGAAATACAGGAGCACATGGGAGTGAAACACCAGCAATCTAAGTCATTTTTTGGATAGCTGTTGTCCTGTTAAATGTGCATCTGTTGCTTTGTCTGCTGCTAACATAAGTGATTTTTGCAAATAAAATAAATATATGTGCATGGTATACTTCATAAAAATCCTGTGAGTGGAGTTTCAAGAAATAAGTTTTAGAAGCAAATTAAGTCCATACATTAGCAATTTTTGTGTCCAGAATTGGTGGGTTCTTGGTCTCATTGACTTCAAGAATGAAGCCGTGGACCCTCGCGGTGAATGTTACACTTCTTAAAGACTGGGTGTCCGGAGTTTATTCCCTCAGACATTCAGATGTGTCTGGAACTTCTTCCTTCTGGTGGGTTCGTGGTATCCCTGTCAAGAGTGAAGCTGCAAACCTTTGTGGTGAGTGTTGCAGCTCTTAAAGGCAGCACGTCTGCAGTTGTTCTTCCTGATGGGTTCATGGTCTCACTGGCTTCAGGAGTGAAGGTGCAGACCTTCCCGATGAGCGTTACAGCTCATAAAGACAGCATAAAGACAGCATAGACCCAAAGACCCAGCAGCAGCAAGATTTACTGCCAAAAGTGAAAGAACAAAGCTTCCACACGAGGAAGGAAACCTCAGCAAGTTGCCACTGCTGGATCGGGCAGCCTGCTTTTATTCCCTTATCTGGCCCCACTCACATCCTACTGATTGGTCCATTTTACAGAGAGCTGATTGGTCCACTTTACAGAGAGCTGATTGGTCTGATTTGACAGAGTGCTGATTGGTACGTTTACGATCCTTGAGCTAGACACAGAGTCACAGAGTGCTAGTTAGCTAGATACAGAGTTAGCTGGATACAGATACCAATTGGTGTATTCACAAACCCTGAGCTAGACACAGAGTGCTGATTGGTGTATTTACAAACCCTGAGCTAGACACAGAGTGCTGATTGGTGCACATACGATCCTCCAGCTAGATTGATTGGTGCACATACGATCCTCCAGCTAGATATAAAAGTTCTCCAAGTCCCCATCCAGTTCAGGAGCCCAGTTGGCTTCACCCAGTGGATCCTGCACTGGGGCTGCGGGCAGAGCTGTCTGCCAGTCCCCCGTGCCTGCACTCCTCAGCCCTTGGGCTGTCCACCGGATTGGGCGCCAGGGAGCAGGGGGCGGTGCCCCTCGGGGAGGTTCACCCCACCAACAAGCACACTGCAGGGGGAGGAGCTCAGACATGGCTGGCTACAGGTCCTGAGTGCTGCCCTGCGGGGAGGCAGCTAAGGCGACAAGAACGTGAGTGTGGCACCGGTGTGGGCCGGCACTGCTGGGGTACCCAGTGCAACCTCCGCAGCTGCTGACCCAGGTGCTAAGCCCCTCACTGCCCTGGACCCGTGATGCCAGGCGGCCGCTCCTTGTGCGGGGCCGCGGAGCCCCCACTTGCGCCGGCCGGAACTCACACTGGCCAGCCAGCGCAGCACGTTGCCTCGGTTCCCACCTGCACGTCTCCCTCCACACCTCCCCTTAAGCAGAGGGAGGCAGCTCTGGCCTCAGCCAGCCCAGAGAGAGGCTCCCATGGTGCCGTGGCGGGGCTGAAGGACTCTTTAAGTTCTGCCAGAGTGGATGCGGAGGCTGGAGGCTGAGGAGGCACTGAAAGAGTGAGGACTGCTAGCACATTGTCACCTCTCATTTTGACACATGATTCTGTGTAGTGCTGTTAAGCATGCTAGGAAATCTGAATTCTCAGTTATTTTAATATTACTCAATAATATTTGCTGGTGTTTTTCACTACTTAAATAGGCCAGAGTTCCATGTACATATTTTAACGGAAGCAATGCAAAAAGAAGGTATGAGTGTTGCTGTAAAAGACTGTGTATTAAGATTAGAAATCAATCTGAAATCTGAATTAACATAAGCCATGTGATGCCAACTGCAAAACAAAAACGGTTATAAGCAGTAAAAATATGTTATTATTTACAAGGAAGTTTGTGTATCTGAAGCACATGTACCCTAATGACCAATTTGAAGATGTTTTTGCCTACGTTCTTAGCATTTCAACCAATGTCAGTAAAAAATAAAATAAAATTTTGTCTGAAATACTTGCATGAAACAACGATCAAGACTATCAAACAGAACAATAGAGCAATATATGCTTTGTGTGTCATAATAATTTATTTAAAACTAGGTTTAAAATATTCAATAATTTTGATCTTTCAAATTTTGAATTATTTTTTACTTGTAATTTATTTCGTGTTATAAAAATATTGAAAGAAGGGAACATTATCATGTCAATTTTTACATGTATTGAAGTATACAATTTTATTATAATATACTGGCTAATGATAATAAATTAAGCATTTGCTATTATAGTTTTTAATGAGAAATACATTTGGAACTTTAAGCATAATCTTATATACAAAAAGTGATTCACTGCTATTAGGATAACTTATTATCCAAAATTATGTGGATAAACTCTTATTAAAAAATACATAGTAACCCATGATTTAGAGAATTTCAAAGAATTCTTGGGAATTCTGATTTTCCCTTTCTAAATCTCAAAGATCAATTGGGAATCTGACAACTTTGACTATAATAATTATTTCTATTCCCAAACAGGCATTAATTGTTAGTGCTTTATTATCTTACATAACAAGACAAGGATAACTAAAATTTACAATAATTTTCAAATGTGGGCTCCCGCATTTGTATCAAAAAGTGTGCTGTGGCCATTATAAAAATAATTTGTCCTAATTCAGAGTTATAATAAAGACAGAAAAAATTTATTAACCATTTACTAAGTGCTAAGCACTGTGCCAAACATTTCCCCTATGTTCTTCCAATAATCTGCACAATACTACAAAGTTATAGGTGTTACTTATCTTCTTTTTATAGAGAAGAAAATTTTTATTCTGAGTGATATGCCCATGACAATTAACAAGAAGACATTTGATCCAAAATTCTCTAATCCTTGAATATACTTTCTAAAAGCCTTATAAAAATAACTATAATGTAGGTGTTTTATTCTTGGAAATTTTAAGTTGTAGATTATAAAAATATTTCTTATTATTTATTCACAGCTTGAAGCCTCCTTCTCATCATTGTCTATACTACCAGAGATTTTTTTATTACACTTTTATTCCTGCTGTCAGCTTTAGCTTTTCTGTACAATTAGTGATTCTCTAAATTATTATCAGGACTTTCTAAATATAATATACTTTGATCTCTTTAAAAGAGCAAGACAGGAAATGCATTCTTTAAGCTCACAGATGGAATATGAGAAAAATATGACCTCACCTAACAAGAGATAGAGTTTTTATTGCACATTTTGCACTTTCTAAATTCAAAAACTTTTTTTAAAATGATGAAAAGTCAGTTCACAGGAAGCTATCAATTCGAAAATCTTGTTTGTAAATATAAATAAGAGGCAATATGACATATGGTGAAACTCAGAAAAGAGAGTTGAGAATCTACAGGTAGATGGAACAAAATAAATGAGACTATGAGAACAAATTCTTAAAGTTCTTGTTTGCATCTTTTGAAATATCTATGAATTTACTGTGTCTGGTATACAGCACTGTGTGATTACCAAGACAGGACCCTTGGGCCACTTGGTCTTGTGTTACATTCTGGTAATCTATTATAGGATAAAGTAGGCAGTATATCAGGTGTCAAAATTATATTGATAACTTACTTTAGAGATGATTATGAATCTGTCCATGAAGAAAAAAGAGGAGGCAGGTTTACAATATGCTTAAAGCGTATTTTTCAATGAGAAACATTTCAGCAACTACTGCTGGCCCAGAAAAATATGACTATAACTTACTTTTTTAGAAACTGAAGTAATCTAAATATTCTGGAGAGTGTCTAGACACAGGACAGTGCATGTAAATTATAGCTCAGTGATTGGAGCATTTAGCTGGAGAAGGTAATGAAAGAGAAAAAGTAGAAAAGAAAGAAAAAATGAATGACATTCATTTGATTTTATTACACATTAAAATCACGTGTGCAAAAATCAACCAAGTCAAATGCAAAACATTGCTGACTCCACAGAACCTCATTTATTCCTCCTTCCCATATCCACAAAGGTAACTACTATACTCACTTGTATAGTAACCACTGTGTTATTTTTCTTTATAATTTCACAATGTAAGCATGTACTGCTTAATAAAATAGTTTAGTTTTAGTTTGGGCTGCCGCTTGAAATTTATATAAATACATTCAATCATGAAAATATGTTTTGTGACTAGATTATTTTGCATAAATTCATGTTAATATTTAAACATGCTGCTGTATTAACTATTATTCTGTTATTTTAATTTTTTTATAACTATTATAGAAATATACTGCAACTTGTTTATCCCTTCTATTGATGATGGGTATTTGGGTCATTTCTACTTTGGGAATGTTAGAAATAATGGTGTTTTCAACATTTTTGTATATGGATCTTGGTACACATATTTTAGAAATTATATTTTATCTATATAGTAGAAATCCCAATATATAGATAACATACAGTTTCACTTTCAGTACATAATATGAGACAGTTTTCCAAAAATTGTACCTGTTTGCAATCCTGCTTTATCCTCAAACAGCAGATTTTCAAATTTTAGTTATTGTGATACATGTTTTAATATCTCATTGTGGTTTAAGTTAGCTTTTCCCCTTATTATTTATAGCATAAAGCACATTTTCTTTGATTACTTAAAGAGTATAAAGACTAATCTTAATTGTCAACTAACTAGGCCATGATATTTAGATACTTGGTGAAAATGTTTTTTAGATGTTTCTGTGAAGATATTTTTCAGGTGAGATTAACATTTAAAACAATAGTCTTTGAATAACTCAGATTATTCTCCATAATGTAGGTGAGCCTCATACAATCAGTTGAAGGCATCAATAAAAAATATATACATATATTAACCTGCCCCAGACAAAAGAGAGAATTCTGCTAGAAACTGCCTTTGGACTTGAACTGCAACATCAACTCGTCAACTATTCCCTGAGTGTACGGCCTACTGGCCTACTCTGCAGATTTTGCACTTGCCAGCTCCCACAATTGTGTGAGCCAATCCTTAAAATATCTTTGAAGAAAAGAGAAAGAGAACCATATATATGTATGGCTTTATTTCTCTGGAGAGATTCTGAACAATACAGATGGTTTCTTTTGTAAACACCTATTCTAGGTACTTATTTTTTTGACTACTGGTTTGTCTTTCTTCTTAATTGTCCTGCAAACAGTTCTAAACCCTCTATTCCATTATTTGTGTTGCAAATATCTTGTTCCACCCTTTGACATCATTTTCACTCTCTTAATATTTTCTAATGAATTGCTTTTCTTTATTTTATGGTAAGACATCACCAACCATTTTCTTTATAATTAGTTAAAATTATGTATTGTTCAAGCAGTCTTACTTACTCCAAGATTATTTAAATATTATATTATCTTCTAGAAACTTTTTTGATTTTTACATTTAGATCTATACCATATCTTGAATTAATTTTAGTGTGTTGTTTGATATAATAAGACCAGGTTTCTCTTGTTCTTTATAAATATACAATTATATTCATCTGCCTTAACACTATTTATTGAAAATACTGCTCTTTTTTCACTTCCATGAAATGTCACCTTTGTCATAAATATCCATATGTGTTATTGATTCCATCAGTCCATTTGTCGATACTTTCACCAAGACTGCATTGTCTTGATTTCTGTGAATTTCAGTCATGATATCTAGTAGTAATATTCACCCCACCATGTACTTATTTTTAAGAGTATCTTAAATATTTTTAGCCCTCTTCATTTCCATATAACTTTTAGACGCAGTTGACAGGATTCCTTTAAAATCAATCAAAGAATTCTGATAAATAATACACTGAATGTCTTAATTATTTTATGAAGAACTGATTTCTTTATAGTCGTTAGTCTTCTATTCCATAGACATGGTATATTCCCCCATTTATTTATGTCTTTCTTAATTTTTTCAATGACCATTAAAACTTTACTCTATGGTGGCTGGGCACAGTGGATCACGCCTGTAATCCCAGAACTCTGAGAGGCTGAGGTGGGCGGAACACGAAGTCAGGAGATTGAAACTATCCTGGCTAACACAGTGAAACCCTGTCTCTACTAAAAATACAACAAATTAGCCGGGTGTGGTGGTGGGTGCCTGTAGTCCCAGCTGTCGGGAGGCTTACGCAAGAGAATGGTGTGAACCCGGCAGGCTGAGCTTGCAGTGAGCCGAGATCATACCACTGCACTCCAGCCTGGGTGACAGAGCAAGATTCTGTTTCAAAAACAAAACAACAACAACAACAACAACAACAAAAACTTTACTCTTTGGTGGTCCTCTACAGTTTATTAGTTTATCCCGATTGTTGGAATTTTTGATGCCATTATAATAGTTTATTTTAGAGTTTCATTTTCTTCTTGTTTGCTAGGGGTACGTAGAAATAAATGATTTTTGTATATTGGTGGCCTTATAACAAAGATGAACATTAATTAGATTATTGATTCTAAAACATTAACTTTGGGTTTTTTTATGTATAAAACCATACCATCTTCAGGCCAGGCACAGTGGTTCATACCTGTAATCCCAGCACTTTGGGAGGCCAAGGTGGAAGGATCTTGAGCCCAAGAGTTCAAGACCAGCCTAGGCAACAGAAAAATCCCATCTCTACAAAGAGTTAAAAATTAGCTGGGTGTGGTGGCATGAGCCTACAGTTCCAGCCACTTGGGAGGCTGAGGTAAGATCATCACTTGAGCCCAGGAGGTTGAGGCTGCAGTGAGCCATGATCACCCCACTGTATTCCAGCCGGGGCTATAGAGTAAGACGTTTTTACAAAAACAAGCCAAAACAAAAAGATACCAACTTTAAATAATGCTTTTTCTTTGTTTTTAAGAATTTGGCTAGGCACGGTGGCTCACGCTTGTAATCCCAGCACTTTGGGAGGCCTAGGCGGGTGGATCACCTGAGGTCAGGAGTTTGAGACCAGCCTAACCAACATGATGAAACCCCGTCTCTACTAAAGATACAAAAATTAACCAGGCTTGGTGGCAGGCGCCTGTAATCCCAGCTACTCAGGAGGCGGAGGCAGGAGAATCGCATGAATCCGGGAAGCGGAGGTTGCAGTGAGCTGAGATTGTGCCATTGCACTCCAGCCTGGGGGACAAGAGTGAGACTTCATCTCAAAAAAAAAAAAAAAGAAAAAAAGAATTATATATTTTTTCTCTATATTAAATGGCTGCCCTGGCTATACTTTCTAAGTAAAATGGTAAATAAAACTAGTTATGTCAGGTGTCTTTGGCTTATTCTTGGCCTTAGTGGAAAAGCTTGTAATATTTCATTAATAAGCAAAATATTTCACAAAACATTATTTGTACATATTTTAAAGCAAATTAATAGTTTCCCTGGCTTCCTCTTTTGCTGTGTTTGTATTATGAATGGATGTGAATTTTATTATAACATTTATCTGCATCTGTGAGATGAAAGTGGTGAACTTTTAATGTGACAAATTATATTGGTGTATATATATATATATTCTTTTTCTGAAATTTTATTAAGAAATATTGGCTGGATTTGGTGGCACATGCCTATAATTTCAGCACTTCAGGAGGCCAAGGTGGGTGGGTTGCTTGAGCCTAGGAGTTTGAGACGAGCCTGAACAACATGACAAAAACTTGTCTCTACAAAAAATACAAAGAAATTTGTCAGGTGTGGTGGCACATGCTAGTTTGGAGGCTGAGGTAGGAGGATCTCTTGAGCCAGGGGAGGAAGAGGCTGATTATGTCACTGTACTCCAGCCTGGGTGACAGAGTGAGATCCTGTCTCAAGAAAAAGGTAAGGAATTTTTTTAATTAAACAATTAATATTTTTAAACATACAGACTATGAATATTTTTAATGCACCACCTATATTCAACAGTTAATATTTTACTAAATACTTAGTCATGTAACTATTCATCTGGTCACCACTGTAGCCACTCATCAATCTACCTTGTCATTCATTTTAAAATAAGTTAAAGACATTACTACATTTCTCCCCAAGTATTTCAGCATGCTTATGATTAAATTTAGTTCAATAATTTTTTATTGATTCATTTTATTTTCACTTAGGGGCAATGCTACGTGTGATGAAATGCACAAATCCACTGGAATGAAATTATCATTTTATTGTACGGCAATGCCAAAATGTATTTGTATTCATGTTCTATTATTTTGTTAGAAAATCTCACAAGCGTAGAAGCTTAAGAAACAAAAAAAGGTCTATTATGTCAAATTTTCTGGAGGTTAGAATTCCAGGTATGTATTGGCCAGTTTCTCTCCTCAGGGTTTCAAAAAGCTGAAATCAATGTTCTAGTCAAAGTTTAGTATCATCCTCTTCAGATCAGATTAAGGTGCTCTTCCAAGCTCAGAGTTTTGTATATGTTTGTTTAAGTGCACAGTAATTAAAAGACTTTTTTTTTAAGCAGCAAAAGCAGTTAAAGTAAATACAAATATTTTATCCTAAAATATATTTATTTGACATATTCTGTAGTGGCCCTGCCATGTTGTTTTTCATGGGGAAAATTTGCATCTGTAGATCTGTTGATTCATTAATGCAGTCAATACTTCCCTTGTCCGGCTCTAAGAAAGATTTACTGAGAATCTAACACCTTTATAGGTCTGAAAAGAAATATTTGCCACTTATTTTCTCTGAAAGCTGCTACCTGTGAGTTTTCACCTACATAACAAGACCGCTTTTGCTAGCCAAGCCTCTTCCTTTCTCCTTCCAATCAGCTGTCTTGGCACTAAAACCTGTTTTTGGCCATGCTCTATGCCCACATTCTTTCTGTAACCTCAAGATGGTATATAAGCCTCTGTACCCTATTGGAGGGTTGGGTCTTCATTCTGAAGACTCCCATATAGTAGACGCATTATTATAAATAAACGTGTATGTCTTTTCTCTGATTAATCAACCTGCTTCATGTCAGTGATTTTCAGTGAACATTAAGGAGGCCACAGTATATAAACTGCAGAAAAATTTAACTACGACTGAAAAAAATATATCATTCAATGAGCTATAATCTGTCAATTGAGAAAAATGATGAGACTGAAATCAGCCTCATTGTCTGAGGTGTCACCGGAAGTTCTTGGCCTCATGGCCAAGGAAATCAAGGACTCAGACACTTCAAAGGTGAGGTTAGAGCAGTGGTTAAATAAGTGAAAGGAAGAAAGCTCTCTAGAGCAGAGAGGGTTCCCAGAAAGATGGGTTGCCGTACTACAGTGAAATGCAAGGGTTTTTATAGAAAAGCTGGAGGGGAGCCGTGCTTCATTTGGATAAGGTGCAAATTTCTGAGTTCTCACCCCACCCTTTCTAGTGCACATGCGGGCTTCTTAGCCTGAGTTACTCCATGTTGTTTATCTCTTCCTGCTGCACAAGTGTAAAAAGGCGGAGGACAGAACACTCCAAGGTGGACGTGCCTGGTTCAGGGTAGCTCTTCTTATCAGCGTTGCGCCAGGCCCTCCCCCTGCACAAGCCTGCCTGTCTGAGTATTTCCAAGAAGGGAGGGGACTGTGTTAACTGGGACCCACTGTATCTCTGTATGTCACACAGGAGGCCCCTTTCTGTGTTAGAGCTTGCCTTCATCATTTGTGTTTGCTGCCTCATTGCTTAGGCTGATCTTTCATGAAAGAGAAATGACCTCTTGGGCTGCTTTTTGTCAGAAGACACTCTGCTTTTTTGTTAGAAGGGAACTCCACGGGGGACCCTTGCCCTAACCGTCTAGTTGATTTCTCTCTCTCTCCTCTCATAAGACAACTATCAATCATTTCACAAAGTTTATCTGTCACAGTTAAGGACACATGCCCAGGAGACAAGTCTATGCCTTTCCCTGAAGACAATTTTGAGGGATCCAAATTTAAAGGGGAAAGGGTGGGATATTGAGAAATAAAAAATTTTCACATAAGGTAGCGGGGGGCGGGGAGTAGAAAAATAGTAATTCATGCCTTCTTCTGGCTCAGTGAATCTGCATTTTTTTTTTTTTTTTTTTTTTTTACGTAAGATGACATAGACAAATGGGGCAGAGGAAAAATGCAAGGAATCTGCATTTTTACATATGATAACATAGACAAAATGGTGCAGAGGAACAATCAGATACATAATTGTGTCAGGTGGAGGCGGGGGTGAATTCAACTGTAAAGATAAGCTATCAATTTACATTGCCATGGTAAAATTTTAACAGAAACACCTTAAAGATCTGGGAGCTCACTAAGAATTTCTTTTTGGGCAAAATATGGGGGAGGCATGTAGCTTTTCATCTTGTAGCCATCTTATTTAGGAACCAAAAGAAGCAGGCAGGTTTGTGTGACCCAGTTTCCAGCTTAACTTTTCCTTCTGGCTTAATGAGTTTGGGGTCCCAAGATTTATTTTCATTTGATAAATCCATGCATGATTATTTTTAAAATACAGACATTTACATTGTACCAGTAAGTTTTCTTGTTCCTTCCTAGTGAAGTTCCAACCTCATCCACATAGAAACTTGTTTTTTTCATTTTACTCCTTGACAACTGTAAAATGTTTATTTTAAAGTTGCATTTTATGACTGAAACCAGCCACAGAGCATTGACAAGAATTGTGTACTAGGTTCTGTTCAGATATAAAGTTATAATTAAGCTTTAATTGGGCTACACTTTGACTCACTTTCTTGTTGCTAGAAGTCTGACCATTTGCATTCCCATTGTTCCTATAGACAGGATCTCTGACATTAGAATCATAAGGCCTTTTTTTTAAGGATCACGTGTTTTTTTTCAGGTCCTGGATTCCAGAAACTAGTTTAAAGACCTCCACAGAGGAATGAGATCATCATGAAAATACAACTTTATCTGCCTATACCATCACTTCACTCTGTACTCATTGACCAATCAATAATCTCCACACTTTGGACTACTCTAAAATTCTTAGAAATCTTAACTTCAAATTCCTGGAGAAGATAGGTTTGATGTTTTCTCACATCTCCTTTTTCAGTGACTTTATGATCAAACCTCTGTATCTGCTGCAGCCCAGTGTCTCAGCATATTGAGTTCAGAACCTATTATAGTTACAGAACATTAATACACAGATCCCGTAGGAATCTGAGTAATCTATATACTTCTGGGTTTTGTTCATTTTGCTTCTCTCCTCAAATGCCTATTTTAGAGAGTGTTTTAACATTTTTATTTTGAAAATTATTCGTAGAACTATTTTGAGGTTCGGAATTGTCATATGTTACCAATGAGTGTTTAAGTTTGCTTCTGCTCTTGGTATTACTAGCATTCTGGCGGGTCTTCCTCCCCCAGTCCACTGACTCAAATGTCAATCTTCTCCAGCAACATTTTCATAGACACACCCAGAAATAATACTTTATCAGCCATCTAGCCATCCTTTAATACAATCAAGTTGACACCTAATATTCACCACCACAGAGCTTATGCCCAGGCGTAAGTGAGGCAGCATAAGAGAGAGAGAATTATCTGGCTGACTCCTCAGAGGAAGTTGGAAAGGCAGTTTTAAGGGGGCTACAGTGGGAAAGGAGTGATATTTAGGCATATGGATGTGGGGAACACCTGCACAGTTTGATAGCATGCTTCTTCATGTATTGCATATCTCATTAGCATGTTAAATCTCTATCCTTGGGTGTGATTTTTAATAAAGCTAAGGTTAAGGATTAGCTACTTTACTGGTCTTGTGCACATGCAAGAAATAGAGTTAACTTCTGTTGCAGGAATTGGGAGACTGGATAGACCAATGGGTGGAACAGGAGGATATTGTTAGGTGGCCAATGACTCAGCAGATTCCCGAACAAAGACAGGACTTGACTTTTATACACACTTTTGAAAGAGGGTTGGCTAGTTTGAATGGTGTGGTGGGAATTTGATGGCGTGAAATCCGTGGGGCAGGCAAGCGGGCTTACAGAAGCAGAACAAAGGCAGTTAGTTAAACTATGACAGGTCTCGCAACCCAAGCATAGCTTATGACCTTGCAGCTGCACTGTAGGGAAAACAGAAACTTACAAAACTTGTAAAACACAGGTGTTTTTAGAAATAGTTATGAGAAAAGAATTTGTTTTTTTCTTTTCTTATCCTTGCTCCAGGCAGCGGGGGTTGTTGGGAGTGTTTCTGGAGCTTATTCCTTTGGGCTCTGGCTTTACAGATAGTGTTATCAAGGCTCTGCAAGGGCCCTGCCTATTGCTGGCCTTGGAGCGAGTCAGCCAAGTATGGGAAAACTTGTTTTTTCCCTTTTTAACTTTTGCTTCACTTCCTTGAGTAAAATTTATGGTGAAAGCTGCACATTGTAGCTTCCTCAAGGCCTTGCAATCAGTGAATATGGCAATTTAAGCAGTATTGATGACGCAAATGTTCCTGGATCAATGAGGTCTGGCTGCTTGTTCTCGTAGTCCAATAAAGAGATGCAGACAAACTGGGAAAGAAGGTTTATTTCTGCAACTGGTTACAGGGAGAACATCGGAGGAACTCACCAGCCCAACTCAAAGTTGCAATTATTTTTAGCATATGTATATTTGTCAAGCTTTTTGCTTGACTGCAGGAGTGTTTCTTAATCAATCTAATCTTAACTAGGGGTCTGCAAGTAGGAAAGTGTATTAGATTTGTTCCTGAATGGACGAGTATGAGAAAGTCCAGGTGGGATTTTAATGAGTTTGTTTTACATTCTAGCCCTTGTACTTGCATTAGTTGTTCCAGTTCTTTAATGTTTAATTTATATATTCATCAGAATTACAGTAAAGTGTTAGTAAAAACTGGCTGCTGTGGCTGCTAATGGAAATCTGGCATGCCACACAAGGTCCAGATGGTCTGGTTGGGATCCCTGCTCACCACAGGGCCCCCCATCAGCTTTCAGTAGAAGTTCTTGGTGGCACACAGAGTGATGAGTGCCAAGTTCCATATCTAATATCTCTCAATGGCAAGAATTAACAGAAATATTGTACTACCCCTTGCTGTGCTATGTATGTCTGTGTGTATGAGTATGCATTGGAAAGCAATATGTTTCAAGAAAATAGAGTGGGGATTACAAGGCACAGATTTTATTGCTGCATCTACCAGTGTGCTATGTGATCTTGAGCAATCATTGATTTTCTCTGACTTAGTAATAAGCTGTTAACAAAATAGCCGTGATAATTATCTTTAGTTCATATCTGAGTTCGTATGACAATTAAATGAACTAACTGATATAAATATATTTGCTAATTTATTACATTTGTTACATTATTAGTAACGTGTAAAGTATATGCACTTTTATATTTTTTAAAGAAATAACTGTGGTTAAAGAATCAAAAAGTGATTAAATTGATAGCAATTTATAGTATTTTATATTACTTCAATGTTTTTGACAAAGGCTACATTTATATCAAAATAATATTTTTTAATATCAAGTATAATCTAGTTTTAAGTGCATTGTGTCTATCCAAAAAGTCATTGCAATATACAGCATACCAAATTAAATTATTTTAAGCAATCTTCACTGAAAAATCTCTCTTTTCTCTCATCTCTCTGCCATCTCTAACTGCAAATTTGAAATATTCATCAATACAGCAAAGTTTTCAAGAGCATGGACTCTTGAGTTTAAATCTTAGATCTGCAATTTACTAATCATGTGGCCTTTAGAAATTTCTATACCTTATATTTATTGTTCATTTTAAAAATGAGTATAATAATAGTATCAACCTCACTGGATTATTGTGAATATTAATTTATAAATTTTAATGAAAGTATTTATAATATTGCCTAGAACATATTAATAGCTCCATAAATGGGCCGGGCGCGGTGGCTCAAGCCTGTAATCCCAGCACTTTGGGAGGCCTAGACGGGCGGATCACGAGGTCAGGAGATCGAGACCATCTTGGCTAACACGGTGAAACCCCGTCTCTACTAAAAAAAATACAAAAAACTAGCCGGGCGAGGTGGCGGGCGCCTGTAGTCCCAGCTACTCGGGAGACTGAGGCAGGAGAATGGCTTAAACCCGGGAGGCGGAGCTTACAGTGAGCTGAGATCCGGCCACTGCGCTCCAGCCTGGGCGACAGAGCGAGACTCCGTCTCAAAAAAAAAAAAAAGAAAAAAAAAAAAAAGTAGCTCCATAAATGTTAACTATTTTGCCATCACACTTTACCTTGCCTAAAATTCCTTTCTATGGTCAAGTAAAACCCTTCAAAAATATTCAATTCTATTTATCCTCAATTTCCAACATTTTGCTGTTCATAATGTTTCATAATGCTAAGGAGCATTCAACAGACTAGTACAATCTTTTACTCTCACAATTCTTTCATCCTTTGTCATGCTCGAGAAAAAATATGTAACTCAACAGGAAAGAGGTCTAAAGATCCTGAGGTAAAGAATAAATAAAAACCAAAGCCTGTGAGTAACTCTTGAATCTACCACTGAAAGAAGATGCTTTTAAACTTTGGTCACAAGAAAAACTTGTCTTCTACAGTACTAAATTTTAAGAAGAAGCATGATGCTATATTTACTACTGATAACCATTTTATGACTATATGAGGAACCAACCTTGGAGAAGATGGAAAGTGCATTGTGTCTGAAGCTGGGCTTTGTGGGTTTGATTACTAGGCTGCTGTGTGACTTTGGCAGATTATACAGCTTCTCTGAACTTCAGTAGTTTTTGGTATACAGTGTAAGGATAATAATGGTAGTTGTATCGCAGTGAAAAAGAACAGGATGTGTAAATAAATGTAATTTGGTAAAGTGTGCAACTCGTACTAAATACTACTTTTAACATTATTATTAGAATAAAGCCAATTCTATAGAAAATAGTGGAGAAACAGAAGGAAACTGAGTTCTAGATGACGATATCAAATCACTGATTCAACTAAATTGAAAACTACACACCATCTGTGCTCCCTGTCATGTGATATAGTAAATTACTTTATTCTTCAAGTTAATTAAAGTGAAGGGTTTTACTAATCACAGCTGACAGGTATGTGTGTGTATACAGATATATATCCTTTTTAAATTTAAATGAGAATGTTTCAAAAATATGTTTCACATCTTGTTTTATCTTTTTAACAAGATAATGTATTTTTAATTTCTTTTTGATCAATACAGCTATATTTACCTCATTCTCTTTAACAGTCACGTACTATTCCATTGTATGGTAATACCAAAATGTATACATATTAGTTTTCCATTGTTGTGTAAAAAAATCTCAGAAATTCAGCAGCTTAAAACAGCATACATATATTGTCTTAAATTTTCTGTAGGTCAGAATTCCAGATATTGGATTAGTCAATTCTTTCCCACAAGCCCTAATAAAAAACTGAAATCAAAGTACCAGTCAAGTCTGTGATCTCACCTGGAACTTGAGATTCTCTTCCAAGCTTAGAGTTTTGTGTTTTTTTGCTAAGATGGCAGTCATTTTGGTATTTTTTAAAAAGTAACAAAAGCAGTATGTAAACTATAGAAAAATCTATATACAGTTGAAAACATTTTTGAAGTAAGAAAAGTAAAACATTATATTCCCACAACCCAGAGATCACAAATAATAACACTTTAGTGGCTATCAGCTTATCTATTGACACATATATATTTCCTTTTATACATATCTATGCATTTTCAATCAAAATGTAATCACACTGTTCATATTGCTTTGTAACATGCCATACTAATCCCCCCCCCCATTAACAATCTCTACCTTTCCAAAGCAATACAATTTCATCTCCTCTGGTACCCATTCTTGCTTCAAATCCTTAGTCGTCTAAAAAATGAAATTCCATGTGTGTTTAGCTCTCTGGAAGCTCTCCGTACCTCATTCTTTTAGGCCTTTATGGGTACTTCATTGGAAAGGCATGATTAAAGCATAAACAATTGTGTAGAAATGTGATTGTACAAAAAGGGGTATAATCTAATACTAACAGGCTGAGTGGGAAAAATTCACAAGATCTGTCTATTCTGATTCCTCTTGTCCTCTCTGTGCATCATTCTTTCATCTAGGGTTTGGGACAGGACCTCTTCTGAAATGAGAGTCATATGACTTACAATTAGACAAGGTGGGTTGGATAATTTCTTTATGCCCACCTCCAAGACAAAAGGGTAGAGGAAAATTTCTGCCTTGGGGAGAAAAAGTAGTAGATGAAAAAAGGGCAGCAGAAGAACAAAAAGAAAGAGATTCTGTTTTCTGAGACCTGTTTGTCAGGGCTAGAGCAATACAACCATTGTAACAGGGGCTATGGAAGTTATGAGCTACAAATCATGGATTAAAACAAATATACATATGTCATCATATCACAGTGGCCTTTTATGTCTCATTTTTACCCCATAACATCATATTTCAAGGTTTGTCTGAGTTATAGCATGTATCTGCACCTTACTCCTTTTAATGGCTGAATGTATTTCATCACATACCATATTTTATTTATTAGTTCATCTATGGAAACTTGCATTTTCTTCAACTTTTTGAATATTGTGAATAATGCTGCTGTAAACATTAATGTATGAATTTTGTTGTAGACATATGTTTGCAATTCTCTTAGATCTATAACAAAAAGTAAAATTGCTGTGTCATATGGTAACCCTATGCATAACATTTTGAGAAACTGAAACACCGTATTTCCCTAGAGAGTGGCTTTCGCATTTTATCTTGCCATCAATAATTTATGAGTGTTCTCCTACATATCCTTGCCAGTGCTTGTCATTTATCTTTTTATTATTATTTTTGTCATTATTATTGCCATCTAGTGTGTGTGAAGTAGATTCTGATAATGGTTTTGATTTGTATTTTCCTAATGACTAACAAAGTTGAGAATACTTCATGTACTTATTTGACATTTTTATATCTTCTTGGAAAACGTGTCATTTAAATTATGTGTCTGTTTTTATTGTGTTATTTCTCTTTTTTATTTTAAAAAAATTATTCATGTATTCTGGATACAAGTCCCTTGTCAGATCTATGATTTCCAAATATTTTCTCCCATTCTGTGATTAATTTTTTGTTTTTGGGTTTTGGGTTTCTTTTACTTTATTGATAGTATCCTTAGAAACATAAAAGGCTTTAATTTTAATGAAGTTACCTATTTATTGTTTTATTATTTGTATGTTTAGTAGTATATCTAAGAAAACTTTGCCAAACAAAAGATCATAAAGAGTTACATACATGTTTTATAATTTTATTTCTTACATTTATTGCTTTGACCTATTTTGAGGTAAAATTTTATATGCTGAAAAAGTCCAACATCATTTGTTCAAAACAGTAATTCAATTATGTTTACACACTTCTAAAAAATCATTTGACTATAGCAATCTGGATTTATTTCTGAAATCTCAATTTTATTCCATTTATATATATGCATATTCTTGTCCCACCACCTCACTGCCTTTACTTCTGTATCTTTGAAGTAAGTTTTGATATTGAAAATGTGAGTTCTTCAATTTGTTGCTCTTATGTAAAATGGTTTGGATTAGTTGAGTTTCTTAAATTTCTATATGAATTTCAGGGCTATCTTGTCAATTTATGCAAAAATGCTATTAAAATGTTAATAGACTTCAAATGGAATCTGTAATTATCTTAGACAGTGTTTGCCATTTTAGTAATATTACATCTTCTAATCCATTAACACAAGAATATTTTTCTTTTTATTTAGCCTTTAAATTCTTTTCATGATGTTTTGCAGTTTTTAATATGAGAGTTTCAAAGTTGTTTAATTAATTTTTCTTAAGTATTTTATCTCTGTGATGTTATTGCTAATATAATTGTTTTTGTAATTGTGTTTTCCAACTAATTGCTACAGTACAGAAATATGATTGATTTTTGAAGACTCTCAAAACTATTTATTAGCTCTAATAGTAAATTCTTTGTAATTTTTCATTTACAAGGTTATGTCATCTGCATAGAGACTGATTTACTTCTGTCTTTCCAATCTAGATGCATTTTATTTCTTTTTTTCTTTGCCTAAATGATTCAACTAGAGTCTTAAATTAAAAAAAAAAAAAAAGTTGATATCCTTCTCTTTTTCTTTTAGTCTTTTAGCAGTAAGTCTGATGTTGTTAACTATGGATTTTTCATAGATGCCCTTTATTGGATTGAGGAAGATCCTGTCTATTTCTACCTTCTTGTTTGTTTTTATAATGATAGGTGCTTAATTTTGTCAGCAATGTGTATATATATATATATTTCTCCCTTTTTTCTATTAATATGTTGTATTATTTTGACTAATTTTCTTATGATGAATCATAAGTATAATCCTGGAATAAATCACCCTTACTTGTGTTTTATTGGTAGTGAAACTGTACAGTGTGCAGCAACCTCAATTCTTGCCTCCTCAGAAGAAATAATTAAACTGAGAGGCATAAGGCAGAAGGAGTGACAGAGGCAAGTTTTAGAGCAGGCGTGAAAGTTTAATAAAAAGTTATAGAGAAGGAACAAAAGGAAGGAAAGTGCACTTGGAAGATGGCCAGGTGAGTGACTTGAAGGACAAGTGCCCTGTTTGACCTTGGACTTAGGGTTTTATATGCTGGCCTATTTCAGGCATCTTGTGTCCCTTTTCCCTGGATTCTTACCTTGGGGCGGGCTGCCCACATGCACAGTGTGTTTACTGGAGTTATACACATGCTCACTTGAGGCATTCTTCCTTTTGCTAGTGGAATGCCCCCAGAAGGTTGTATACTAGTTAAACTCCACCATTTTCCCTCTTAACGTGCATGCTTGACCTCCCTCACCTAAGTCCTAAGATCTTACTGGGAAGCTGTTGATTATAGTTACAGGTGTTTTCACCTGTTGAGAAAATGCCTTTCCCTTCTGCTGGCTGCAACCAATTGTTATTTTAGGGAGACAGTTAGCAACTGCCTGACCATCACCTAATGGTTGCCTGACTTTGCTAGTGAGGTGTTTGGGGAGGCTGTCTCCTGTCCTGCTCATGCCTGACTAGCTGTCTACTGTAATATGTGGTGTTAGTCATTTTTATAGGCTGCTCAAATTGGTTTGTTAGCATATTGTTGAGGATTTTGTATCTTTATTCATAAAGTATATTTTCTTATGACTTCCTGGTTTTGGTGTCAAAGAATATAACACTAGCTATGTAGAATAATTAATCTCAAAATATTTTCCAGTTCTGTTGCATTTTCATTGACTCATTGGTAATTTGGTAGTGTGCTGTTTATTTTCCACAAATTTGTGAAATTACATGTTTCTTTATTTTAAATCTATCTTTATTCCATTTTCAATGAAGAATACACTTCATATTATTTAAATCTGTGTGCCTCTTGGAACATGTCTTTAACACTCAGGCAATGACAACTCTGCTTCAATCTTTACTTCCTGTTTATGCAGAGCCTCAGGATCTGTCAGAGTTGACAGCTTAAAGCCTTCTCAGGTCACTTCTGAGCATGTGTACTGACCTGGTTATTTATACAGCTTTCTATATATGTGCCCTTCTGGCTTCCCAGAAATATGTCAGAACTTCCCAAAATACTTATAGACATCTTATTCTACAACTTTTAATTTTAAGCTTTTGGTTAGTGTATTTGCTTCAAGTGTTATATATTACCTCAGGCATCCATGAAATTAAACAATTGCCTGCAATAATTGTTAACAAATGCTTCTAGGAAGAAGATTGCTCATGTTGGGCAAGCTCTAAGTTGGGTTAAATGCACACAATATTCTTAGTGAAGTCTTCCGTGGAACTAAGACAGAGACCAACTAATGACCATTCTCTGGGAATGGGGTCTTGCAGAATCTTCAGTGTCATTTTTATTTTTTGATTTCTGCCTGGCTACTGGTCTTCATTGGAAATATGGGCTGTTAGTTTTCAGTTAAACTGCTGAGCTAGAGAGCAGGACAGTGGACCAAGGCAAGTTAAAAGATTTCAAAAATCAATATTATTAATTTTTTTTGAATAAAACATCTGAGGATTTTTTTTTGTAATTTCTATCATTCTGAAAAACTTGATTCTGACAATAGTTGCCAGCTTTCTTTTCTTTCTTTTGTTTTTTTTAAGAAGAAAAGACATTTTGGAAGTTCTTACCATTTCTACTGAGTTATTTTCATTGATTGGTGGAAAAGTTTAATTTTCTGTACTCATAGCATTAATATTTCCACTTTCTTTTCCCTTTCTTCTTCTTCTTCTTCTTCTTCTTCTTCTTCTTCTTCTTCTTCTTCTTCTTCTTCTTCTTCTTCTTCTTCTTCTTCTTCTTCCTCTTCCTCTTCCTCTTCCTCTTCCTCTTCCTCTTCCTCTTCTTCTTCTTCTTCTTCTTCTTCTTCTTCTTCTTCTTCTTCTTCTTCTTCTTCTTCTTCTTCCTCTTCTTCTTCTTCTTTTTTTAACAGAGTCTTGGTCTCTTACCCAGGCTAGAGTACAGTGGTGTGATCTCAGCTGACTGCAACCTCCACCTCCCAGACTCCAGTGATCCTCCCACCTCATCCTCCCAAAGCATTGAAATTACAGGAATGATTCATGGTGCCTTGCCTTCCATTGTCTTACTAGATACTAACCAGAAACAATTCTAGGGACCTAGCCACTTTTGCCACATCATCCTCCACATGTCCTGAACATTTGTATATTTAAGATAAACAAGAGTATCCCTCTTGTGCTTTGACACTCTTCTTTTTCAGAAAGACACAGTCCTTTTTAAGGGCTTGATTGATTAGGTGAGTCCCACCAGGATAATCTTTATTTTGATTAATTCCTACTCAGCTAATTAGTAACCTAATAATGGGGTTGATATTCAATTGTATTCACAGATTTCATATGTATTCAAAAGGAAGGAATTATATAAGGGATCATGAAGTGAAAATGTAGTGGAAATGCACATTAGAATCCTGCTTACTCCAGTATTTAATAATATGCTGCTAATAGTGATTAAAGTATTATTTATATTGTAATACATATAAATAATAATTTATAGAAATTAATATATTATTTAATTACTTAATAAACATTCCTAGATGTGAAATGGCTGCATCAACAAACATGTATATTCTAATTTTGGAAGGTATTGCCAAAATGTTCTGAAAAGTGTTTTTTCTTGGTTAATTTCATGTTGTTATTACAGAATATCACAGACTTGATTATTTACAAATAAATTTATTTCACACAGTTCTGGAAGCTAAGTCTAATATCAAAGAGATTGCATCTGGTGAGGGCCTTCTTCCAAAGTCATCCCACAGCAGAAGTTGAGAGGGCGAGAGAGGAAGAGAGACAAAAATATTGAACTCACATCCTCAAGCCTTTTTATAATCAACATTGATTTATTTATGAGGGTGGAGCCTTCATGGCCTAATCATCTCTCAAAGGTCTCACCTCTTAATATTGTTGCATTGAAGATTAAATTTAAAAAAGTTTTCTAGGGATCAAAATTAAACCATATAATGGTTGATCCAATTAATACTATTATCACAAATAATAATTTTAGCTCACCTTAATTGAGTGCTTATTTTGTGCCAAGAAGGTTTCTAATAGCTTTACATATTTTCTCGTGATTAATGTTTCAAATCTTAAAGTTTTAGTATAAGAGATTAAGTGATAATCTAATTTTAACTTTTGCATGTGATATGGTTAGGCTTTGTGTCCCCACCCAAATCTCATTTTGAATTATAATCCTGTGGAGACCAGCTCAGTTGTGGAGACCCTAACCCAGCGACACTAGAGGAGTTAAAGACACACACAGAGAATATAGAATGCAGAGTGGGAATCAGGGGGCTGACAGCCTTCTGAGCTGAGAGCCACGAACAGAGTTTTATCCACATATTTACTGACAGCAAATGAGTGATAATCACTGTTTCTATAGATTATAGATTAACTAAAACAGGAAACAAGGGGATGGGCTCTGGCTAGTTATCTGCAGCAGGAACAGGTCCTTAAGGGACAGATTGCTCATGCTATTATTTGTGGTTCAGGAACACCTTTAGCAGTTTTCTGCCCTGGGTGGGCCAGGTGTTCCTTGCCCTCATTCCGGTAAACCAACAACCTTCAGTGTGGGCATCATAGCCATCATGAGCGTGTCACAGTGCTGCAGAGATTTTGGTTATGGTCAGTTTTGGGGCCTGTCTATGGCCAGATTTGGGAGCCTGTTCCCAATGTAATCCCCATAATCCCCATGTATGAAGGGAGAGACCAGGCAGAGGTAAATGAATCATAGGGTTGATTTCCCCCATGCTGTTCTAGTGATAGTGAGTTCTCACAAGATTTGAGCTAATGGTTTTCTGAGTGTTTGGTAGTTTCTCCTGTGTTCATTCTCCCTCTTGCCACCTTTTGAAGAAAGTGCCTTGCTTCCCCTTCACCTTCTGCCATGATTGTAAGTTCTCTGAGGCTTCCTCAGCCATGTGGAACTGTGAGTCAATTAAACCTCTTTCCTTTATAAATTGCCCAGTCTCAGGCAGTTCTTTATAGCAGCACCAGAACAGACTAATACAATATGTATTTCTTTTCTATTACTTTTCCTGTCAGTAACGTGTTCTCTCTTGAGAATAAATAACGAGCGGAAAGTTGACCTCATTTTTAATGAAAAGAAAATTTTTCTCCTCATTTTCTAGATAAAAGAACAAATTATTATTGAATAAACAGAGAAAATATGATAAATCCTCCAACATAGCATTGAAATTAATTTCTACCCACAGAAAGAAAAGCTGAAGGGCAATGTTATTTCATCATGTCACACGGTATCAGGTGTGCTGCATGTCTACACAGAAAGTAGGACATAGCAATATTTGAAGGTGAATTTTTTTTTTTTTAATTGAGACAGAGTTTCATTCTTGTTGCCCGGGCTGGAGTGCTATGGCGCAATCTCGGCTCACTGCAACCTCCACCTCCCAGGTTCAAGTGGTTCTCCTGCCTCAGCCTCCCAAGTAGCTGGGATTACAGGCATGCACCACCACACCTGGCTAATTTTGCATTTTTAGTAGAGACGGGGTTTCTCCATGTTGGTCAGGCTGATCTTGAACTCCCGACCTCAGGTGATCCACCAGCCTCGGCCTACCAAAATGTTGGGATTACAGGCATGAGCCACCACTCCTGGCCAAAAGTAGTATTTTATTTAGAAATTAAGAGATACCTAGAATAAATTTTTATAGTGTATATCAAACATATTTTTCTGTTCTAGATATATTTATCAAAGCTGTGCCAAGTGTTCCCAGATTGTGTTTATTTCCTCAAAACATTGACTTTCTACCATGGCATAGAAAATATTTATTAAATCAACAGCTTTATTATACTTAAAGTATTATTGCTTTGTACATCAAAATTATGTTTTTCTCAGTTCTAAATAGGTTTCATTTCATAAAGTGATTCAAATACTAAACCTCAGTGGGATTTATATATTATTCAAATAGAACCGACTTTAATTCTCATGACTCTTTATCTCTTTGAATATGTGTATTTTATTAGTTAAAAATCCATTACATCTTTAAGGTACAACAAAATAACAGTAGACCTAAGGTAGCTATTTAAAAGCTATTAAAGCTTTATAAGCTCACTGTATATTCAATAACGATGTATATTAAAGAAAAAAAAACATCTAAACTTCCCCTTCCAGCTCTAACATATAAGGAGCTTTTATGTGGTCACTCTTAACCTTAAAAACATACAGAAAAGACAAGTTGTAAATAACCAACTTCACTTGGACCATCAGATAATTGAGGTCACAGGGAAAACTGCCATCTTGAAATCTGGAGAGATAGGGTAATACAGAGAATTACCTCTGAGAACAGCTTATTTGGAAAAAGAGTCAGAGTATCCAAAATCTTTAGCAACACTCAATTTTCATGAACTACTGGAGGATGAGTGTGGAAAAGCTTGATAGCAAAATAAATTCTGTGATCCAGTATTACGGATGCCCACACACTTTTACAATTTCTACCTCCTGTAACCCCATTAGGCATTCATGGTGAAGAGCCAAGAAAAATCTGCTTGTGTTTCCAGTAGTTGAGAAAAAAAAAAAAAAAGTATCCACTTTGAAATATGCCTAGAGTGTTCTCTATAACAAAGGCATAGATCACAAGGGAAAAGTCTTTATCAAAGACTTATTCAAACTGGTGGAAGGATAATTATCCGTATTCAGGCCCCTCTAGCCTTCCTGTCTCACCGCAGCCAAGGGACACAAGCTCACTTAAAGACAGAGCTATAATCAAATATTAGAATGCTTTCTTTCCCCATTCCTTACCATTACAGCAACAGAGCTCTTGTGAATAAACAGTAAATTACAACTGAAAGAGCCACAAGACACTGACTCTATTTAAGAAATTGTTTATGGGAAAACCTAAAAAACAGCAGGAGAAATAGACATGGACAGTAGAGAAAATTGAAGCCTTTGGCATCTACAGTGACAGCAAACATTAGAACACAGCATAACTCCCAGCCAGACTAACATTAAACATTACACTAAAAGCATAAATTATTTTTTTGTTATTTACTATAACATATCCAGCTTTAAAAAGTACAGATGACAGTAAAAGGCAGGGAAATATACAATCTGAAGAGACAAACCAAACCAAATTTACATATGACACATACTTTGGAAGTACCAGATATAAAATTTAAAATAATGATGATTAATATGTTAACAGATATGATGGAACATGTGGACCACATGAGAGCACAGATAGAAAATATAACCTGAGAGATGGTCTCTAAGAAAGAATTAAAACAAAACATCTAATAAAACAAGACAAATAATGTCTTTGGTGGGTACATCATTACGGTGACACTGCTGATAAAAGAATAAGTGAGGATAAAAATATGTCAGTAGACATTCCCCAAACTGAAAACAAAAACAAAAGAAAATAAAAAATCAAGAAAAACACATCTAAAAATTGTACTACAATTTCAAACTGTGTAACACAGTTATAAATAGAATAGAGGAAGAGAAGATACCAAAAGAGAAGAAATATTTAAAGTAATAACAACTAACTTTCCAAAATTAATGTCAGACACTAAACTATAGAATTTAGTTACCTTAGGGGACACCAACAAAGGATAAATACAAAAAAATCTAGAGCTAGGCATACAGTAAACCTGCAGAAAATCAAAGGCCAAAAAAGAAAAAAAAATGCTTCAATGAAGAGAGAGAATAAAACATTTTAGTTATAGAGGTGGAAGCCTAAGAATTACATTGGGCTACTTACTAGAAACCCAGTAAGCAAGAAGAGAATGAAGGTTGAAATATTTAAAATATTAAAATAAAATAAAACTACCAATATAAAAGTCTATGTCATGCAAAACATTATATGTTGGGGTAAAAATGTCACTTTACCTCTGTTCACCTCCTCCCAAAAATTCGTACTCCAGCTAATCATGAGAAAAGCATCAGTGAAATTAGAATACAGGGTCATCCTACAAAATATCTGATCAACAATTCTCAAGGTTGCCGAAAACAAACAAACATAAAATATGGCAAATTGTTACAGTCAAGAGGAGCCTAAGAAAACATGACAACTAAATGTAGTGTGGTGTTCTGGATGGAATCCTGAAAGAGGAAAAGACACTAGGTAGAAAGTAAAGAATTCTGTTTTTCATCTGATGACAATGTTTGAAGCTTTGTGGATCCATTCCATGGTGAGGCAAGAATATCTTATGAAAATGAGCACAGAATATTCTAAAGTCTCTGAAAATTACCCTAAGGTATATAGAAAAAAGATGAAAGATTTATTCAAAATAATCAACTATAATTCTAAAAACTGTAAATCATGTGTCATTTGAGCCATAACCAACTTTCTGCCCTGACCTCAGCTCAGTTTGATGTAATCACCCCTCTGAGCAAGTATGGCTAAAAACATGGGTCAAACTTCCTACCAAGGGTTGCCATTTCTGACCAGGTGGGGCAAAATGACAGCATTTATTATCTTTAACTACAAGTTGAAGAGGTTAAATTCCAGTTTATTTTATTTTATTTATTTATTTATTTAGTGGCCAAGAGGAAAGGGGCTCTCTTCCTCCACCCAACCCATACCCACAGGACAAGCACTGTTTCTCAGGCACATCAGACTGATATTTGTACCCACAGTGCTCTAGATCCAAGTGTCTGGTTTGGGAAGGCTACCATGCCGTGAGAGGCAACCTAAAAGGACAAGGGACTACTCTCTTGCATAATTCCCAGAGAGTTTTCCCAGGACAAGAGGCAGTTGAATAATAAAAGAGAGGTTCAGACCTCTCCGCAAAGTAACTGAATGTATATAAAACAGTGTAGTGAAGTTCAAATATAAGTATTCCCCAAAATAATAACTCCTCTTAATTATGCAACACAAGCTTAACCATAGCCAATAAGTTCACCAGGGAGAAACAAAGAGAACTAGTTCATTGGATAGAAAGAGATAGCTAAGAAGAGCCCTTGTTGGAAAGAATAAGTGTCAAAGTTTGGCCTCAAACACTACCCCTGTCCAAATTTAAGTACAGCAGACTACGGAGCAATTTGTGCCATGACATTGTGAAAAAATAATAGAGCAATAAGCCAGTAAATAGTGGAAACTAAAGGACAGAACGTGAATATCAAGTGTAGCAGACAGCTAAACAGAGGGATTGAGACAGTAAAAAAGGGCCCTAAAAAAAAAAAAAAACAAAAAAAACAAACAAAAAAAAACACTGTCATTCTCAGATGACTGCACATCCATTTCCAAGGCTATATTCTCTGGGGAGTCACACCATAATTTTCACATGGCGAAGGGAATACACTTCACTAAAATAGCCTGTACAAGTCACCAAACAAACAGGCACCAGAGAGGGGGGAGAGAAATCAATATCTAAAGCTGTTATAATGTATTCTGTAAATTTTTCCGTTTTCTACCAAAAATTAAGGGTAACGTGAAAAAACATAAATGTGTGACCAATATACACACAAAAATGCAGGCAAGAAAAATTGCCTGTGATAATGAGCAGTGAGAAGTCAGGTTTAACAATGAGCAACTTCAATGTAGCCATTATAATATGTCTAAAGAACTAAAGGAAATAATATTGAAGATATACAGAGAAACAGAAGATCTTTCAAAAGATAGGAAATATTTTTTCTAATGAGTCTTTAGGAGTTAAAAGTAGCCAAAATGAAAAATTTATTGCAGGAGTTTAACAACAGATTTGAAATTGCAGAAACAAAATCAGCTTACTTGAAGAGAGATTGATAAGGACTATGTAACCTGAAAAACAGAGAGTAAATAGAACACAAATGAACAGAACCCCAGAGAACTGCAAGATACCTTTTAGCACACTAACATACACATACTAGAAATGTCAAAAGGAGAAGAGAAACAGAAAGATTAAAAAATATTCAACAGTGTATGGCTGAAAACTTTTCAAATTTGCTGAAAAACATTAATCTACATATCCAAGAAGCTCAACAAATTCCAAGTGGTATAAATGGAAAGAGATCCACACCAGGACACATTAAAATAAAAAAAATGAAAAGACGCAGACAGAAAGTTCTGAATGCTGCAAGAAAAAAGTTTAAAAAATGACTCCCCATATCTTAGAGGAATTCAATAAAGTTAGCAGCTTTCTTTCCCTCAGGAAATGGTGATGAGTTATCAGTGGAATGACATTTTTACGGTACCAGGAAAGAAACTGCTGAGCAAGAATCTTGCATCCAGTAAAATTATCTTTGAAAATGAAAGAGGAATAAAAATATTCACAGATGAACAAAATCTGAGAGGATTCATTGCTAATACATTCACTTTATAAGAAATACTAAATGAAGTTCTTTAGGGTGAAAGTGAAACAATGGAAGGTCACTGGTCTCATTGTCTACGTTGTAATCTGAGCTCTTGGTCTCACAACCAGAAAATTAAGGAACGTAGACCCAAAGGGTGAGGTTGGAGCAAAAGTTTAATAAGCAAAAGAAGAAAGCTCTCCGCAGCAGAGAGGGGTCCCAGACAGGTTGCTGTTTTACAGTTGAATCCAAAAGCTTTTATAAGAAACCCATATTGGCTCTGTAGCCATTTGAGAAACTTCTATCAATCAAACCTTCTTCACAACTCCCCCTTATCTATGTACTTTTGAGTATGTCTCTAGGCAAGCACAATGCACTGCTTCGCTTGTTCGTGTAATTATGGATTTGTTTTAGGTAAGCCCCCCTTTATATGCCTGAAAAGGGGGGCAAATATATATGTTTTGTTTCTGGGAGCTCGCTAATCACACAAAGAGCATAAGGGTTCTGTGCTGCTTCTCTGTGCAGGTGCAGCCTGAGTTTTCCCCACGCTGCTCTATTTTTGCTTCTAGCTTTGATTTTTCAGGCAGGCTGCTTCTCTGAGGACCAGCCTTGACTGTTTACCTAACTGACCTTTTCTTCTCCCTCAAAAGGAAATAAGCATGGACATAAAAATTTATGAGCATTGTTAAAGGTAATTTTGTAATTGTAAAAGACAATGTATACGTAGATTGTTTACTTCTCTTCACTGGTTTAGTTAGCAATTGCACAAAACAATATGTATATCGTTGTATATTTTGGCCTGTTAAATATAGAAATAGAATGTATTTGACAATGAGACAAGTAACCAATAGCATAGAGATGGCAGGAGGGAGCAAAATTGTATTGGATTAAGAAAGTTAAACTAAGTGCTACTTGAACCCATATGCACAAATGAAATAAAAGCTAATAATAAACACAAAATTAATATTATAATGTCTGTAATTATATATTTTTTCTCAGTTTCTTTAATAAATATAAAATTATATAAACAATGATTACAATAATGAATTTTTGTGCTTGTAAGATATATGGATATAATATTTGTAAAAATAATAGCAAATAAAGGGGAGTTAGATAGAGCTATATTATAGTAATATTTCTATATATCCATGGAATTAAGTTAGTTTAAATCTGAGGCAGGTTATGATAAATTAAGATGCATATAGTACACCCTAGAGCAACCATAAAGATAATGAAATATAATTTTAAAAATTAAACAATAAAAATGTTACATTAAACAATATTTACTTTATACAACATAAATAAATATGAAACACAGAAACAAAAAAAGACATGAAACATATACAACACAAAAAGTAGAATGAACGATGTAAATTTGACTATAACAATAAGAAGAGTAAATGTGAATGGAGGAAACAATCCTGTCAAGTGGCATGGATTGTCAGACTGAATTTAAAAACAAGATACAACTATATACAATCTACAGGAGAAACATTTTAGATTCAGACATACAAACAGGTGAAAGTAAAAGAGAAAAGAATGGTACATTATGCAAAGAGTAACCTTAAGAAAGTTGGAGTGAATATTATAATATCAGATAAAAACGTAAAACAAAGTGTGGTGTGTTATAATGATAAAAGGGTCAGTCCATTTGGAAGTTATAACAATAATCAACATTTATGCACCCAACAACAGAATCCCAAAATACATGAAACAACAACGGATAGAATTGGGGGGAAATCTAGACAATTTAATTATAATAGTTGGGGAATTTACTATCACTACTCTCAATCATGGGAAGAAAAACTAGTCAGAAGACTAAAAATGAAATAGAAGTCTTGAATCATATACACAAACTAGACCTAAAAGATTTCTACAAAGAATTGTTTATAGACTTCAACAACAGCAGAATACACATTCCTGGGGCATCAGAATATACATTTTTCCCAAGTGCAAATGGAGCATTCACTATAATAGAACATGTATTAGGCCATAAAAACTTAAAAATATGGAAGAATTAAAACCATAAAAAGTATCCTCTCGGACAAGGTTTGGTGGCTCACACCTATAATCCCAGCACTTTGGGAAGCTGAGGTGGGTGGATCATGAGTTCAGGGTTTTGAGACCAGCCTGTCCAACATGGTGAAACCATGCCTCTACTAAAAATACAAAAATTTGCTAGATGTGGTGGCATGCACCTGTAGTCCCAGCTAATCAGGAGGCTGAGTCAGGAGAATCACTTGAACCCAGGAGGTGGAGGTTGCAGTCAGCCTAGACTGTGCTATTGCACTCCAGCCTGGGTGACAGAGCAAGACTCCGTCTCAGGAAAAAAAAAAAAAAAGAACTCTGATCACCATGAAAAGAAGTTGCACATAAATAAGAGAAAAAAGTGGAAAATTTACAAATAAGTAAGAGTATAAAACACATAACTAAATAGTCAATGGCTTAGAAAAGAAATTATAAGGGAAATACAAAATCTAGTATTTGATAGCACGACAAGATGAATACAGTCAAAAATATTTTATTGTACTTCTAAAATAACTAAAGTAGTATAATTGGATTGTTTGTAACTCAAAGAAAGAAAAAATGGCTTCAGGTGATGGATACCTAATTTACTTTGACGTGATTATTACACATTATATGTCTGTTTCAAAATATCTCATGTACCTCATAAATATATACATCCACTATGTACCCAAAAGATTAAAAATTAAAACAATTAAAAAATACTTAGAGATAAATAAAAATGAGATACAAAAATATATGGATGTAGCTACAGCAGTACATAGAGGAAAATTTATAACTGCAAAACACCTGTATAAAAAGGAATAAAATTTTCAAATAAACAATTTAACTATTCACTCTAAAACACTAAAAAAAAATAAGAGAAAAGTAAAACCAAAGTAAGCAAAAGAAAGGAAACAATAAGGAATAAAGTACAGATGAGTAAAATAGAAAATAGAGAAAAACTAATAAAACAAAATGTTTATTCTTCTAAATGATCAATCAAACCAAAAGAATCTTCAGATCAATTGCCAATAACAAAAGAGAGTAGACTCAACTTACTAAAATAAGAAATGGCCCAGGGGTGGTGGTTTACGCCTATACTCCCTGTAATTTGGTAGACCAAGGTGGGAGGATTGCTTGAGGCCCGGAGCTTGTGGCCAGCCTGGGCAAGAGAGTGAGACCTCTTCTTTACAATAAATAAATCCATAAATAAATAAATATTTAAAAATAAAATAAGAAATGAAGTATGAAGTATTAATATTACTACTAGTCTTACATAAATAAAAGGAAATACAGAGTTACTATGAATAGCTGTATGACAGCAAACCAAATAACTTAGATCAAATGAACATAATTTTAGAAAGATCCAAACTAGTAAACTGAAGACCTAAACAGAATATCAGAATATTCCAATCCATAGTACAAAGTATGAATTAGTAACAAAGAAAACTTTATGTATAAAGAAGTCCAGTCACACTTGTGTTCACTATGGAGTTATACCAAAGATTTAAAGAAGTAAGATTAATTCTTCACAATGTCTTTCAAACAAATAGAATAGTAGAGGCTCTTTGCAACTGTTTTTATGAGGCCATTATTAACCTATTACCAAATCAGACAAAGAATCATAAAGAAATAAAACTACATACTCATATTGCTTATAAATCCAGATGCAGTTATCCTCAACAAAATACTGGTTAATTGAGTTCATCAACATTTACAAAAGATGATATACCATTACCAAGTAAGATTTGTCAAAGGAATAGTTGGTTGATTTAATATCTCACAATTAATTTACATAATGTATCATATTAATACAATAAAAGAAAGCAAACACTAAATCATCTGAATAAAAACAGAAAAATAATTTAATGATATTTAACATCCTTTTGTAATAAAATCCCCAAAAGCTAGGAAGAGGAAGGAACTTCCTGAACCCGATAAAAGATATATGAAAGGTTCACAGCTAGAATTATACTTAATGGTGAAAAACTAAATGATTTCCCCATAAGATCGGGAAAAGATAAGAATAACAATATATTCTTTCACCACTTCTATTCGTTATTGTACTGGAGGCTTAATCCATGACAATTGGGCAAGAAAATACAACTTAACATATCTGGTTTGAAGGAATAAGCTAGGAGAGTAAAAGTAATGCTGCAGGAATTGCATCATGGGCATTTGGGTCATTTCCTCGTGCAAGTTGGTGCCTTCAGGAAAATTGTGAGCCCAATGTCCTGTATGGTATTACCATTTAAGGGAATGCTACTGTGCATGGCCAAATGTATGGCTTTGTGGATCAGACACTTAGGTAATAACGGGCAGCTTAGATCTCATGGTAATTTTGGGGCTCATTTTTGAGCTTTAATCTGTACTTAAGCCTTGTAGCAAGCTGAAATCTTGTTCTTAAAAAGGGAAGAGTTATTGGCAGAGAAGGGCAAGACTTTACTTCAAAATCCTGAAGGACTTCACTGTAATTCACCTATACAGACCTGCCAAAAGCTCCAAACAGCATCTTTCTCTGCCTCTGATAATTAAAGCACAGTTGAATATTTCAGATGGATCATATGGCCTAAGTGTCAAAGCAGCTTTCACATCAGCCTTGAACTGTTGCAGAGCCTTCTCTTGTTCTGGTACCACTCAAAACTAGCACCTTTTGGGATCACTCAGTAAATGGCTTTAAGTAGCACACCCAAATTAGAAATATGTTTTCTCTAAAATCAAGAGTCCTACTAGACATTATTACTCATTTTAGGTTTTAGGAGTGATTGAAGAAACAATGTATTCTCCACCTTAGAAGGGATATCTCAACATGACCTACACCATTGAACTCTTAAAAGTTTCACTGACCTGAGATATCCTTGAATTTTTGTTGGATGTATTTTCCACTATCTACCACTCAAATGTTTAATGATACTTTAGAGTGGCTACTAGGTCTTGTTTACTAGGTTCAATCCGCATAATGTCATCAATGTAATGGATCATTGTGATAGCTTATGAAAAGGTGATGTAAATCAAGGTCTGTGCTGACTAAGTTATAGGGGTGCAGAGTTTATATGCTCCTGAGGCAGAATAATAAAGGTTGCTTCACCAACTCAAAATGCTTTTGTGAGTCTTTATTATTAATAGATATTGAGAAAAATTCATTTACAATATCAACATTCACATACCAGCTAGAAGAAATATATTCATTTTCTCAAGCAATTAAACCACATCTGAAACAGTAAGGAGTAGAGTCACTATCTGGTTATGTTTATTATAATCTGTTTTCATTCTTCATGATCCATTTACTTTCTACCCAAGACAAATAGGAGAGTTGAAGATATCAAAAGAATCACCATGCCTGAATCTTTTAAGTCCTTGATGATGGGATTAATCTCTGCATTTACTTCAGGAATGCAGTATTGCTTCAACTTCACTATTGTCCTACAGATAGGCAGTTTTAATGACTTCTATTTGACATTCTCTTCCATAATAGCCCTTACTCCACAGTCCAGGAAAATCAATGTGGGCATTCTGTTAGGTACTGAGGATGTCTTTTCCTATTGTTCATTTTGAGGGATAAACCATAGAATGGGTTTGGGCATCCACTATACCTACTGTGAGATGGACCTGGGCTAAAGCCTCATTACTCACCTGACTCCACAAGCCCTTACTCTGACTAGTGGAGTACAGTGACATTTTGTGTCTTGTGGAATTAGTGTCACTATAGAGCTAGTGTCCAGTAATCACCACAAAGTTTGATTACTTATTTTCTCCAATACACAATCACCCTAGTAATAGGGTTATTTGGTTGGTTAGCTGAAACATAGACCAATAAGTTGGTAAATTACTAGAGCCCTTTCTAAGCCCTTGGGCTACAACATTGAGTATAGAATCTCTATTATGGGCTAATATCAATAAATTCAACCTGAACCAACTTTATACTCCTGCTGCAATATTATACATTTAATTGAATTTATAATTTATAAATTTATATTACTATGTAAAATTATATATAATTTAAAATTAATATAATTTAATAATTTATATAATACATAGATGTATAATTCAATTTATAATTTAAAAATTATAATTTTTCAGATTTAATTTACAATATTATACTTCTACACCTTTAATATCTATTTCTACACAATTTCTTGAGATTTCTGTGTATTCATTGAAAAAAATCATGCAGTTGTTTTGAAGTGTAGTGCTTCTCCTAGTGCTCCACACTTTGGACCTCACTCTTTAGGACCTGTTAGAACTTGAACATAGTTCTAATTCCAGAAGAGACAAATAAAGGTGCTGTGGGTAGATTTTGAATAAGTAAATATATATTTATTTATTTACTTGAAGTAATTATCACACATGATTGTGGTGGTTCACAAGGGTAAAATCCATAGGGCAGACCAACAAGTTGGAAACTCTTGGATTTTTTAGTCTTGATGTACAATTTACTCTTCAGAGAAATCTCAGTTTTGCTTTTAAAGTATTCTACTGATTGGATGCTATCTACCCACATTATAGAGAAAAATATCCTTTACTTAAATTCAAGTGGTTGTGGATGATAACCATGTCTATAAAATTCATTCATAGCAATCCCTGGATTAGCATTTGATTGAAGAGCCTAGCTAAGCTGATATGTAAGACAAAACATAAAAGCATACAAAAACTTTTACTCAAATGTTCAACGCAGCATTGATAATAGCCAAAATTATAAACAACTTCCTATCCACTAATGAATTAAGGTGTAAATAAAATGCAGTATATCCATACAATGAAATATTATTCCAGCATAAAAATGAATGGATTGCTGATACGTATTACAATAAGGATAAACCTTGACAACACCATGCTAATTGAAAGAAAACAGTTGCAAAGGATCACCTATTATATGCTAATATTTATATGTAATGTTCATAATAACCAAATCTATGGAGACAGAAAGTAGATTATTGATTTCTTAGGACTGGAGAGGATGGGGGAATTAATGAGTGATGGCTAAGAGGTAAGGGGTCTTTTTTGTGGGTAATAAAATGTTCATATTTTAAAATTGATGTGTTGTATACACAACACACTAAGTCTTTCAGGATTTTGAAGCAAAGTCTTGCCCTTCTCTGCCCATAACTCTTCCTTTTTTAAGAACAAGATTTCAGCTTGCTACACGGTACTGAATTTGACACTTTCAATAGGTAAATTTTATGGTTAAATAAACATATCTCAATAAAGTTGTTAATAATGAAAGGACAGTGTGACACAGCTGACAAATATAAACTATGAAATTTAGTTAATAATAATGTATCAAAATTGCTTCATCTATTGTAGAATATTCACAATACTAAAGATGTTATTAATAAAAAGGACTCTGTATAGTTAAGCAGGAATTATTTGTACCATCTCAAATTTTCTGTAAATCTAAAGCTGTTCTAAAAATAAAGTAGATTAAGATAAATGCAGCATTCAAATATAAATAAAACTATGGATGATGTGAGATACTGACAGACTTATTCATTGATTTTTTTTTATTTTAAGACAGGAAAATAATCTTATGGTTTAACTTTCATTTAAGAATTTCCCATGATAATTAAAAAAAAAAAAGCTTTTGGTTTTACGTGTTTCATTTAATGACTGTCTCTTTTTTGTTGTTGGAATAGGTAGGGATATGTAAGTAAGAATGGATAGACAGGGTAGAAAGCCAACAAGTAGGACTTTTCATTTATTTAGGGTCAAGAGTCTCTGCAGTTTTCTCAAGGTTGGAATCAAGTAGTACTGGAGTCCTCCTAAAGTGAGCAAATTAGATGAACAATAGAACAGGTAAGGTTTTAATCATGTTGAGGGTATGGGAGTCAGCAATAATGGAATAGCAGATAGGAGGGCAAATCTAACTCTCAGAGTCAATCCCATCAAGGGGCATCAAAATGTAAAAAAATAAATAGCATAGATATGCCCTAATATACAGTAGTGGTTCTACCACGTGGAAGATAATTTCAACATGGAGTTTTTAAATGGATCCCAAAGCAATGCAAATTCCAAGACATATGATCAAGAAATTGAAAATTTTTTGACAGAAAGAGCAAAGAAAGAAGATCTGGATTCCAAGCTTATTCATCGGAAAAAAATCTAGGCATGAATTTTCTGCTTAAGTTTCAAGAGTGTTATAGAATTTATGTATACCAAGATTGAATTACAACATAGTAAAGATAGTATCTGAAGAACAGCCCTAGAAGTTAGTCAAAGCCAAAATTTAATACCCAGTAAGGAAACAGAAGTTTGTGAAAAGTGAATACTAGCAATTGCTAAGAGAACTCATTCATTTTTAGAACTTCATCTTTAACTTCTTTGTAATCAATTCCCAAATCTAATAATACTTTAAATCACTCACTTGATGTTATATCTAACTGCTTCTTGGGCATTTTTCTTCAACTGTTAAATGCTTTATCTGTGTCTCTTGAGATAATTATATGGCTTCCCTTATTTAGTTCCTTATTGGTGAAATAAATTGAGTGTTTTTCAAATATTAAACCTACACTAATATTATATTATTTCATGCATAGTATAAAAATTTTATAAGAGTATACTTTGATTTTTCCCCTCCTGGCCCTTCAATATATTGCTCCTGTGTCTTCTTGCTTGCATTTTTTTCTTGAACACAAATCTGTTGTCATCCCTATCTTTGTCCCATTGTATGCAATGTTTTTTGTTGTTGTTGTTGTTATGAATGCCTTTATTTTTTTTTTAATTTATTGCTCTATTTTAGCAATTTGATTATGATGTAGCCTTCTGGCATTCATGAATCATGTCGTAGGAAAACTTTCAGAATGGTGCCCAATGATCCTGCCTCCTGGTGTTCATGTCTTTGTATAATATTGACAATGAACTGAAGCTAGTAACTCATGTGTGAGAAATTGAATATGGCAACACTAATGGGATGCCAATTTTGAGATGAGGTTTCAAGAATACTGTGGTTTTTGCCTTTGGCACTTTTCTCTTATCATCTCACTCATTTACTCATTTGCTCCGAAGGAAGTCAACTGCCATTGAAATGGGAGAGTTCCTGGTCTCCCCTTGCAGGATGTGTGACAAGGGTGTGGTTTGTCTCTTTGACAGCCATGCACTCAAACCCCTTACAGTAGAGGAAGCACATGGATGGGCAATTACATAAACTGGGGCAAGCACTTTTGGACTCCAGCCCCATGGTAGTGTCTAGGGGTGGATGCCTGCCACTCTCAAAGCCCAGTAGGCATGTTACAGCACTCTTTTAGCTCTGCTTTCCACAGATAACTTAAGTCTTAACCAGTTCAGTGCCCTCTTGGTACCCAGGTTCTTGTCCAGTGTCTAGGAAGAATCAGGTCACATGGACAAATTGAAGGACGGCAAATGCAGGGTATTTTATTGGCAGATGGAGGTGGCTCTCAGCAGGTTGGATAGGGAGCTGGAAAAGGGATGGAGTGAGAAGACGATCTTCCCCTGAAGTTCGTCCATCCCACAACTGATCTCTCCAACTATCTCCAGCTGAACTTCTCTGGATGTTCAGATGCTCCTTCTCTTCTCTCTTTCTCTGCCATGCCATTCTGCCACTCTTCTGCTCATCTGCTCTTCTGCTCATGAAGCCTGAGGTTTGGGGTTTATGTAAGTACAAGATAGGGGGGCATGGCAGGCCAAAAGGCAACATATGGGTGCCTGTTTCCATTTAGGGCCACGGGTTTCCAGGCTTGAGGGTGGGGCCTTTGCTGTGGAACTGCCCTCTTCTACCCAGTATTTTCCTGCTTCCTGTCCATATCACCATATTGTGAGTGGCCCTATGAAAAAACACATGGAGCTGATGTTTTAAGCCAACAAGCAGCAGTGACCTGAGGCCTGCCAATAGCCATGCGAGTGAGCCTGTGAGAGGAACCATTCTCATTCAAACTTTGATATTACTGAATTCCCTGCTGACAACTTCATTGCAACCTTATGAGAAACCCTGAGTCAGAGGCACTAAGCTAAGCTACACTTGAAATTCTATTTCATAGAAACTGAGGTAGTAAATGTTTGTTAATTTGCTATGTTTAGGAGTAATTTGTTATGCAGCAACACATAACTAAGTTACCTTGGCATAATGTGATAACTTCATGTTTCTTTTGCTTAATGTTAACTCCCTGAATTGGTAGTTTTAGAATTTTCTCTCAATTTGGCAAATTTTCAGCCATTATATTTCAAATATTTTTTTCCTCTAATCCCTTTCTGCTCTTCTTCTCTGAAAATTCCAATTACACATATATTAAGACACTTGAAATAACACTAGAGTTCACTGATTCTCTGCTTTAAAAAAAAAAAAAAATCTCAATTATATGCTGGGAAGTTTCCACTGCTGTACCTTTAAGTTCATGAATCTCTTCTACTGCAATGACAGATTTTCTGTTGTCATAGTAAATTCAGGCTGCTATAAAAAAATACCACATACTAGGTGGCTTGTGAAGAAACAGAAATGTATTTCTCACAGTTATGAAGGCTGAGAATCTGAGAGCAGAGAGCCAGCATGGTCAGGTTCTGGTGAGGTTCCTCTTTTGGGTTGCAGAGAGCCACTTTCTTATAATATCCTCACATGACAGAGACAGAGTAAGCTATCTCTTCGGCATCTTGTTTTTAAGAACACTACTCCCATTTCTGAGAGCTCCATCCTCATGACCTTGTTGTCTTCCAAAGTCTCCACCTTCAGATACCATCATACTGGGGATTAGATTTTAACATATGAATGTGGTTTGGGACACATTCAGTCCTTAATAGCTGATCATTCTATTCAGTGTGTGTGTGTATATATATACACACACACACACATACACACATATATACACATACACACACACACATATACTGAATATATCTAATATGTATTTTATATATATAATTTATTTTTTGAGATGGAGTCTTGCTCAGTCACCCAGAGTGGAGTGCAGTGGCACGATCTCGGCTTACTGCAACCTCCACCTCCCGGTTTCAAACAATTCTCTGCGTCAGCCTCCTGAGTAGCTGAAATTACAGGCACCTGCAACTACACTTGGCTGATTTTTGTATTTTTGGTAGAGACCTTGTATTTCTTTTTTTTTTTTTTTTTGAGACGGAGTCTTGCTCTGCCGCCCAGGCTGGAGTGCAGTGGCCGGCTCTCAGCTCACTGCAAGCTCCGCCTCCCGGGTTCACGCCATTCTCCTGTCTCAGCCTCCCGAGTAGCTGGGACTACAGGCGCCCGCCTCGTCGCCCGGCTATTTTTTCGTATTTTTTAGTAGAGACGGGGTTTCACCGTATTAGCCAGGATGGTCTCGATCTCCTGACCTTGTGATCCGCCCGTCTCGGCCTCCCAAAGTGCTGGGATTACAGGCTTGAGCCACCGCGCCCGGCGAGACATTGTATTTCTTATTCTCTAAGGTTTGATTTGTGTCTTTGAAATATCTTCCATGTCTGTGTCAAATAGTTATAATTATTTTGTCTAATCTCATAATTCTAAAATCTGTGTCAAATCTGGGTCAGTTTCAATTGATTAATTTATCTCTTTATAATGGGTTAAACGTTTTTGAGTCTTTGCATGCTTAAGACATTTTTATTGGTTGATGTATAAATTGTGAATTTTACATTATTCAGTGCTAAATATTTGTGAATTCTTAGAAGCATTTTTGAGCTTCATTCTAGAACACAGTCAACTTACTTGTAAGAGTTTGATCCTCTTGAGTCTTGTTTTTAAGGCATTTTAGGCAGGCTCAGAATAATGCTTAGCTTAGGGTTATTTCCCGTGACTCAAAAAGACACGAATGAGTACTCCTTCCAATTTTCCGTGAATCAATGACTTTTTTGTCTGTCTTTTGGAAACAGAAACTATTTTTGGTTCTGTGTGACCACTGAGTACTGTCACCTCTATTCATTTTTTACAATTATTTTTCCACCCTAAGGTGGTTGCCTTTATGAATGACAGTCTTCAGCTGACAATTCAAGAAGGACTCTTTGCAGATCTGCAGATTTTTTTTTTCTTTTCTGCTTTCTCCTCTCCAGCACTCTGACTGAAAAAAAATTGAGATGCCTTAACCTTTGTGGATTCTATCTCCCACTCAGAAAGTCTGCTTTGCTCTTTCTGGGGTCTGGAGACTTATGCAAAGCAGTAACTGGTGCAATCAGAGTCTCATTTGTTTATTTATTTATTCAGATCACTGTCTTATTTATTCAGATCACTGTCTTATTTATTCAGATCACTGTCCTTTGTTGCCTGATGTACAGTGTGTTGTAAAACTGTTGTTTTATGTATTTGTCAGTTTTTTGGCTGCTTCATGTATGAGGGTAATTCTGGTTTCTGTACCTCCATCTTGGCCAGAAGTGTAAATTAACACATGTCTAATTTTATTGTATACATTTTTTATCATCTTACTTTCTTATTCAGGTGTATTGTTGATTAATTTGTGAGAGACTCTCTGCAACATCTTTTATAGTCAGAATTCTCTTAGTATTGCATATGTGACTAAGTAGGTGATCATTAAAGTCCCTTGACAGGCATTCATTTAAGTTTCTTATATTTATTCCTTAGTAAACATCTATTGTGCGTCTACTGTTGTAGGTTCTATGGAGATTATAGAGACACATTAAATTTACATCCTCTTTCAAAAAGCTTATATTCTCACACTCATTAAACAAAACACATTAGATATAAATAAGGCTTATTAGAGAGAGATAAAAAATATGCACAGAGTTACAAAAATTCAGAGCTACTTTTTTCAGTGCAAAACCTAAGCAGACTTTCCACATCCCACAATATTATCATTTGAGATATGCATTTATTAACATATTTGAATAAAATTACTTCTACAAAATTGATAATAGGCCCGGCGTGGTGGCTCACGCCTGTGATCCCAGCACTTTGGGAGGCCGAGGCGGATGGATCACGAGGTAAGGGGATCGAGACCACGGTGAAACCCTGTCTCTACTAAAAATACAAAAAAATTAACCGGGCGTGTTGGTGGGAGCCTGTAGTCCCAGCTACTAGGGAGGCTGAGGCAGGAGAATGGCATGAACCCAGGAGGCGGAGCTTGCAGTGAGCCGAGATTGCGCACTGCACTCCAGCCTGGGTGACAGAGCAAGACTTGGTCTCAAAGATAAATAAATAAAATAAAATAAAATAAAATAAAATAAAATAAAATAAAATAACTTCTGCAAAAATGATAATTGCTTGTTGGTTTTTGTATACAAAAGAAACGAATGTGCTTATTTCACATTGCATGCGTATATCAAAACCTCTCATGTACCCCGTAAATATATACACCTACTATGTACCCACAAATATGTTTTAAAATTTTTTTAAAAGAAGTGGGCCAAACTATTAGCAATTACTCTATTCTTTTGGTGAATTAGGGTTCTTTAGAGAAACAAAACTGATAGGATATAGGCAAACAGAGAGATGGACAGATAGATAGGCAGAGATAGATGAGAGAAGGTTTACCATGGGAATTGATTCACATGTGTGTGGAAGCTGAGAAGTCCCACAATATACCACCTGCAAGTTCAAGAACCAGCAAAGCTGTTAGCTAAGTCCAAGTTCAAAGGACTGAGAACTTGGGTGGCTGCTGGTGCAAAGCTTAGATGAGAAGATGGGTGACCCAGCTCCAGAAGAGCTAACAATTTCACCTTTCTTCTGCCTTTTTGAAAATCTGAGCCCTGAGTATATTTGGTGCCTGCTCATATTGGACGAGTGCAGATTTTTCTTACCCAGTTTGCTGACTACGATGTGAATCTTTCCCTAAAACACCTTCACAGACATAACCAAAAATAACACTTTACCAGTTATCTATATTTCTCTTAACCCTGTCAGGTTGACACCTAATATTAACCATCATACATCCACTCCTCATCAACTCAGCACCCATGCACATCTCCTTAAATGATAATTAATCTCCAGATAAAGACAATAACAATCCCGTAGTTCCACCCAATGTTACACAACTACCCGGCTTACAATCATAAATGTACAAATATCTTCACCAGAAGAGAAGATAAAGTCCTTGAGTGACATTTACTCTTCTGATATCCCTTAACTTAAATATTATAATTTAAAGTTAATGTTACTTAAATCCTGATATAAAGTCAATAAATCTTAAGTTTCATGATAAAGGAATAATGGAGAAAAAACAAAGATACTTGATTAATAGATGTACATATATATATATATTTATACATACGTAACATAATGGCATTCTTATTAAAAAGAAGGACATACTCATGATAATTACAGTCTTCAGCAGTGTAACTGTTCATATGGTCTTAGTTAGTATTTGTAACTATTTTTTTCTACTATACATTCTGTATTCCCTTTGCCTCCAGGAAGCACCTCAGCAAGTGGTAGTTTTTTTTACCTAGTAGGGCAATCCAAATCTTCCTTTCTTAAGGGTCTGAACTATTTGCAGTCCTGCCTGGATTATGTTTTTGCAGTTTCCTATTGACCTTCATCACAGGGCATGGTAGCACTAAGAGACGCCCTAAAGAATCTACTGTATTCCAGGAATACTCTTTCTTATCTCCATTGTGGAGAAATCGTTCAATTTCTTTTTGATAGTCTGAATCAATTACCCCAGCCAACACCATACCTCACTTGACTTACAGACTGAAAGGCCTGAGGAACTGGAAATAACTTGGTAACACTCTTAACTTCCAGTTCAATGGAATCACTATTGTGCCTCCCAGTGAAAGTGTTTCTTCTTCTGGAACTAAGATCCCTAAGCCAGCAGAGCATATGAAAACAGAAAGCAAAAATTTTGTAGTTGGTCACTAGGAGTAATTGTGAGTTGCGTCATGCTCATTTGTACATCTTGATTCCCAGACCAGTGAATTCTGGTAATGGGAAAAACAGTATCATATATTGGACACTGATTTATGGCATATATCTCCTTCTGGAGAACCTTGGCCTAGGTCTCCTAGATATTACCACTTAGCCAGCACTGTTACTGAATATTGAATTGTTATAACAAATATTATTAATAATTAATAATTTCAAAAATTATTCCATTGTTGTATCAAGCCAACTGCTTTGGTACAGTGAAGAACATTGTAATGCTAGTAAAGTTCATGAGCATAAACCCATTACCACACTTTTTTGACTGTGAAGTTAGTTCCTTGGTCAAAAACAATACTGTATGGAATACCATAATTATAGATAAAGCATTCTATAAGTTCAAGGATGGTAGTTTTGGCAGAAACATTGAGTACATAACAGGCAAATTTATATTCAGAATAAGTGTCTATTCCAGTGTCCTATTTCATTTACATTTATCTAAAGAAATACCTGAGGCTGGGCAATGCATAAAGAAAAGAGGTTTATTTGGCTCACTGTTCTGCCAGCTGTATAGGATGCATGGCACAAACATGTGCTTCTGGTTAGAACTTCAGGAAGTTTCCACTTACGGTGAAAGGGAAAAATAAATTGATGTGTTCAGATCACATGATGAGAAAGAAGCAAGAGAGAGAGGGGATAGAGGTGCCACATTTTTTTTTAACGATCATATCTCACAGGAAGTAAAAGAGTGAGAAGTAACTCATTACTGCAATAATGGCACCAAGCCTTTCATGAAGAATCCACTCACGTGACCACTCACACCAGGCCCTACCTTCAACACTGGGGATCAAATTTCAACATGATATTTTGAGGGGGCAAATATCTAAACTATATTATTCAGTAAATGCAAAATGCTGGCCCTTCCACGATGGCAGTGGTCTAATGTAATCAACCTACCACCAGGTAGCTGGCTGATCACCCTGGAGAATGGTGCTATACTTGGGGCTCATAATTGGCCTCTGCTGTGACAGATTGTTTACTCAGCAATCATCACAGCCAGTTTGTCCATGGTGAATGGAAGTCCATGTTGCTGAGCCCATGCAGAAACTCCATCTCTGCCACCAAGGCTGCTTTGTTTATGAGCTCATTGGGTGATAAGAGAGATGGCTGGGAACAAGGCTTATTGGTATCAACAATATAGGTCATATTTGATTATTAAACAATTAACTTGATATTAAAATTTTTCTCTGCTGAGGTCATGCTTTGTTAAGCATTCATATGAAACATAAACGTCTTTGTGTTCTTTGTCCATTCAGAGAGGTCTACCCACATACCTCTTCCCCAAATACTTTTGTAACCAGTTTCTCAATCAAGTTCTTTCCCAGTTCCTGACCATCCAGCCAACACTTTGGCTGTAGTCCAGGTGTTGGGTAAGGAATCTCATATCTGGCCATTTCCCTTTCCAAGCAAAGTACACAATCTCCTGCACTGACTGAAGTCCTGCCCACTTACAAGATTTTCCTCCACCACTGTCCTTCAGGAATATTCCAGAAAGGGGCTATAGTACTTTAGCTGTTAACTTTGGACTGGTGCCTGAATATTAAGCAGAAAGATCTGCGAACCAGCCCAAGTTTCTTCTTCTGTCAACTAATCATAGGGGGTATTAGTTTCTTTGTATTGCTACACAGGGATATCTGAGGCTGGTTAATTTATAAAGAAACTAAGTTTATTTGGCTCGCAGTTCTACAGGCTATACATGAATCATAGTGCCAGCGTTTGCTTTTGGTGATGGTTTCAGGAAACTTACAGTCATGGTGGAAAGTGAAGGGAAGCCAGTGTGTTACATGGCAAGAGAGGACATAAGATAGAGGAGAAGGGGTTGCCAGGCTGTTTTAAACAACCGGATCTCACATGAAGTCCTAGAGTGACAACTCACTAATCACCGCGAGGACAGCACCAAGACACTCATGAGGGATTCACCTCCATGATGCAAACTCTTCCATTAGGCCTCACCTCCAACATTGGGGACCACATTTCAGTATGAGATTTAAAGGAAATATACATCAAAACCATATCATAGGGTACTCCCCATAACACTATAGATGAAAGATGGGAGAAAGAAGTCAGTGTAGCAGGAGTAGGAATCATGGACATTTAAGCCGCTTCTACATTTAACTTACTTGTAGCCTTTACGGAATACTCAGGCCTGATATATATGGAAGAAAAATGGGTTAATTTAACTTTGCAACTTCATTTTTGAAGTTCATTTTGAAAAAAAAAATGGATTTTTTTGTAAGACAAAGGAAAGAAATATGAAAGATCAGCTTATTTTGTGTATCTCCACACACCTAAAGGGAACTCATTTTCAACAAAGTTACCAAGAATATCGGGGAAAAGTCAGTCCACAATAACTGATGATGGGAAACTTGATATCCACATGCAGGAGAATGAAACTAGACTCCTGTCTCTTGTCATACACAAAAAGTGAACCAAAATAAATTAAAGACTTAAGTCTAAGACCTCAAACGATGAAACTACTACAAGAAAACTTTGAGGAAAATCTCTAGGACATTGGTCTGGACAAACATTTCTTGAGCAATACCCCACAACCACAGGCAACCAAAGCAAAAATGGACAGCAAGTGATACAATCAAGAAAATGAAGGAACAGTAAATAGAATGGGAAAAAATATTTGCAAATTACTCATCTGATAAGGGATTAATAACCAGAATAGAAAAGGAGTTCAAACAATTGTATAGGTAGAAATCTAATAACCAAATCAAAAAGCGAGCAGAAGGTTTGAATAAGGATTTCTCAAAAGAAGACATACAAATGGCAAACAGGCATATGAAAAGGCTCTCAACAACATAGATCATCAGAGAAATGCAAAATAAAGACTACAATGAGATGTGCTATTACCCCAGTTAAAATGGCTTACAACCAAAGACAGACAATAACAAATGCTTGCCAGGATGTGGAGAAAAGGTAACCTTTGTACACTGTGGGTAGGAATATAAGTTAGTACAACCACTAAATAGAAGAGTTTGGAAATTTCTCAAAGCACTAAAAATAGAGCTACTATATGATGCAGCAATCCCACAGTTGGGTGTATATCCCAGAGAAAGGAAATCAGTCTAATCTAACAAGGAGATATCTGCACTTCCATGTTTGTTGTAGGAGTATTCACAACAGTTAAGTTTCGGAAGTAACCTAAGTGTCCATCAACACATGAATGAATAAAGAAAATATGGAACATAGACATGATGGAGTAATATTCAGCCATAAAAATATGAGATCCAGTCATTTGCAACGAAATGGATGGAACTGGAGGTCATTGTGCTAAGTGAAACAAGCCAGGCATAGAAAGACAGACATCACATGTTTGAACTTATTTGTGGGATCTAAACATCGAAACAATTGAACCTGTGAGCACAGAGAGTAGGAGAATGGTTACCAGAGGCTGGGAAGGGTAGTGGGGGTGATGGGGGCAAGGTTGGATAGGTAATGGGTACAAAAATAGAAAGAATGAATAAGACATACTATTTTACAGCACACCAAGTTGACTATAGTCAATAATAAATTCATTTTAAAATATCTAAAAGAGTGTAATTGAATTTTTTATAACACAAAGGAAAAATGCTTGAGGGGATGGAAACAACATTTTTTAAATTATGTCATTATTTCACATTGCATGCCTGGATCAAAACATCCCATGTACCCCATAAATATACACACCCACTATATACTCACTAAAATTTAAACTTAAAAAAGGATCGTACCTGTTGTTATGTAGTCTCACAATAAAAATAAATAATGACATTTAACTGAAACACTACATTTATTAACGTAAAAACAGCAAACTCTGCTTTCGGTTTACAGAGATCTAGAAAAAAATAATTTAAAAAAAGTGTCCTAACCATAGGAATTCAGAGCAAACTTAAGAGTTTCCACCCAACTTCTCTTAGAGTCCAGAGAAGAATGAATCAATCTGCTGAACCTACAGACTCACAATTTTTACTCCTCTACCTGACCTCTTATTATGTCAATCTCCACCTTGCTTTTTATATTACTTATAATGAATTTTCTAATTCCTACTCTGTATTAGACGTATTTTCCACCTTTTACATTGGTGACTTATGGACGTTTGAAGCTTCATTTCCTCCAGTTTCCTGCAATAAAGACAAGTACCTGGTTCTTACACGCATATATAACCTATGTCCCACTTGAAGCCTCCAGGTGATCTATAATCACAAATTATACTCACTTGAAGTCTAACTTGCTTCTCTCAACACGAATCTGATTGCAGAGGGTATTGAATGACAGACTAAGAAGTTTGAATTTGTATTAGGTAGACAAAACTTCAACACTGGGAACATCTGAGAACAGAAATGACATGCCACTATCAATGTCTTAAGAAAGTGAATCAGTGAACACTCTGCGTGGACTAAATGAGGTATTGTATTCAAATTACCTTGCACAGACTTTAACACATATTAAACATGTAATATTAATAGGTATTACATGGGGATAGAATGAGTGAGGAGACACAGTTTTCAAATGCCAGTGTGTGAATTAGAAAAGCTTACAGTTAAGAAATTAGTGAATATACCCAAATCATTTTTTGGTGAAATATGATAGAGTTTTGTTTTAATTTTAAAAATATTTTAAACATAAAAAATATATAAAATAATAAGCACCCATATACCTATCACTCGTTATTTCAAATGTTACTGTATGACATTTTAAATAAGAATATAGTCAGAAAATAAAATGATAGAGAATATTACACAATCAATTGAAGCTGCAATTGCTTTTACTGTCTTTCACCAGGTATAATTTTGTCCCTTATTTTTTGAATTCTTATTCTCCTGAATGATTTTGTTTTTAGTTACATATATGTGTATTCTTTAGCTCTATACACAACATTGATTTGCAATAATTTAAACTTATATAAGTAATAGCATGAATTCTAATTCTTCTGAAATGTAATTGTTTCTTCTCAACAACTGTTGAAAATAGTGGTAATAGTGAATCTTAATTGCTGCAAATTTTCCAACTAATAATCACTGAAATAACTTGATATTTTTTAAAAAATTATTTTGTTTTTGATACATAGTAATTGTACATATTTATGGGGTGCAATGTGATGTTTTGATACATGTAAAGACTAAATCAAGATAATTAACAAGTCCATCACCTCAAACATATACCATTTCTTTGTGGTAAGAACATTCAAAATTATCTCTTCTTGCTATTTTGAAATGTAAAAGAAAGTTTTATGTGCCATGCAATTTGATCATTCTAAGCATTTAAATTCTCATTTATATAAAAGTTGATACCTGAAAAGAAGGATGTTAGCATTATTAATTTATCTTCTTGACAAAATAGGTAACGTTACTGATGTTATGCCTTTGGTTTTTGTTCAGGGCAAATATTGTACATAATAAAATGAAAAACACTACATACAACAAATGTCTTTAATAATTTGTTAATTAAAGAAATGTTGGTATCACTTGAATACTTGATGTACTTTTATTAGATAATGGTTTATTACTATACTGAGAGAATTTTCCCAACTAAATTAAAAGTTTAATCACAATTATGTTAGACCTTGATATATCTGCATCTTCCACATTAGAATGTCTGTCATTTTTGTCATTTCAGTGTATTATTTATATTTTTCTTATTTTTTATAAATAAAATTGTATTCTCTCAAAACATTTCTATACATAAAGGTTCACTTTTTAAAATGCTATAAATTTGAACATATTTTGAAAAATGCATGGTGTCATGTATCCTCCATTATACCATCATACAGAATGGTTTCGCTGCCTTAAAATGCCCTCTACTTTATTCAATGCTTCCTTTTTCCCCCTAAACTGCGGCTAAGCACTGACCTTTTTACTCTCTATAGTTTTACTTTTTTCATTATGGTGGAAATCATGTAGTATATAGCCTTTTCAGACTATTTTCTTTTACTTAATTATATGCATTTTTAGTTTAATACTTTTTGTGGCTTTCTAATCAATTTATTTTTATCACTGAGTAATATTCTATTATATGGATGTATCACTGTTTATCAATTCACCCATTGAAGAACAATTTGGTTGCTTCCAGTTATTGGTGATTATAAACAAATTTTCTGTAGACATTTGAATGCAAGTTTTTGTGGCGACATAGTTTTTTTTTTTTATATAGTTGAGTATTTTTTTCTTATTTTTTTTATTATACTTTAAGTTCTAGGGTACAATAACTTGAATGAAAACCTAACAGCATACTTGTTGGTTTGTTTAGCTGTGTAAGAAACTGCCAAATTGTCTGCAAAACTGTTTATACTATCTGAAAAAGTTGCATCCCACCAAGCAGTGAATGAAAATTCCTATTGTTTCACATCCTCATCAGCATTCAATATATATTTTTTTTAGATTTAACCATTCTAATAGGTGTGTAGTGACATTTAACTCTTGTTTAATTTGCAATTTCTCAATGAAAACTTCTGTTGAACATCCTCTCAAAAACTGGACTCATAGAAATTTTAAGATCTTACTTTTAAAGTGATATTTGGAATACAATAGATTCAATCATGAAGCCAGCTAGTCACTAGGTCTAGAACTGTACTTATATCTTTCTTATTCCTGAGATTGCAGCTTCTTTTTTAATGTACATTTCATGTTTTTGGAAGTGATGTGAAACAACTTATTTTCCCAGTTTGTTTTTTCAGTGGGAGAGGTTGGCACCTCCCCTAACAACCAGCTTCAAACAGTGCTAATGGCCCTAGTTCATCTTCTGGTGTGCGACAATTTTAGCCCCCTTATCCCAACTGAGTTTAGATCTCGTCTATCATGGCCATTCTTCTGATAGAAATATCAACAGTCCTGTGGCTTTAGCCCCATTTTCTGCTCTGAGTTTGTTTTTGTTTTTATCCTTGTCTACAGACTTTTAATTTTTTAATGCAGTTATATATTTTTGAATACTTATATATTGAATATTGAATACACACACACACACACACACATATATATGTATATGCTATGTGTTTGTATCATGTGAGGACATAGTCTAATATGGACCCTATGATCCCCACTTTCTGTTGTTTGCTCCTTTCTTAATCGTCTCCCCTTAAGTGTTGCCAGAAACTGTGGACTGCTTCTTTCCAATAGAACAGGAAAGGTAATGGGATATCATGTTTGTAATAATGTTACATAAGATTGCATCCTGTCTTCTAGGAGACTCTCATCATTGTTGCTTTGAGGAAGCAAGCTTCCCTGTTGGGAGTTGCCCTGTGGTAAGAAACTGAAGGCAGTCTCTGGCTGGTTACCAGCAAAAATCTGTAGCCCTTAGTCTGGCAGCCTGCAAGCAACTGAATTCTTCAAACAATTGTGTATGTGAGCCTGGAAGTGTATTCTGCTGTAGTCAAATCTTAGGGCCTTAGATGAGAGTCCACCCTGACTTACACTTTGACTGCAGCTTTGAAGAGAACTCAGTTAAACCATGTCAAGACTCTGGACCGACACAAACTGTGAACAATTAAACATCAGACACAATTTTGATGTGTCTGTAAGTTTACATATGTGTTGTGTTGTGTTGTGTTGTGTTTTGTGTGCTGGTGGTGGTGAAAGAGAGTTATTACTGGTGTCTTTAACTTCACACCATACAGGTACCTTCTTATTTCACCATCCAGTGTTAATAAATAATAGGTTTTCACTCAGTACATTTATCTTCCCTGATTTATTACCCTTCATAGCAATTATCCATATCCGAAAGACTGTCTATATTGTTAGTTCCCTTATTTACTGCCTATCTCCCCAAAACCGGAATATAACTTATATGAGCAAAGGGATTTTTGACTGTTTCTGTCTGATCCCTAAATAGTATTTGCTCTATGCTAGACACAACCTAAGTGATATTTTGTACAAATAAAGAATGTATGTTACCCCAAAGGGAGAATTACTGAAAATAAGTAAATTTACATTCAATGGCATTTTTTTGTCATAAAAACAAAAAGAAAAGTATATTGCCAATATCTTATTGAAAGCAAAAAATGTGTAGGCCAAAATATAATTATGTTTATGATTTCACCATAGTACTATGGATACTGGGCTGTGTTTTATGATGGAAAAGCACATATAAAGTAATTGTTAAGAGTTAGACCTCTGGAACTAGTAAAACCAATGGAAATTTTAATTCCCATTTACCAGACTTTGAAGTATTTAATCTGTCCAATCTTAGTAGCATCATCTATAAAATGGTGATGAAAATAGAGACTATACTGTACAGCTACTGATAATATTAAATGAGATGATACAAGATAAGGATTCAGTATGGTGTTAAGAATACAGTAAGCACTCCATAAATGGTTGATCTTACTAGTACTGTGAAATATCTCATTACTTACCAGTCAGTAGACATAGTCTAATATTTTGCTTAATTATCTTGGTTCAGACATCAGACACACCTGGGTTTGCATCTCAACTCCACCTTGCACCTACTTTGTGACTTGGGGCATATTACTTGACTTTTATGAGCCCTGCTGTGAAACTGGCATACAATAGCTTCCTTTTTTTTAATTTAAAATAATTTAATTGATCCACTCCAAGACGGCCAAATAGGAACAGCTCCAGCCTCCATCTCCCAGCGTGACAGAAGATGGGTAATTTCTGCATTTCCAACTGAGATACCAGGTTCATCTCACTGGGGTGTGTTGGAAAGTCAGTGCACGACAGTGGGTGCAGTCCAACGAGTGAGAGCTGAAGCAGGGCGAGGCATCTCCTCACACGGGAAGAGCAAGAGGGAAGGGAATTCCCTTTCCTAGCCAAAGGAAACCGTGACACACAGCACCTGAAAAATCGGGTCACTCCCACCCTAATACTGCACTTTACCAAGGGTCTTAGAAAATGGCACACCAGGAGGTTGTGTCCTGCACCTGGCTCGGAGGGACCCATGCCCATGGAGCCTCCCTTATTGCTAGCACAGCAGTCTGAGATCTAACTGCAAGGCAGCAGCCAGACTGGGGGAGGGGCACCCGCCATTGCTGAGGCTTAAGTAGGTAAACAAAGCAGCCAGGAAGCTTGAACTGGGTGGAGCCCAACTCAGCTCAAGGAGGCCTGCTTGCCTCTGTAGACTCCACCGCTGGAGATAGGGCATAGCCAAACAAAAGGCAGCAGAAACCTCTGCAGATGTAAATGTCCCTGTCTGACACCTTTGAGGAGAGTAGTGGTGTTCCCAGCACGAAGTTTGAGACCTGAGAACGGACAGACTGCCTGCTCAAGTGGTCCTTGAACCCCAAGTAACTTAACTGGGAGACATCACCCACTAGAGGCAGACTGCCACCTCACGTCTCACACGGCTGGGTACACCTCTGAGACAAAGCTTCCAGAGGAACGATCAGACAGCAACATTTGCTGTTCAGCAATATTCACTCTTCTGCAGACTCCGCTGCTAATACTCAGGCAAACAGGGTCTGGAGTGGACCTCGAGCAAACTGCAACAGACCTGCAGCTGAAGGTCCTAACTACAACAAGGAAAAATAACAAACAGAAAGGACATCCAAATGAAAACCCCATCCGTACATCACCATCATCAAAGACTAAAGGTAGATAAAACCACAAAGATGGGGAAAAAGGAGTACAGAAAAGCTGGAAATTCTAAAAATCAGAGCACCTCTCCCCCTCCAAAGGAACACAGCTCCTCTCCAGCAATGGAACAAAGCTGGATGGAGAATGACTTTGATGAGTTGAGAGAAGAAGACTTCAGACAATCAAACTTTTCCAAGCTAAAGGAGTAATTACAAATCCAGCGCAAAGAAACTAAAAACCTTGAAAAAAGATTTGACAAATGGATAACTAGAATAATCAATGCAGAGAAGTTCTTAAACTACCTGATAGAGATGAAAACCATGACACGAGAACTATGGGACAAATATACAAGCTTTGGTAACTGACTCAATCAACTGGAAGAAAGGGTATCAGTGATTGAAGATCAAATGAATGAAATGAGGTGAGAAGAGAAGTTTAGAGATAAAAGAGTAAAAAGAAATGTAAAAAGACTCCAAGAAATCTGGGATTATGTGAAAAGACCAAATCCACATCTTATTGGTGTACCTGAAAGTGACGGGGAGAATGGAACCAAGTTGGAAAACACTCTGCAGGATATCATACAGGAGAAATTCCCCAACCTAGCAAGGCAGGCCAATATTCAAATTCAGGAAATACAGAGAATGCCACAAAGATACTCCTCGAGAAGAGCAACTCCAAGACACATAATTGTCAGCATCACCAAAGTTGAAATGAAGGAAAAAATGTTAAGGGCAGCCAGAAAGAAAGGTTGGTTTACCCACAAAGGGAACCCCATCAGACTAACAGCGGATCTCTCAGCAGAAACTCCACAAGCCAGAAGACAGTGGGGGCCAATACTCAACATTCCTTTTTTTTTTTTTTTTTTTTATTATACTTTAAGTTCTAGGGTACATGTGCATAACGTGCAGGTTTGTTACATATGTATACTTATGCCATGTTGGTGTGCTGCACCCATCAACTCATCAGCCAGTGCAATCCCTCCCTCCTCCCCCCTCCCCCCCCCATGATAGGCCCCAGTGCGTGATGTTCCCCTTCCCGAGTCCAAGTGATGTCATTGTTCAGTTCCCACCTATGAGTGAGAACATGCGGTGTTTGGATTTCTCTTCTTGTGATAGTTTGCTAAGAATGATGGTTTCCAGCTGCATCCATGTCCCTACAAAGGACGCAAACTCATCCTTTTTTATGGCTGCATAGTATTCCATGGTGTGTATGTGCCACATTTTCTTAATCCAGTCTGTCACAGATGGACATTTGGGTTGATTCCAAGTCTTTGCTATTGTGAATAGTGCCGCAATAAACATACGTGTGCATGTGTCTTTGTAGTAGAATAATTTATAATCCTTTGGGTATATACCCAGTAGTGGGATGGCTGGGTCATATGGTACATCTAGTTCTAGATCCTTGAGGAATTGCCATACTGTTTTCCATAATGGTTGAACTAGTTTACAATCCCACCAACAGTGTAAAAGTGTTCCTATTTCTCCACATCCTCTCCAACACCTGTTGTTTCCTGACTTCTTAATGATTGCCATTCTAACTGGTGTGAGATGGTATCTCATTGTGGTTTTGATTTGCATTTCTCTGATGGCGAGTGACGATGAGCATTTTTTCATGTGTCTGTTGGCTGTATGAATATCTTCTTTTGAGAAATGTCTGTTCATATCCTTTCCCCACTTTTTGATGGGGTTGTTTGTTTTTTTCTCGTATATTTGTTTGAGTTCTTTGTAGATTCTGGATATTAGCCCTTTGTCAGATGAGTAGGTTGCAAAAATTTTCTCCCATTCTGTAGGTTGCCTGTTCACTCTGATGGTAGTTTCTTTTGCTGTGCAAAAGCTCTTTAGTTTAATTAGATCCCATTTGTCAATTTTGGCTTTTGCTGCCGTTGCTTTTGGTGTTTTAGACATGAAGTCCTTGCCCATGCCTATGTCCTGAATGGTACTACCTAGATTTTCTTCTAGGGTTTTTATGGTATTAGGTCTAACATTTAAGTCTCTAATCCATCTTGAATTAATCTTCGTATAAGGGGTAAGGAAAGGATCCAGTTTCAGCTTTCTACTTATGGCTAGCCAATTTTCCCAGCACCATTTATTAAATAGGGAATCCTTTCCCCATTTCTTGTTTCTCTCTGGTTTGTCAAAGATCAGATGGCTGTAGATGTGGGGTATTATTTCTGAGGACTCTGTTCTGTTCCATTGGTCTATAGCTCTGTTTTGGTACCAGTACCATGCTGTTTTGGTTACTGTAGCCTTGTAGTATAGTTTGAAGTCAGGTAGCGTGACGCCTCCAGCTTTGTCCTTTTGACTTAGGATTGTCTTGGCAATGCGGGCTCTTTTTTGGTTCCATATGAACTTTAAAGCAGTTTTTTCCAATTCTGTGAAGAAACTCATTGGTAGCTTGATGGGGATGGCATTGAATCTATAAATAACCTTGGGGAGTATGGCCATTTTCACGATATTGATTCTTCCTATCCATGAGCATAGTATGTTCTTCCATTTGTTTGTGTCCTCTTTGATTTCACTGAGCAGTGGTTTGTAGTTCTCCTTGAAGAGGTCCTTTACATCCCTTGTAAGCTGGATTCCTAGGTATTTTATTCTCTTTGAAGCAATTGTGAATGGAAGTTCATTCCTGATTTGGCTCTCTGCTTGTCTGTTACTGGTGTATAAGAATGCTTGTGATTTTTGCACATTAATTTTGTATCCTGAGACTTTGCTGAAGTTGCTTATCAGCTTAAGGAGATTTTGGGCTGAGACGATGGGGTTTTCTAAATATACAATCATGTCATCTGCAAACAGGGACAATTTGACTTCTTCTTTTCCTAACTGGATACCCTTGATTTCTTTCTCTTGCCTGATTGCCCTAGCCAGAACTTCCAACACTATGTTGAATAGGAGTTGTGAGAGAGGGCATCCCTGTCTTGTGCCAGTTTTCAAAGGGAATTTTTCCAGTTTTTGCCCATTCAGTATGATATTAGCTGTGGGTTTGTCATAAATGGCTCTTATTATTTTGAGATACGTTCCATCAATACCGAATTTATTGAGCGTTTTTAGCATGAAGGGCTGTTGAATTTTGTCAAAAGCCTTTCCTGCATCTATTGAGACAATCATGTGGTTCTTGTCTTTCGTTCTGTTTATATGCTGTATTACGTTTATTGATTTGCGAATGTTGAACCAGCCTTGCATGCCAGGGATGAAGCCCACTTGATCATGGTGGATAAGCTTTTTGATGTGCTGCTGAATCCGGTTTGCCAGTATTTTATTGAGAATTTTTGCATCAATGCTCATCAGGGATATTGGTCTAAAATTCTCTTTTTTTGTTGTGTCTCTGCCAGGCTTTGGTATCAGGATGATGTTGGCCTCATAAAATGAGTTCGGGAGGATTCCCTCTTTTTCTATTGATTGGAATAGTTTCAGAAGGAATGGTACCAGCTCCTCCTTGTACCTCTGGTAGAATTCAGCTGTGAATCCATCTGGTCCTGGACTTTTTTTGGTGGGTAGGCTATTAATTGTTGCCTCAATTTCAGAGCCTGCTATTGGTCTATTCAGGGATTCAACTTCTTCCTGGTTTAGCCTTGGGAGAGTGTAAGTGTCCAGGAAATTATCCATTTCTTCTAGATTTTCTAGTTGATTTGCGTAGAGGCGTTTATAGTATTCTCTGATGGTAGTTTGTATTTCTGTGGGGTCAGTGGTGATATCCCCTTTATCATTTTTTATTGCATCTATTTGATTCCTCTCTCTTTTCTTCTTTATTAGCCTTGCTAGCGGTCTGTCAATTTTGTTGATCTTTTCAAAAAACCAACTCCTGGATTCATTGATTTTTTGGAGGGTTTTTTGTGTCTCTATCTCCTTCAGTTCGGCTCTGATCTTAGTTATTTCTTGCCTTCTGCTAGCTTTTGAATGTGTTTGCTCTTGCCTCTCTAGTTCTTTTAATTGTGATGTTAGAGTGTCAATTTTAGATCTTTCCTGCTTTCTCTTGTGGGCATTTAGTGCTATAAATTTCCCTCTACACACTGCTTTAAATGTGTCCCAGAGATTCTGGTATGTTGTATCTTTGTTCTCATTGGTTTCAAAGAACATCTTTATTTCCGCTTTCATTTCGTTATGTACCCAGTAGTCATTCAGGAGCAGGTTGTTCAGTTTCCATGTAGTGGAGCGGTTTTGATTGAGTTTCTTAGTCTTGAGTTCTAGTTTGATTGCACTGTGGTCTGAGAGACAGTTTGTTATAATTTCTGTTCTTTTACATTTGCTGAGGAGTGCTTTACTTCCAATTATGTGGTCAATTTTGGAATAAGTGCGATGTGGTGCTGAGAAGAATGTATATTCTGTTGATTTGGGGTGGAGAGTTCTATAGATGTCTATTAGGTCCGCTTGGTGCAGAGATGAGTTCAATTCCTGGATATCCTTGTTAACTTTCTGTCTCGTTGATCTGTCTAATGTTGACAGTGGAGTGTTGAAGTCTCCCATTATTATTGTATGGGAGTCTAAGTCTCTTTGTAAGTCCCTAAGGACTTGCTTTATGAATCTGGGTGCTCCTGTATTGGGTGCATATATATTTAGGAGAGTTAGCTCTTCCTGTTGAATTGATCCCTTTACCATTATGTAATGGCCTTCTTTGTCTCTTTTGATCTTTGATGGTTTAAAGTCTGTTTTATCAGAGACAAGGATTGCAACCCCTGCTTTTTTTTGTTCTCCATTTGCTTGGTAGATCTTCCTCCATCCCTTTATTTTGAGCCTATGTATGTCTCTGCATGTGAGATGGGTCTCCTGAATACAGCAGACTGATGGGTCTTGACTCTTTATCCAGTTTGCCAGTCTGTGTCGTTTAATTGGAGCATTTAGTCCATTAACATTTAAGGTTAATATTGTTATGTGTGAACTTGATCCTGCCATTATGATATTAACTGGTTATTTTGCTCGTTAGTTGATGCAGTTTCTTCCTAGCCTCGATGGTCTTTACATTTTGGCATGTTTTTGCAATGGCTGGTACCGTTTGTTCCTTTCCATGTTTAGGGCTTCCTTCAGGGTCTCTTGTAAGGCAGGCCTGGTGGTGACAAAATCTCTAAGCATTTGCTTATCTGTAAAGGATTTTATTTCTCCTTCACTTATGAAACTTAGTTTGGCTGGATATGAAATTCTGGGTTGAAAATTCTTTTCTTTAAGAACGTTGAATATTGGCCCCCACTCTCTTCTGGCTTGTAGAGTTTCTGCCGAGAGATCTGCTGTTAGTCTGATGGGCTTCCCTTTGTGGGTAACCCGACCTTTCTCTCTGGCTGCCCTTAAGATTTTTTCCTTCATTTCAACTTTGGTGAATCTGGCAATTATGTGTCTTGGAGTTGCTCTTCTGGAGGAGTATCTTTGTGGCGTTCTCTGTATTTCCTGAATTTGAATGTTGGCCTGCCCTACTAGGTTGGGGAAGTTCTCCTGGATGATTTCCTGAAGAGTGTTTTCCAACTTGGTTCCATTTTCCCCCTCACTTTCAGGCACCCCAATCAGGCGTAGATTTGGTCTTTTTACGTAATCCCATACTTCTTGCAGGCTTTGCTCATTTCTTTTTCTTCTTTTTCTTTTGGTTTCTCTTCTCGCTTCATTTCATTCATTTGATCTTCAATCGCTGATACTCTTTCTTCCAGTTGATCGAGTCGGTTACTGAAGCTTGTGCATTTGTCACGTATTTCTCGTGTCATGGTTTTCATCTCTGTCATTTCGTTTATGATCTTCTCTGCATTAATGAGTCTAGCTGTCAATTCTTCCACTCTTTTTTCAAGATTTTTAGTTTCTTTGCGCTGGGTACGTAATTCCTCCTTTAGCTCTGATAAGTTTGATGGACTGAAGCCTTCTTCTCTCCTCTCGTCCAAGTCATTCTCTGACCAGCTTTGATCCGTTGCTGGCGATGGGTTGCGCTCCTTCGCAGGGGGAGATGCACTCTTATTTTTTGAATTTCCAGCTTTTCTGCCCTGCTTCTTCCCCATCTTTGTGGTTTTATCTGTCTCTGGTCTTTGATGGTGGTGACGTACTGATGGGGTTTTGGTATAGGTGTCCTTCCTGTTTGATAGTTTTCCTTCTGACAGTCAGAAGGACTGTCTGTTGGTCTGTTGGAGATTGCTTGAGGTCCACTCCAGACCCTGTTTGCCTGGGTATCAGCAGCAGAGGTTGCCGAAGATAGAATATTGCTGAACAGCGAGTGTACCTGTCTGATTCTTCCTTTGGAAGTTTCCTCTCAGGGCTGTACTCCACCCTGTGAGGTGTGGGGTGTCAGACTGCCCCTAGTGGGGGATTTCTCCCAGCTAGGCTACTCAGGGGTCAGGGACACACCTGAGCAGGCAGTCTGTCCGTTCTCAGATCTCAACCTCCGCGTTGGGAGATCCACGGCTCTCCCCAAAGCTGTCAGACAGAGTCGTTCGCGTCTGCACCGGCTCCCGCTACTTCCCCTGTTGGTCTTCAGCTGTGCGCTGTCCCCAGAGGTGGAGACTACAGAGACAGGCAGGCTTCCTTGAGCTGCTGTGAGCTCCACCCAGTTCGAGCTTCCCAGAGGCTTTGTTTACCTACTTAAGCCTCAGGAATGGCGGGCGCCCCTCCCCCAGCCTCGCTGCTGCCTTGCCGATAGATCGTGGCAGACTGCTGTGTTAGCAGTGAGGGAGGCTTCGTGGGCGTGGGACCCTCCCGGCCAGGTGTGGGATATATTCTGGTGTGCCTGTATGCTTACAGCGCAGTATTGGGGTGGGAGTTACCCGATTTTCCAGGTGTTGTGTGTCTCAGTTCCCTGGCTAGGAAAACGGATCCCCTTCCCCCTTGCGCTTCCAGGTGAGGCGATGCCTCGCCCTGCTTCAGCTCTCACTGGTCAGGCTGCAGCAGCTGACCAGCACCGATTGTCCGGCACTCCCTAGTGAGATGACCCCAGTACCTCAGTTGAAAATGCAGAAATCACCGGTCTTCTGTGTAGCTCGCGCTGGGAGTTGGAGACTGGAGCTGTTCCTATTCGGCCATCTTGCTCCGCCCTCCAACATTCTTAAAGAAAAGAATTTTCAACCCAGAATTTCATATCCAGCCAAACAAAGTTTCATAGGTGAAGGAGATATAAAATCCTTTACAGGCAAGCAAATGCTAAGAGATTTTGTTACCACCAGGCCTGCCCTACAAGAGCTCCTGAAGGACGCACTAAACTTAGAAAGGAACAACCAGTACCAGCCACTGCAAAAACATGCCAAAATGTAAAGACAATTGATGCTAGGAAGAAACTGCATCAATTAATGAGCAAAATAACCAGCTAACATCATAATGACAGGATCAAGTTCACACATAACAATATTAACCTTAAATGTAAGTGGGCTAAATGTTCCAACTAAAAGACACAGACTGGCAAATTGGATGAACAGTCAAGACCCATCAGTTTACTGTATCCAGGAGATCCATCTCACGTGCAGAGACACACATAGGCTCTAAATAAAGTGATGGAGGAAGATCTACCAAGCAAACGGAAAACAAAAAAAGGCAGGAGTTGCAATCCTAGTCTCTGATAAAACCAAATTTCAACCAACAAAGATCAAAAGAGACAAAGAAGGCCATTACATAATGGTAAAGGGAACAATTCAACAAGAAGAGCTAATGATCCTAAATATATATGCACCCAATACAGGAGCACCTAGATTCATAAAGCAAGTCCTTAGAGACTTACAAAGAGACTTAAACTCCCACGCGATAATAATGCGAGACTTTAACACCCCACTGTCAACAATAGACAGATCAATGAGACAGAAAGTTAGCAAAGATATCCAGGAATTAAACTCAACTCTGCACCAAGCAGACCTAAAAGACATCTGCAGAACTCTCCACCCCAAGTCAGCAGAATACACATTCTTCTCAGCAGCACATCATGCTTATTCCAAAATTGACCACATAGTTGGAAGTAAAGCACTCCTCAGCAAATGTACAAGAACAGAAATCATAACAAACTGTCTCTCAGACCATAGTGCAGTCAAACTAGAACTCAGGACTAAGAAACTCAATCAAAACCACTCAACTACATGGAAACTAAACAACCCGCTCCTGAATGACCACTGGGTACATTACAAAGTGAAGGCAGAAATAAAATATTCTTTGAAACCAATGAGAACATAGATACACCATACCAGAATCTCTGGGACACAATTAAAGCAGTGTGTAGAGGGAAATTTACAGCACTAAATGACCACAAGAGAAAGAAGGAAAGATCTAAAACTGACACCCTAACATCACAATTAAAACAACTAGAGAAGCAAGAGCTAACAGATCCAAAAGCTAGCAGAAGGCAATAAATAGAAATAGAGACACAAAAAACCCTTCAAAAAATCAATGAATCCTGGAGCTGGTTTTTTGAAAAGATCAACAAAGTAGATAGACTGCTAGCAAGACTAATAAAGAAGAAAACAGAGAAGCATCAAATAGATGCAATAAAAAATGATGAAGGGGACATCACCACTGACCCCACAGAAATACAAACTACCATCAGATCTGTCAACACTAGACCATCAGAGAATACTATAAACACTTCCATGCAAACAAACTAGAAAACCTAGAAGAAATAGATAAATTCCTGGACACATACACTCTCCCAAGACTAAACCAGGAATAAGTTGAATCCCTGAATAGAGCAATAACAGGCTCTGAAATTGAGGCAGTGATTAGTAGCCTACCAACCAAAAAAGCCCAGGACCAGACTGATTCACAGTCAAATTCTACCAGAGGTATGAGGAGGAGCTGGTACCATTCCTTCTGAAATTATTCCAATCAATAGAAAAAGAGGGAATCCTCCCTAACTCATTTTATGAGGCCAATATCATCCTGATACCAAAGCCTGGCAGAGACACAACAAAAAAAGAGAAGTTTAGACCAACATCCCTGATGAACATCGATGCAAAAATCCTCAATAAAATACTGGCAAACCTAATCCAGCAGCACATCAAAAAACTTATCCACCATGGTCAAGTGGGCTTCATCTCTGGGATGCAAGGCTGGTTCAACATACGCAAATCAATAAACGTAATCCAGCCTATAAACAGAACCAAAGACAAAAACCACATGATTATCTCAATAGATGCAGAAAAAGCCTTTGACAAAATTCAATAGCACTTCATGATAAAAACTCTCAATAAATTCCGTATTGATGGAATGTATCTCAAAATAATAAGAGTTATTTATGAAAAACCCACAACCAATATCCTATGGAATGGGCAAAAACTGGAAGCATTCCCCTTGAAAACTGGCACAAGACAAGGATGCCCTCTGCCACCACTCCTATTCGACATAGTGTTGGAAATTCTGACCAGGGCAATCAGGCAAGAAGAAGAAATAAAGGCTATTCAATTAGGAAAAGAGGAAGCCAAATTATCCTTGTTTACAGATGACATGACTGTATATCAGAAAGCCTCATCATCTCAGCCCAAAATCTCCTTAAGCTGATAAGCAACTTCAGCAAAGTCTCAGGATACACAATCAATGTACAAAAATCACAAACATTCCTATACACCAGTAACAGAAAAACAGAGAGGCAAATTATGAGTGAAATCCCATTCACAATTGCTTCAAACAGAATAAAATATCTAGGAATCCAACTTACAAGGGATGTGAAGGACCTCCTTAAGGAGAACAACAAACCACTACTCAATGAAATAAAAGAGGACACAAACAAATGGAAGAACATTCCATGCTCATGGATAGGAAGAATCCATATCGTGAAAATGGCCATACTGCCCAAAGTGATTTATAGATTCAATGCCATCCCCATTAAGCTACCAATGACTTTCTTCACAGAAATGGGAAAACAACAACAACAACAACAACAACAAAAAACTAAAGTTCACATGGGACCAAAAAAGAGCCTGCATTGCCAAGACAATCCTAAGTCAAAAGAACAAAGCTGGAGGCATCACGATACCTGACTTCAAACTATACTACAAGGCTACAGTAACCAAAACAGCATAGTATTGGTACCAAAACAGAGATATAGGCCAATGGAACAGAACAGAGCCCTCAGAAATAATGCCACATATCTACAACAATCTGATCTTTGATAAACCTGACAGAAACAAGAAATGGGGAAAGGATTCCCTATTTAATAAATGGTGCTAGGAAAACTGACTAGCCATAAGTAAAAAGCTGAAGCTGGATCCCTTCCTTACACCTTATACAAAAATTAATTCAAGATGGATTAGAGACTTAAATGTTAGACCTAAAACCATTAAAACCCTAGAAGAAAACCTAGGCAATACCATTCAGGACATAGGCATGGGCAAGGACTTCATGTCTAAAACACCAAAAGCAATGGCAAGAAAAGTCAAAATTGAAAAATGGGATCTCATTAAACTAAAGAGCTTCTGCACAGCAAAAGAAACTACCACCAGAGTGAACAGGCAACCTACAGAATGGGAGAAAATGTTTGCAATCTACTCATCTGACAAAGGGCTAATATCCAGAATCTACAAAGAACTCAAACAAATTTACAAGAAAAAAACAAACAACCCCATCAAAAAGTGGGCAAAGGATATGAACAGACACTTCTCAAAAGAATACATTTATGCAGCCAACAGACACATGAAAAAATGCTCATCATCACTGGCCATCAGAGAAATGCAAATCAAAACCACAATGAGATACCATCTCACACCAGTTAGAATGGCAATCATTAAAAAGTCAGGAAACAACAGGTGCTGGAGAGGATATGGAGAAATAAGAATGCTTTTACACTGTTGGTGGGACTGTAAACTAGTTCAACCATTGTGGAAGACATTGTGGCGATTCCTCGAGGATCTAGTACTAGAAATACCATTTGACCCAGCCATCCCATTACGGGGTATATACCCAAAGCATTATAAATCATACTGTTATAAAGACACTTGCACACGTATGTTTATTGCGGCACTATTCACAATAGCAAAGACTTGGAATCAACCCAAATGTCCATCAATGAAGGACTGGATTAAGAAAATGTGGCACATATACACCATGGTATACTATGCAGCCATAAAAAGGATGAGTTCATGTCCTTTGTTGGGACATGGATTCAACTAGAAACTATCATTCTCAGCAAACTATCACAAGAACAGAAAACCAAACACCATATGTTCTCACTCATAGGTGGGAATTGAACAATGAGAACACTTGGACACAGGAAGGGGAACATCACACACCAGGGCCTGTCATGGGTTGGGGGGAGGGGGCAGGGATAACATTAGGAGATATACCTAATGTAAATGACGAGTTAATGTGTGCAGCACATTATGTAACATGTAGTAACATGGCACATGTATACATATGTAACAAACCTGCACATTGTGCACGTGTACCCTAAAACTTAAATTATAATAAAAAAAAATTTAGAATTTGTAGTTAATTATATTTAACCTAGATAAAATTTACCTGTGCATTTTTTTTTTTTTTTTTTTTTTTTTTTTTTTTTTTTACTGTAAGTTCTGGGATACATGTGCTGAATCTGTGTTTGTTGCATAAGCATATATATGCAATGGTGGTTTGCTGTGCCTCTCAACCCATCATCTAGGTTTTAAGCTGTGCATGTATTAAGTATTTGTCCTAATGCTCTCCTTCCTCTTTCCCCCAACCCCCCAACAGTCCCCAGTGTGTGATGTTCCCTTCCCTGTGTCCATGTGTTCTCACTGATCAGCTCCCACTTAGGAGTGAGAACACGTGGTGTTTGCTTTTCTGTTCCTACGTTTGCTGAGGATGATAGTTCCCAGCTTCGTCCATGTCCCTTCAAAGACATGAACTCATCCTTTATTAGGGATGCATAGTATTCCGTGGCTTATATGTGTCACATTTTCTTTATCCAGTACATCATTGATGGACATTTGGGTTGATTCCAAGTCTTTGTTATTGTAAATAGTTGTCTAATAATCATACATGTGCATGTGTCTTTATAGTTGAATTATTAATAAGCCTTTAGATACATACCCAGTAATGGATTTGCTGGGTCAAATGGTATTTCTGGTTCTGTATCCTTGAGGAATCACCACACTGTCTTCCACAATGGTTGAACTAATTTACACTCCCATCCACAGTGTAGAAGCATTCCTATTTCTCCGCATCCTCGCCAGCATCTGTTGTTTCCAGACTTTTTAATGACTACCATTCTAACTGTTGTGACATGATATCTTCATTTTGGTTTTGATTTGCATTCCTTTAATGACCAGTGATTATGAGATTTTTTTCCTTATGTTTGTTAGCCACAAAAATGCCTTATTTTGAGAAGAGTCTGTCCATATCCTTCAGCCCCTTTTTAATGGGGTTGTGTGTTTTTTTCTTGTAAATTTGTTTAAGTTCCTTGTAGATTCTGGATATTAGACTGTTGTCAGATGGATAGACTGCACTAATTTTCTCCCATTCTTTAGGTTGCGTGTTCACTCTGATGATAGTTTCTTTTGCTATGCAGAAGCTCTTTAGTTTAATTAGATCCAATTTTTCAATTTTGGCTTTTCTTGCCATTGCTTTTGGTGTTTTATTTTATTTTATTTTATTTTATTATTATTATTATACTTTAAGTTCTAGGATACATGTGCATAACGTGCAGGCTTGTTACATATGTATACTTGTGCCATGTTGGTGTGCTGCACCCATCAACTCATCAGCATCCATCAATTCGTCATTTATATCAGGTATAATTCCCAATGCAATCCTTCCCCCCTCCCCCCTCCCCATGATAGGCCCCGGTGTGTGATGTTCCCCTTCCCGAGTCCAAGTGATCTCATTGTTCAGTTCCCACCTATGAGTGAGAACATGCGGTGTTTGGTTTTCTGTTCTTGTGATAGTTTGCCGAGAATGATGGTTTCCAGCTGCATCCATGTCCCTACAAAGGACTCAAACTCATTCTTTTTTATGGCTGCATAGTATTCCATGGTGTATATGTGCCACATTTTCTTAATCCAGTCTGTCACTGATGGACATTTGGGTTGATTCCAAATCTTTGCTATTGTGAATAGTGCCACAATAAACATACATGTGCATGTGTCTTTATAGCAGCATGATTTATAATCCTTTGGGTATATACCCAGTAGTGGGATGGCTGGGTCATATGGTGCATCTAGTTCTAGATCCTTGAGGAATCACCATACTCTTTTTCATAATGGTTGAACTAGTTTACAATCCCACCAACAGTGTAAAAGTGTTCCTATTTCTCCACATCCTCTCCAGCACCTGTTGTTTCCTGACTTTTTAATGATTGCCATTCTAACTGGTGTGAGATGGTATCTCATTGTGGTTTTGATTTGCATTTCTCTGATGGCCAGTGATGATGAGCATTTTTTCATGTGTCTGTTGGCTGTATGAATGTCTTCTTTTGATGTTTTAGACATGAAGTCCTTGCCCATGCCTATGTCTTGAATAGTATTGCCTAGGTTTCCTTCTAGGGTTTTTGTAGTTTTAGGTTTTACATTTAAGCTTTAAATCCATCTTGAGTTAATTTCTGTGTAAGGTGTAAGGAAGGGGTCCAGTTTCTGTTTTCTGTATATATGGCTAGTCAGTTTTCCCAGCACCATTTATTAAATAGGGAATCCTTTCTCCATTGCTTATTTTTGTCAGGTTTGTCGAAGATCAGGTGGTTGTAGATGTGTGGTGGTATTTCTGAGGCCTCTGTTCTGTTCAATTGGTCTATATATCTGTTTTGATACCAGTACCATGCTGTTTTGGTTACTGTAGCCTTGTAGTATAGTTTGAAGTCAGGTAGCATGATGCCTCCAGCTTTGTTCTTTTTGCTTAGGATTGTCTTGGCTATACGGGCTTTTTTTTTCAAGATATTTCCTGTCCATGAGCATAGATGTTTCTACTTCATAATGTTTGATGTAAGAATTGCTTGAGATAAGTGGCTCTTTATCACAGTACCTAGGACATAGTAACCACACAAAAAATTATTTATTAAAACTGAATGGTGCAATGGGAAGGTATCTAGATGGTGTGAAATCAAAGGCACACATCATATCTCTCCTTCATCAGCCCCCTGCCACCGTGCAAACAACACGATGTCCATATAAACAGACAGACACATCAAATGTTTTGTCTCAGAAGTAGTCTTAAAGCATGACAAACTGAAGATTTTCCCTGTGCCCTGGGAGGCCATAATCTCACTCTGTAGTAGATTCTCAGTAGTTCCTGGCATATGGTGAGAGATAAGGGGGTACTACTATATGCTGGTGCCAAAGAGGATGTAAGAGGTGCATACTATAGGGTATAAAGCACTCTTACTTCTATAAGCCATATGTATATATATATAAATCAAATCAGCACAATGGAGGTGATGTAGCATGTATGGGGCTGTCTAGTAACAATTTGCTTATATAACATTATTAAAACAGGAAAGAGGGTAATGTTTGGAGCACCATGTCCTGATCAGGGCATCTTTCTACGAATGTTTCTGCTGACTCTGGTTTCTGGAGGGATACTCAGTAAACTTTTTTTGGTGGAAGTTAAATGTAGTTTTTTCCTTGAAGACATCTTTTCACCTGCAAATATACTTGGACATGACTAAGTAACGAGTTAGCTATCACTCACCATAAATGAGTTTATGGGAAAGCAGTAAAGGAGAGGGGAAATACTGATATGGAAAATAGCTTTTTAAAAATTCGCATCATGAATTCTTCACTGTAAGTTTATGTCATTTCTTCTTCATGAAATGTCTGTATTTGATTACAACACTTGCTTCAAATCTGATTGTACCTTAAAATCATCATAAATATGTTTGAGGGTGTCATTGTCTCTTTAACACTCACTCCTGAAAACTTGTATACTTAATGAATATTCACCTAATAAAGTTTTTCTATAATTAGATACCTGCTTACTTTAAGAGAAATAAAATGGACTTTCTGGCCAATGCCTTACTGAGCCAGTGATCAAACACACAACCACACAAAATATACATATGTAGAGTTTCCCTTAGGGCACATGAGCCCATATTAATGGATTCATTACTTTTATGATAAGTTAATCCTTGTCATCTATCATCAATTGAGTATTATTAAAAAGCATCAAGCAGCACACATCTCTGAAATCATTTATTCTGTTATCACTCTGAAGAAGGTGGTGAGCCGATTCACTGCTGCTACTATATTGGCAATAATAGACAATGATTATTATTTTCTTAATTCACAGAAAATTACAAATGCAGGTACATTTTAAAAGAGAATCTACTGCTATATAAAAAATCCAAGTAGCAATACAACTCATTTTTCCCTATTTTTCAAAGTCCCAGGGCAATGCAAAAATACATAATCGAGGTTTTTGTCGTGCTAGTTTCAAAGATATTTTAAATATAGAATGAAACCTAAAGATTTATTAGGTTTATTCATTATGTCTGACATTTAGACTCAAGGTAAACTTCATCAGTTCTTAATTAAGAGTAACAGAAAAAAATCATGATTTGAAGAAGAACATTTATGAGTGCGACGTTGAGATACTATTGATTAGTGAGAATCATCCTTATGTTGGTATCACCTTTGAGGAGTATGTTCCTTAAACCGCTTATACCAACATAAGGTCATCAAAATTGGATTTAATTCTGGTGTTGTGCTTGGCAAAGCAGACATCTGCCTATACAGTAAGATTAAGGAGAATTAGAAAGAAAGGCAGCCTACATTCATGCTCCAAATAATTCTTATTCCTATTAGAAAAGTATCTGAAATGCAACTATTAGTGTTCTAAAACATGTGTTTAAGTCACTCAGTGATCATTTTAAATATAAAATTTCAGTAAAAAAATATAGCACACATATTGGGGCATAGTCATTTAGAGTCCATTGACCAAATCCATGTCCAAAAAATAAATATAATATAATAAACAAAATCTGAAATAAAAACAAAAAATGACCTGTGTATTTCTTGGTTTTATCCCAAATGGCTACATGGGTGAAACTTGTTATTTTTTAAAATAAATAGAATTTACAAAAATGTACATTTTTGCCTACTGGGATTCTTTTATTCTTATTAGTCAATATTCTGTTATGCTTTCCATAAGATATATCTTACATTTAAATCTTAGTTGAGAACCATAAAACTACTATCCCAGCAGAGCCAAATAAATGTTAGGAAGGTGCAATCATGCATGAAGCTGGCTGCATGTGAGATAGTAGGGAGTGATAGGATACATATAATGAACTTCGGAACATGATATGTCTAAAGACATTCAAATAAAATTGTTTTAAAGACATAGGATGTGGCACACCAAATATAGCTGCAGGAGGTGCCCAGTTGAAACCGCTGCTCATTGTTCAGCCACATTCACAGCTTGATTTGTCTGTTAATATGGAGGAATGCAGTTCCTTAAGATTCAACACAGAATGGGCACAGAGCACAGTGTCCTAAACAACACTGAGCCCAGTTAACAAATGATCCCTGGACATTGCTATGAGGTGTTCTTTTCTGAGTATTTTTAACATCTGACCTTACAAAATCTTTCTACTTATCTCAGGTGGAGACAATAATTATTTTCTTAATGCTTCTAGAATACATTGTGTGTTTCTCTGTTATGGCACTTGTCATCTGGTGCTATAATAGTTTGTTGGCATGTCTTTCTCCTTCACTGTACCATAAGCCCCTCAAGAGCAAAGTCTAAGGCTTATCTTACTGTGAAAGTCCACTACTCAGGATTTTGTTGGCCCTCATGTGCGCATATTTGTCTCCCACAAACACTGAGTTTTTTAAAGTCATTTTATTTTATTTTTATTTTAGAAAATAGGTGAGAAGAGAGAAGAATGGTAGATAAATACCGGGGTGAGAGTAGTTTAGGTTTTGAACATTTTTACAACTGGTTTAAAAATTAAAGCGTAGTAAGATGTGTACAATTTTATTATACCTTTAGTTAAAGTTCTAAAGGGAAGATGGTGGGGGGAAGGATGCAGTACTGTGAAATATTTTACACACTCATGAATAATTTGTATTTCCTTTACGGTAACTTTTTAAAGTTAAGGTATTTAGAAAGATTAACTTCTAGAGCTATTTGCTATTTTTGTGGGGTCACAGAAAATTCAGGGTCGGGTCATGGAGGAGAGTTATTATTGAGAAATGTGATTTTATAAATCCATCTAAACTTGATCAGTTTTGCAGGAAAGTATTTGCAATAATCAAATTTGCTATATTTTTATAATAAAACACAGAACATCAATGTCTTCGAGTGGGAAATTCTCTTCATATCAATAACTAATACTCCTTCATGTAGCAGCTTCCTCTTACAAAGAGAATGTGGCAAATTTTAGATTAAAATACTTTACCTTCTTATTATTACATTTTTGCCAGCTTAAAATTACTACAAAGGTGGTTGAACATTTCTTAGATAATATTCTCACTATAGCTTGATGAATTGCTGTTTTCCACCAGGGTTATATACGTTTAAAGAACAAAGATCTAGAATCAATGTTCTAACTCTGATAAATAGAACTGAAGATGCAGAGGCATATTCATGTTATTAAAAAAACTTTTCAATCAAGAAAAAGGTTGTGACATAGCACTGTTACTTCATCAAAAATAGATAACAATGAATTTAATTTCAGTAAAATTTGTATTAGTTACATGTTAGAGTGGCATATTTCTAATGGTACAGTAGGTTGGTTGAAAATGAGTACCTTATCAAAATAGATGAGTAACTTATTGAACACATGTCATATCTCTATATAAGGTACTCATTTTAGAGGCAAAAAGCTCTGATCTTGTACCTATGTCCAAGAGGTAATCTTTATTCTAGTTTTACGGCCCCTGTGTTTGATGTAATGTTTAATTATGCTTAATATAATATTTAAAAGACAATTTATGAAGCATTCATTTTAAAACTCTTTTTCTGAAATATAGCCCCTTTAAAGCAATACAATAGTTCCCATTCTGAAAAAGGGCATATTTTGTTTACAGACTGTGAGAAACACAGAGATTGGCTTTGTATATAAACTCAGGGAATCACTGAGCCAGGATAACAGAACTGTTGGAGCTGAAAACTGCAGCAGTAAATTTAGACTTTAGAATGCACAAAATCATTCTCCAGAATTGAGAAGAGAAAAAAGAATTGACTTTGACACTTTATAACATTTGGTAGTGATTCTTTGTATTTGTGTAAGACTTTTTTTATCATGTTTTTAAAACCCTTTCAGTTTATGAACTCCTTAGATCTGTATAGCTTTTATTTAATTATATATGTAAAATTCATATATATAAATGAAACTCTTAATGAAAAGCAAATCTTTAAAACAATTGTTAACACTGAGCCTTAGATTATATTTTTCTCCTTACTAGTTTTAACTTACCAGTTTTATCTACCTTTTTTCAGTAATATATTTTACATTGTAGTCTATTTTTACCAGAGAGTGCAATTTTCTCAAAGCATGACTATTTGGTTTCCTTTGCATTTCATCTTTCATGAGCAGTGCAAGATAAGAGATAAGCAGTTCCACACACGCTTGTGTCTTTTCACAATATCAACATTTACTGATGCTATTTCAATCACAAAAGCCACCAGCTACATGGAATTTCCGAGGAGGCACTTCCCAAGTAATTCCCATTCACTTGGTAATGAGATTTTGGGTACACAGGCTCAAGCCACTCTGCAAGCCAGTCGATATTGCCAGTCATACATAATAGTATATTTAATCATTATATAAAGTCATAGATTAAACATTTCATAAACAAATAAGGAAATATTTAACATCAAGAGAAAAGAAATAGTAAAAGGTGTTAATACACTAGTCCACGGACAGCAACAAAGACAAAAATAATCTGGTGGTCTGGGCCCAGTGGTCTATTGGAAGAATTCATGTGTGGGCAGAGGGTTTGGTAGTAGATACTGGGTGCTTCTTGGGGTTGATAGTAAGATGATGTCAGTTAAGATGGCTATTTAGAACTGCTCAAGCCTTGCTCTTTTTATAGCCAGAGTCCTCTGGCAAAAACTGACAATGGAGGATTGCACTTGTTTATGTCTTTACCTGGTTGGATTCAGTCTTTATTTTTTTATTTCTTTATTAAGCAAAATATATTTTCCCTATTGGCAAAATGCCCTATGAAATGCAAGATGGAGACTTTTTCTAAGATGGAGTTACTTATGTCAAGTGTGCTCTATCTCCTTTTTAGGACCATAAATTAGACATATAAAAATGTGGCTGGTCCTCTCTTTCTAAATAACAATAGAAAATAGAAAATAATAGAAATAGAAATAATAGAAAATAATAGAAATAGAAAATAATAATTAAGATGAACATACATGCAGACGAACAATTTCATGTTTAGTGAAAGAAGAGTATTTCCAAAACAAAATAAACAAACAGCTGTCATAAACTACCCATTACTGTCTACAGTATGTTCAAAGTACTTTTTATCACCACCATTTAAAAACACTGTTCTCAATTTTGTAGTCACTGAAAATTGGAAATAAAAATAACCAAAATATGTGAAGATAAGAAGGCAGAAGCACCACAATTATCATAATATGTACCTACTACAAATCCAGAAAATGTAGAAATTCAATTAAAATAACTCAAAACAGGAAGTTTTCTTAACTCACTTCCACTTAACCAATGAGCCACATTACTGACTACCCTCCATTCTCACTGCAGATTACACTGACTGAAACATAAGTTGTTTTTAGTGAAATCTATGGTGAAGTTTTGGAAAAATGTATGGGGGCAAGTCTTTAAAATATGATATTGAATTAGGGGAAGTTGTAATGATTATAAATAATTGAGGAAAGTTTCTAAATATGTTCATAAATTCTATGCATTGATTGCAGGGTTGTGCATAAGGTTTGCCTAAAATGGTATTTATCACAGCATTATTTATTTTAATTATTTAAATAATGAAATATTTTAAAAATATAGAAAACTAGAAAACATATGAGAAACCTATGTATCTCTCAAATAAAAAATAGATATTAATAATTTCCATATTTGCTTCAAATAATAATAAAAAAACAAATAAACATGGTTGAAAATTACCCTCACTTACTTACTTTCCTTTCTCTTTACCAAGGGCAACTAGTCAACCAAATTCAGTATTTATAATTCCCATGTAAGTTTTACTTTACTTTTATCACACATGTATATAACCAGAAACATTATATAATATTGACATGCAAACTTAAAATGCAACAGAAAATGACATCAAACTATAACTCACCTCTCCAACTGGCTTTTTAAACTCTAGATTACATTTCTGAGACTTAACTACATGAGTTAACCAGTTGTAAGTAATGTACAGAAATGCATTATAATAACATACCAAGATTTATCCATTTTCCTGTTGATGATCATTTAATTTCATTTTTTCTGTATTATGAAAAATGCTGTTATGAATAAAGTTGAGGTTCCCTCTGCCTGAAAAATGTTTTCCTTTATACAATGGTTAGCTAACGTAATCACCACCGAGGAAGCGGAGCAAGATGGTGAAACATAAAGCTCCACTGACAGAAAACTGCCTGCTTTGAGTAGGCATGTGTCCTACTGAAACACCAACTGAGGCAGCCAAGGGAGTGCTGGCATGACCTCCCTGCTAACCCCAGGCTGCATAGCTCGTGGCTCCAAAAGAGATTCCTTCTTCTGCTTGAGGAGAGGACAAGGAAGAGTGCAGAGAACTTTGTGTTGCATCTTGGATACCAGCTCAACCAAACCACGACAGGATAGGGCACCCATCAGAGTCATGAGACCTCCATTTCAAGCCATAGCTCTGGGACATTTCCAGACATATCCTGACCATTACCTTGAAGAAAAGAATCTCATCCTGTCAGCATTCATCAACTGCTAACTGAAGAGCCCCTGGTCCCTGAAAAACCAGCAGCAATACCTAGGTATTACATTGAGGACCTTGATGAGCTTCTAAGACTTGCTGGTTTCAGGTGAGACTAACACATTACCAGCTCTGGTGGCCAAACTCCTTCTGCTTGAGAAAAGCAGAGGAAAATGTAAAGGGGACTTTGTCTTGCATCTTAGGTACCAACACTGCACAAGAGAGTAGAACACCAAGTGGGCTCTTGAGGATCCCTGATCCCAGGGCTTGACTCTTGAAAGACATGTCTAGACCTTCCAAGGGCAAGAGGGGAGTCCATTGCCCTAAAGGGTGAGTGCAAGACCAGACAGTCTTGCACAAATGGACTTAAGAGACCTTGGGCCTTAATGGAACATCAGTGGTAGTCTGGCAGCACTTCTTGTGAACGGGGTGGTGATGGCTATGAGGTGAGTTTCCTCTGCCTTTGGAAAAGGGAGGGAAAAGTGAAATAAACTGCATCTTGTGGTTTGAGTATCAGCTTAACACCAGGTAGACTTCTAAGATTTTTAACTCTAGTCCCTGACACTTGGACGATACTTCTGGACTCACCTGGGGCAAAGGTAACTTACTGCCTTGAAGGGAAAGACATAAGCATGGCTGGCATTGCCACCCGCTGATTGTAGAGCCCAAGCACTTTTACTGACATTGGCAGTAGCCAGGGAGTGGTTAAAGCAGACCTTAGGCAAGACTTGGTGCTGTACTGGCTTCAAGTCTGACCCAGCACAGTCCTAATGGTGGTGGTCACAAGGGTGCTTCTGTAACTCCACCCCCAACTTTAGGTGGTGAGAGAGGGGGAGAGAAAGAGAGAGAGAGAGAGAGAGAGAGAGAGAGAGAGAGAGAGAGAGAGAGAGAGATTCTGTAGGTGGTTCGGGAGAAAGTAAGAAAAGAGTCTCTGTCTGATAATGCAGACAATTTTCCTAGATCTTGTCCAGGTATATCATGGTGATACTTCTGTGAGTCTAAAAAAAACACAGCATTACTGGGCTTGGGGTTTCTCCTAAAGCAGAAACAGCTTAGATCACAACATCCAAGTTTTTTCAGTATCTGCAAAGCCTTCACAAGAAGGATGGCTACAAATAAGCCCAGACAGTGAAGACTGCAATAAACACCTAACTCTTCAATGTTCAGACACCAAAGAACATCTACTAACATCAACGCCAACCGGGAAAACATGACCATGTCAAATGAACTACATAAGGCACCAAGGACCAATTCTGGAGAAATAGAGATATGACCTTTCAGACAGAAAATTCAAAATAGCTGTGTTGAGGAAATTCAGATAAATTCAAGATAACACAGACAAAAAAATTCAGAATTATATAAGATAGATTTAACAAAAGAGATTGAAATCATTAAAAAGAATTCCACAAAAATTCTGGCGCTGGAAAAGGAAATCGGCATATTGAAGAATGCATGAGTGTCAATTGCTAGCAGAATTGATCAGGCAAAAGAAAGAAATAGTGAGCTTGAATATAGGCTACATGAAAAGGGAGACAGGAAAAAAAAAAAAAAAGAACAAAAACCAATAAAGCACACCTACAGAAACTAGACAATAGCCTCAAAAGGGCCAATCTAAGAGTTATTGGCCTTACAGAGGAGGCAGAGAAAGAGAGGGGTAGGAGAGATGAAAAAAGTTGTGGATAGGAGGCAGGACTAAATTGCATCTCTCACTTGGATGGAAAGAGCAACATGGGAAGACTTGCACTGTGAACTTCTGCTCTAAGAAGTACTGCAGGAATAAACCAGGAAAGCCGAGGGAATCCAGAGACCCTTTGAAGGAAGTGGATTCCTACTGTAGGACATGGGAGACAGCCCAAATATTGTGAGTGCCTAAAATGTGAAGGTGGGAAAGGGGGACTGTCCACCCCTGAACACACACCCTCACTGGGGAACTTGAATGTCCAGATCACAGGAGAAGGATTTGACCTTACCAGGAGCTGAGACAATTTAGAGAGCTGAGTGAAATACAGGGGTAGAGGAAGCAGTGGGAAAAGCCCTGTGGGCTCTCTGGGTCCTCAGGGAAGCTATTTCTGATTCATCTCATAGGGGTCCTTGGGGAGGGCTGCCAGAGGAACTGGAGGAACACAAGGAGAAGGAAACCTTCAGTTGAACTTTGCAAAAATTTCAACCAAGGGTGAAGATTCCTGGCCAGAACTTGGGGAAGAGGATGAATCTGGTTTGCAGACTCGACAGGTGGAGAGGTGCAAAAGCCCTTTTCACTTTCTTAGCTGAGAGGTTGACAGCCTAGAGCAAGTTCTCAGCCCTGCTTGCCCACTGCTGGGAACAAACTTGGTGCTATTGGGAAGGCATGGAGGGAGTGAGACCAGCCTTTTGGGTGACACAGAAGCTGAGTGAGGACTGTAACTGCTGGCATTCCCCCACTTCCCCAAAAACCTGCATGAAACAGCAGAGGCAGTCATAATCATTCTGGGAACATAACTACATTGACCTGGAAGCCACAACCCCATCCTCCACAGCAGCTGCAGCAAGGAGAGTTTAAGCTCAGATAGGCCTTACAATGCCTCCACCTTATGGTCTTTCTCTACCCGCCCTGGTAGCTGAAGACAAAGGTCATATTCTCTTGGGAATGCTAGGGCCCCACCTACTACCTGATCCTCCTGTATACTATCACAGCTGATGCTCCCTTGAAAGCACCAACTCCTGGAAGGAGACCAACTAGCACAAAACTAATGTGTTAAACAACTACAACTAAGGACTCTCACAGAGTCCATTTTGCTCTCCTGCCACCTCCACTGGAGCAGGTGTTGATATCTATGGCTGAGAGACCTGAAGATGGTTCACATCACAAAACTCTGCAGACACCCCACAAGACCAGCCCGGGGCCCAGTCGGTAGCCCTGCTGGTGGCTAGATCAATAAGAGAAATAACAATCACTATAATATAGCTCTAAGTAAGCCACATTTGTAGAAAAAGGGAAAGAGTGCTACATCAAGGAAGCACCCCATGGGAAAAAAGAATCTGAACAGCAGCCTTGAGCCCCAAATCTTCCCTCTGAGATAGGCTACCTAAATGAGAAGAAACCAGAAAAATGATCCTGCTAATATGACAAAACAAGGTACTTTTACTCCCCCAAAAAATCACATTAGCTTACCAGCAATGGATTCAAACCAAGAAGAAATCCCTGAATTCCAAGAAAAAGAATTCAGGTAAATTATTAAGCTAATCAAGGAGGCACCAAAGAAACTTTAAGTTCAATTTAAGGAAATCAAAACAATTATACAAGATACGAGGGGAGAAACCTTCAGTGAAACAGATAACATAAATACAAAACAAGTGCAACTTCAGGAAATAAAGGACACATTTAGATAAATACAAAGGGTTCTAGAAGGTCTTAGCAATAGAGTCAAACAAGCAGAAGAAAGAACTTCAGAGCTCAAAGACAAGGTGTGAGAAATAACCCAACCCAACAAAGACAAAGGAAAAATAATTTTAAGAAAATGAACAAAGGCTCCAAGGAGTTTGAGATTATGTTTAATGACTAAACATAAGAATAACTGGCATTCTTGAGGAAGAAAAGAAATCTAAAAGCTTGGAAAACATATTTGTGGAAATAATTGAGGAAAACTTTCCTGGTCTCTCTAGAGATCTAGATATCCAAATACAAGAAGCTCGAAGAAAATTCATCACAAAAAGATAATCACCTAGGCACATAGTCATCAGGTTATCTAAACTCAACATGAAGGAAAGCATCTTAAGAACTGTGAGGCGAAAGCACCATATAACCTACAAAGAAAACCTATCAGATTAACAGCATACTTCTCAGCAGAAATCCTACATGCTGAAAGGAATTGGTGCCCTATCTTCAGCCCCCTTAAACAAAACAATTATCAGCCAAGAATTTTCTATCCAGTGAAACAAAGCTTGATAAATGAAAGAAAGATACAGTTTTTCCCAAAGAAATGCTGAGAGAATTCATCACTACCAAGTCAGCACTACAAGAACTGCTAAAAGGAGCTCTAAATCTTGAAACAAATCCTGAAAGCACATAGAAACAGTACCTCTTTAAAGCATGAGTCTCACACGACCTATAAAACAAAAATATGAAAAATAAATAAATTAAAATTTAAAAACTAAGATATTCAGGCAATAAATAGCATGATGAATGCAATAGCACCTCACATCTCGTTAGTAACATTGAATATAAATGACCTAAATGCTCCACTTAAAAGATAAGGGATAGCAGAATGGATAACAATTCACCAACCAAGTATCTGCTGCCTTCAAGAGACTCGCCTAATACATAGGGACTCACAAACTTAAGGTAAAGGGGTGGAAAAAGACATTTTATACAAATGAACACCAAAAACAAGCAGGAATAGCTATTCTTCTATCAGACATAACATTTTTTTTTTTTTAGTTATTCTTCTATCAGACATAACAAACTTTTTTTAAGCTATTCTTCCATCAGACATAACAAACTTTTTTTAAAAATAGCAATTCAAAAAGACAAAGAGGGACATTATATAATGATAAATGGCTTTGTCCAACAGGAAAATATCACAATTGTAAATATATACACACTTAACACTGGAGTTCTCAAATTTATAAAACAACTAATGATAGACCTAAGAAATGAGATAGACAGCAACACAATAATAGTGGAGGATTTTAATACTCCGGTGACAGCACTAGACAGGTCATCAAAACAGAAAGTCAACAAAGAATAAATGAATTTAAACTATACCCAAGAGCAAATGAACTTAACAAGTATTTACACAACATTTTACATAATAACTGCAGAATAAACATTCTATTCATCAGTGCTTGGAATTTTATCCAAGATCGACCATATGATAGTCCACAAAACAAGTCTCAATAGAACTTAAAAAAATAAAATTTTATCAAGTACTTTCTCAGACCACAGTGGAAAAAAATTGGAAATCAACTCCAAAACGAACCTTTAAAACCATGCAAGCACATAGAAATTAAATAACCTGCTCCTGAATGATTACTGGGTAAACAATGAAATCAAGATGAAAATTAAAAAAATATATTTGAATTGAATGATAATAGTGATGTAACCTGTCAAAACCACTGAGATAGAGCAAAGGTGGTGCTAAGAGGAAAGTCCATAGCCTTAAATGCCTACATCAAAAAGTCCAAAAGAGCACAAATAGATAGTCTAAGGTCAAATCTTAAGGAACTAGAGAAATAAGAATAAACCAAACCCAAATTCACCAGAAGAAAATAAATAACCAAGAACATAGCAGAACTAAATGAAATTGAAACACACACAAACACACACTCACACAAATACAAAAGATAAATGAAACAAAAAGCTGTTTTTTAAAAATAAATAAATTTGACAGAACATTCATAAGATTAACCAAGAAAAGAACAAACAAGATGCAAATAAGCTCAATTAAAAATGAAATGGGAAATGCTACAACTGACACAACAGAAATATACAAGGTCATTTAATAATATTATGAAAACATAGTTAATGCACATAAATTACAAAATCTAGAGAATATGAATAAATTCCTGTAAATATACAACCTTTCTAGCTTAAATAAGGAATAATTAGAAGCCACAAAGAGATTAATAACAAGCAGCAAGATTAAAATGCTAATAAAAAATTACCAACAAAAAAGTCCATGACCAGACAGATTCACAGCTGAATTCAATCAGACATTCAAAAAAGAATTGTGAACTTTATTCACACTCTTCTACAAGATAGAGAAAAAGGGAATCCTCTCTAAATGATTCTATGAAGCCAGTATCATCATAATACCAAAACCAGGAAAGGACATAACAAAAAAAGAAAACTACAGACCAATATCCTTGATGAACATAGATGCAAAAATCCTTAACAAAAAAGTAGCTAATGAAATTCAACAGCATATCAAAAATATAATCCAGTCAAGCGTGGTGGCCCATGCCTGTAATCCAACACTGTGAGAGGCCAAAGCAGATGGATCATTTGAGGCCATGAGTTTCGAGACCAGCCTGGCCAACATGGTTAAATCTCATCTCTAGTAAAAATACAAAAATTAGCTGGGCGTAGTAGTGCACACGTGTAATCCCGGCTACTCAGGAGGCTGAGGTATGAGAATTGCTTGAACCCAGGAGACGGAGGTTGCCATGAGCCAAGATAATGCCACTGTACTCCAGCCTGGGTGATAGAGTGAGATTTCATCTCAAAAAATAAAATAAAATAAAATAAAGATAATTTATTATAATCAAGTAGGTTTCATTCCAGGGATGCAGGGATGGTTTAATATATGCAAGTTAACAAATGTGATATACCATATTAACAGAATTAAAAACAAAAATCACATAATCATCTCAATAAATGTAGAAAAAGCATTTGACAAAATCCAGCATCACGCTGTAATTAAATTCCTCAGCAAAACTGGCATATAAGAGACATATTTCTATGTAATAAAACCTTTGGCCAGGCTCAGTGGCTCACGCCTGTAATCTCGCACTTTGGGAAGTCGAGGGGGGCAGATCACAAGGTCAAGAGATTGAGACCACCCTGGCCAACATGATGAAACGCTGTCTCTACTACTACTACTACTAACAATAAAAATTAGCTGGGCATGGTGGCCTGTGCCTGTAGTCTCAGCTACTCAAGAGGCTGAGTCAGAAGAATCACTTGAACCCAGGAGGTGGAGGTTGCAGTGAGCTGAGATTGTGCCACTGCACTCCAGCCTGGCAATAGAGTGAGATCCCACTTCAAATAAATAAATAAATAAATAAATAAATAAATAAATAATAAATAAAAGCCATCTATGCAAATCCACAGTCAACATAATAATAAATGGGGAAATGTTGAAAGCATTCCCCATGAGAACTAAAACAAGACAAGGATGTCCACTTTCATCAAATTTATTCAGCATAGTACTGGAAGTTCCAGCCAAACCAATCAGACAAGAGGAAGAAATAAAGGGTATTTGAATGGGCAAACTGGAAATCAAACTGTCACTGTTTGCTGATGATATGATTGTATACCTATAAAACACTAAAGACTCCTCCAAAAATCTCTGAAAACTAATAAATGAATTCAGCAGTTTCAGGATAAAAAAAGAACTACGACAATTCGATAGTTCTTCTATACACCAACAGATACCAAGCTGAGAATCAAATCACGAACTCAACCCCTTTTACAATAGCTGTGAAAAATATAAAACACTTAAAATTGTACCTAATCAAGGAGGTAAAAGATGTCTACAAAGAAAATTTCAAATCACTGCTGAAATAAATCATAGAAGACAGAAAAAATTGAAATCCCTTTTTGTTCTTATAGATGAGTAGAATCAGTATTGTGAAATGGCCATACTGCCAAAAGCAATCTACACATTTGATGCAATTCCCATGAAAATACCAACATTATTCCTCACAGAACTAGAAAAAGCAATCCCAACATTCATGTGGAACCAGAAAAAATCCCACATAGGCAAAACAAGACTAAGCAAGGAGAACAAATCTGGAGGCATCACATTACCTGACTTCAAACCATACTATAAAGCTATAGTCATCAAAACAGCATTGAACTGGTATCAAATTTGGTACAGACCAATGGAAGAGAATAGAGAACCCAGAAATAAACTGAAATACTTACAGCCAACTGATCTTTGACAAAGCATACAAAAATATAAGTTGGGGAAATGATACCCTATTCAACAAATGGTGCTGGGATATTTGGCAAGCCATATATAGGAGAAGGAAACTGTAAATCCTTTAAAAAATTCAGAACAAAGACACCACTCATTCCTTTTGGGTGTTCTATTTTCTTTGTGGAGTTTCAAGAGTCATGGATACATTCTTCTTAGGGTCAAAGCCATTTTTCTGTGTTGCATGACCTGACTAACTCTTTGGCTTTGGGGGTACCAGAGATGACTTTGTACTGTGAGAAGATTTGATCTTGGCATGTGTAATGGTAGATGAGAGCTACAAAGTTAGGGGTAGCTGAGCATACTGTACAGAAATTGGTCTCGGCTATTTTTTTTATTGTAATTTTAAGAAGTTGTGGTTTAAGGATCCTAATTCTAGTTCAGACATGCATTCTATAGGGTCTTCTCTATTGCTTTTTCTCCCAAAATTAATCTTGATTTGACTTGTCTGCTCATTTGCATGATAAAGTGAACAGTTCTTTTCATAGGCAAATGACAGACTGAGTTTTCTCAGCTCCAAAAAGAAAGAGCAGTTTGCTCTTTCTAGCTTAAAGGTATCCCTGGGTCACAAGGGCCTTATGAGAGTGTCTGGAAGTTGACCTGCTGTGACATGCAGCAGCCCTACAGAAAAATCCCCAACAATAATTAATTAAAAAAAAAAAAAAAGACTCATCCAGGGAATGCATATAGGGGCTGATCACCTGTTGTTTTGAGTCCTCTCAGAGGTCATATATCTCTGGAGAGAGACACTGAGACACATTTTAAGAGGGTAAAAATGACTCAGTGGTGACATAATGTGGAGTCCTGCACACAAGCAGCACACATCTATCTGCCACAAAAAAAAAAAAAAAAAAAAAAAAAAAAAACCCTAGGCCATAGCTCAGTTCCTTCTTTTAAGAAAAAGAGGTGGGAAACAATCTAAGAATGAGGAGAAAACAAAATGAATGACCCCCTTGTGAGCACTCTGTAGGTTTTATGGCACCTCTACTTGACAGAGCTTATGTAAAATGGAAGTAATATGTTCTTTACGAACATTTACATTAAGGAAAAAGAGCCCTAAGGATGACCTGCAGACATAGCATTACCAAGTCCTCTTTTGCTCTATTATTATTTTTCTTCTTGCTTTAAAACTGCTATTTTTCTATTAAGATAAAAACTGCTGTTTGGATTTAATAAGTTTTCTTTTTTTCCTTTTTATTTTGTTTGCAGGTTGCTGATTAATAGGTATTTATCTCATGGCTACAGTTCTGAAGTAAAAGTTATAGGATATTTGTATGTGTGTGTATATGGATGTGTGTATATATTTAAAAGGCATTTATAATTTCTATAATTTTATGTTCAATTGGCAATTAAGTCCATTTTAATTTCCCTCCAGCACACCAAACTTTTTCTCTCTGTACCTTAGGATGTAAATTGTGCTATTTGATTTTCACTTAGTTGTTTATTTTAATATGCAAATTTAAGGGTTTTTAGCTGAAAATTATCTAAGGTTTTGAAACAATTTATCAAAAATTTAAAAATCTATGATAAGGAAAAAAATTTTATGAGTCTATAAGATATACTTCTATTGGTATGCCTAATATGTCTATGTATGTACGTGTTTTTTACCCAATGTTTTATTACTAAAAATATATAAAGAGCTCTAATTAATTAATTGACATAAGGAAATAAAATCACTGGAATCAAATACTTTGTCAGGAAAAAAGAAAATACTAGTCAAATGCTTTGTCAAGTTTACATAACAAGTAAAATCTTTAAGAAACAAGCTAGGTTTAAAATTATTGTTAAAATAATATTAGAAATGTCTTAATGGCTAGCATGCATTTTTGTTTGCAGTTTTTAATCAAGCGTTTTTATACTTATCTCTGCTAAATACTATAAGGTGTTAAAATTTGAAATAAGGGTTATAAAAACTATAAACCAGGCCCAAAACAGAATGATTTTTGTTTGTGCAATATTTAATAAATAACACATTGATATTGGTTTAATGAAAATAGCTGCATCTTGAATTTGGTAAGATTACTATAACTTCTACTTCTGTGACTTTAGGCAGTCTAGTCCACAGGCAGTAAGGTTTGTTTTTGGAATGGACTGTTATCATCTTTGTTTCAAAGCTAAAATATATACTAAGTTTCTCCCAAAGTTAGTTTGCCATATTTGTAGGAATGAACAAGGACAGCTTGAGGGTTGGAAGTCAGATGTCTCAGTTGTAATTTTGCAATGGCAACTTCATAAGTTCAGCTTTCATTAATAATTTAGATAAACAATTAAAATAATTAGGTAAATGTAATAGGATAAATACTTGTAGACAAACTGATCACAGTTTAGGACCAAAAGCTCCATTAAATTAAATGTTAGATATTTCATTATTTGTGTATTTTCCAATAATAATATATTTGCAGAAAAATATTTTTTCTAAAAAATGTGTGTCTCTTTATAAAATGTGAGCAATTTTTTTTTCTAATTCAAAGCTTATTTAAAGGTTATAGATAAAATAAGGTAAAAGGAACCAAGAGATAGTAGAGATATAAAAAAAAACTTATAAAAATAGAGAAATAGGGTATTTTTTCTTTTGATAAGAAAGCTTAAAAAGAAATAATTTTATATGAGAAAGAATCTTTTATGGTAAATTTAGTATTAGAATAAAATTGCTGGTTGTTTAAGAAAGAGAGATATTCAGGACAAACCAGAAAGTCCAAGCATGCATGAACAGTCTCTGTAACTCAAAATAGGAAGATTTATATAAAAAAATACAAAATCTTTCATATAATCAAGTTGTCTATGATTAAAGAGTAATTATGATGGTCTTTCTAGTGATTGGGCTTGATGTAAAAAAATACATACACAAAACAATTGGTTAGAACAATAACATTTTCTTAAGGGATTGATTTATTTTTAATAAATTATGAGAAATTTTAATTGTTTTAACTCAACGTTCAACTTTTATTTCATCTCGTTGTTTTCAGTTTTCTCACCTTTTAAAGGGTGAGAAATTTTAACACCCTCGAACTAATTTTTCAGCTCATGGAAGTTTTTTCCTCAAGTTCTGTTTCTTGTGGGCTGATACTAACAATACTTTCTTAAAGGTATAAAGAAAATATTTTTCCAGCATAATATTCTGTGCAGTGCAGAAGGTCTTTTCTTCTGCCTTTTGGTAACTGGCCTAAGAGATTTTACAGTTTATTGAAACAAGTCCTATGTCATTATTATTAAGTTTTGCTTTGCTTCAGAAAAACAACTGAGATTAAATTTTTTAAAATAAAATTACAGTTATTACATCCATTTATTTTTCTGTATGGTCTTTTAAAGTCCTTGTGACACTGAGTTACAATGCTTTGACTCCTGGGTCTAAAAAAGACATCAAGTCCTGCTGAATCTTAAACACTGACAGCAATTGAAGCCTCATCATCAGGGCTGGTAGAAGATGTTGATCAAAATAAACTGCATTTCTGAGACACAAGGCCAGAAATTAAAGCTATGCAACTCCTCAGGTTCCAAGGACTATCATGGAAGGGGTGGGCATGTGAAATTATAAGGGCTTGTTTTGAGAGATAAAATAAGTTCAGTTTCTCTATAAATCAATCATGAATGTCAAAGGCACACTAATGCAAGACCAGCATATGGCCCCTGTGTCAGATTAACAAGGTTTTCTTAAAGCATTAACCAACTCTTTAATAAAGATTATAAAAGGCTTATGGAAGTTATATCTTAAGGTCAAGATTAAAATTTTATAGATTGTCTATAAATTTTGAAAAACAAATTTAATTGGCTTTATGCTTTTTTTCATTGGGGCTTACTGTTTTTTTTTTTTTTTTTTTTAATTAAGTCTCATCTCTCAAAAAAGAAAAGTTTTGCCTTTTTAAAAAAGCTCTTGAGTTATCACTTGTGAAATGATTATCTTATTTTAAAATAACCTGCAATATCGAGTGTTTTAAACCTTTGATATTTGACAAACTTCCCAAAACAAAATTATAAACTATGTCTTTTCTGACCGAATTAATCCTTTAAGATATTAGTTTCCCTAAAGCCCAAAAATGACATACTTTTGGCTTACTTGGTATAAAAATTATACAGGAAACATTGTCAAATACAAAATGGTGTTTGATTTCCTTTTGGCTGTATTTGTATAAATACGTTATTGGTATGTGTTCCCAAATTATGTGAAACTCCTGTGATTCTCATATGACTTAGCATTATCAGTAATAATTATAACTGTTGTGTTAAATTATTGTGTGCCTCAGATATAACAAATTTCCTTGTCAATTGTGTCTTTCGCTACGGCTGCCCTAAAACTTCTTGTCATCCATGGGCAATGGGCAATTGTTATCTTACTTTGGTCCTCTTTAAAGATTGGTTATATAATGAGCTATAAACTCTAACACATGCTCTTGAAGTAGGTTTCTGATAACTTTGGAGATTGTGACATCAGAATAGAATAAAAACTTTCAGGACACAGGAGAACTGAAATGTTCATGAATATCAAGCAGAACAGAAATTACATGCATTGAACTAATAGAAGACTGAAGTAATGTTTTTGACTTTTTGCTTGAAACGTTGCTGATAGTTGGTTTTGTTTTTTCAGAGTCAAAGTAACTTTTCTTTGGAGCTATTGACAGATTTTAATGATTTAATATGCTCTTATGAACAAAAGTTAGAACATATTTGTTTCTCTCTATGTGACTTCTCTAAAATTTGGAAACTATTCATGAGTATTCTTAACTTATGGCAATACAGTTATTTGAATAATGCAGTAAGAATCTGCTTTTATTTATAACAGGCCACAATTGTAAAAACTGATTATTTTATCAAGGCTTTGACTGAAATGGTGCATTCTCCTTTAAGGAATTGAACTTGACTTATGGAGCAAATAAAACCTCTTGGGAAAACTGTCCTCATACCTTTTTTTACACAGTTCCTGTACAGGGTTAACGACTTGTGGTAAGTAAAGAATGTCACTTTCTGACAGGCCCTGGATACCCCACTTTATCTTGGAACCTCAAGAGTAGAGGAATTCACCCAAGTCATAGATATTTGACTGTAAAAATCCATGACTGGACCTGGCTTTAAAAAAGGCTCAACTGAGATTGTCCTACAGAACAAAGTTCCATCAAAGCCAGTTTAAAAGCCTATATAAAAATAATTGCTGCACTGTGTGCAAATAATTAAGCCTGGTATAATACAGCAAATCAGTACTACCGTGATTTTTCTTTAGCAAAAATGAGAAACTGGAAAGAGAAAAATTATGTTTCAAAAGTTATAGTACACCTGTTTTTAGATTCAAGTATTGCCTACTGTTTTCCAATTTTTATTACTTTCTACAGTTTGTACTGAATTCTAACTATTCTTGGCTACAAGTCTTCATAATAATGTTTTCAATTATTTCCTTCTTCTTCCCCCCATTTTTCCTATTTTAGAATCACTGAAAACTAAGCTATGGTTTCTGAAAGCCCTGAAAACTGAAGCTAGAAAACTTAACTTCAGAAGAAAATAACAGCAACCTATTTACATACATAACCCACTTTCATACCTTCCTACTGATGTATGAACTTCAGAGTAATGTGGCCTATACTGATTTTCCAGGATTGTTCTTTGGTTGTGGTTGTTTTTCTCCCTACCTCCTCTTGTTTTATCTTCAAAGGACATGAGACTTCCGAACCTGCTAAAAATGAACTTTCCTAATAACTTGCAACCTACCTGTCTAGGAATAAACACATTAGCCATGAGAGATAAGATAAAATCTGAGTCCAGAGACTCTTTTCTTCTAAAATGCTTTCTTCAAAAGGTTTTTAAAATGAAAAGGAGTGGGGGAATGTGAAAGGAAATTAAATCTTGGGGCCCCCATATCACTAAGCTGAAGGGAAAAGTCAAGCTGGAAACTGCTTAGGGCAAACTTGCCTCCGATTCTATTCAAAGTCACCCCTCTGCTCACTGAGATAAATGCGTAACTGATTGCCACCTTTGAACAGGTAATTAGAGACTAAAAAAAAAAATGCAGCAATTTTTTTCTTATCTAATGAGCTTGAAGCCCCATCTCTGATTTGAGTTTCCCTCCTTTGCTTCAAGTTGTCCTGCAGTTTTGGACCAAACCAATGTTCATCTTACGTATGTTGATAGATGTCTCATGTCCCCCTATAATGTATAGAAAAAAACTGTGCTCTGACTACCTTGGGCTAGTGTTGTCAGGACCTCATGAGACTGTGTCATGGGTACACATCCTCAACCTTGGCAAAATAAAGTTTCTGAATTAACTGAGACCTGTCTCAGATATTTGGGTTCTGCACTTTAAAATAGATAAAATAAAATACACAGATTTATGAAGAAAGCAAATTATGTGGGAATATAGTTATGGAAATGTTTTAAAACAAATTAGTGATATAATTTTGATATAAGAATATATATTATTTGTGTTATCCCATTAATTAACAAGATATGCTAGCTAACATAAATTTGGAGTAGTGATAAGTATAAATGATATTTCACGATCTTTCATGCAACAAGATTAATATGATGTAAAAATACTCATGGTTTCTATGGGTAATAAAGTCATAGGACAACTAATTTTGCTGGGATTTGTTGCTTACATCCATAATAGAGGAAAATACTGATGTTCAGATTAGTGAAGAAATACAATTTTTTTTACAATCACATTGGCATATTCCTGAATTTCTTCAGATTAAGAACTACTCTTAAGAAGTTTACAGTTTGCTCCCAGAAGAATGATTCAATATATTGCTTTTAACGGCTTTTATAGAAGATAATCTGGAGAAAAATGTAAAAGTCCACTGATACATAATTATTGTGATACAATGTCTCTGACTTTCTATATAGTATCAGTTTGATTTCTTTGAGGATATGAAGGATATACTAAGCAGGAAACTTGACATTATTAATGTGAGGTAATTAAGTTCCACAAAAATTAAAAATTATAAAAGAATATGCTGAAACAACTGATAAAAGTTCCATCAGTTGTATACATTTGTCTCAATTCTATATACAGGAGTCCTTGATTTGGTTCACTTGAAGTGATATTTTGGTAATGATTAAACATTTAGTAGTTTTCTAAAGTCTTAATTTCAACAACTACTTTAAATATTGTAAAGGACAGATGCCTGAATCCAAATAAGTCACTATATTGGTACTCAATCAATGGTGACTTTTACATTTACCATTTCTAGAATATTTCAGATTACCCACCAATAGATTCCCAATTAGTGTTTTCTTTACTTTTCGTTATGTCCTTACAATCAGTCACTTTCATGGAGAGAACCAGAGCTTTAGTTTGTTTCAAAAAGTTGAGGCAGCGTAACTAATTAATTATACCTGGTAGATGTAGATGCATTATGCCTGATAGAAGTGACTACTCATATGACATCTAGGCAGAGTGTAGGACTGCTTTAAGTTAAGCTAACATTATCTATGTTGAGAAATGGGAAAAACATTCATTAGGCCTGCTTGAGTTGTAAAGAGGCACAAGCAGTGCAGGAGATGGAAGTTGTGAGCAAGTATTGAGTGAGTGTGCGCATGTTATATAGAATTGCCCTAAAGGCAGTTCAGGGAATAGAAGTGATTTCCTTGTAGAGGCTTGAATAACACAGGACAGAAAAGTGCTATTCCCCTGATGTTATTTAATAACATATTAATATTTCATATTTGAGGCCAATATTTAGTGTCATTCATCAGCTTCAAAAGGAATCTGTAAAGGAAACCACATAAATCAATGTAAGATTTGGAGCAGAATTAAATAAAAGAGGTTTAAAAAGAGAGGTTAAATAAAGGACATTGGGAGATAAAAGGGAGAAGAAAAGAGTCAATGGTGGTATTTTTGTTTGGCTTTCTGCACATTAAATGAAAATAAGTGTATTGAAGGAGTTGTGGTAGAATAAGGTTGGGCATGGACTTGTGAAGTCTTTGCAGTAAAGTTATAATTTACACATGATTAAAAGTAGATACACAGAGAGAAAGTATGTGTTGGAAATCTAATTTATAAATAAATGTATTATGTTTATTATATATAGGCTGAATTATGCTGATTTCCTATATAATTAGTTTTATTGAAGAGTTCTATCTGTTGTCATTTTAATTTTTATGAGTACATAACTAACATGATTGTCAATTCATGAACAGAAATGAGACTGACACTTGAAAATGCATCAAAAAAAGATAGCCCACAACATTTGAAAATCTTACCCGGTGGTTCTACTAAGTGGGTCTAAGATACATTTTATTCAGAAATGTGGTCATCCCATAAATCCATAAATGAGAAAAGAAGTTTGGGTTGAACAATACAGTTATTTACAAAGAATGCTCCACAAGTAGGATTGTGTTAAATTGTCAGATATTTTTCATATAGGGACTGTATTAGTCAGAGTTCTCCAGAGAAACAGAAACAGTAGAATAGATACATACATACATACATGCATACATACATACACACATACATACATACATATAAGAGGGGATTTATTGTGAGAACTGGCTCCTATGATTATGGAAGCCAAGAAGTTCCTCTATGCCATCTTCTAGCTAGAGAATCAGAAAAGCCAATAGTATAATCTAGTCTGAGTCCAAAGGTATGGGAACCAGGGGAGCAGATAATATAACTCTCAGTCCAAGGCCAAAGGCCTGAGAACCAAGAAGAGGCAGCACTAATATAAGTCCCACAGTCTGAAGGTCCAAGAACCAGCAGTTTCAATGTCCAAGGGCAGCAGCAGATGTCTATTCCAGCTCTAGGAAAATGAGAGTAAACTCACTCTTCTTCCACCTTTTTATTCTATTTGAGACTCAGTGCACTAAATGATGTCCATTCAAATTGGTAATGGTGGATCATCTTTATTCAGCATACTCACTCAAATGCCAGTCTCTTCTGGAAACAGCTTCACAAACATACACAAAAATAATATTTTGCTAGCTATCTGGATGTTCATTAACACAGTCAAGTTGATGCATACAATTAACCATCACATGGACAAAGATACATTTGCTTGACAATAGGGCTAGTACACATGTGCTGTGAGGTAGTTTAAGAAGTAATTAAAATGCAGAATGTCATCTTGAACAATTTTTATTTAAGGACTGCTTTCTGAGATAATACAGATTGTACAGTTCATTATAAGAAACGAAGTATTATGACATTTACCAAAGATAAGGTCATATAACAAAAACAATGTTATCACAACTGAGCCAATGCTGAAAAACAAAGAAGAAAGGGAATTTGACATAACTGAGCTACCAGCATTTGACTAAAGGAATGTGAGAAAAATTATTGAGTCTGTAAAATAATACAGAAAACAGTGTAAGAGAGTTTTAGCAAAATATGCTTTAAGCAATGATGAAAGGGAAATAAAGACTAACAAGTAATTAATTAATTAATTAAGAATAAGTTATGAGAAAAAATAGAAATGAACAAGAACCTATAGCTAAGGAAGAACAAAGAAAAGAAAAAAAAAATTTGCAAGGCGAAGAAGATGAGCTGCTTTTGCTTTGAAAAAAATACTATTTTTAAGTTCCAAGGAAAGGAGCAAGTTAAAAACAGAAAGGCATAAGCCATTAAAAAACAAGAAAACAAAACTAACTTCAGCTTTGTCTTGCAACTTTCTGAGAAAGTCTTCAAGTAGCAAAATCTTAGAGAAATAGGAGTAGCATAGAACCTTGTTTAAATAGATAAAAGAAAAACAAGATACATAAAAAAATTAATACATGTTCTTACAGATTTGTTTGCATCAAACATTAAAAGAATATTTATGTAGTCAATAAAATTGATGTTATGCCAGAGACTGCAAAAGCAATTGTTACAAAAGCAAAAATTGACAAATGAGACCTAATCAAAGCTCTTTAGAGCTTCTGCACAGCAAAAGAAACTATCAACAGAGTAAATAGACAACCTACAGAATGAGAAAAATATATTTTCAAACTATGCGTCGAACAAAGGTCTAATATCCAGAATCTATAAGTAACTTAAACAAATCAACAAGCAAAAATCAAACAATCCCATTTTTTAAAATTGGGCAAAAGATTTGAACAGACACTTCTCAAAAGAAGAAATACATGTGGCCAAAAAGCATGTGAAAAAATGCTCAGCATCACTAATTATTAGCAAATTGCTTATTAAAACCACAATAATTTACAATCTCACACCAGTCAGAATGACTATTGCTACCAAGTTAAAAAAAAAAAAGGTGCTGGTGAGATTGTGGAGAAAAGAGAACCCATAAACACTGCTGGTGAGAATGTAAATTAGTTCAGCCACTGTTGAAAGAAGTCTGAGGATTTCTCAACGAACTTAAAACAGAACTACCATTCGATGCAGCAGTCCCATTCCTGGATATATACCCAAAGGAATATAAATCATTCTACCATAAATAACCATGCATGTATATGTTCATCGCAGCACTATTCACAATAGCAAAAACATGGAGTTAACCTACATACCCATCAACAGTGGCATGGATAAAAAAAGAGTGATAGATATATACAATGGAATCCTATGTAGATGTGAGACAAAATAAAATCAAGTCCTTTGCGTCAATATGAAGGGAGCTGTAGGCAATTGTTCTAATCAAATTAACACAGAACTACAATATCTAATACCACATATTTTGACTTATAAGTAGGAGCTAAATATTGAGTACATATAGACACAAAGGTAAAACAATAGATACCGGGGACTACTTGAGGGCGGAGGGCAGGAGGAAGGTGAGGGTCTTAAGACTGCCTATCGGGTGCTGTGCTCATTACCCAAGTAGTAAAATAATCTGTACATTGAACCCTTGCAACATGCAATTTACCCATGTAATATACTTGCACATGTACCCTCTGAACTTACAATAAAAGTTGGAGAGAAAAACAAAATTAAAAAATAGATAAAAGTGATGTTATCGGAAAAGAAAACCATACAGAGAGTAAAAGTGCACGCAAATCTGTGTGTACTATAGGATCTTTGTAAAACATATAAAGTTGATTCTTATTATTCACTGCAGTTTTGTTCTGTAAAGTTGCTGTGAACATTTAATTAGTAAATACTGAGTCATTTCTGCTAGGGGAAATAAATGGGTTTCTTTGAGCCTCTGGTCACAACATATTTGTTAACAAGTCAATATATAGCGTTGTTTTATGTGTGTGTGTGTTTTTTTAAAGACAGCTTATTGAACATATATTGTTGACGTATTGCCGTTGAACTCATGGCCAGCAGCGTTATGACTCACGCCTAAGTGAAACTTTTCTAACACAGGTATTTTCTCCATGAGACAAAAATACACATCACAGCCTTCTTGCACTTAGGAACTGTAAATGTCACTTTATCACTGTGCTTAGGGACCACTTTAAACAGTGAAATCACGTATAAAAAGCACAACATTGAAAAAAATATGGCACTAAATCGACTGTGAATATATGCTTGTTTACAGTAGGAGAGCTGAAACAACAAGGTAGTGTCTCATTGTTTGACCTCAGCTGAGAATATGTGCAGCAAGCGAGGACATTTTTTTCACTGCTCTGTGCATGTCCTTCAACGAGAGTAAAAGTGTTGTATTAATTTGGGTATAACAAATAACTTTTAGTTAGTGGACAAAATGGCAAATATGGAACTTACAAATAATCAAGACTGTATCTCTATGTTTCTATATCTTTATCTCTGCATTACTATTTCTGTGTCATCTCTCTATTTATCTTTTTTTTTTTGTAAGACATCACTAAGTTTATCATACATAACCTTTAGTAATAAAATATTTTTCTAGTAACTGACAGCTGATTTTCCTCACTGCAATTTTACATCCAGTTATTTTTGCCCCAGAAGCAAATTTTGAAGAACAAAAAACAAACATATTGCAGGTAACAGTTATATAAAAGTAGACATTGTATTGACACAGATGTTGCAAAATTTTTTTTTTTTTATTATACTTTTTGAGAGAGAAAAAGGGGAGGAGAAAGAGAGAGACTGGAAAAACGTATTTTAAAATACTAACATTTTTCTTGGAGAAAAACTTATGAGTAGTTTCCATTTTCTTTTTCTTTCCTACAACTTCTAGTTATTCTAGAGTGAATGGGCATTGCTTTTTATTTTTGTTAGAAATGGGGTCTTGCTATGTTGCCAAGGCTAGTCTCAAACTCCTGGCCTTGAGTAATCTTCCTATCTTTGCCTCTCAGAGTGCTGGGATTGCAGTCATGACCAACCATTACCAGCCTTTTATTGCTTTTATAACAAGTATTCTGAGAAGTTATTTTATTTTGTAAACAAAAACATTACGAATTTCATAAGTAACACAATATTAAAAGAAAGCAATGAAGCTATAATTAAATTCAGATGGATAGAAGAATGTGTAATTGAAATTGCAAACAAATAATGTACACAAGATTAAATATAGATAGGCACAGACATAGTTTATGAGACTCTAGAGAGGAAACTAAAAGAAAAAGAAGAGGCCGGGCGCGGTGGCTCAAGCCTGTAATCCCAGCACTTTGGGAGGCCGAGACGGGCGGATCACGAGGTCAGGAGATCGAGACCATCCTGGCTAACACGGTGAAACCCCGTCTCTACTAAAAAAAAATACAAAAAAACTAGCCGGGCAAGGTGGCGCACGCCTGTAGTCCTGTAGTCCCAGCTACTCCGGAGGCTGAGGCAGGAGAATGGCGTAAACCCCGGAGGTGGAGCTTGCAGTGAGATGAGATCCGGCCACTGCACTCCAGCCTGGGCGACAGAGCGAGACTCCGTCTCAAAAACAAAAACAAAAAAACAGAAAAAGAAGAACAAAAGAAAATAAGAATTTAGATTCATCGCATTTGGGAAAAGAATTGGTTGTTAAGAGCTGTGTATAAGGTTCCAGTTGTCATTTGAAAAACTGAAATTACAAAATGTAAATTTATTTCTATAATTCAAGAAATGTTTATTATGATGCTTCCTGGGAAAGAGAATATTGCCATTTATGTAGGGGAACTTTGTGATATAATATAAATTGGAGTGTGTTGTTGTTTCTCTTCCTTTGTACTGCTAATGTTGTTTACTGTAATAGTATAAAATGGGTTTAGTCCAGATAAGAAGTTGAAGCAATAAAGCATGATTTTATTCAAATACTTAATATTTTATTATTTTTAATTTAATATATTAATATTAAATATTTTATTAGCTACATTAATCAAGATGGCATGATAAGTATCAGAGTAAGTATAGATGCATAAAACAGTGGAATGGAGTGTTATGGGCGTCACAATTATGACTTCACCAGAGAGAGAAAAACCCTTGAGATAGTCAAAGTTCTGTTATGCTTTACCTGGTTATAAACCATACTTCAACAGTGGTATAATTTGGATAGCCATTTGGTTTTTAATTATCAAAAATATCCAATTTATAATAGAGAACTTTTTATTCATTAAAATTACTGCTTTAAATGTTACAATGATCTGATTTATAATTAATAACAAACTGAGTTTATGACTAATTTAGTGGTATTGGTAAATATAATTGAGCATCTTTATTAATAGATAAGTTCCTAACCAGTTCTTCCGATTGGTATTTCGCATTATAATTACTCAAATAACATTTAACTGTTGCTTCCGTATCCTCTGCCAAGAGCTAGAGTCAATGTTTCTCCCATTTTTATTTAGCACAGATGAAACGTGGCACATAATCCATATTATTAATGCCAGACTGAATCCCTGGAAAATGTTCCACTTGATTTCCCCCTGAAGAGTACCCAGAAGAGCCATAGTGTTCAAAGTCACACTTATGATTAATGTACTAAGCATTTTAATATATTACATGGGCTGAATATTTAGTATTACCAATGTGCCGTCAGGAAAAAAAAAAAAAAAAAAAAAAAAAACCTCTTTAAAGGTGAAAATTTCAATTAATTAAACCATGAATTTTGTCTCCAACAGACCAAACCTCCTACTAAAATATGTTTTTTATTGCAGTAAGTCAATTGAATGGTCTGACAGAAGTACTGTGGAAATTCCATTAAAATAATTACAATATTCACCGAACTTTCATTTCTTTATCTACATTTTGAGTAGCACCCTGAAATACATCTTCAGGTTGCCTATATTCAAGTTCATGCTTGACCCATCACAAACTAAGTAACCTTTATCGAGTTGACATCTCTGGCATCTATTTCTTCATCTGCAAAATGAGAATAATAAGAGTTCCTATGTACTAAGTTGTGTCCACTCCCAAACTCATGTTTGAATTTCTAACCCTCAATTAGTGGTCATTGGAGCTGAGGCCTTTGGGAGATAATTAGGTTTAGGTGAGGTCATGAGAGTGAGGCAAATTGTGCCATTATCAAAAGGGACACCAGAGAATTCTCTCTCTCACACACACACACACAACCACCACCCCTGTCTCTTTTCTTCTCTCTCTACCATATGATGACAGAGAGAGAAGTTAGCCAGCTAGAAGCCAGGGAGACAACCCTTACCAGAATCCAACTATACTGGCATCCTTATCTCATACTTCTAGTCCCCAGAATTATAATAAATTAATTTTCTCTTGCTCAGCTATCCAACTGATGATATTTTGTTATGGAAGCCTGAGCTGGCTAAAGAGTATCCAATTTTTAGGGTTGTAATGAAAATTAAATGAGAAAATATATATAAAACACATAGTCTATTACTTCATATATAGTAAATGCATAGTAAAGATTATTTTCTAATACTATGACTAATTATTTTTGTTATTATTACCACTTGTGTTGCATATATCAGCTCAGTAGGAATTTATCCACTACTTGCTGAATAATTCCTGATAAAGAGACAATAAAGCGCAATATTTGACAATGTATGCTCTAAATCACACTTTTTTCTAATCAAGCTCACTCAGTATTTGTTAGCTGAGGGATATCAGCAAATAATTTAACCAGTCTGATGCTCAATTTTCTCAATTGTAAAATTGTGATGTTAATCTTAATTATAATATGGGATTGTTGAGAATCATGGATTTTGAAAGGATCCAAAACATCTTTAATCAGTAATCCATGAAATAAAAAACTACAGCCTGAATATGAGTCTTTAGGAAATCTTAAATGGGTAAAAAAAATAAATAAATAAAATAAGGAAAAGTGACTCTAAAGTGCTGTGTTGTCAAGATAATCTACTGAGATGTGAAAAAAAAAAAATGAGGACGTATTATTTGTCTTCATGCAAACAACCAGAAACTAAATAGTCTTTACTAATGTATTCTATACTAAGTAATATTAATATTCTCACTGGCTCTGTCAGAGTAACATGTAGCACCTGATTCTCACAGCACACTGAGGGCAGAATTATAGCTCCATGAGACAGAGGAGGTCATAAAGGCAATTTTTTCCCTTATATCATATTGTAAAATCGGTCCAATTAATTTGCCTATATGAGTGGAGTTACCAGTTATAATATCTTGTTTTAATTAAAGACACCCTTACAAAACAGAAAAGTACATTTAAAATGTTGCTACAATGTAACCATGTATTGAAGATATTATATATAAAATAACAAGAAAATAGCAAGGGAATAGCAGAGCTGAAATATGTACCACTATTATGATGTTTAGTAAGCCATGTAACACAGAAAAATAATAATTACTTCATCGGATTTGTTATGTTCATTGATATTATTGTCACTAAATATGTTATTATTATAAGAGGCATACCTCCAAGATAGTGCAGGTTGGTTTCCAGATGACCACAATAAAGTGAATATCACAATATGGTGAGTCGCACATTTTGTTTGTTTCCCAGTACACCCAAATGTTTTGTTTACACTCTGCTGTAATCTATTAAGTCTGCCACAGAATTGTGTAATTAAACAATATACATACTTTAATTTCAAAACATTTTATTGCTAAAATATGCTAATGATAAGTTGAGCCTTCAGCAAATCATAATCCTTTTGCTGGTGAAGAGTCTTGCTGTGATGTTGATGGCTGCTGAGTAATTAGGGTAGTGGCCCCTGAGATTTGGGATGGCTGTGGCAATTTCTTAAAATAAGGCAACAGTGAAGTTTGCAGCATTGATTAACTCTTTCTTTCATGGGTGATTTCTCATTAGCAGATGATGTCTTTTTATCTGCAATAGAGTTTCTTTTACAACTGGAATCAATCCTCTCAAACTCTGCCATTGCTTTATCAACTAAGCTTATGTAATATCATAAATCCTTTGTTGTTATTTCAGCTATGTTGATTGCACCCTCATAAAGAATAGATTCCCTCTCAAGAAACCACTTTCTTTGCTCATCTATAGGAAGCAACTACTCATGCACTCACGTATTTCACAATATTTCTGTAATTTAGTTATAGCTTCAGGCTCCATTATTATAGTAATCTTAGTATTTCCACCACATCTGCAGTTACTTTTCTCACTGAAGGACTGAACACATCAAAGTCAGCTATGAGGGATGGAATCAACTTTTTTCCAAATTCTTGTCAGTGTTCATATTTCAGCCTTCTCTGATGAATCACAAATGTTCTAGCATCAAGAATGATGAATCCTTTCCAGGAAATTTTCAATTTCCTTTGCCCAGATGTGTCAGAGGAATCACTGTCTAAGGCAGCTATAACCTTACAAAATGCACATCTTAAATAATAAAACTTGAATGTCAAAATTATACCTTGATCCATGGGCTGCAGGATGGATGTTGTATTAGTAGGCATGAAAATATGTTTAATCTGCTGTATATTTCCATCAGAGCCCTTGGGTAACCAGATGCATTTCAATGAGCAGTAATATTCTGAAAAGAATCTTGTTTTGTTGTTGTTGTTGTTGTTGTTGTTGTTGTTTTTTAGCAGTAGGTACAAAGAGTGGGCTTAAATTATTCAAGAAACCATGCTGTACACAGTTGGGTTGTCATCTAGACCTTGTTGTCCCATTTACAGAGCACAGGCAGTCAATTTAGCATAATTCTTAAGGGCTCTAGGATTTTCATAACAGCTAATTGTATTGCTGCACATTGCTAATATTCAACTTATGCTCATGAAGCTCACCTTAACCTCAGTGAGGTTTCACAGAAAGTCATCAGCTGCATCAGTCCTTAGTAGGAGCGATAACCTTTTCTTTGAAGTTTCGAAGCCAGTCATTCACTTCTCCTCTCTAGCTGGGGAGGGCACCTTATTCCAATAGACAGTGTTTTGTCTCTGTGGAAAAATCTGCCTTTGTTTTGTTAGGGCCTTTTCAGTATCTTTCTTCATAGCAACAAAAAAGGTGTTTCCCTTTTTTATCATTTATGTGTTCACTGGAATAGTGCTTTTAATTTTCTTCAATGGCTTTTCTTTTGCATTAGCAACTTGGCTGTTTGGTAAAAAGAGGCCTAGATTTCAGACTGTCTTGGCTTTGGACATGCCTTTCTCACTAAGATTAAATATTTCTGGCTTTTTATTTAAAGTAAGAGATTTGTGAATCTTCTGTTTAATACTTAGAGGGCATTGTAGGATTATTAATTGACTTAATTTCAATATTTTTGTTTATCAGGAAACAGGGATGCCTGAGAAGAAGGAGAGAGATGACAGAAATTTCAGTCAATGAAGTAGTCAGAACATGTATATTTATCAATTAAGTTTGCCCTTTTATGTGGGTGTAGTTCATGGCACCTCAAAATAATGGAATTAGTAACATCAAAGATCACTAATCACAGATCACCACAACATATATAGTGATAATGGAAATGTTTGACATATTATGAGAATCACCAGAATGTGACCCAGAGACAGAAAATGAGCACAGGCTATTGGAAAAATAACGCCGTTAGATTTGTTGAATGCATGGTTGCCACAAACCCTCTATTTGTAAAAAACACGAGATCCATGAAGAGTAGTAAAGCAAAGTGTAATAAGACAAGGTATGCCTATATATTTGTGGTGCAGCCACTATATGTTACTGCTACTGTTTTTGCTAACTGTATTACTGCATATTGCTAATATTTTCAATATCAGAAAATATATTGTGTGACTGATTTTTTTCATACTTTTTCTCTCTTTCAAACATTATAATATATAGTAGAGTAGATCATGAGTATGAGCTAGTTATATATATAATATATGCAAACAGACATATATAAGACTGTTTGCTAACTTTTAAAATAATGTAATGTTCTGAAGTTTGATGAATATTACCTTAAAGGTCAATAATTTATTTAATCCGGTTATTCCTACACAAGGTTATTGAAATCTCATACACAAATTAATTTGGAAATTTATAAAATTGATCTTTTTTAAATGGTATTTTAATGAATGTGAACTGTGATGTTGGAACACACCCTCAAATTCTCTTCAAGGCAGCACAAACTTCCAGTTTCTGGTGTTGCATATAAGGATCTCAGAAGTTACTACTCCATCTAAAAATAAAAAGCTAAACAGACTGGAAGATCAGCAATTAAGCACATAGTTGAACTTAACAATACCATCAATCAAGCAAATATAATTAATATTTATAGTGTACTTCATCCAATAGCAGCTCACATGTAACAGTCACCAGCAGAGTTCACATTTTAGACTATAAAATATGCCTTAATGAATTGAATGTAATAGAAATTATACAAAGTATGCTCTCAGGCAACAATAGAATTAAACTAGATATTAATTATAGACAGATAACTGGAAAACTCCAAAATATCTAGAGATTAAACAAGACACTTAATAATATATGGGCCACAGAATAAATCTCAAGATAAATTAAAATATTTTGTACTAAATGAAAATAAAAATGCAAATTACGAGAACTGTGAAATGTAGCAAAAGTGTTTTTGCATTGGAAAATTTTAGCATTTAATGCATATATTAGAAAAGAAGAAAGATCTAAAATGAATTATCTAAGCTTCCAACTTAGGAAACTAGAAAAATGTTAGCAAATTAACTTCAAAGTAAGATGAAGAGAAAAAGCAGAAATACGATTAAAAACAGAAAATCAATAGAAAAAATCAATAAAAGTAAAAGGTGGTTCTTTGAAAAAATTAACATAATTGATAAGTCTTAATCCAGTCTAACTAAAATAAAGGACACAAATTATTACTATCAGAACTAAAAGAGGGAGCATCATCACTCCAATCCTATATATTAAAAGTACAGTAACTGTATGCCTACACACAACCTAGAAGAAAGAGATAAATTCCTTGAAAGATAATGTGCCTAAACTCATACAAGAAAAATTAGAAAATCTGAACCAAACAACTCAGTTTAAAAATGTGTTTTTATCTATTAAAAAAAATTGAGGCCAGGAGTGGTGGCTGACGCCTGCAATCCCAGCACTTCAGGAGGCCAATGCAGGCAGATCACCTGGGGTCGGGAGTTCAAGACCCGCCTGACCAACATGGTGAAACCTCGTCTCCACTAAAATACAAAAAATTAGCCAGGCACGGTGGTGCGTGCCTGTATTCCCAGCTACTCGGGAGGCTGAGGCAGGAGAATCACTTGAACCCGGGAGGCGGAAGTTGCAGTGAGCCAACATCTGGCCACTGCACTCCAGCATGGCGACAGCAAGACACCGTCTCAAGAAGAAAACAAAATAAAACAAACAAACAAACAAACAAACAAAGCAAAGAAAGAAAGAAAACAAAGAAAAAGAAATTGAATCAATAATTACTGACTTACCAAAACAGAAAGCAGCAGGCCCAGATGAATTCACTGTTGAATTTACCGAACATCTAAGGAAGAAATTGTAACAATTCTCTAGAGTTGATTTCAGAAAAAGGAAGAGAGTTAATACCTCTTAACTGAGTCTATCAGGTCAGCATTGTCTAACAAAAACCAAAGAGATAACATGAAACAAAAACTGCAGACCAGTATCTTTTACAAATCAAATCCAACAGTGTATATAAATAATTATATGACATAAAAAAATATGATTCATCCCAGGTATGCAAAGTTGGTTCTACATTTTAAAATCAATTAATAAAATACATTACATCCACAAGATAATTTTTAAGGTAAAACATATTTTAAATTTTTAAAAAATTTACATGATTATAACTACAGATGTAGAGAAAAAAATTGACAAAATTGTAAAGATTGTATTTGCTTCATAAATGCTAAAAGCTCTCAGTGAAGAAAGAATAGTGGGGAACTTCCCACAAACTGATAAAGAATATATACAAAAATATCTCTATAGCTAGCATTATACTTAATGATGAGAAACTCAAAACTTTTTCCGTAAGATCGGGAACAAGGAAAGGATGTCCTCTCTCACTACTCCTTTTCAGCATTATACTGGAAGTATTAGCAAATGTAATAAGACAATAAAATAAAATAAAATATTTATAAATTAGGAGGAAGTCCTAGTTCCCAGATTACATGAACATCTATGTAGAAAAACTGAAAGGTTTAACAAAAAACAATTATAGTAAACAATATAACTAATAAACAGCTATAGTAATGTTCCAAGATATAAGGTTAATATACAAAAGTCAATCACTTTTGTATATACCAGTAATGAACAAGTAGCATTTACAATGAAACACACAGTACCATTGACATTAGTACACAGAAAAACTAAACTAATTAGGTATAAATCTAATAAAATATAGACAAAATGTATATGATGAAAACTACAAAACTCTTTTGAATGGAATTAAAGAAGAACTAAGTAAATACAGAGGTAGTCTGTGATATGGTTCGGCTCTGTATCCCCACATAAATCTCAACTAAAATTGTAATCCCCAGGCATCAAGGGAGGGACCGGGTGGCAGATGATTTGATCATAGGGATGGTTTTCACCATGCTATTCTTATGATAGTGGGTGAGTTCTCATGAAATCTGATGGTTTTATGTATTTGATAGCTTCTCCTACATTATCTCTCTCTCTCTCTCTCTCTCTCTCTCTCTCTCTCTCTCTCTCTCTCTCTCTCTCTCTCTCTTGCCACCATGTAAGATGTAAGATGTGAGTGCTTCCTTTTCCACCATGAATGTAAATTTCCTGAGGCCTCCTAAGCTATGCAGAACTATGAGTAAATTAAGCCTCCTTTCTTTCTAAATTACCCAGTATCGGCTAGTTCCTTATAGCAGTGTGAGAATGAACGAATACTGTCTGAGACCATGGATAGAAAGACTCAGTATTGCCAACATGTCAGTTCTTCTCAATTTGATCTAGAAATTAAATACAATACCAATAAAAATCCCAGCAGGTGGTTTTGTGGATATTAACAAAATGTTTGCAAAGTTCATATGAAGAGACAAAAGATCTAGAATAGCCAAAACAACATTGAAGAAAAATAATAAAGTTGGAAGACTGATACTACCTGACTTAAAGACATACTATAAAGCTACCACAAAAAAGAAAGTATGGTATTGACAAAATAATAGACAAATAGATTTATAGAAAAGAATAGAAAGCCCAGAAGTATATCTACATAATATTTAGTCAACTCATCTTTGGCAAAGTGGCCAAGACAATACAACAGGGCAAAAATAGTCTTTTCAATAAATAAAGAATGCTGAATTACCTGGACATTCAAAATTCTCGTGCAAAAGAAAAAAAAAAAAATATAATCTAGACATTGACCTGACAACTTTAACAAAATTACATTAAAATGGATTACAGACCTAAATATAAAATGCGAAACTATTAGAATTTTAGAAGATAACAGGAGAGAAAACTTACTTGACCTTGGGTATGTTGATAGCTTATTAGATACCACACAAGAGGCATGATTGAGGAATTAATTAAAGGGAAGTTTTTTTCAAATCAAAAAACTTCTGCTTTGCAAAAGACAATGTTAAGAAAATGAGAAAACAAGCCTCAGACTGAGAGAAAAATATTTGCAAAAGACACATCTGATAAAGAAATGTTATCTAATATATAGAAACAACCCTTGAAATTCAGCAACAAGAAAACAACCCAATTAAAAAGTGAGACAAAGACCTGAACACATACCACAATGAAGAAAACATACAAATGGTCAATAATCATATGAAAGATGCTGTACTATGTTATAAATGAAGTACAAATTAAAACAATGAAATAACACCACATATACATTAGAATGGCCATTATTTGGAACACTAGCATGACCAAATGCTGGTAAGAATGTAGAGCAACAGGAACTCTCATTGCTGATGGAAATGTAAAATGATACATAGTCACTTTGCATAAGAGTTTTCACTTTTGTTTTTTGTTATTTTGTTTTACAAAACTAAACACACTCTTACTATACAATCCAGCAATTGGGCTCCTTGTTGTTTATCCAAAGGAGTTAAAATCTTATGTTCACACAATAACATGCACACGGAGGTTTAGAGCAACTTTATTTATAAATTCAAAAATTTGGAAACAGTGAAGGCATCACTCACTAGGTAAATTAGTAGGTAAACTTTGGTATATCCAGATAAGAAAACATTACTAAACACTAAAAAAAAAAAAAAAAAAAAAATCACAAGCCATGAAAAACATGAAGGCACCATAATTGTATACTATAAAGTACAAAAGCTAATATGAAAAGGCTTCATACTGTAAGATTCTGACTATGATACTCTAGAAAAGATAGGGAGACAGTAAAATATTAGTGGCTTACAGTAATTTAAGGGAGGGAGAAATGAATAGGTAAACCACCAGGGAGTTTTAGAGCAGTGAACATATTGTATGTGATACTATAATCATGAATACATCAATTTAAAAACATTATACATTCTTAAATCTATAAAAGGTATACCAAGTGTGAGCCCTACTGTAAAGTATTCACTTGGGGTGACTATAATGTGCCAATGGAGGTTCATCAATTGTAGCAAATGTATCAGTATAGTGAGGAATGTTGGTAACCACAGAGGCCATACATGCCTGGGGTAGATAAAAAGTTTGTATCTTTCAATTTTGCTGTGAAACTAAAACTGCTATTGCAAAAAAAAAAAAAAAAAAAAAAAAAAAATTAAAAAAGGTCTTTAAAAATAGTACTACCTCCAGAAAATTTTACTTTTCTTTGATGAAATATAGGAAGCAGAAATAAAGCAACTGGCACTAACAACAACAACAGCAAAACTACAATAAAGAACCCTCACAGAGTCCACTTTACTCACCTGTTACCTCCACTGGAGTAGGTAGTGGTATCCATGGCTGAGAGATCTGAAGAGGGATCATATCACTGGGCTCTTTGCAGGATTTCAGGAAGTCCCATCTCTAGGGTAAGGAGGAGAGCACCACACTGAGGGAGCATCTCATGGGACAAAAGAATCTGAACAACCGCGCTTGAGCCACAGATCTTCCCTTTGGCATAGTCTACTCAAATGAGAAGAAACCAGAAATTCAAATTTGGTAATACGACAAAACAAGGTTCCTTAGCATCCACAAAAGATAACACTAGTTCATGATCAATTAATGCAAAGCAAAAAAAAAAAAAAAAAAAATCTCTGAAGGGCCAGACAAAAAAAATAGAAGGTCAATTATGAAGCTACTCAAGGAGGCACCAGAGAAAAGTGAATATCAACCTGAAGAAATCAGAGAAAACAACAGGATACGGATAGAAAAAAAATCCAGAAAACTAGATAGTATAAATAAAAAACAATCACAACTTCTGGAAATGAAGAACACATGTAGAGAAATGCAAAATACACTGGAAAGTGTCAACAATAGAATCAAACAAGTACAAGAAAGAACTTCAAAGTTCAAAGACAAGGCATTTGAAATAACTCAATCCAACAAAGACAAATAAAAAGAATAAGAAAAAATAATAAGCAGAGACTCCAAGAAGACTGGGATTATGCTAAATAACCAAACCTAAGAATGATTACTATTCCTGAGGAAGAAGAGAAATCTAAAAGTTTGGAAAATATATGAGGGTAATGGCAAAAACTGAAATTACTTTTGCACCAAACTTTATATTTGAAGAAATAATCAAGGAAAACTTTTCTGACCTTGCTAACAACTTAGACAGCCAAACACAAAACGATCAAAAAACACCTAGGAAATGTATTGCAAAAAGAACATCACTAGGGACATAGTCTTCAGGTTATCTAAAGTCAAAATGAAGAAAAGAATCTTAAGAGTTGTGAGGCAAAAGTATCAACTAACCTATAAAGGATTACCTTGATCGGATTAACAACAGATTTTTTCAGTAGAAACCCTACAAGCTATAAGGGATGGGGTCCTATCTTTAGCCTCCTTAAATAAAAACAATTATCAGCCAAGAATTTTGTGTGCAGTAAAACTAAGTTTCATAAATGAAAAAATATACACAGTCTTTTTCACACAAAGAAATACTGAGATAACTCACCATGACCAAGCCAGCACTACAAGAACTAATAAAATCAGCTCTAAGTCATAAAACAAATCTGTGAAATATACTGAAATAGAACCTCCTTAAAGCACGAATCTCACAGGACCTATAAAACAATAACACAAAGAAATAAAAAGTATTTATGCAACAACCAGCATGATGAATAGAATAATACCTCACATCTAAATACTAACGTTGAATATAAATGGTCTAAATGTTTCACTTAAAATATACAGAATGGCATTGAGATTATCACACACACACACACAAAAATCCTCCCTCAATCGTTCTATGAAGCCAGTATTACCCTAATACTAAAATCAGGAAAGGACATAACAACAACAACAACTAAACTGCAGATCAATATCTGTGATGAACCTACAAGCAAACAATTTCAACAAAATACTGGTTAACTGAATCCAACAGCACATCAAAAGATAATCCACGATGATCAAGTGGGTCTTATACAAGGGATGCAGGGATGGTTTAACACATGTAAATTAATGTGATAGGCCACATTAACAGAATTAAAAACAAAAATTACGTGATCATCTTAATAGATGAAGGAAAAGCATTTGACAAAATCCAGCATCCCTGTATGATAAAACCCTCAGCAAAACTGGGATACAAGGGACATGCCATAAGCTAATAAAAGCCATCTAGGACAAAGCCACAGCCAACACTATACTGAACAGGCAAAAGTTGAAAGCATTCGCCCTGAGAACTAGAACAAGACAGGGATGTCCACTTTCACCACATTTATTCAACATAGTATTGAAAGTCCTAGCTAGAGCAATCAGTCAAGAGAATAAAAAATAAATGGCATCCAAATTGGTAAAGAGGAAGTCAAACTTTTGCTATTTGCCAATTATATGATTCTATACCTATAAAACCCTAAAGACAAATCCAAAAAGATCCTAGAACTAATAAATTAATTCAGTAATGTTTCAGGATACAAAATCAAATTACATGAATAAGTAGAACTGCTATATATTAACAGCGACCAAGAAGAGAATCAAATCAAGAATTCAACCCCTTTTACAATAGCCGCAAAAAATAAAAATAAAATACTGACGAAAGTTCCTAACTAAGGAGGTGAAAGACCTCTACAAGGAAAATGACAAAACCCTGCTGAAAGAAATCATAGACATACAAAAACAAATGAAGACACACATTTCATGTTCCTGGATGGGTAAAATCAACATTGTGAAAATGACCATACTGCCAAAAGCAATCTACAAATTCAATTCAACTCGCATAAAAATACCACCATTGTTCTTCACAGAAATAGAGAAAAGAATTCTAAAATTCATATTGAACCACAAAAGAGCTCACGTAGCCAAAGCAATACTAAGCAAAGAGAACAAATCTGGAGACATCGCATTACCTGACTTCAAATTATACTGTAAGGAGATAGTCACCAAAACAGCACAGTACTGGTATAAAAACAGGATAGAGAACCCAAAAATAAAGCCAAATACTTACAGTCAACTAATCTTCAACAAAGTGAATACAGACACGAAGTGGGGAAAGGATATCCTATTAAACAATGTGCTATGATAATTGGCAGGCCACAAGTAGAAGAATGAAACTGGATCTTCATCTCTCACCTTACACAAAAATCAACCCAAGATGGATCAAAGACTTAAATCTAAGATCTGAACCTGTAGAAATTCTCACAGATAACATTGGAAAAATGCTTCTAGACATTGGTTTAGGCAAAGACTTCATGACCAAGAACCCAAAAGCAAATGCAACAAAGACAAAGATAGATAGGAGTTAATTAAACTAAAAAGCTTCTGCACAGCAAAAGAAATAATCAGCAATGTAAACAGACAATTTACAGATTGGGAGAAAATCTTCACAAACTATGTATTTGACAAAGGACTAATATCCAGAATCTAAAAGGAACTCAATCAAACCAGCAAAACAAACAATCCTATCAAAAAGTGTGAAAGGGATATGAATAGACAATTCTCAAGAGAAGATACACAAATTCCCAACAAACATATAAAAAATACTCAGCATCATTAATCACCATTATAATTATCAGGAAAATGCTAATGAAAACCATGAAGTAATACAACCTTACTCAGGCAAGATTGGACATAATAAAAAAAAATAGACTTTGGTGTGGATGTGGTGAAAAAAAGAACACTTTTACACTGTTGGTAGGAATGTAAACTAGGACAATTGTGTCGGTAAAGTATTCCTTCCAGTGGGTTCTTGGTCTTGCTGACTTCAGGAATGAAGCCGCAGACCTTCTCAGTGAGTGTTACAGCTCTTAAAGATGGTGTGTCCAGAGTCTGTTCCTTCAGATGTTCAGATGTGTCTGAAATTTCTTCCTTTTGGTGGGTTTGTGGTCTCACTGACTTCAGGAGTGAAGCTGTGGACCTTTGTGGTGAGTGTTATAGCTCTTAAAGGTGGTGTGAACCCAAAGAGTAAGCAACACTAAGACTTATTGTGAAGAGCAAAAGAACCAAGCTTCCACAGTGTGGAGGGGTACCAAGTGGGTTGCCGCTGCTGGCTCGGATGGCTGGCTTTTATTCCCTTATTTGGCCCTGCCTACATCCTGCTGATTGGTCCATTTTAGAGAGCACGGATTGGTCCATTTTACAGAGTGCTGATTGGTCCATTTTACAGAGTGCTGATTGGTGCATTTACAATCCTTTAGCTAGATACAGAGTGCTGATTCGTGCATTTTTACAGAGTGCTAATTGGTGCGTTTACAAACCTTTAGCTAGACATAGAGTGCTGATTGGTGCATTTACAATCCTTTAGCTTCAGAGAAAAGTTCTCCAGAGTGCTGATTGGTGCATTTACAATCCTTTAGCTTCAGAGAAAAGTTCTCCAAGTCTTCACTTCACCCAGGAAGTCCAGCTGGCTTCACCCTTCACAATCACTATGGAAAACAGTGTGGCGATTTCTTAAAGAACTAAAAGTAAATCTACTGTTTGATCCAGCAATTCCACTACTGGGTATCTAACCAGAGGTAAAGAAGTTATTATACAAAAAAAATTCATGCACCTACAGAAACACAATTCATAATTCTAAAAATATGGAACCAGCTCTAATATGCATATATTGCACATATATATATATACACACACACACACACATACCATGAAATATTACTCACTCATGAAATGAAAAAATAGTGGCATTTGCAGCTACCTAAGTGGAATTGGAGGCCATTATTCTAAATAAAGTAACTCAGGAATGGAAAAACAAACATTGTATTTTCCCACTCATAAGAGGGAACTTAGCTATGAAGATGCAAAGGCATAAGAATGATACAATTGACTCTTTGGACTCAGGGCAGAGGGTGGGATGTGGGTGAGGAATAAAAGACTACACATTGGGTACAGTGTACACTGCTGGGGTGATGTATGCAACAAAATTTCAGAAATCACCACTAAAGAACTTATTCATGTAACCAAATATCATCTTTTTCCTCAAAACCTATTGAAATTAAAAATAAAATTTTTTTTTAACAAAAAGCGACTTCTGCAGTTTTACAAAATTAAAACTAATGCTTTCTCTGTTGGACTTTGGTGCTCCATAAAATGTTTTCAGGGAATCATAGAAATTGACAACTATTTAGAACACTTTTTTTTTTTTTGAGACAGAGTCTCACTCTGTCACCCAGGTTGGAGTGCAGTGGCGCAATCTCAGCTCACTGCAAGCTATGCCTCCCAGGTTCACACCATTCTCCTGCCTCAGTCTCCCAAGCAGCTGGGACTACAGGTGCCCACCACCACGCCCAGCTATTTTTTTTTTTTTTTTTTTGTATATTTAGTAGAGATGGGATTTCACTGTGTTAGCCAGGATAGCCTCAATCTCCTGACCTCGTGATCCACCTACTTCAGTCTTTCTATTTAGGGATAATTGCCCTATATTAATTATTGAAAAACAAATATTAAAAATATGGCAGATCTTGTATCATTACATCTTCAAATTTCTCCTACATTCTCTCACAAAATTTTCAGTTTTACAAAAAAAAATTGTGCATACTGATTTTTTTCTGCTAAACCTCATATTTGAAATATTTAAATTAAAAATAATTATGGAGAAATTTTCTTCAGAGTTTACAGTGAAAAAATAGCTTATTTCCTACATTATACATCTAAAATTGTATGGATCACCTTAAACCCCTAATAAAGGTAAACTTCTCAACTTCGTAAAAATCTATTTCTAACCACTAACTGGGCACACAATATTGCTTGCCTTTGTTTTCCTTTATTCTAATTTAAATTTCTGATTCAGAGGGTACATGCACAGATTTGTTAACAAGGTGTAAAAGATTTGTTTCATGATGCTAAAGTAAGAGCTTCTGCTGATTCGGTCATCCAAAGACATAGCATAGTACATAACAGGAAGTTCTTCAGCCCATGGCCCCCTTCCTTCCTACCTCCCTTTGAAGCCCTCAGTGTCTATTGGTCCCATCTTCTTTTTTCTTTTCAACTTTTACTTTAGGTTCAAGGGGTATATGTACAGATTTATTTCATAGGTAAATTGAATGTCATGAGGATTTGGTGTATTGATAATGTCATCATTCAGGTAATAAGCATAGTATCTGATAGGTTTTTATCACTTTCTTCCTAACCTCGAGCGTCAAGTAGGACCTGGCATCTAGTGTTCCCTTTTTTTGTGCCCATGCGTACTCAATGTTTAAATCCCACTTATAAGTAAAAACATATGGTATTCGTTTTTCTGTTCCTGTATTAATTTGCTTAGGATAATGGCCTCCAAGTTTATTGAGTTGTTGAAAAGGATATAATCTCATTCTATTTTATGACTGCATAGTATTCTGTGGTGTGTATGTACCACATTTCTTTTTCTTTTTCTTTTTTTGTGAGATGGAGTCTCGCTCTGTTGCCCAGGCTGTAGTGCAGTGGCGTGATCTCTGCTCACTGCATCCTCCACCTCCCAGGTTCAAGTAATTCTCTGCCTCAGCTTCCCAAGTAGCTGGGATTACAGACTCCTGCCACCATGCCCAGCTAATTTTTGTATTTTTAGTAGAGATGGGTTTCACCATCTCTTGATCACCATCAAGGCCAGGCTGGTCTTGAACTCCTGACCTCATGATCCACCCATCTCGGCCTCCCAAAGTGCTAGGATTTCAGGTGTGAGCCACCATGCTCAATGTATGCACCACATTTCTTAATCCAGTCTACAATTTATGGGCATTTATGTTGACTCCATGTCTTACCTATTGTGAATAGTGCAACGATGAACATATGAGGGCATGTGTCTTTATGGTAGAACAATTTATATTTCTTTGGGTGTATACTTAATAATGACATTGATAGGTCAAATGGTAATTGTTTTAAGTTGTTTGAAAAATCTCCAGGATACTTTCCGTGGTGCCTGAGCTAATTTACATTCACACCTGCAGTGTATAAGCATTCCCTTTGTTCTGCAACCTTTTCAATATTTGTTACTATTATTATTATTTTAAATTTTTAATTATAGCCATTTTGAATGGTGTGAGATGGTATCTCATTGTGGTTTTGATTAGCATTTCTATAGCTTAGTGATGCAGAGCATTTTTCCAATGCTTGTTGGCTATTTTTCAAAAAGGGTCAGCTCATGTCCTTTAACCACTATTGAATGGTTTTGCTGCTTTTATGCTTGTTGATTTGTTTATGTTCCTTACAGATTCTGGATCTTAGATGTTTGTCAGATGCATAGTTTGCAAATATTTTCTCCCATTCTGTGAGTTGTCTGTGTACTCCATTGAGTTTAATTTGTTGTACAAAAGCTCTTTAGTTCAATGAGGTCCCACTTACCAATTTTTGTTTTTATTGCAATTGCTTTTATCATCTTCATAATAAAATCTGTACCAGGGCCAATGTCCAGATTGGTATTTCCTAAATTTTTCTAGGGTTTTCATAAGTGTAGGTTTGACATTTAAATTTTTAATCTATCTTGAGTTGATTTTTGAAAATAGTGTTAGTAAAAGGCTCAGTTTTTCTGTGTATGTCTAGCCAGTTATCCCAGTGACATTTCTTAAATAAGGAGTCTTTTTCCCATTGCTTTTTGCTATTGTCGGTGTTGTTGACTTTGCCAAAGATGAGATGTTGTAAGTGTGCAGCTTTATTTCTGGACTTTCTGTTCTGTTCCATTGTTCTATGGGCCTATTTTTGTGCTAGTATCATGCTCTTCTGGTTACTCTAGATTTGTTGTATAGTTTAAATTTGGGTAATATGATTCATCCAGCTTTGTTCATTTGACTTTTTAGGATCTTTTGATTCCATAAGATTTTTTGAATAGGTTTTTAAAAATTCTGTGGAGAATTTTATTGGTGGTTTGATAAGTATAGCATTGAGCTGGGCGCGGTGGCTCAAGCCTGTAATCCCAGCACTTTGGGAGGCCGAGACGGGCGGATCACGAGGTCAGGAGATCGAGACCATCCTGGCTAACACGGTGAAACCCCGTCTCTACTAAAACATATACAAAACTAGCCGGGCGAGGTGGTGGGCGCCTGTAGTTCCAACTACTCGGGAGGCTGAGGCAGGAGAATGGCATAAACCCAGGAGGCAGAGCTTGCAGTGAGCTGAGATCTGGCCACTGCACCCCAGCCTGGGTGACAGAGCCAGACTCCGTCTCAAAAAAAAAAAAAAAAAAAAAAAGTATAGCATTGAATCTCTAAATTGCTTTGGGAAGTATGGTTATTTAACAATATTAATTATTCCTATCCACGAGCATGAAATGTGTCTCCATTTGTGTCATCTCTGAATTCTTTCAGCAGTGTTTTCTGATTCTGATTAAAGAGAACTTTCACATTCCTCATTAGCTGTTGACAATGTTGAATATTTGTCCCCATCCTAATCTCATGTTGAATTTTAATCACCAGTGTCAGAGGTGGGGACTGGTAGAAGATGATTAGATAAGGGCAATGAATCTCTCATGCGTTGGTGTTTTTATCACAATATTGAGTGAGTTCTCATGAGCTGTGGTTATTTAAAAGTATGTCACAACTCCCCCCACCACTCCCGCTTTTGCCATGTGATATGCCTGGTCATGCTTCATCTTCTGGCATGAGTAAAATTTCCTGAGGGCTCCCCAGAAGCTGTGCAGATGCTGTCACCATGCTTCCTGCACAACCCTCAGAATCATAAACTAATTAAACTTCTTCTCTTTATAAATTACCCAGCCTCAGATATGTCTTTATAGCAATAAAGAACAGACTAATACAGAAAATTGGTACCAAGGGATGATACATTGCTATACAGAAACCTTAAAAGGTGGAAGCAGCTTTGGAACTGGGCAATAGGTAGAGATTGAGAGAGTTTGGTGGGGTCAAAAGAAGATAGAAAGATTAAGGACAGTTTGGAACTCCTTAGAGACTGGTTAAATGATTGCACCCAAAATGCTTATAGTGAAATGAACAGTGAAGTCTAGACTGCTAAGGTTCCAGATAAAAAATGAGAAATTTATGAGAAATTGAAGCAAAGGTCGTATGTTATGCCTTAGAAAACAACTTGGCTGCATTGTGTTTATACCCTGGGAATCTGTGAGAGTTTACATTCGAGAGTGATGATTTAGGGTATCTGGTAGAAGACATTTCTAAGCAGCAAAACATTCAAGATGTGGCCTGGCTACTGCTAACAGCTTATGCTGAGATGTAGGACCAAAACAATGGCTTAAAGTCAGAACTTATATTGAAAAGGAAAGCAAAGCATGAAAGTTTAGGAAATTTGTAGGCTTGTCATGTGTCAGAGAAATAAAAAGCATTTTCAGTGGAATAATTCATGCAGGCTGTGGAGCAACAACTTACTAGAGAGACTGGCATAAATAAAAAAGAATCGGGGAAAAGACAATGGGAAAAGGGTCTTGAAAGTATTTCAGAGATCTAGCAAGTAGTCCTTCCAATCACAGGCCCTGAGGTCTATGAGGACTGAGTTGTTTTGTGTGTCAAGCCCAGCTCTCCACTGCCCCTCACAGTCTAGGAACACTGTTCCTCGTATTGTGGTAACTTTGTCTCCAAACTCACTTCAAAGGGCTCCAGAAAGAGCTTGGCCTACTGCTTCAGAGGGTAAAAGCCATAAGCCATAACAGCTTCCATGTAGTTAAGCCTGCAAGTATGCAGAGTGCAAGAGTAAAGGAGGCTTGGTACCCATTGCCTAGATTTCAGGGGATGTATGAGAAAACCTGAGTGCCCTGGCAGAAGCTTGCTACAGGGACAGAGCCCTCACAGAGAAGCTCTACTAGGGTGGTTTCAAGGAGAAATGTGGGTTTGGAGCCTCACACAGTGCCCCCACCAGGACACAGCCTAGTGTAGCTGTGAGAAGGAGGCCAGTGTCTTTCAGCTTCCATAATGGTGGATCTACTGGCAGTTTTCTCCCTGTATCTGGAAAACCTGCATGTACTCAACAACCTGTGAGCCTCCATGGAGCTGAACCCTGCAAAGCAAGAGTTGTCCAGCTATCCAAGCCTTTGGGAGCCCACTTTTTGCACCATTGTGCTCTAGATATGGGTCTTGTAGTCAAATGAGATTCTTTTCGAGCTTTAAGATATAAGGACTTCCTGCTGGGTTTTGAACTGGCATGAGTCCTGTAACCCCTTTCTTTTGGATGTTTTCTCCATTTTGGAGCAGTATTGTTTGCCCAATGACTATACCTCCATTGTAATTTGGAACTAAATCACTTGTTTGTGATTTTACAGGCTTATAGGTGAAAGAACCTTGCCCAATCTCCAATGAGATTTTAGACTTGGGCTTGAGACTTTTGAGATAATGCTGCAATAAGTTAAGACTTTGGAGGAGTATTGAGGAGGTGTATTTATATTTTTCAATGTAAAAAGGACATGAACTTTGAAGGGAGCAGGTGCATGTTAATATAGTTTGAATATTCATCTCCACACAAATCTCATGTTGAATTGTAAATCCCAGTGTTGGAGCTATCAGTGAGCCTAGTTGGAGGCTATTGAATCATGAGAGTGAATTACTCTTGGCTTGATGCTTTCCTCACTATAATGAATGAGTTCTCATGAAATCTGGTTGTTTGAAATTATGTGGCACCTCCCCATTCCTTTTGCTCCTGAGTTTTTCATGCAACATGCCTGCTCCTGCTTTACCTTCTGCCATCAGTAAAATCTCTCTGAGGCATTCTCAGAATATGAGCAGATGCCAGCATCATGATTCCTGTGTACCCTGCAGAAATGACAGCCTATTAAACTTATTTTATTTATAAATTACCCAGCCTCAGGTATTTCTTTATAGCGATGCATGAACAGTTCAATACAGTTGTATTCTTGATATTTTATTTTTTCTGATCATTGTGAATGTGATTGCATTCTTGATTTGGCATTTAGCTTGGATGTTATTGATGTATAGAAATGCTACTGATTTTTATACATTAATTTTGTATCCTGAAACTTGCTGAAGTAGTTTATCAGATCTATCAGCTTTTTGGCAAAGTTTATGGGGTTTTCTAGGCATTAAATCGTATCGTCTGAAAACAGAGATAGATTGACCTTCTCTCTTTCTATTTGGATGCCTTTCATTTCTTTCTCCTCTTGCCTGATTGTTCTGGCTAGGACTTCCAGTACTATATTTAATAGGAGCAGCAAGAGTCAGCATCTTTGTCTCATTTCAGTTATCAAGGGGAATGCTTCCAGATTTTGCCCATTCAGTATGATGTTACCTGTGGATTTGTCACAGGTGGCTTTTGTTATTTTGAAGTATATTCCTTTGATGCCTAGTTCGTTAAGAGTTTTTAACATATAAGAATTCTTCATCTCAATACATGCAAAAGCCTTTTTTGCATGTATTGAGATAATCATGTGGTTTTGGTTTTTAGTATTTTTTATGTGATAAATCACATTTATTGATTTAGATATGTTGAACCAACCTTGCATCCCAGGGATTAAGACTACTTGTTCATGGTGGATTCACTTTTTGATGTGCTGCTGGATTCAGTTTGCTAGTATTTTGGTGAGGATGTTTGCATCTATGTTCATCAAGGACATGGACCTTAAGTTCTTTTTTTGTTGTTGTTTTGTTTTGTCTCTGCCAAGTTTTGGTACCTGAATGATAATGGCCTCATAGAAGGAGCTAGGGAGGCATTCCTCTAACACACTTTTTAGAAATGTTTCAGTAGGAATGATACCAGCTTTTCTTTGTATGTCTGGTATAATTTGTCTTTGAATCCTTCTTGTGCAGGCTTTTTCTGATTGGTAGGGTTCTTATTACTGATTCTATATTTTGGAACAAATTGTTAGTTTTGTTCAGGTGTCAATTTCTTACTGGATCAATCTTGTAAGGTTGTATATTTCTAATAATTTTTTAAATTTTTTTACTTCTTGCAAGTTTTCTAATTTGTGTGCAGAGATGTGTTCATAATAATCTCTGAGAGTGTTTTTGTATTTCTGTGAGGTCAGTGGTTATGTCCCCTTTGTCATTTCTGGCTGTGTCTAATTATATCTTCTTTGTCTCTTTATACATCCAGCTAGTGGTCTATCAATTTTATTATTTTTTTAAAAATCGCTGGTTTCATTGATCTTTTGCATGGTTTTTCTCCTTTCAATTTCCTTTATTTCAACTGTAATTTTGGTTATTTCTTGTCTTCTAGCTTTAATGTTGGTTTGGTCTTACTTCTCTAGTTCCTCTAGGTGTAATATTAGGTTGTTAATTTGAGATCTTTCTGACTTTTTGATGTGGTTATTTAGGTCTTTAAACTCTCCTCTTTAAACAGCTTTAGCTGTGTCCCAGAGATTTTGATATGTTGTATCTCTGTTTTCATTAGTTTCAAAAAATTTCTTGATTTCTGCCTTAATTTCATTATTTACCCAGAAGTCATGCAGGAACAAAATTGTTTAAATTCTATGTAATTGTATGGTTTAAAAAGATCTCCGTATTGATTTCTATTTTTATTGTGTCATGGTTTAAGAGTGTGACCGTTAAAATTTTGTTTTTCTTTTTTACTCGGCTGAGAATTGTTTTATGGCAGACTTCATGGTCAATTTCAGAGTATGGGCTATGGGCAAATGAAAAGAATGTATACTTTGTTGTTTTCAAGTGGAGAGTTTTGTAGATATCTGTTAGATTGTTTTGGCCAAGTGTCGAGTTCAGCTCCCAAATATCTTTGTGGGATTAGTGTTCTTTAGATGTCTCTTAGCTTCTTTTGGTCAAGTGTTAAGTACAGCTCCCACTTTTTGTTGTTGTTGTTGTTAGTTTTCTCCCTCAATTATCTGTCTAATACTGCCAGTACAGTGTTGAAGTTTTTCACTATTGTTATGTGGTTATCCAAGTCTCTTTGTAGGCCTCTAAGAACTTGTTTTAGGAATATGGGTGCTCCTGTGTTGGGTGCAAATATATATTTGGGGATAGGTAAGTCTTCTTGCTGAATTGAACACTTTACCATTATGTCATGCCTTTCTGTGCCTTTTTTGATCATTGTTAAAGTCTATTTTGTCTGAAATTAGATTACCAACTTCTGCTTTTTTTTTTTTTTTTTTTTTTTTTTTTTTCATTTGCTTGGTAGATTTTTCTCCATCCCTTTAATTTGAACCCATAGGTGTCTTTGCATGTGAGACGGATCTCTTGAAGATAGCATACAATTGGGTCTTGCTTCTTTATCGAACATTCCCCTCTGTGTTTTTAATTGGGGGATTTAGCCAGTTTATATATACGGTTAACATTGATATGTGAGGATCTGTTCCTATCATGGTGCTGTTAGCTGATTATTATGCAGACTTGATTGTGTAGTTGCCTTATAGTGTCAGTGGTCTGTGTACTTAAGTGTATTTTGTGGTGGCTAATAATGGTCTTTCATTTCCATATTTGACACTCCCATAGTGACTTCTTGTAAGGCAGATCTGATGGTAACACATTTCCTTAGCATTTTTTTTTTGTCTGAAAGGGATCTTATTTCTCCTTTACATACGAAGCCTAGTTTGGCTGCATATAAAATACTTGGTTGAAATTTATTTTCTTAAGAATGCTGAATATAGGCCCTCAGTCTCTACTGGCTTGTTGGGTTTCTGCTGAGAGGTTCACTGTTAGCCTGATGGGGCACCCTTTGTAGATGATCTGCCTCTTCTCTCTAGCTGCCTTCAATATATTTTCTTTCATGTCGACCTTGGAGAATCTGATGTCTATATGTCTTGAAAACGGTCAGCTTGTACAGTATCTTGTACGGGTTCTATGCATTTTTAAAATTGGAATGTTAGCTTCTCTAGTGAGGCTGGAAAAATTTTGGTGGATGATATACTGACACATGTTTTTTTTGCTGTTGTTGCTCACTTTTTCTCTCTTTTAGGTATATCGATGAGTTATATATTTGATCTCATTATATAATCCTATGCTTTTTGAAGGTTTTGTTCATTTTTTACTTTATTTTTTTCTTTACTTTTGTCTGGGTAAATTCGGAGAACTAGTCTTCAAGCTCTGAGACTATATCTTCAGCTTGGTCTATTCTGCTATCAATATTTGTGATTGTATCATGAAATGTTTGTAGTGAGTTTTTCAGCATTATCAGATCATTTTGGTTCTTTCTTAAAATGGCCATTTGTCTTTCAGCTCCTGTATTGTTTTGTTGTATTCCTTAGATTCCTTGAATTGGGTTTCAACTTTCTACTAAATCCTAGTGATCTTCATTATGACCCATATTATGAATTCTATGTTTGTCATTTTAGCTGTTTCAGCCTGGTTGATAACCATTGCTAGGGGAACTACTGCTGTCATTTGTAGGTAAATTTAGATTTTTGAGTTGCTGGAGCTCTTGCAGTGGTTCTTATGTGTGTGAGTGTATGATTCTTTAATCTTTGAAGTTGCTGAACTCCCATTGTAACTTGGAGGGAACTAACTCATTTTTTATTTTACAGGCCTTTTTTTAGATGAGTCTTTGGACTTGGACTTTTGAGTTAATGCTGGAATGAGTTAAGACTTTGCAGGACTGTTGAGAAGGCATGATTGGTTTTCAAATGTGAAAAGGACATGAGATTTTGGAGGGGCCAGAGTGACGTAATATGGTTTTGTTCTGTGTCCCCACCCAAATTTCATCTCAAATCCCCACTTGTCCAGGAAGGGACCTGGTTGCAAGTGATTGGATGATATAGGAGGTTTCTCCCATGTTGTTCTTGTGATAGTGAGAAGTTCTCAGGAGATCCGATGGTTTAAAAGTGGCAGTGTCCCCTGTGTTCTCTCTTTATTTCCATCATGTGTGATATACCTTGCTTCCCCTTTGCCTTTCACAATAATTGTAAGTTTCCTAAGGCCTCCTCAGCCATGCAGAAATGTAAGTCGATTAAATCTCTTTTGTTTATAAATTTCCCAGTCTCAGGTAGTAGCTTTATAGCAGTGTGAAAATAGACTGAGACAGTAATTTAAACAATAGCCAAGAAAACTAGAGTTCAGAGATATTTAGTTTCCCTATGGAAACTATGGGCCTGAGTTGTCTTTCAGAAACCCCCACTGAAGACCCCCACCAAATAGATCTACTGACATGTAATGCTCAGATAGGGGGGCATTGAAGACCGAATTATGACTACCATCCTCTGTAATAAATTCTTTTCTGAGGGGTTTGGAAGAATTCACACCTTTGAGGCAGTTAAGATTTTTTTTTCTGCTGACCACAAATTATTAAACAAAGCTTTGCTTCCTTAACCAATTGCAAATCCAAAAATCATTAAATCTACCTACAACCGATAAGGTCCTACTTTGGGTTATCTCACATTTTTTAGGTCAAAAACAATGTGTAACTTCTACCTATTGATTCAGTATTTTCCATGTAGCTTCTGCTTTTGTAAAATTTACCCCTGCCTTTTAAAACCCTGTCTTGCAAGACATCAGAGAGGTCCAGATTGGAGCAATAGCTGCTTGTCCCTCCTTGCTTGGAACCCTGCAAAAAAAAATTCCTTCTTTTCTATCATAGCAAAAACCTCAATGTGGATATGTGGTTTCACTGCACTGGGAAAATGTGTCAGTGGCAGCGAATCTCTATGATTCTGCAGCAACTTCAATTCTTGCCTCCTCAGAAGAAAAAATTCAAATGAGGGGCATAAGGCAGAAGAAGAGACTGAAGCAAGTTTTAGAGCAGGAGTGAAAATTTATGAAAATGCTTTAGAGCAGGAATGAAAGGAAGTAAAGTACACTTGGAAGAGGGCCAAGTGGGCAACCTGAAAGACAAGTTCATGGCTTGACCTTTTGACTTGGGGTTTTATATATTGGCATACATTCACGGTCTCACATCCTTTCTCCCCTGATTCCTCCCTTGTGGTGGGCTATTGACAAGCATAACGGCTTGCCAGTACTTGGAAGTTGATCATGCACATTGTGTTTACTGAATTTGTAAGCATGTTCACTTGAGGTATTCTTCTCTTACCAGACAAATACTCCTAGCAGATCATTTACCATTTAAACACTGTCATTTTTCCTCTAAATGTACATGGTTGAGCTCAGCCATCCAACTCCTAAGATCTTATCAGGAAGCAGATGATCATCAATTTCAGGTTTTTTCTATCTCTGGGAAGACTGCCTTTCCCTGGTGCTGGTTGTGGCCAATTATTATTTCAGAGAGAGATAGTTAACAATCCCCTGACCATCACCTGATGGTCTCCTGATATTCCTGATCAGATGGAGCCCTCTCCTGCTCTGCTCATGCCTGACTAGTTACCTATGGTAGCATTTTCCCACTCATGATCCTAAACCCCCAATTATTTGGAGAAAATGGACAAAGATCAGTCTTCTGTAACTCTTTGCTGCTGACAAAGAGGCAGCGGATCATTCTGTGGGTCTTGGCCTCTTGCTAGCTGTCAGGGCAGGAAGGTGGATCCATGGGTGTTTGAATGTGGTATCCAGCCAGGGTCTAGGGAGACAGGGGCAGGAGTTTGCCTCTATTATGTCTCACTGATGGGCAGTCTAGAGGTCCCCTGTAGGAGAGTGATTCTTTGAATATTGAAAAGATGATATCCCTCACTGAGGATTATCTGGAGGTTGATGGCCTATCCTTTTCTTTTCTTCTGAGCTACAACCAGACATCACTAGTTGGCTCACAGGAATAAGCAGGGTTAGTCTAAATTGCAGACAAAAACTCAAAAAGAGCTGATGAGACTAGAATCTAATAATAAATGTACCATAGTGCTCAAAACATAATTTTTATCTCTCCAGTTCTCATTTTTATTTCAAAAAATCGTGAGAGTACTGATTTTTTTGCAAAATAAGGTTTAGTTTTATTATACTTGGCATAATTATTTGCATAAAGCACAGCAAGTTTATTTTCTACATAGGCTCCTTTTTAAATTGGCTTTGATGGATCTTCATTTCATAATGAATCTCATGTCACAGTTTTCTTAAAGCCTTAAGCCCAGCCATAAATTGGTGCCATCACATACCTGTATGATTGGGTAAATTTTACTCATCTTGAGGTCCCAAGATAACTTGAAGCTCCTGGGCCTGTCAGAAAGTGACATTCTTTACTTACCACAGGTCAGGAATTCTGTACAGGAACTGTGTAGACAAGGTATGAGGACAGTTTTCCCAATGGGCTTTTATTGGCTCTATAAGTAAAATTTGATTCCTAAAGGGAAGTATGCCATTCCAGTCAAAGCCTTGGTAAAATAACCAGATCCTCCAACTGTATTCTGTTGCAAAAGAAACCAGATTCATATTGCATTTATGCAAATAACTATATTGCCATTAGTTAAGAACACTCACAAATAGCTTTCAAATTTTGAATAAATCTAGTAAAGAGAAATATGCTCCAAAGATTATTTATAGGAGCATATTTTACTGAGTTGGTAAAAGATGTAAATAGCTCAAAAGAAAAGTCTCCCTGGCTTTGAAAAACAAAATACCAGCAACATTTTAAGCAAAAAGTCATGAAATAATTAATTTAGTCTTCTATTAGTTCAGGCCATACATACAGTTAACTCTTGCTCTGCTTGATGTTCATAAAAATTTCAGTTCTCCATGAGAGTCCTAAAAGTTTTTTCCCTAATTCTAACATCACAATCTCCAAAGTCATCAGAATGCTGCATTCAAGAACACTTCTTAAAGTTTTATAGCGAGTTATAAAACCACCTTCTAAAGAGAACCAAAGGAAGACAACAATTTCCTTGGATGACAAGACATCTTAGGGCAGCCTCTATTAAAGCCACAATTGACTAGGAATTTTGGTTACTTCTTTAGTGTACTATAACAATTTAACCTAACAATTCTAATGATTAATAACACACACTAATTAATATCAGAATTATAGAAGTTTCACATAATTTTGGAACAAATGCTCATAACACATTTATACAAATACAGCCCAAAGAAAGCCAAATATTACCTTTGCATTAGTGTACTGTTGATGTCAATCTTAGTTCTTAAAACCTTATAGACAAATCTATTCAATTTTAATCAGTCTGAATCTACAGTAAGACTCTCATAAACCTTTTATAACTCTTTACAGTTTTATTTGTTAAAAAGCAGAACAATGCTCTAAAAAAACCCTGTTATGGTTTTATTCCAATGTTTAGTTTACAGAAATACTGAATAATACCCCTTATCTTTACCCAATAATTTCACACACAAACTTTTTTTTCACAAGATTAATTTTTCCCAAACTTTCCATGACTTGTTCAAACTTTCAGGTTTTTTTTTTTTTTTCCATCTAGTGAAAAACAAGCCTTTAATACATTAATCTAGGCAAAAATATACACATTACCTTGCCTTGTAAGAATCTTTTACAAAAAACACATTTCACTTTCCTGACACACCTTACGTGTAAAACTCTTCCTTCAGTAGTTTTAATTAAACGTTACGATGTTAACTCTTAGCAACTTTTATTTTTGGTGAAAAACCTGGTAAGTAAGTGATTTTAATTATGTACTAGGTGTGGAGCCTAAGAAACCAAATGGAAGTGGGAATAAAGTCTGACTCTTTGCAGCATAACCAGGGGAGCATGGCTAACTTCACATGTCCTCAGGCCTTACACAGAATCTAATGGCTCCAAAACAGGTAACTTGAACAATTTTCATAAGTCAAAGAATAAGTTTATGACCTTACAACATTTAGCAAGCGTAGTATCTGACCTGCATAATTTATACAATATGTCTAAATTTTTGAATATATTTTTATTTTACCATTAATATTTAAAAGTGTCTTTATTTCTCAAACATTACTTAAGTCACATGAATGAAATGGCATTATAGTTTTTCTTTTTCTGGCAAAATACTTGATTTAAGCACTTATTATTTTTAAGCCAATAAATCAGAGCTCTTTCATATATAAACATCACACACCCAACACATATAAATACACAGAAAGACAGAAAATCCAGTAATGTAAGGTTTTCCATTTGCCAGTTTTTAAGTTTCTTAATTGGATTACTGGCTTCAGGGTGGAGCACTTTGAGAAACAAGGCCAGGAAAGTATGCAGTTTCTACGGCCTAATAAGCAGTCACAGCTGGATGCAAAACAGATCCCCAAAAGTTAAGAGTACCATTTTTATACCAGATCCTAGATCCCCAAAAAGAGAAAAATGAGCCCCCTTCCCATGGGATTCTTATCTATCAGCGAGGAGTGGAAACATTTCCATAGTTTCTAGGTGGCCGAGAGCATGTTTCTCTGATCCAAATGTGTAAAGCACTGAGTATCTCACCATAACTGCCATTAGCCATCCCTAAAAGTATATTTCTTACCCAGTTATTACACACCAAAGCTCTCTCATAATTCAAAGTAATTTCTGATACCCCTAAAAGTTAAAAAAAAAAAAACAAAAACAAAACATCAGATAGTACCATTCAAAGTGTAACAGACGTTTAGATTTTGACAGGGATGTTATCTGCTTTTGATTCCTGGAACTTCATGAGGGAAATAAGTTTTTCTCAAAATGGGGTCTGTGTTGCTTCCGCTGTTTATCCCAAGGAGAAATTGTCTTAGAAATTATCTTAGGTTCTCTCATGTGTGCAAACAGAGTGGCAAGAAGACAAAATGGAGAACAACTATTCAGTCAACTAACAAGAAAGAAAAAAAAAAAATCAGATAAACATGATTCAAGCACTCCTCAGCAAATGTAAAAGAACAGAAATTACAACAAACTGTCTCGTAGACCACAGTGCACTCAAACTAGAACTCAAGACTAAGAAACTCAATCAAAACTGCTCAACTACATGGAAACTGAACAACCTGCTCCTGAATGACTACTGGGTACATAACGAAAGGAAGGCAGAAATAAAGATATTCTTTGAAACCAATGAGAACAAAGATACAACATCCCAGAATCTCTGGGACACATTTAAAGCAGTGTGTAGAGGGAAATTTATAGCACTAAATGCCCACAAGAGAAAGCAGGAAAGATCTAAAATTGACACCCTAACATCACAATTAAAAGAACTAGAGAGGCAAGAGCAAACACATTCAAAAGCTAGCAGAGAGCAAAAAGTAACTAAGATCAGAGCAGAACTGAAGAAGATAGAGACACAAAAAACCCTCCAAAAAATCAATGAATCCAGGAGCTGTTTTTTGAAAAGATCAACAAAATTGATAGACTGCTAGCAAGACTAATAAAGAAGAAAATAGAGAAGAATCAAATAGATGCAATAAAAAGTGATAAAGGGGATATCACCACCAACCCCACAGAAGTACAAACTACCATCAGAGAATACTATAAAGACCTCTATACAAATAAACTAGAAAGCCTAGAAGAAATGGATGATTTCCTGGACACTTACACTCTCTCAAGACTAAACCAGGAAGAAGTTGAATCCCTGAATAGAACAATAGCAGGCTCTGAAATTGAGGCAATAATTAATAACCTACCAACCAAAAAAGTCCAGGACCAGATGGATTCACAGCCGAATTCTATCAGAGGTACAAGGAGGAGCTGGTACCATTCCTTCTGAAACTATTCCAATCAATAGAAAAAGAGGGAATTCTCCCTAACTCATTTTATGAGGCCAACATCATCCTGATACCAAAGCCTGGCAGAAACACAATAAAAAAAGAGAATTTTGGACCAATATCCCTGATGAACATCGATGCAAAAATCCCCAATAAGATACTGGCAAACGTAATCCAGCAGCACATCAAAAAGCTTAACCACCATGATCAAGTGGGCTTCATCTCTGGGATGCAAGGCTGGTTCAACATATGCAAATCAATAAACATAATCTAGCACATAAACAGAACCAAAGACAAAAAACACATGGATTATCTCAATAAATGTAGAAATGACCTTTGACAAAATTCAGCAGCACTTCATGCTAAAAACTCTTAATAAACTAAATATTGATGGAAAGTAACTCAAAATAATAAGAGTTACTTATGACAAACCCACAGCCAATATCATACTGAATGGTCAAAAACTGGAAGCATTCCCTCTGAAAACTGACACAAGACAGGGATGCCCTCTCTCACTACTCCTATTCAACATAGTGTTGGAAGTTCTGCCTAGGCAATCAGGTAAGAGAAAGACATAAAGGGTATTTGGTTAGGAAAAGAAGAAGTCAAATTGTCCCTGTTTGCAGATGACATGATTGTATATTTAGAAAACCCCATCGTCTCAACCCAAAATCTCCTTAAGCTGATAAGCAACTTCAGCAAAGTCTCAGGATTCAAAATTAATGTGCAAAAATCACAAGCATTCTTATACACCAGTAACAGACAGAGAGCCAAATCATGAATGAACTTCCATTAACAATAGCTTCAGAGGGAAAAATAAATCTAGGAATCCAACTTACAAGGGACGTAAAGGACCTCTTCAAGGAGAACTACAAACCACTGTTCAGTGAAATAAAAGAGGACACAAACAAATGGAAGAACATACCATGCTCATGGATAGGAAGAATCAATATTGTGAAAATGGCCATACTGCCCAAGGTAATTTATAGATTCAATGCCATCCCCATCAAGCTACCAATGATTTTCTTCACAGAATTGGAAAAAAAACTGCTTTAAAGTTCATATGGAACCAAGGAAGACCCCACTTTGCCAAGACAATCCTAAGCCAAAAGAACAAAGCTGGAGGCATCACATTACCTGACTTCAAACTATACTATAAGGCTACAGTAACCAAACAGTGTGGTACTGGTACCAAAACAGAGATATAGACCAATGGAATAGAACAGAGTCCTCAGAAATAATACCATACATCTACAGCTGTCTTATCTTTGAAAAACCCAACAAAAACAAGAAATGGGGAAAGGATTCCCTATTTAATAAATGGTGCTGGGAAAATTGTCTAGCCATAAGTAGAAAGCTGAAACTGGATCCTTTCCTTACCCCTTATACAAAAATTAATTCAAGATGGATTAGAGACTTAAATGTTAGACCTAATACCATAAAATCCCTAGAAGAAAACCTAGGTAGTACCATTCAGGACATAGGCATGGGCAAGGACTTCATGTCTAAAACACCAAAAGCAATGGCAACAAAAGCCAAAATTGACAAATGGGATCTAATTAAACTAAAGAGCTTCTGCACAGCAAAAGAAACTACCATCAGGGTGAAAAGGCAACCTACAGAATGGGAGAAAATGTTTGCAATCTACTCATCTGACAAAGGGTTAATATCCAGAACCTACAAAGAATTCAAACAAATTTAAAAAAACAAACAAACAACCCTATCAAAAAGTGGGCAAAGGATATGAATAGACATTTCTCAAAAGAAGACATTCATACAGCCAACAGACACATGAAAAAAATGCTCATCATCACTAGCCATCAGAGAAATGTAAATCAAAACCACAATGAGATACCATCTCACACCAGTTAGAATGGCAATCATTAAAAAATCAGTAAACAACAGGTGCTGGAGAGGATGTGGAGACATAGGAACACTTTTACACTGTTGGTGGCACTGTAAACTAGTTCAACCATTGTGGAAGTCAGTGTGGCGATTCCTCAATGATCTAGAACTAGAAATACCATTTGACCCAGCCATCCCATTACTGGTTATATATCCAAAGGATTATAAATCATGCAGCTATAAAGACACATGCACACATATATTTATTGCAGCACTATTCACAATAGCAAAGACTTGGAATCAACACAAATATTCATCAGTGACAGACTGGATTAAGAAAATGTGGCACATATACAACATGGAATACTATGCAGCCATAAAAAAGGATGAGTTCATGGCCTTTGTAGGGACATGGATGCAGCTGGAAAACATCATTCTTAGCAAACTATCACAAGAACAGAAAACCAAACACCGCATGTTCTCACTCATAGGTGGGAACTGAACAATGACATCACTTGGACTCGGGAAGGGGAACATCACAAACCGGGGCCTATCATGGGGAGGGGGAGGGAGGAGGGATTGCATTGGGAGTTATACCTGATATAAATGATGAATTGATGGGTGCTGACGAGTTGATGGGTGCAGCACACCAACATGGCACAAGTATACATATGTAACAAACCTGCATGTTATGCACATGTACCCTAGAACTTAAAGTATAATATAAAAAAAAAAAAAAAGAAAATGTGGCACATATACACCATGGAATACTATGCAGCCATAAAAAAGGATGAGTTCGTGTCCTTTGTATGGACATGGATGAAGCTGGATACCATCATTCTTAGCAAACTATCACAAGAACAGAAAACCAAACACCCCGTGTTCTCACTCATTGGTGGGAATTGAACAATGTGATCACGTGGACACAGGAAGGGGAACATCACACACCGGGGCCTATTGTGGGGAGGGGTGAGGGGGAGAGATAGCATTAGGAGACATACCTAATGTAAATGACGAGTTAGTGGGTGCAGCACACCAACATGGCACATGTATACATATGTAACAAACTTGCACATTGTGCACAGGTACCCTAGAACTTAAAGTATAATAATAATAATAATAATAATAATAAGTAAAGATCTTTTAAATACATGAATAGCTTGGACTTGGATATCTGTTTTTATTTAAGCTGACTTTTAACCACAGTGCTCTTAAAAAAAGAAAATTTTTCTAAATCTCTTATTACCCTACTCTAGCTAGGCCAAACAGCTAATATTCCTGGCTTTTAAACTTTACCAAAATAAACCTCACTGGTGAAACCAATAGGCCTTAACTAAAGTTATGACTTAACCATGAGTGTTCAAGGTATTTTCAAAGAGGGAGTTAACAGTTTTTACAATACCTAGAATCTCTGAAGTTAGCTCAGAGGAAAGAAAATTCAAGAAGGGAACTCACAAGTTGTTCCTGGAGGGGCAGAGAATCAACAAATGGCAAATGTCACACAAATATCAACCAGAAAGTACTCTTCCCTAAGCCAGGAATGGAACCCTGAACTCATGCCACCATTGGGAAAATACAGAGCCTTAGCTACCATGCTACAGAATTTGGCAGTTTTTATTTCTGTTTCCAGAAGGAGCCTAGAGCAGTCAATTTGGAGCTTTTTCTTTTTCTTTTTTCTTTCTTTCTTTTTTTTTAAATCTCTTCTGTTACACATGGTGACCATGTTGCCCAGAGACCACATGGTCGCCTTGTGCAACAGAAGAGATGAAGAAGGAGAAGAAGAAGAAGAGGAGGAGGAGGAGGAGGAGGAGGAGGGAGGAGGAGGAGGGGAGGAGGAGGGGGAGGAGGAGGGGAGAGGAGGAGGAGGAGGGAGGAGGAGGAGGAGGAGGAGGAGGGAGGAGGAGGGGAGGAGGAGGGGGAGGAAGAGGAGGGGGAGGAGGAGGGGGAGGAGGAGGAGGGGGAGGAGGAGGAGGAGGGGGAGGAGGAGGAGGAGGGGGAGGAAGAGGAGGAGGAGGGGAAGGAGGAGGGGAGGAGGAGGAGGAGGAGGAGGAGGAGGAGGAAAAGAGAGAAAAGCATAAAGCATTGTCTGTGGTGGAGTGGGAAAGGTGAAGATCTCAGGGAGGCCAGAGAAAGACCCAGCCATTGCAGCGACACTGAATCAAAAGTTTAGGTGGCTGTAGTCCCATCAGCTCTCAAGTTTCCCCTTTTGTGGAGGACCAAGAAGAAACAAACTCCAAAGCTAGCAGAAGAGAAGAAATAACCAAGACCAGAGCAGAACTGAACAAGATAGAGAAACAAAATACCCTTTAAAAAATCAATGAATCCAGGAACTGGTTTTCTGAAAAAATTAATAAAATAGACCACCATCTAGACTAATAAGAAGAAAGGAGAGAATAATCTAATAGGCACAATAAAGAATGATAAAGGGGATGTCACTGTTGACACCACAGAAATACAAACAACCATCAGAGAGTACTATAAACACCTCTATGCAAATAAGCTAGAAAATCTAGAATAAATAAATTCCTGGACACATACACCCTCTCAAGCTTGAACCAGGAAGAAGTTGAATTCCTGAGTAGACCAATAACAATTTCTGAAATTGAGACAGTAATAAATAGCCTACCAACCAATAAAAACCGAGGACCAGATGAATTTACAGTGAAATTCTATCCGAGGTACAAAGTGGATCTGCTACCATTTCTTCCAATAATATTCCAAACAATTGAAAAGAAGGGACTTCTGCCTAACTCATTTTATGAGACCATTACCATTCTGATAACAAAACCTGGCAGAGATACAACAACAACAAAAAGGAAACTTTAGGCCAATATCTCTGATGAACATCAACACAAAATTTCTCAATAAAATACTGGAAAACCAAATCCAGCAGCACAACAAAAAGCTTATCCACCAGAATCAAGTCAGCTTCATTCGTGGGATGCAAGGCTAGTTCAACATACCCAGATCAATAAATGTAATTCATCACATAAACGGAACTAAAGACAAAAACCACGGGATTATCTGAATAGATGCAGCAAAAGTCCTCAATAAAATGCTAAAAAAATCTCTCAATAAACTAGGTATTGATGGAACATATCTCAAAATAATAGGAGCCATTTATGACAAACCGACAGCTAATATTATACTGAATGGGCAGAAGCTGGAAGCATTCCACTTGAAAAACCGGCACAAGATAAGGATGCCCTCTCTACTACTCCTATTCAACAAAGTATTGGAAGTTCTGTCCAGGGCAATCAGGCAAGAGAAAGAAATAAATCGTGTTCAAATAAAAAGAGAGGAATTCAAACTGTCTCTGTTTGCAGCTGACATGATCTTATATCTAGAAAACTCCTTTGTTTTAGCCCAAAAGTTTCTTAAGCTGATAAGCAGGTTCAGCAGTCTCAGGATACAAAATCAAGCATTTCTATACACCAACAACAGACAAGCAGAAAGCCAAATCATGAATGAACTCCAAATTCACAATTGCTACAAAGAGAATAAAGTACCCAGGAATACAGCTAACAAAGAAAATGAAGGACCTCTTGAAGTCAAACTACAAACCACTGTTCAGGAAATCAGATTTGACACAAACAAATAGAAAAACATTCCATGCCCATGGATAGGAAGAATCAATATCACAAAAATGGCCATACTGCCCAAAGCAATTTATAGAGTCAATGCTATTCTCATTAAACTACCATTGACATTCTTCACAGAATTAGAAAAAAAAAAAAAAAAAAACTTTAAAATTCATATGGAAGCAAAACAGAGCCCGTGCAGCCACGTCAATCCTAAGCAAAAAGAACAAAGCTGGAGGTATCATGCTACCTGACTTTAAACTACACTGCAAGGTTACAGTAACCAAAGCAGTATGGTACTGGTACAAAAACAGACACATAGACCAATGGGACAGAATGGAGAATAGAAAGAAGACCACATCTACAACCATCTGATCTTTCAAAAACATGACAAACACAAGCAATAGGAAAAATATTCCCTATTTAATTAACAGTGCTTGGAAAACTGGCTATCCAAATGCAGAAAATTGAAACTGGACTCCTTCTTTACACCTAATACAAAAATTAACTCAAAGTGGATTAAAGACTTAATTGTAAAAACCAAAGCTATGAAAACCCTAGAAGACCATCTAGGAATTACTATTCAGGACACAGGCATGGGCAAAGATTTAATGATGAAAACATCAAAAGCAATTACAACAAAAGCAAAAATTGACAAATGGGATCTAATTAAACTAAAGATCTTCTGCACAGCAAAAGAACCATCATCAGAGTGAACAGAGAACCTACAGAATGGGAGAGAAAATGTTTGCAATCTATCCATCTGACAAAGATCTAATATCCAGAATCTAAAAGGAACTTAAAAAATTTGTAAGAAAAAGTGGGCAAAGAATTTGGGAGGCCAAGGCAGGTGGATCGCTTGAGGTCAGGAGTTTGAGACCAACCTGGCCAACATGGTGAAACAGTGTCTGTACTATAAAAAAATAAAAAATAAAATATAAAGCTAATTAGTTGGGTGTGGCAGTGGGTGCCTGTAGTCCCAGCTACTCAGGAGGCTGAGGCTAAAGAATTGCTTGAACCGGAGAAACGGAGGTTGCAGTGAGCTGAGATTGCATCACTACACTCCAGCCTGGGTGACAGAGTGAGACTTTGTCTCAAAGAAAAAAAAAAAAGTGGGCAAAGAACATGAACAAACACTTCTCAAAAGAAGACATTTATGTGGCCATCAAACATATGAAAAATAGGTCAACATCACTAATCATTACATAAATGAAAATCAAAACTACATTGAGATACCATCTCATGCCAGTGAGAATGGTGGTTATTAAAAGTCAAGAAAGAACAGATGCTGGTGAGGCTGTGGATAAATAGGAATGCTTTGAGACTGTTGGTGGGAATATAAATTTGTTCAACCACTGTGGAAGGCAGTGTGGTGAAGATCTAGAACCAGAAATACCATTAGACCCAGCAATTCCATTACTGGGTATATACCCAAAGTAATATAAATTATTCTATTATAAAGATACATGCACATGTATGTTCATTGCAGCACTATTTACAATAGTAAAGACATAGAATCAACCCAAATGCCCATCAATGATAGACTGAAAAAAGAAAATGTAGCATATATATACCACGGAATACTATCCAGCCATAAAAAGGAAAGAGATCGTGTCCTTTGCAGGGACATGGAAGGAGCTGGAAGCCATTATCCTCAGCAAATCCAAAGCCATTATCCTCACACAGGAACAGAAAACCAAACACCACATGTTCTCACTTATAAGTGGGAGCTGAACAATGAGAACACATAGACACAGGAAGGGGAATGACACACACTGGGCCCTTTTGGGGCAGGGAGTTGGGAGGAGGGAGAGTATCAGGATAAATAGCTAATGGACACGGGGCTTAATACCTAGGTATTGGGTTGATAGGTGCAGCAAACCACCATGGCACACGTTACTTATGTAACAAAACTGCACGTCCTTCACATGTATCCCGGAACTTAAAATGAAAAGAATTCACAAATGGCAAAGGAAGAACTTCCTCTCTTCCCAAAGTGGTGCTAACTAAAAAAAAGCAAGTAGGTGCGATCCTTAAAGGGCCTGCGTGAGGCCCTATGCAGGTTCACAAACTGCTTCAAATTAGTGGCTTTTGAAACCAGCGGCTTTTGAAGCAGTCTGTCTGCCTGCATAGGGGAAAACTTGGCCCCGGAGAGTAACAGGAATGAAAATCATATGGTAAGTCATAAAGACCTGGCAGAGTTAGAGTTCCGATTAGTGTCTGTCCCAGCAATGTGCCAGCAGAAAGGGGAGGGGTTGGAGTTCATCCAAGCTACCAGGGTAAAAGCAAATATAAATCTCAGGAGATATCCCCAAGGGAGCCCATGTCTTTGCTGCCTCACAAACACAGTGAAAGAACTGTGGGCACATGAATAGCAGGAAGTGTGTATTTAAGAAGTCACATAGCCTGCAAAGTGAAAGCAAAGAGCAGACTTACCCCCAAGGCAGATGGTCTGGCAGGTGTGCAAGGCCATTTCAGAACACACAGAGAGAAAACAGGAGAATAGGCATTGTGAATTATTGGGAAAGAGCCAATTTTAGGTGAAAAAGCAGAGGAAACCCAGACATTGCACGGTTTTAGACTTTAGTTCTAGCATTCTCATGAGCTTCTGTCCAGGAGGGTCATTAGTGCTTCAGTTCTACTGCATGTGAACCCCAACGTCCTTTCCACCACGATGAGCCACCCATCAGGGTGAGCTGAGAGAGCAGCCATGAGGAGCAGGGTCACTAATGTCTGAGAGGAATTGTTCTGGGTGTTGGTTAGTAAGTAGAAGAGAGAAAGGGAGAAGAAAACCATGTATGGGTGTTAAACACCTCCAGCCAAAGAAGGCGAAGCATAGAGATTACCACTAGGGCATGGATCCTAGTCAAGCCTTGCCAATGTATGTTAGCGGCGAAAGTTATCCCAGTCACAGCGCACCAAAACATGTCAGCAAAGTCAATTCTTGCAGCCTCAAAAGAAAGAATTGAACTGAGGGGCATAAGGCAGAAGAAGAGACCAAGGCAAACTTTAGACCAGGAGTGAAAGTTTAGTAAAATGCTTTAGGACAAAAATGAAAGGAAGTGAAGTACACTTCCAAGAGAGTCAAGCAGGCCACTTGAAAAACAAGTGTGCGGTTTGACCTTTTGACTTGGGTGTTTTTTTTTTTTTTCTTTTTCTTTTTCTTTTTTTTTGATGAAGTCTCACTCTGTCACCAGGCTGGAGTGCAGTGGCCCAATCTTGGCTCACTGCAACCTCCACCTTCTGGGTTCAAGAGATTCTTCTGCCTCAGCCTTCCGAGTAGCTGGGACTATAGGCGCGCACCATCACACCCAGCTAATTTTTGTATTTTTAGTAGAGACAGGGTTTCACCACATTGACCAGGTTGGTCTCCATCTCCTGACCTCATGATCCGCCCGCCTCGGCCTCCCAAAGTGCTGGGATTACAGGCGTGAGCCACCTCTCCTGGCCTGACTTATACGTTGTACATGTTGGCATACTTCTGCCGACTTGCATCCCTTCTGCCTTGGTTCTTCTCTTGGGGTTGGGTGTCTGAATGTGCAGTGGCCAGCCAGTATTTGGAAGTTGAGTATGTGCAGTGTGTTTACTGAAGTGATACACATGGTCACTTGAGGCATTCTACCCTTACCAGCTGAATGCTCCTAGAAAGGTCATTTTCCAGTTAAACTTCAACTTTCGGACTCTCAGTTCACATGTTTGAGCTCACTCCCCCAGTTTCCGAGATGTTGTCAGGAAGCTGCTGATCACGTTTCAGTTTTTTTCTATCTATGGGGAGATTGACTTTTGCTGGTGCCAGCTATGATCAATTTTTATTTTAGAGAGACAGGTAACAACCACCTGACCCTTACCTGATGGTTGCCTGATATTTGTGGTCAGACAGAGCCCTCTCCTGCCCTGCTTATGCCTGACTACTCGACTACTGTAACAAATGGACTCCAGTTCAGTTCTATATTATCTGTAAAATGCTAATAATGCCTTCTTTAAGGAACTGTTGTAATGACTATGTAAAATGATATGTATTTAATGTATAAGGTATAATGTATTATTCATTATAATATAAAATGTAAATTTAATAAAGTGCCAGGCACTATTCAATTTTTGATAACTTGAAATAGAATACTTAATGCGATTTCAAAAATAAAGATATAAGGCTGGTTTTCTAGAGGCCTATTACATAGAATAAACTACAAACCATATAAAAGAGAATATAAATACATATTTTTTAAAGAGCCTGAGTTAAAGATCCACAGTGACAGGAAAATTACTCAAAATCGTACTTATAAAAAAAAAGTAGCTGTAATCATAAACTACTCAGAATCTGTCACATAAAACCACAAATATCACCCAACTTGAACACATGTGGACATTTTTTAAAAGTGACCTAAATTTAATCCTCACTTAAAAAAATTATACACTTCATCAGCTTCTAAAGCTATGTAGCATTACCAAATAAAAGCCACTTTATATATTTTTTTCAAACTATAGCTGAAAAATTGTAAACAACTTTACGAAAATTTCACTGTGCTTTCTTTATATAATCTAGAGGAACATCACCCTAAGAAAGGCCCTCATACTTGTCTATGTGTTGAAATGGAAACTTTTAGATATTTCATCTACAATTCATTTCTGATTTTTTGTGGAATTCTCAATGATTTTTAGTACTATAGTTTTATGAATATCTACATACAAAATAATATTGGAAGTTGCTTATAAAACCAAATGTGATTTTACCTTTGTGAAGTTTTATGTTACAGAAGAATCTAGAGCAAATGAATTCTAAATCAGTTTTTACATGAAGTAATATCCAAGATAAATCATATTTATAACATTTTCCATCTATATAGATTTGATATTTATATTTAGCAATAAAAATATATAAAATTAAGGGTAATAAAAATAAGCCCAATTTGATTACTACTAATTTTGTATAATTACTTAAAAATTGACAACAGAATATGGTTGTAATATTTAAAACACAATTCAGTAAAAAACAAAAAAAAGATAGTTCTAGATTTCTAATTTAAATAAAATAATTAAATATTTCATTTCCTACCCTTTTGGGTATTATGTGCAAGATTTTTCTAATGTCTTATTTCTTAATCCTTTTTATAAAGGCTCTGATCTAGAAAACTGATGACTTTTTATCTATCTAAAATATCTATTTTATCTATCTTTATCATTCTAAATTTAAAATTGTAAACATTCATCTTAACAAAATTCTGATGGACTACCATTTCTAATGTTGGTTTACAGAAAATGGAAAATGGTACTCCAAAATATGGCACTGTGGCATGCTAAGTGTTTTGAATTAAAGAAAATTGAAAGGTCTCAATAATAAGTTTCCCAACCACTGTCTCTCTCTTACCTTCCCTTGTCCCCTATCTCTGTGTTTCTTTTTCTATTTTTTAAGTAAGATATCAATTATCCATGTTATTATTAAAGATGATCTTTTTTCTTTGGTGATAACCAAAAGGGACTGTCTTTAAAATTTTCTTAACTAAGAAAACTTCTTTTCAAAGAAATGTAATTGTTTTAAAATTCTCTCCCTAGAAATATCATCAAATAATGAGAAAGATTAATCACAGAAAGAAGAAAGAGACTAGGATTCGTTAGAAAGTCCAGACAGACTTTGCATCTATTCTAATGACAGTTCTGATATTTTATCTGCATAATAAAACAACATTTGTTCACTGTAAAGCCCCAGCCCTCACCTTCCCACCATCTCCCTCAGAACTCAGAAAATCTTTGTAACATGCCGTTGTTTTTTGAACTCATTCTTTTCCCCTGAAAATCATTTATTCCCACAACCTCCATCTCCCTTTCCCATATGAAAACAGGTAAATAAGCATCTTAGTCTGTTTGGATTATTACATAATCCTACTCTAATTTCCCTGTGTTTATGTCTATTAAATAAATTTTATATACCTTTTTCTCCTATTAGTCTGCCTTTAGTCCATTCATTCTCAGCAAATCTTCAGAGGGTAAAAGGGAAGCTCTCTCTTTTGACCTTACACTAAATACCGACAATACAGTGATATAAGCAAAAGTGAGAAAAGAAATGTAAAGCAAAGACAATGGAAAAAACAAACACAAAAACACAAAAAGGAAAACTATTTAAAATATCGATTGTTTTAGCTTAAGCCAAGCCACAACAAATAAAACAAAGTGACTATCATTATCATTATTGTGAATAATATTGATGATAATATAAACTAATAAAATGTAGAAAACTAGACATATGCAAATTTATGGGGAAAGTTTACATTTTTTGTAAAATTCTAAATGTTAGAATTTGAAATTGATTGTTATTAGCTACTTTCAACACTAATATGGCAAATACAAACAAATTAAAATGTAAAAATGAGAAAACAACATGTACTCAGTTTGGCAGCACATATATTCAACTTGGAACTAGCCTAGGGACAAACTGCTGCTCAATTCACTTTTATGTTCCTGGGAAATTTCCATTTGTTCTCTCTATTTTGGCTGATTTCTTGGCAAACAGACATGGGCAGTTTTCCTGTCACAACAGTCATAGCCTCATTTTACATCATTGTCATGTTTGCACACTGTATGTATGAACGAGAGATGAAACTAGATTTTCATTAAGATAAATATATTCTATTGTGCAATGAGAATGCCTGGGATTTTCAATTCTGTCTGTTTTGCTAGCCTCTCTGATTGCTTTGGATTTTAGATATTTTATTTTGCTAATCATCACAGAGAGTTTTACTTTTGTATGCTGAAACATATTCTGTTCTGCCTTCCAGATGCATTAAGCTGTGCATTTTTATTCAAAAACTGAAACACTTGCTTGATGATTTTCATATACCAAATCCATGGTTAGTGCATATACACCATCTTCACTAATTTCGACCTGGGTATTTTGTAAAATGTGAAGTCAAGAATTATTAGACCTAAGCTTCTTTGTCCTAAACTCATCTCTCATCTCAAATGTAACATAAAATTCATAATATATTTATTCTAGTTGGTTTGACTGTAAGAGAAAATATCCTTCAAAGTAATATATTTATTTTCATAGAAGATTAATCTTCACTTTGATGTCTTAAAAATAAAAATGAAAAATTTACATATAGAAGTATAGGATTAGTGTGTACTGTACTTTTCTCATTGATAAAATTTAAAAGTTGGATAATATAAGTTCTAAGGTGCTTGCAGGTCTAGGATTTATAAAAACTATTATTTCTGTAAAGATAAATAAGCATCAAAGTACATTTTTAAATTTTTTTATATAAGTTTTAATGAAATATTAAAACTACCATTCACAATTCTGTTAAAGTTTTAGGCTAAGAAATTTCTTCTAATATGTGTATTCCATCTTCATGTTTAGGATTTTGAGAACTTTTAAATTTATCATTTTATACTTTGTGCATTAACTTCTCCTCATTACCTTTTTTCAGCTCATGCAAAGATTATAATTCATTTTATGTCAAAATCTGCATTATATCTCTTAGAATATGTTTAGTTTTTTTTTTTTTTTTTTTTTTTTTTTTTTTTTTTTTTTTTTTTTTTTGAGGTAGAGTTTCACTCTTGTCACCCAGGCTGTAGTGTAGTGGTGTGATTTCGGCTCACTGCAACCTCTGCCTCCCAGGTTTAAGCGATTCTCCTGCCTCAGCCTCCCAAGTAGCTGGGATTACAGCTACCACGCCCGGCTAATTTTTTGTATTTTTAGTAGAGACAGGGTTTCGCCATGTTGGGCAGTGTGGTCTGGAATTCCTGACCTCAGGTGATCCACCCACCTTGGCCTCCCAAAGTGCTGGGATTGCAGGCATGTGTCTCCACGCCCGGCCAATATTTCTTTTTATTATTTCCTAATTGGTTCATATGTTAATATCTTCATCTATATTGTATCCTTTTGCTCAAGGACAAGATCTGTCACTCAAGCACTCAATATTTGATTAATGAGTAAGTCAATTATACTTCTTTCTTTTACCACACAGTGCCTATTATATTACAGATAATCAATAAATATAATACTTGCTGACTGATAAACTAGTAAAAGATCAATCATTTTCTTAGAGATGCACACCTTATTTAATATCTCAGGGATTATCAAATTATTTCATCATTGAAAAATACTGAGCTAAGGTGCTTTCTGAAGAAAGATGGACAGTTAATTGTTTGTTTCAATGATGATAAATACCAGCAGTAAATTAGGATGAGATAACAAATTATTCTAGTTTACAATGTTAAGACAGTTATCAATTTCACCACTAAATAAAGTACAGTTCTCAGCCATTTTTTTTGTTTATTTAATGTATCTTTTCTTTTACTCCAATTTTTTTCTTGTGCCATTTCTTTTAATAGAAAGAGGAACTATAAACTGAAGTGATCATTTTATATTTTGTGGAGAATGGAGAATGTAACATCTGAGACTGTATTTCCAAGTCATATATTGCCCCACTATACTCATTAGTGGTAGAAGGGGTTCTGAGTAAGTTGTCCAATAATTTAAAATCCAAAATATGTCCAAGGCAGACTTCAAAAATTGCTGGTACTGCCACTTCCCATTTGAAACTAACATGGGTAAATTTTATTCTAACAAAACTTATTGGGAGAAACTGATAAAACTCATTTCAAAACATCCACCAAGTATGATGGCGAACTTCTTCATGACACTTAGAACTTTATACTAGTAAAGGTGATGTGATATGGCCACTGAAACCTTAGGAAATATAAGAAAATCAAAAGCCACATTGTCAGACAGAGACAGCATAACTCATTTTGATGCTTGGTAGTATAGGCAAGTACAATGATTTGAATGTTTTTGTCCCTTCCAAATTCATGTGTTGAAAGCTTAATCTTCAATGCATCAGTGTTGGGAGATGGAGCCTAACGAATGGGAGATGTTTAAGTCTTAAGGGCTCCACCCTCATGAATGGATGAAGGCCCCTATGAAAAGGGCTTATGGAAATAAGTTTGCTGTCTTCTGCTTCTCTGCCATTTGAGAAACAAGATTTCTCCCCTTCAAAGAATGCAGCATGCAAGGCACCATCCAAAGCAGAGACAGATCTGTTACCACATGTCAAACTTGCCAGCTTTCTAATTTTGGACTTCTCAGCCTTCAGTGCTATGAGAAATTTCTATTATTTGTAAATTGCTGAGTGTCGGGTATTCTGCTACAGAAGCAAGAAATGGACTAAGACAGTAGCTATTGTAACAATATCAAGAACTCATGGCAACTTAAAGAAATGATCTGAGCAGTTGTAGAAAGATCAGACATTTAACAACAGATCTGTACATATCAGATCATACTCAAAACAAAGCAGGAAGAAATAAGTCTCTGTTGTCTAACACTAACACACAGTATAGAGAATCCAGAATACTTGTTAATTATGCAAGTGTAACTCTGATTTACCAATTATTGTTGTAGTAAACATATTTCAAACTAAATTAATAATCTTCTGACATTTGTACTTTGAATATCTCTATGTATGACCTCCTTCATGTTAATAAAAATATTACCAGTCCATGAAAATATTTATCATAATTTACAATTTTCTTTCACTACTGTGCAATATACCCAATGAGAATCTAAGTAATATATCCTACAGAAAACATCTATAATATCTGTCTTTCATTACATTATGATTGGTTTTCACAGACCTTCATTATTTTATCTGTTTGTGCAATTTTATCTTATATTGAATATGTTCAAAATGATTCAAGCAATTAAGCTGAATTTAGATCAGTTCTGTCTCCCTTATTACTGCTTATAATTATCCAAATCACTGGTATTATTTTCTCATTCTTTAATATATAAACTTCTATCATCCCCTCACTCTTGTAAATTCCCTAAGAATAATAATCACATCTTACTCTTTTCATGTATTCCCATGGTGTCTTCTCTTGTATTTTGCACATAGATAATGAATATTTGTTAACATGAGAAGTATTCAACAGAGTATTCTCTGTTAACTCTGTTTAATCTATATCACAGGTCGAATAAAATAAGATTTGATGGATAGGTACAACCTATCTGTAATAAAATTAGATTTGCACATATAATTGTGCACTGCAGAAATGTTTCGAAAATTTTTTTTTCACTATTCACCACTTATTTTGGTTAAATTCTTTCTTAGACAATTACTTTATTTATAAAATTGAAACAAATTAAACTCATTTAAATTATCATAAATTAGAGATAGAATGCAAATTAGTGAGTACTTATTATAACCAAAACAGCAAGTACATTTGATTAAAATCAAGAAATAGCAATGAGTTAAGGTAATTTACATTCAAAGGATTAATTAATGCAGTATCATGAATCACAAAATAACTTAAACATGCTTAAACACAAAAAATCTGCTTTGTTAAAACTTTCTGTTATGGTTTCTGGATGGAAATTCAATCCCTTATGCACAAAGAAATATGAAACTAAATTCTGTTGTGTTATATTTCTGTAGCCCAATTATTTCAATTATGATAGCATTTCAATTATTTTAATTCCAAATATTTTAATTATGATAGCATATATAATAGCCTATGATAAAAATTCCAAGACTAATACATTCTAAATTCTGTTATGCTTAGCAGAGACTCCTTGTAAAGAAATCTTTCTCCAAAATTTAATGCTGTTGTATACTCGGTTGCCTAATTTTAGCAGAAAATAATCAAAAAGTAGCAAAATATAAATTATATTAAAGTAAAAATATTCTGTTGTCTAAAAAAGGACAATGGTAAATCAATGCCACCACTGGGTCAATGCCACAATCCTCTTTTAATCATTAAGATCTCTGGCCTCCCTTTTGACTGAGGTCTACTGTTCTTCACACTTTTTCTGGAAAATGCTCCTGAAAGAAATGTTGTTTCAATAAATTGACTCCAAGTAACCTTGTGAGCCCATGATCAATTACAAAATTTTATTTTTTTGTGCTAGAGTGGTAAAAGTATGAATTATATAATGGATTTTAATGGAATAAAGTATGTCAGATGATTAAAGGAAAGGAAAGGTCAAATTTTAAATCTTCTTGTTGGTTTAATTACTAATTTGATATACGTGATAAACCTGTACATTTCAGTATCCTACATATTTATCTTTTGAATAAGAATACTTGCCCACTTGAGAGGACTTACAGAATTGAGATGAATTTCTGAAGTGAGCTTAATGAGCAGAGACATTTCCAAAATACAAGAAGAGAACTGCAAAATGGGAAGGGAATTAAATTCTGTCCATTTAACTAAATTGCACATATATCTAATTTTTTATTTTTAATTGAATGAGTACTATCACCTTAAAATATAACATCAAAAAGCATTTAAAATTTACAAATTATAAGGCATACTGATAAATGAATGCTACTATAATTGTCATTCTAAGAAATGTCCATTGCAAAGGTGCTGGTCTAGTGCTTCTTAGAGCAAACAAAATTGGATAACAGAGCTTCTTATTTCTTATGGTTAGATAAAACATTATCTTGTACCATAAGATTTATATATAAATACCTTTTTGCATAAGTTAGAAATGTTTATTGCAAACACAAATGTGCATATAAAAATAATGATAGAAATAAATTGACCGAAGAGAGAAGTAATACAGCATGGTGGCAATGAAAAAAGATACATTTGCTGAAAATAACAGCAGCAATAAAGAACACACATGTTTGCACACACAAACATAATGACTTAATGTAAAGTGGAGTTATTAGTTACATTAACAATGAATCATGAAAGTCACAAGGTTAGGAAGGAAATGAACTAAGGATATCTATTCTTTATTTTAAACTATATAGAAATGTCAGGTCTCTATCAAAAACCTGAAGAAATGTAGTTGCCTAATCATGTTAATCATAGTTCAGACTTTGGCCACAAAGACCTCACAGCATTGTTGCAAAAATCAAATGAAATGAGAAATGTACAAGTGCTTCATAAACAGCAAAATGTACCATACATGTGTTATAGACATTATCTTTTCAATATTCAGAGAGTCTCACATTCCAATATAGGATAGTGCGAAAAAGAAACAAAACTCTAGAACACGTTGGAGAAATTTGTTGCTCTCTGTTCAATTCTTAGATTTTTTTTTTTTCCTTTGCACTAAGTAGTCTCTAAGTCACTGGTTAGCCTGGCTTTGAAAGAAGAACAGAGATGATGATAATGTATTCTAATAAACATGTCTGGCCAATGCCTCTACCCTAGGGACAGTCCGTTAGTAATTCTCTAGTGGGGAAATATCTTCCATTGATCTCCACATAAGCCCACAGTGATTATACCAGTAAGAGATTAAATGATCTGATCTTTTAATGAGAGTGAAAGAGAGAAAGGGGTATGAGAGAGCATATAGTTGACCCAAACAGGACAACACACATAATATATTTCTGCATATAAAAACTAAGAAAATAGAAAAAGTCCACATTGTGCCAGCAGTGAATGCAATGTTAAGAAGAATTTACAGATGAAAAAAGTGAGACAAAGACAAAGTAACTTTTCGAATATAATATAAAAGATGTCACAGAGACTGAATTCAAACTTTTATTTATCTGATTTCCAAGCAATATAAGCTATTTATTATTACAAGAAGCACACTGAAATGAGACCAAGAAGAATACACATGTAAGAATAGTCCAGCCCTCCCACCCTCTCTGCCTCTCGGACCCCAGACCCTACCTCATCCTTCTGGCCAGGCGAAGCCCACGACGTTGACATGCCGGAGATCCGCCTCCGCCATGTCGTGTCCTGCAGCAGCCAGGACTCGACTCACTGTGCAGACAATCTTCTCAAGGCAGACACTTACCGAAAATGGCGGGCAGCCAAGGCAGGCGAGAAGACCATCTCTGTGGTCCTACAGTTGGAGAAGGAGGAACAGATACACAGTGTGGACATTGGGAATGATGGCTCAGCTTTCGTGGAGGTGCTGGTAGGCAGTTCAGCTGGAGGCGCTGGGGAGCAAGACTATGAGGTCCTTCTGGTCACCTCATCTTTCATGTCCCCTTCTGAGAGCCGCAGTGGCTCAAACCCCAACCGCGTTCGCATGTTTGGACCTGACAAGCTGGTCCGGGCAGCCGCCGAGAAGCGCTGGGACCGGGTCAAAATTGTCTGTAGCCAGCCCTACAGCAAGGACTCCCCCTTTGGCTTGAGTTTTGTACGGTTTCATAGCCCCCCAGACAAAGATGAGGCAGAGGCCCCGTCCCAGAAGGTGACAGTGACCAAGCTCGGCCAGTTCCGTGTGAAGGAGGAGGATGAGAGCGCCAACTCTTTGAGGCCGGGGGCTCTCTTCTTCAGCCGGATCAACAAGACATCCCCAGTCACGGCCAGCGACCCGGCAGGACCCAGCTATGCAGCTGCTACCCTCCAGGCCTCTAGTGCTGCCTCCTCAGCCTCTCCAGTCTCCAGGGCCATAGGCGCCACCTCCAAGCCCCAGGAGTCTCCCAAAGGGAAGAGGAAGTTGGATTTGAACCAAGAAGAAAAGAAGACCCCCAGCAAACCACCAGCCCAGCTGTCGCCATCTGTTCCCAAGAGACCTAAATTACCAGCTCCCACTCGTACCCCAGCCGTAGTCCCAGTCCCTGCCCCAGCACAGGGGGCAGTGACAGGCAAGCCCCGAGGAGAAGGCACCGAGCCCAGACGACCCCGAGCTGGCCCAGAGGACCTAGGGAAGATCCTTCAGGGTGTGGTAGTGGTGCTGAGTGGCTTCCAGAACCCATTCCGCTCTGAGCTGCGAGATAAGGCCCTAGAGCTTGGGGCCAAGTACCGACCAGACTGGACCCAGGACAGCACGCACCTCATCTGTGCCTTTGCCAACACCCCCAAGTACAGCCAGGTCCTAGGCCTGGGAGGCCGCATCGTGCGTAAGGAGTGGGTGCTGGACTGTCACCGCATGCGTCGGCGGCTGCCCTCCCGAAGGTACCTCATGGCAGGGCCAGGCTCCAGCAGCGAGGAGGATGAGGCCTCTCACAGCGGCAGCAGTGGAGATGAAGCCTCCAAGCTTCCTCGAAAGCGCCCCCAGACCAAAACCAAACCCACTCAGGCAACGGGACCCAGCTCACCCCAGAAGCCCCCATCCCCTGAAGAGACCAAAGCAGCCTCATCAGTGCTCCAGGAAGATATAGACATTGAGGGGGAACAGTCAGAAGGACAGGACAACGGGGCGGAAGATTCTGGGGACACAGAGGATGAGCTGAGGAGGGTGGCTGAGCAGAAGGAACACAGACCACCCCCTGGCCAGGAGGAGAACGGGGAAGACCCGTATGCAGGCTCCACGGATGAGAACACGGACGATGAGGAACACCAGGAGCCACCTGATCTGCCAGTCCCTGAGCTCCCAGATTTCTTCCAGGGGAAGCACTTCTTCCTTTACGGGGAGTTCCCTGGGGATGAGCGGCGGAAACTCATCCGATATGTCACAGCCTTCAATGGTGAGCTCGAGGACTGTATGAGTGACCGGGTTCAGTTTGTGATCACGGCACAGGAATGGGATCCCAGTTTTGAGGAGGCCCTGATGGACAACCCCTCCCTGGCATTTGTTCGTCCCCGATGGATCTACAGTTGCAACGAGAAACAGAAGTTACTTCCTCACCAGCTCTATGGAGTGGTGCCACAGGCCTGAAGTATGTGCTACACACACACACACACACACACACACACACACGATGCATTTAATAAAGATGAGTTGGTTTGGAAAAAAAAAAAAAAAAAAAAAAAAAAAGAATAGTCCAACTTTTTTTTTATCAGTAGACTAGTTATTAGGGAAGTTCTAGATTTATAAAAAATTACATGGAAAATACAAAGAGTTTCCATACACTCAATTACACACAGCTTCCCTTATTATTATATTGCATTAGTGTGATACGTTAGTTACAATTGATGAGCCCATAGATTCCTTATTATTAGCTAAATTCCATAGTTTATATCAAGTTTCACTTTTAGTATTGTACATACTATGGGTTTTGACAAATATATAATGTATACCCACCATTATACTATAACACGGATTAGTCTCACTGCCCTTGAAATCCGGTACCCACCTATTTATTCCCACCTTCTGTAATGTGGCAATCACTGATCTTTTACTGTCTCCATAACTTTGCCCTTTCCAGAGTGTTATATAGTTGGAATCATAGAGTATATAATATTTTGACATTGACCTGTGTCACTTAGAATTATGCATTTTGAGTTCCTGCTTGTTTATTTCTGGCTTGATAGATCATTTTATTTTCATTTAGTTATTTTTTACTGAATAATATTCCATTGTAGAGATGTACCACAGTTTATTCATTCCCCTATGAAAAACATCTTGGTTGCTTTCAAGTTGTGGTAATTACAAATAAAACTTCTATAAACATGTGTATGCAGGTTATTGTGTAGACACAATTTTCAAATAATTAGGCTAAATACAAAAGAGTACAATTGCTGGATTGCAATCAAGTGTATGTTTAGTTTTATAAGAAATTGCCAAATATAGAGACGCAGCAAAAAATAAATAAATAAAACTAAAGCTAATATCCTTAATGAACCTTGATGCTAAAATTCCTAACAAAATACTAGCAAACTGAATCCAGAAGCACAACAAAAAGTAAATTCACCATGATCAAGTAGGCCTTATTACTGAGATGAAAAGTTGTTTTAACACCTGCAAATCAATAAATATGATTCACCATAAGAAAATAATTAAAACAATATTTAAATGATCATGTCAATAAATGTGGAAAAAGCTTTAAATAAAATCCTAAATCCCTTCATGATAAAAACCCTCAAAAAACTAGTCATCGAAGGAACATACTTCAAAATAATAAAAGCCATCTATGACAAAACCACAGTTAATATTATATGGAATTGGCAAAACCTGAAAGCATTTCTCTTGAGAACCAGAACAAGGAAGAATGCCCACTCTCATCACTCCTATTCAACATAGTCTGAAAGTTGAAGTCAGAGCAATCAGGCAAGAAAAATAAATTAAATGTGTCCAAATGAGAAAAAAGTCAAACTATGTCTCTTTGTCATTTGTATGATTCTATATACCTAGAAAACACTAAAGACTCTCTGCCAAAAGCCTCATAGAACTGGAAGAAAAACTTCAGTAAAGTTTCAGGATACACAGTCAATGTACAAAAATTAGTAGCATTTCTATACACCAATAATGTTCTGTCGGAGCTAAATCAAGAACAGAATCCCATTTACAATAGCCACACATGCAAAATAAAATACCTAGGAATGCATCTAGCAAAGGAGGTGAAAGATCTCTACAAGAAGAACTACAAAACACTGCTGAAAGAAATCATAGATGACACAAATAAATGGAAACAAATCCCATGCTCAGGGATCAAAGGAATCATATTGTTAAAATGGCCATAGTGCCCAAAGCAATCTACAGATTCAACAGTATTCCTATCAAACTACCAAAATCCTTTTTCACAGAATTAACAAAACACTATTCTAAAATTCATATGAAATGAAAAAGAAGCTCAAATAGTGAAAACAATCCTAATCCAATAGAAAAAAAAGCTAGAAGCATCACATTGCCTGTTTTCAAACCATACAACAAAACTACAGTAACTGAAACAGCATGGTACAGGTACAAAAACACATATAGTCCAATGGAACAGAATAGAGAGCACAAACATAAAGCCACACAACTACAACCATCTTTGAAAACTTGACAAAAATAAGCAACGGAGAAAAGATTCCTCATTCAAAAATGGTGCTGAGATAATTGGCTACACATAAGAATAAGAATAAAATTGGACCCCTACCTGTCACTGCATGCAAAAATTAAGTCAAGATGGATTACAACTTAAATGTAAGACCTGAAAGTATCAAAGTACTAGAAGAAAACCTAGGCAATAGCTGTCTCAATATTGGCCTTGGCAAGGAATTTATATCTATTTCCTCAAAAGCAACTGCAACAGAAACAAAAATTGACAAGTGAGACCTAATTAAACTGAAGAGTTTCTGCACAACAAGAGAAACTAAGGCAGTAAACAGACAAACTACATAAGGGGAGAAAACATTCCCAAACTATGCATCTGACAAAGGTGTAATATCCCTAATCTATAAGGAACTTAATCAAATAAAAAAGCAAAAATCAAAGAACTCTATTAAAAAGTGGGCAAAGGACATGAACAGATACTTCTGGAAAGACACACAAGCAGGCAACAAACATGAAAAAAGTGCAGTATCACCAATCATCAGATAAATGCAAATCAAAGCCACACAAAGCCATAATGAAATACCTTCTCACACCAGTCAGAATGAATTTTGTTAAAAAGCCAAAAAATTACAGATGTCGGCAAGGCTGCAGATAAAATAAGACACTTATACAGTATTGTTGAGAATGTAAATTAGTCCAGCCACTTGGGAGAGCAGTTTGGAGATTTTTCAAAGTAGTAAAAGTTGAACCACCATTCAATCCAACAATCTCATTAGTGGTTATATACCCAAAACAAAATAAATATTTCTATCAAAAGGACATTCATCCCTGTGTATTCATCACAGTGTTATTCACAATAGCAAAAACCTGGAATCAACTAAAATGCCCATCAATGGTGGGTTGGATAAAGATAATGTGATATATATACACCACGGAATACTATGCAATCATGAAAAAGAAAGAAATCATGTGCTCTGCAGCAACGTAGATGCAGCTGGAGGCCATTACCCTAAGCAAGCTAATGCAGAAACAGCAAATCAAATATTGCATCCTCTCACTTATTTGGAAGCTAAATACTGGGGACACATGGACATAAAGATGGGAATAGTAGGCATTGGGGCCACTAGAGAGGAGAGGAAGGGAGTGGGGCAAGGCTGGAAAGACTACCTATTGAGTACTATGCTCGCTACCTCAGTGATGGATTCAATCCCCAAACCTCAGTGTCACACAACATACCTTTGGAACGAATCTGCATGTGTACCCATGATTCTAAAATACAAACTGAAAAAGAAAAAAATAAAAAACTACCAAATATCTTCTAAAATGTTTATACCATTTTGCATTATGATCAACAACGAATGAAAGCTCCTGTTCCTGTATATCTTCTCTGGTGTTTAGGTATTGTCAATGATTGAATTTTTATCATCTTAATAGGTGGGTAATCTTATTTCATTGTTGTTTTAATTTGCAATTCCTTAATGAGAAACAAGAACATATTTTTATAAGCTTCTTTGCCATTTGTATACCTTCTTTGACGAGTTGTCTGTTTAGATCACTAGCCCGTTTTTGAGTTCTTTGTTTTTTATATTGTTAATTTTTGTGTTCTTGTCATATTTTAGATTACAGTCCTTTTATCCTATATGTCTTTTGCAAAATTCTTCTTCTATTCTGTAGCTTGTCTTCTCACTGTCTTGACATTGTCTTTTGAAGAACGAAGTTTTTAAGTTTTAATGAAGACCAGCTTATTATTTTTTTAAAATAGATCATGCCTTTGTTCTTGTATCTAAAATGTCACTGCCAAATCCAAGGTTCCCTGAATTTTTTTCTATGATATCTTACAGGAGTTCTATAGTTTTGCATTTTTAACTTGGATTTTTAAAAATTGATTTTTGAAAAGTACAACATCTGTGTCTGGTTTATTTATATATTTTGTGAATGAAGTTTTCCAGTTGTTCCTGCACTATTTGCTAGAAAAAAACCCTTAATTCAAATATTGCCTTTTCTCCTTACTCAAAAATCAGTTGACTGTATTTGTGGAGGTCTATTTCTGGACTCTATTCTACTCTAATATATATTTGTATAATATTTTGCCAATACCACACTATCTTGATTGCTTTAGCTTTATAGTAAGTCTTAAAGTCAGGTAATGTCAGCTTTCCAATTTTGTCCTCTCTTTCAATATTGTGTTGGCTATGTTGTGTGTTTTCCCTTCATATATAAACTTTATGATCTGTTTGTCAACATTCATAAAATTATTTGCTAAGATTTTGATTGAGATTGTGTTGCCTCTATAGATAATATTCTATTTATATAAAATACATTTCCATTTACTTATATCTTCTCCAATTTCTTTCATCTGAGTATTATGATTTTCCTTATGTATATTTTGTACATACTCTACTAGATTTTTAACCAAGTATTTCATTTTTTGGTGTTAATGTAAATACAATTTTGATTTTAATTTCAAATTTTAATTATTCTCTGTTGACTTGGGTATATCAGTCTTATATCTTGCAACCTTATTTTAATTGCTTATTAGTTCAACAATTTTGTTGTTGATTGCTTGCAATTTTATGCATAGACAATCATGTTATCTGAGAATAAAGACAGTATATTTTTGTGATTAATATTTTAAAAATTGGTAAGATGTGTTTTGTGGCCCAAAATATGTTCTATCTTGTTGAATGTTTAATTTGGGCTTGGAAAAAATGTGTATTCTTCTGTTGTTGAATAAAATACTCTATGCATGTAAATTACATCCAGTTGGTTGATGAAGTTGGTGAGTTCAGTTACGTCCTTAGTGATTTTCTGTTACTGGATCTGTTAATTACTGATAGGAGTATTGAAGTCTCCAACTACAATGAGGTATTAATCTATTTATTCTTGCATTTCTGTCTGTTTTTGTCTTATCTATTTTGACACTCTGTTATTAGGCCCATACAGATTGAGAAATGTTATGTCTTCTTCCTAATTATGTAATATACTGCTTTGTCTCTGGTCATTTTATGTTTTGCTCCAAAGTGGGCTGTATCTAAAATTAATATAACTACTCAATATTTCTTGTTATTGGTGTTAACATGATAGAATTTTTCCCAGTTCTTACCTTTAATCTATGTGTTTTTTATATTAAAATGAGTGTATTGAAGAGAACATATGTTTATGCTTATTTTAAATCCACTATGTTAGCGTCTTTCTTTTAATTGGATTATTCAGATCACTGATATTTAAAGTGAATATTGATATAGTTGGATTAATATCTACCATATTTGTTACTTTTTTCTACTTATTGGTTTTGCCCTCTGATTCTTTCTGTTTGTTCCACTCTTTTTCTGCCTTTTGTAGTTTTAACTGAGCATTTTATATTTCATTTTATGTCCTTATTAGAATACCGATTATATTTCTTATACATAACTTATCCAAAATCATCATAACAACAATGTGATTATGTTTCATGGATAAGTAAAATGAATGGCAAAACACTGTAAGAGTTGGTTTCTGAGACAAGTTAATGATATCCCAAGTTAATTTGCACTACACCTGTAATAGTATAGTGCTAATAAAATTAGAGCTGAATTCATTATACAAGTATATTTCAAATTTTTAGGAAACAAAATTTTTTATGAAATATAATTTTTACTACCCTGATGGCTTATTTGAAAAACATTAGGTTAATAATGTGAATGTAATAAAATTCTCAATCTTTCACTTATAATTACCCTTTTTTGTATATATTTTCTCTTGTAATGTATGAATTTGCATGAATTCATTTTTATTGTTAATAAAATGTTTTTAAATATCTTTTGAGGTATGATGGACAAATGAAAACCTGTACATATTTAATGTAAACTAATTCATGAGTTTGCAGATAAGTGTACATCCTTGAAATCATGAAAAATATTGTGCTCCTAGAATAAGCATAATTTGCTTTGATTTATATATCCCTTTATTCCTTAATAAATTCATATAGCTAATAATATATTTAGAATCTTGATATCAATGTTCAATAATAGCCATTGGCCTGAATTGTTTTTCTTATTTTGTCTTTGTCATGATTTGATATCAAGGTCATCCTATATTCACAAAACTATTTAGAAAGCCTTTTTTTCACCTTTAATATTCTTGATTTGTTTATGTAATACTGAGTTTCCTTTCTTAAATATTTGGTAGAAGTCACCAAAGAAGGTACCCCTATCTATATCTGCACCAGCTCATTTGTTTGCTATTTTTGTTGTTGTTGTTGTTGTTTTCTTTTAAATGTGTAGAAAATTTATATTTAGGGCCGATTTTATGCCTAATTTCGGCATAGTGAAAAATGTCTTCTCATCATTTGAATTTACCAAAGCAAATGGATACACAGAAAACACAATCTGATTAACATCATAAGGACAAGCCTTAATTCATTCCAGTTGGCCAACTCAAAAGGGTTGTATAGACAACCCACCACAAAAGAGTTGTATAGGTAACCCAGAATATCGAGGATAACCCACTTTTATTAAAGGGAGTAAAACTATATAACTATAATAGATTCAGTTTGTGATGATTAATAATACTATTAATAAACAGTTGCTCATAATGAAGAAGAGGATGATTCTCAACAACAAATTAGTTTTGCTTTTTGTTGATAAAATAGATAAGATATCTGGCAAGAAAAAAGGTTTAAATTGCTGATACTAGCTTGTAATCTACCTGCAAATGTTACTTATTTCTCTCCTCTTTAGGATAGTATAAATTATCTCCAGAAAATATATTTAATTTATTTAAAAAATTAATATCCATCAGAATTCTATTTTTCCAAGGGTATTTTTTTTCTATAATGCTTCAAACCAAAGAAAACCTATATATCCTAATATGGAACATATTAAGAGTAATGTGAAGCATAATGATGCAACCACCTACAGATAGTGAAGAGCATTAACATAATACTTTTAAAAATACCAACTGAAAATCTGCTTTGCATAAGCCAAAAATAGTTAGCTACATGCTGCTAGAGTATAAATGTTTTAAAAGGAAGTGATAAAGATATCTTTATTTAGTTCTATTTTATACAACATGTAATCTGGTTGTAAAGAAACATTTACTGTCTAGTTTACACTTTGTGGTTCATAATAACAACACTTACACAAACTAATTAGCTAATGAAAATGTGTCTTATCTTGTAAGTATTTTGAATAAGAATATGTTCTCAACATTGTTTTTTGGTATTCTTACTTTTTTCTTTTTGCTCATTATTTTTATCTTTTATTTAATTAATTAAACAATTTTTAAGTTCAGGAGATACGTGTGCAGGTCTGTTACATGAATTTATTGTGTAATGATGAGGTTTCCTTCTAGTGAACCCATCACCCAAATAGTGAACATAGTACATGATAGGGAGGTTTTTGAATCAGTTCTCCTCCCTCTCTCTCACCTTTTGTAGTCACCAGTGTCTATTCCATCTTTGTGTCTATGTATACCCATCCCATTTTTTATCATTCACTTATCAGTGAGAACATGTAGCATTTGATTTTCTGCTTCTCGGTTATTTTACTTAGGAATAGTCTCCAGCTTCGTTCATGTTGCAGCAAAGGGCATGATTTCATTTTTTTTGTATAGCTGCATGGTATTCTGTGGTGCATACAAGCCACATTTTTTATCTAGTCAACCACTGATGGATATTTAGGTTAGTTTCATGACTTTGCTATTGTGAATAGTGCTGCAATAAACACACAAGTACAGGTATCTGTTTGATAAAACAATTTATTTTTCTTTGGGTAAATACCCAGTAATAGGATTACTAGGTCAAATGGTAGTGGTTGTTCTATGTTTAGTCCTTTGAAAAATCTGCATATTGTTTTCCATATGACTAAACTAATTTACATTCCCACCAACAGTGTATGAACATTCTATTTTATCTGCATCCTTGCCAACATTTGTTAGTTTTTGACTTTTTATAATAATCATTCTGACTGGTGTCAGATGATGTATCATTGTGGTTTTAATTTGCATTTCTTTGATAATTAGTGATGTTGATGATTTATACACATGTTTATTGACCATGCATATGACTTCTTTTGAGAAATTTCTGTCTATGTTATTTGCCCACTTTTTGATGAGTTTTTTTGTGTTTTTTTTGTTGTTGTTGATTTGCTTAAGTTCTTTATATAATCTGAATGTTAGTCCCTTGTCAGATGCATAGTTAGAAAATACCTTCTGCCATTTTGTAGGCTGACTGTTTACTTTTCTGATCATTTGTTTTGCTACGCAGAAGCTCTTTAGTTTAAATCCCACTGACATATTTTTTGTTCTTATTGCATTTGCTTTTGAAGTCTTAATCATAAATTCTTAGCCTAAGCCAGTGTCCAGAATAATTTTTCTTAGATTTTCTTTTAGTATTTTTATACTTTCAGGTATTACATTTAAGTCTTTAATCTATTTTGAGTTAATTTTTGTACGTAATGAGAGATAGTGGTCCAGTTTCATTCTTCTGCATATGCCTACCCAGTTTTCCTAGCACCATTTATTGAATAGAATGTCCTTTCCCCATTGTTTATTTTTGACAATTTTGTCAAAGATCAGTTTCTTTTATGTATGTGGCTTTATTTATGGGTTCCTTATTCTATTCCACTGATCTGTGTGTTTTTTTGTACCAGTACCATGCTTCGTTGGTTACTATAGCCCTGTAATATAGTTTGAAGTCAGGTAACAAGATGCTTCTAGTTTGGTAGTTGTTGTTGTTTTGTTTGTTTAGTTAGGATTGCTTTGGCTGTTCAGGCTAATTTTGTTTTTCTATGAATTTTAAAATAGCTTTTTTTTCCAATTCTGTAAAAAATAACATTAGTAAATTTATAGAAATTGTGTTGAATCTGTAGATTGATTTAGACAGTATAGTCATGTAAATGATATTGATTTTTCTTATCCATGAGATCGGGATGTTTTTACATTTGTGTCTGTTATCTATAATTTCTTTCTTCAGTGTTTTGTAGTTCTCCTGTAGTACTCCTGTAGCAGTCTTTCATTGCCTTGGTTAAATGTATTGCCAGATATATTTTGTTTATATAGCTATTGTAATTGGGATTTAGTTCTTGATTTGGTTTCAGTTTGAGTGTTGGTGTATAGAAATACAACTAATTCTTATATGTTAATTTTGCATCCTGGACCTTTACTAAACTTCTTTGTCAAATCTAGGAGTATTTTGGAGGACTGTTTAGGGTTTTCTATGTATAAGATTATGTCATCAGCAATCAGAGATAATTTGGTTTCTTTTTTTCCAATTTAGATGCCTTTTTTTTCTTCCTTTTGCCTGATTGCTCCGGCTAGGGCTTCCAGTATTATGTTGAATAGCAGTAGTGAAAGTGGACATCTTTGTCTTGTTTCAGTTCCTAGGGGAAATACTTTCAACTTTTCCACATGTGGTATAACACTGGCTGTGCGTTTATCATATACGGCTCTTATTATTTTGAAGAATGTGCCTTAAATGCCTAGTTTGTTGAGGGCTTTAGTTATAAAGGGATATTGGGTTTTGTCAAATGCTTTATCTGCCTCTATTGAGATGACCATATGGTTTTCATTTTTAATTCTGTTTATGTGGTTAATAAGATTTGTTGATTTGTGTATTTTGAACTATCCTTTCATCTCCGCAATGAAACACACTTGATCAAGATTAATTATATTTTGTTGTGTTGCTGGATTCATTTGGCTAGTATTTTATAGAGGATTTTTGTCTACATGTTCATCAGGGATGCTGGTCTGTAATTTGTTGTCATTGTTGTTTGTGTCCTTATTGAATCTTGTTATCAGGCTGATGCTGATTTTGTAAAATGAGTTAGGAAGAAATTCTTCTTTCTTGACTTTTTGGAATAGTTTCAGTAAGATTGGTACCAGCTCTTCTGTATCTGGTAGAATTTGACTGTGAATCTGCTTGGTTCTATTTTCTCTTTTGGTAGAAATTTTATTACTAATTCAATTTCATACCTCATTATTTTCCCGTAGAGAGTTTCAACTTCTTCCTAGTTCAATGTTGATAAATTGTATATTTCCAGGAATGTTTCCATTTCCCTTAGGTTTTCTAGTTTGTGTGCATGCTTATGTTCATAGCAGTCTCTAAGATGCTTTTGTATTTCTGTAACATTATTCATAGTGTGATCTTCATTATTTCTTATTGTGCTTATTTGAAACTTCTGTCTTGATTTGCTGGTTTATAGCTAGTCTTCTATTAGTTTTGTTGATCCTTTCAAAGAACCACTTTTTCATTTTGTTGTTCTTTTGTATAATTTTTTGGTCTCAATTTAATTTAGTTCTGTTCTGATCTCTCTCTCTCTCTCTTTTTTTTTTTTTTTTTTTGAGTTCCTTGAGATGTGACACTAGGTTGTTAAGATCTTTATGTTTTTATGTAGGCATTTAGTGCTATAAACTTCCCTCTTAATACTGTTTTTGCTGTATCCCAGAAGTATTAGTATGTTATTTCTGTTTCCATTTACTTAATTTTTTATTTCTGCCTTTATTTTACTGCTACACAAAATTTATTCAGAATGAAGTTATTTAGTTTCCATGTTCATGTGTGGTTTTGAGAGTTTTCCTCAGTATTGATTTCTAATGTTATTTCACTGTGATCTGAAAAGGTGCTTGATATGATTGAGATTTTTAAAAAAATATTGTGACTTTATTTATGACCAAGCATATGATCAATTTTAGAAAATCTTCCATGCTCAGATGAGAAAAATGTATATTTTTTTATTAAGTGTAATTTTGTGTAGATGTGTATTGGTTCTATTGTTCAGGAGTCCAATTTAATTCCAGAGTTTCTTCGTTAGTTTTCTGCCTCAGTGATCTGTCAGTAGGGTTTTAAAGCTCCCTACTAGTATTATATGAATGCCTCTTTCCTGGGTCTACTAATATTTGTTTTATTAACCTGTGTTCTCTGGTGTTGGGTGTGTATATGTTTAGAATAATTAAATCTTTTTGTTTAATTGAGCCCTTTAGCATTATATAATGCCCTTCTTTGTCTTTTTTTATTTTACTGTTGTTTTAAAGTCCATTTTATCTGATACAAGAATATCAATCCCTGCTTCTTTTTTGTTTTTCATTTGTGTGATATATATTTTTCTACTCCTTCATTATGAGTTCATGGGTGTCATTACACGTTTGGTGGGTTTTTGAAGGCAGCAGATGGTTGGGTCATCTTTAAATCCAATTTGCCAATCTATAGCTTTTAAGTGGAGTATTTAGGCCATTTATGTTAAATGATATGTGATACCTCACATTGATATGTGAGGTTTCGTTCCTGTCATAATGTTTCTGACTAGGTACAGTGTAGTCTCAATTGTGTAACTGCTTTAGAGGACCTGTGGATTTTGTCTGTAAGTGTGCTTTCATGGTAGCAAGTATTGTCTTTTAAAACTCCTTTGAGCATTTCTTACATGATTAGTCTGGTGATGATGAATTCCCTTAGCATTTGCTTACCTGAGAAATTTTTAATTTCTTCCTTATGAAGCTAAGTTTGGCAAGATATGCAATTCTTGGTTAACATTTATTTTTCTTAAGAAGTCTAAAAATAGGCCCCCAGTCTCATCTGGCTTGTAAAGTTTCTCCTGGGAAGTCTGCTCTTAACTCTGTTATGATTTCCTTTATAGGGAATTAGACCCTTTTCTCTAGCTGTTTTTAAGATTTTTTTCCTTAGCATAGACCTTAGATAGTACAAATATGGAATCCTTCATAAATTTGCATGTCATCTTTGCCAGGGACCATTCTAATCTTCTCTGTATTGTTCTAACTTTTGTATATGTGCTTCTGAAATGAGCACCTCTTATTTATTCTTATCAGAAACTTAAATATGTCATAACACAGATGTATTTGCTGTACCCTAATAATTAACTTTTAATTGTATTGATAAATATGTGTAACTTTGGTTCATACAGATGTGTTTGTTTAGTTTGGTCAACTTATTGACCAATGGAAAGCATGACTCTCAGATATTGTTTGAGTTGTAATGTCAATTTAGACATGATAAAAAAAATTCATGATTAATAATTTCTCTATTTTTCTCACAGAAAAGAAAATAAGAAATCAAATATTTACAAACATCAGGTATTTCTAGACACTATCCTTTATATATATTGTCCAATATAAGCTTCAAAGCAAACTTATCATGTTGTTTTTTTTATTTTCCTGCTTTCTCATAGGAGGAAATTGGGGGACAGAGAAATCAAATAACATTTCCAATTTGATACAAACTGACTCCACCATCCATTTTCTTCACAATTTATCTCACTGACTCCCATTATGTAGATCACTGTAGGCAGGACCATCGTGAATTTTGAATGCTTCTTTCTCAAAACAAATTACACTTTCATGTGTCATTTTCAAATTTTTTTCTTTATCATTTTAGAGAAAAGAAACTGCATAATTAATATTATGCTGCTGTGTTTGTGTGTAGTTTCTAGAAATTACCTACAACTAGCATCTCTTCACTTGCAAATCAGTCCTCTTTCTCTGTAATCGCTCCCTTTACTGTAAGACATTAAAATGTTTAACATATAGAATAATGTAAAATGTAGAAACATTTAAGAAATGGACAGGCAAGGAAGCCTCAAATTTTGTTACATTTATCTTTATTATGGGCAATTTCCACATATGAGATTTCTAATAGAACATTATTTTTACTTTTCTCAATGACCTAAAATTTATCTACATTAAATCTATCATATTTTAAATTTGTCCTTCAGTGCAGGAGATAGTAATATAATTTTAATAGGGTTGATAAAATAATATTAGCACCATAAAGCAATCTAACCAAAAACCATAGAAGCCACATTATTTTTATTTGATCATTATACCAGCTTATTTAAAAAATCAGAGAAGAGTCATTATGTGATATTTCAAGGTGAATGGCTTGATTAATATCAGAGAAAGAATGCCATTGCAAGTATCTTAATCTTATATTTTGTGCTCTTATTAAAATGCCATTTTCTGAAAAAGTTTTCTATCTTATATATTCTTGGGGAATGAGAAACTGAGAAAAGGAACGACTGTTTAAAGGAAAATAAAGTACAAATTATAATAGAGTTTGAAGATAAAATATACATTCTATAATTAACCTAATAATTATTGTGAGCCAGAGTAAAATCCACATATACCAGCCGAACTGGTATGTTTTGATCTAATTTAGGCATCTTTCTTTAATTCATTCCTCACATAGCGAGAACCCACTTGGACCACTGGCTGTAACAGATGAAACCACATTTACTACCGCTACAGATTTCTCATGCCTGCTTATCTTGGCCCATGTTCTCAATTGTGTACCGGGTAGACAATCAAAATTCTTCATTAGTTTATTCACTGCTGATAATGGTTGAACTCTTGCCCTGGCCCTGAAAAGAAGTGCAATGTGTTCCAAATATCTTATTATTTAGCATCCACAGCAGCCATTGTGTAGCCTGAATCCAAAACTACACTTCATATGACGCATGCAATAGAAGTAGCTAGAAAACTTTATTCCAGTGATAATTATAGCTAACATTTTATATTGAGTAATTATTGTATACAAGGCATTATTTTAAGTGCCTCATAAAAACATAATTACATTTAATCTTCACAACAATTCCAGAAGGTAGGTATAATTAACTTCCATTTACTAATTAAAAATCTGAGACCTAAAATGCTTGAATACCTAGTAAATGGTAGAACCATACTTCAATCCTAGATTTTTGACTGTAGAGATTTAGCTTTTAGCCATTATGCTACATCATCTCCTTTTAAAGTTATTTCAATATAGAGTGGGACATACCATATTTGTAACTTCCATAGGACTAAGTAAACAAAGTGTTCCAGGGTCTTGTTCTTCAAATGTTACACTGAATGTAGTGAAAATTCTGATATTAGTTGAGAAAAAACAAGGCATTAATCAAAACATTAGTCAAAACTATATGTATTTGAAAGAGTTTTTACAGTGGTTGCTTGGAATACCAACAATAGGAGTAAAGTATAATAATCCAAATAGCTCTTTCTGTGTATCAGTGTAATTTCATTTGTATTCATTTTTTAATCTTGCGAAGATTGTGGAAACAGGAAATAACAGTCATGTAAGTGGTGAACATATTCAAACACTGGAAACAACATTAAAAATTCAACTGATTAAAAAATTTCATCATAACATTGCAATTTTTATGGAGGATATCCTTGTAATATATATTTCTTTATTATTTGATTTTTAAAGACTTGCTAAGTTAATTGAGATGTGTACTTTTCCATGAAAGTATAATTGTTTCTCTGATTTAACTCTGTTTTTTTAGTACAATTTTTTTTGTTTTGTAAAATTATGTAATTTTGTGTATTACAAACTTTGAACAACAAATTTAATTTCATACAAAGCTTTCATAATATTCTATAGTTCAAGCTGCAATTATATGTTACAACATTACTCTAAAAAAAATTCAAGCATTCACTTAGGATTCTGATAGTTGATTTTGAATTCTGCAGGATTGTTTTAGTGTAAGAGATTTTTCAGAGGTAAGAAAATAAAGCCATTATTATATGAGCCATGAAAAAAGACTAGATAATACCAAATATAAATTGTTAAGTAGACTAAAGTTCAGGAACCTGCAGGGATAATTTGTTAATAATTAAAAGTACATACCTTTAGGGTAATATAGAAACTAAAAAATCTGAGCCTATCTGAAAGAGACAATAAACGATCAGAGTATTACAGAATATTAAAAAATAATATTAAGACATATTAAATGGATACTAAACATCAAAATTCCCAAAGAAAAAAAATAATATCAGATTTTATAGTTCACAACATAATAAGTACATAAAGCATGTTTACATTTATGCAAATTTGAGACATATGTGTATATAAGCTTGTATGTTTATATATGTATTTAATCATCACTTTATAGTCATTCCTTATATTCCCCCAAATTGAAAAATAAAGAAGTAATAGAATAAACATATTATTTAGAAATATTTTAAAATACCATAATAAAACTTAGAAGAATTGAATATGGTTGAATTTAGGGAGAAAAATTGCAGAGTCAGAAGGGATTGAGCCAAGCAACTGCTAATTCTCATTATAAGCTTTGTAGAATTTGCTTTATGTTCAAATTTTGTACATGTATGACTTTAAAAGAACAAAAAGATCAAATTTAAAATATAACTTTCTTTTTTCTCCAGATAACTAATTAGAAGCATTTAGCATGCCTTAGTCTCTTGGAGATAACAAGATAGTGCATAAAGATGAACTCTTCTTTGAGAAGCGAAAAATGGGAATCCACCAGAATCATAAAGGATACCACAGATCCCAAGAAGAACACTAGTAAACAGCCCCTGTGATGGCATCTGGCTGATACAAGTGAGTGAAGCCCCAGTATGTGAGAGAGGGAGAGAGCCTCCCTCTGTGACTCACCTTTTCCCTAGACATTTGAGCAACCAAGGCTGAAGGACAGCATTTTGTTTCTCCCAAGCCCTGGCAGCAACTTGAGGAAAGACTTGGAGATACTGTGAGGAAAAGGCATAAAAAAAAGCTGCAGATATTTTCTCAAACGTGAGGTTGAGAGCAGGATGCCACTTTCAATCAAGGTGCATAAATAGCCATTCTTTGGTGACCCAGAAACATGGCCATGAAGGCATTTTAGTCTCGGGACAAAGACTGGAGTTCTCTCTCTAGAGTGGGGTAAGGGCCTTCATAGTCAGAGCTATGGAAAGCAGCTCAGCAGTAGGTGGTGGAATTATGCTCTCCCTAGTCACAATCCTGGGGCAGGAGGAGAGCTGCTACAGCTGCAGTTTCTCCTGGATGGAAAGGACTGCAGGCAGGGCCAGCTTGGTGACCTAGAAGTGGTCCATATGTGCCATTGCTAGGTGCCCCAGCCTGCCCTCCTGACATCTCATGTAGCAAGGCCCTCTTTGCTCCAACTCCAGACAGAAATCTAGGCGTTTGAAGCACCCTCTTGTCTGGTTCAGCAGCCAAGAAGCATCCTGCTCTTAGTCCTTACCCTTTGTGAATACAGATTGTGGAGCAGCAAGGACCTGTCTGCACCACTAACCAAGCAGATATTCAGGCATTTGGAGCATCAACTCAGCTGCATCAACAACCTGAGCTTCTCCACCCTTCCTGTGCAGAGATCCTGGTGCAGGTGGGGATTGGGGTTGGGTAGGACTCACTTTTACAAGCTCAGGCAGATTTCCAGGAATCCAGAGCAGCTGCTAGTCTGGTTCAGCAGCCTGAGTTGCCCCACCTCTCCTGTGCAGACATCTTGGTGCAGGGGACCCACTCTACTTCAAGCCAAGGAAGACTTCTTGGTATCTAAAGGACCCACTCTCCTGTATTGGGAGATTAGGCCACCTCTCATTACTGTGCAGAGATTTTGGTGCTGAGGAGGTTCCTTAGTTCCATGCCTAGGCACACCTCTGAGTGCTTGGTGGTGACCCATGGGATTTTTCTTCACTGAAAGTGCTTGTGGCTGCCATCGGGGACCTGTAGGCAGAACTGCCCAGTCTGGTCCCATTTATCACAGTCCCCAAAATGCAGGGCTCTGCAGAGAGCTCAGTTCACTAAACATTCTAGGAATCAGCCAATTGCCTGAGATAACAGGGAGCTTCTGCCAGTAAACGATAATGTATACAGAGCTGTGTTGGGTGCAGCAAGGTCTTACCTCTATAAGCACCCTCTGCTGGCTTGTACATTGAACTGCACAGACCAATATAAAACCTGCCAAAAGAAGTGCATGGGGCTATAGAGGCAAAGTCAAAGGACACTATCCAACATTCTCTACAGTTGTACCCATAGGGGAGGGGAGAAAGGGGAATGGGAAAAATATTGTTATAGGGGAAGAAAGAAAAAGAAAAAATCCTACCAGCATTAAAATAATTACAAAAATTTAAAGTGCCACCATCTCCAGATGAGAAGGAACCAGCACAAAAATTCTAAAACCATAAAAAATCTGAATGTTGTGACACCATCAGAGGATCACACTAGCTCTCTAGCAATGGAATCTAACAAAAAGGGAAATTCGCAAATTACAGATAAATAAGTCAAAGCATGGATTGCAAGAGAGCTCAATGAGATCCAAGACAAGGTTAAAAATAAACATAAAGAAACTTTTAAAACAATCCATGAAATGAAGAAAGAGATAGACATCTTAAAAATCAATCAGAGTTTCTGGAATAGAAAAACCTCTCCTAAGAATTTAAAATGCAATTGAAAGCTTTATCAACAGTCTAGAAAGAACAAAAGAAAGAATTTCAGAGCTGGATGACTGATCTTTCAAATTAACCCAGTTACACGGAAATAAAGAAAAAAGAATTTTAAGAAATAAAAATGTCTTCAAGAAATACAGGATTATATAAAGTGACCAAACCTATGAATTAATGGCATTCCTGAGAGAAGGAAAAAAAGCAAACCACCTGGAAAACATATTTGAGGAAATAATTCAAGCAAATCCCCCTAACCTTGCTAGAGAGGCAGACATCCAAATAAAAAAGAAATCCAGAGAACACCTGTGAGATACTGTAAAAATGAACACCACCAAAGCACATAGTCACCAGACTGTTCAAAATAAATGCTAAAGAAAACATATTAAGGACAACTAAAGAAAAAGATCAGATTATGTACAGAGGGATCTCCATCAGGTTACACGTGAAGTTCTCAACAAAAATCTTATAAGCCAGGTAGACTGGGGATCTATTTCTAGCAATATTCAAGTAATTACTACCAAGAATTTAATATCCCAACAAACTAAGCTTCAAAAATGAAGGAGAAATAAAGTCTTTTCAGATAAACAAATTCTAAGGAAATTGATTACCCCTAGACCAACATTAGAAAAGATTATGTAGGGATTTCTAAATACGGAAATGAAAGAATGATACCTGTAACCACAATAACACATTTAAGTACATAGGCCATAGACCCTATAAAGCAACCACACAATAGAAACTACAAAGAAATCAGCTAACTACTTTACAATAGGATCAAAACCTCACATATCAATATTAACCTTGAATGCAAATGGTCCAAACAACCAACTACAAAAGCAGAGATGGGCAAACTGAAATAAACAAACAAACAAAAAAAACAAACAAACAAGACCAATCCAACTGCTGTCTTCAAGAGACCAATCTCACATAAAACAACATTCATAGGCTCAAAGTAACAAATTGGAGAAGTTTAAAAAATGCAAGTGAAACACAAAAGTGATCAGGAATTGCTATTCCAATATCACAGAAAGAGACTTTAAACCAACAACAGTAAAAAGGACAAAGAAAATAATTACTTAGGATAAAAGTTTGATTTGACAAGAATACTTAACTATCCCAAATACATATGCACCCAACACTGGAGCACCCAGATTCACAAAGCAAGAAATTCCAAACCTATGAAAAGAAGTAGACATCCACACAATAACAGAAGGACTTCAACACCCCACTGTCAGAATTAGACAGATCATCAAGGCAGAAAACTAACAAAAATTATGGATTTCAACTCAACATTTGACCAATTACAACAAATAGACTTCCACAGAATATTGCACCCATAAACTACAGAACATACATTCTTCTCATTTGCACATGGAATATACTCCAAGATCGACCACATGTTCATCTATATAGCAAGTCTCAATAAATTAAAAAAAATTGTACCCTTGATATTATTGGAACATAATCGAATAAAACCAGAAACCAATACCAAGAAGATCTCTCAAACCCACTGAATTACATAGAAATTAAACAACTTGATCCTGAATGACTTTTGTGTAAACAACAAAATTAAGGCAGAAACAAGAACATTCTTTGAAACAAATGAAGACAGAGAAAACACATACCAAAACCTCTGGGAGGCAGCAAAAGCATAGTTAAGAGGAATGTTTATAGCATAAAACACCCACCACAATAAGTTAGAAAAATCTCAGATTAATAATCTAACATCGCAGCTAGAGGAACTAATAGATAAAAGAACAAACTAACCCCAAAGCTAGCAGAAGAGAAGAAATACCTCAAATAAGAGCCGAACTTAATTAAATTGAACCAAAAATTCATAAAAAGTATCAATGAAAAGCAAAGTTGATTATTTGAATGGATAAACAAGACCAATATACCACTAGATAAATTAAAAGAAAACGAGAACAGATTCGAATAAGCACAGTCAGAAATGAAGAAGGTGACATTACAACCAGTCCCATAGAAATACAAAAGATTCTCAGAGATTTTAAAGAAAACCTCAATGCACACAAAATAGAAAATCTAGAGAAAATGGATAAGTACATGAAAACAAACAATTTCCCAAGGTTGAATTAAAAAAAAAATGAAAACATGAACAAATATTCCGATCTGAAACTGAATTAATAATAAAAACTACCATCCAAGAAATCTCCAGAGCCAGATAGATTCACAGCCAAATTCAACCAAATGTACAGAGAAGAGCTGGTACCAATTCGACTGAAACAGTTACAAAAACTCAAGGTTAGGGGGTACTCCTCCCCAACTTATTCTAGAAAGCCAGCATCACCCTGATACCAAACCCTGGCAAAAACACAATTAGAAAAAACAAAAAACTACTGATAAATATCTCTGATGAATAAAGACACAATAATCTTCAACAAAATACTAGCAAAATGAATCTAACAGCACAACAGAAAGTTAATTCAGCATGATCAAGTAAGCTTTACCACTAGGATGCAAGGCTGGTTCAACATACGAAAGTCAGTAAATGTGATTTATCACATAAAAAGAATTTAAAAACTATGTATATATGATTATCTCAATAGATGTAGGAAAAGCTTTGATAAGATCCAGGATTGCTTTATGATAAAAATTCTCAATAAACTAGGCATCAAAAGAATACACCTCAAAATAATGAGAACCAGCTATAACAAACCCACAGCCAACATCATAACAAATGGGTAGTAAAGCTAGACACATTCACTATGAGAAGTGGAACAAGGCAAAGATGCCCACTCTCACCATTTTTATGCAACATAGTAATGGAAGTTCTAGTTAGAGAAATCAAGCAAGAGAAATAAATAAAAGACATCCAAACAGGAAAAGAATAAATTAAACTCTCTCTGTTCATGGATTCTATGATTCTCTATTTGGAAAACCCTAATCACTCTGCCAAATGTGGCTGTAAAGTATAAATGTTCTATATACAAAAGTGATGTACAAAAATTAGTAGCATCTTTATCACCAGTAACATTCAAGCTGAGAGTGAATTCAAGAATACAATTCCATTTACAATAGCCACAAAAAACAAAGTATCTAGAAATACATTTAACCAAGAAGGTGAAAGAGCTCTACAAGGAGAACTACATAACACTGCTGAAAGAAATCATAGATGACATAATAAAATGGAAAGAAAATCCATGCACATGGATTAGAACAATTAACTTTTTAAAAATGGTCATACTGCCCAAAGAAATCTACACATTCAAACATTTCTATCAAACTACAAACATTATGTTTCAAAGAATTAGAAAAAAACTATTCTAAAATTCATAGGGAACCAAAAAGAAGCCTGAATAGCTACAGCAACCGTGAGTATAAAGAACAAAGCCAGAAGCCTCACGTTATACACCTTCAAATAATACTATAAAAACCAGCATGGTACTTGTTTAAAAAAGAAAAAGACACACACACACTAATGCAACAGAATAGAGAATAGACAAGTAAAGCTGCACACCTATAGCCATCCAATTTTTGACAAAGTTGACCAAAACAATCAATGGAAAAAGAACTACCTATTCAATAATTGGTGCTGGGATAGTTGCCTAGCTATATGCAGAATGAAACTTAAATCCTACCTTTCACCATATAAAAATCAACTCAAGATATATTAAAAATTTAAAATTAAGACTTCACATTATTAGAAACCTAGAGGACAATCTAGAAAACACTATTCTCGATATCAGCCTTGGTAAAGAATTTATGACTAAGTTCTCAAAAGTAATTGCAAAGAAAACAAAAATTGACAAGTGAGATTTAATTAAATCAAAGAGTTTATGCACAGCAAAAGAAACTATCAATAGAGTAAATAGACAACCCATCAGATGGGAGAAAATATTCACAAATTATGCATCCAATAAATGCCTGCTATCCACAGTGGAAAAGATACTTAAACAATTGAACAAACAAAACCAAATAACTCCATTAAAAATGGACAAAAGTGAAGAACAGAAGTTCTCAAAAGAAGACATACAAGTGGCCCAAAAAACATGGTCAACATCACCTATCATCAGAGAAATGCTAATCAAAACCATAATAAGGTACTGTCTCACACCACTCACAATGGTTATTATTAATAAGTCAAAATACGACAGATCCTGGCAAGGTATCGGAGAAAAGGAAATGCTTATACACTGACGTGGGAATGTATATTAGTTCAGTCCCTGTGGAAAGCAACTTCGAAATTTCTCAAATAACTTAAAATAGAACTACCATAAAGCCCAGTAATCCTATTGCTGGGTATATATTCAAAGAAAACAAATTGTTCTACCAAAAATACACATCCACTCACGTATTTATCATAGTTCTACTCACAATGGCACAAACTCTGAATCAACCTAGGAGCCCATCGATGGTGGAATGAATAAAGAAACTGTAGTAAATATACACCATGGAGTACTGCTCAGCCATAAAACGAATGAAATCATGTCCTTTGTAGCAACATGCATGGAGTTGGAGGCCATTATCCTAAGTGAATTAACACAGGAACAGAAAGCCAAATATCACATGTTGTCACATTGTGTGCTATGGACACAAAGAGGACAACAATAGAAACTAGGAACTACTGGGCAGGGAGGCGGGGTGCAAGGTGGGAACAAGGGTAGAAAAACTAAGTATCAGGTACTATACTCATCACCTGGGTGATGGGACCATTCATACCTCAAACGTCAGCATCATGCAATATATCCAGGTAACAAACCTGCACATGTACACCCTGAATCTATCCTAATAGTTGAAAAAGATGTAAATAGCATACGACTTTTTATATATTTTGTATATGTTACAAGCTTTTCTACACTGAAATATCACCAATATAGTTATTTATTAGACAAGAAAAATAAATTCTTAATAGTCAAGAATGTACACTACATGTAAGGAAATAAAAGATAGCTCTGAAATGTCTCTTATATGTGCTTTTCCTTTTTTTCTTTTTTCTTTTTCTTTTTTCTTTCTTTTTCTTTTTCGCTTTATAGCTTACTGGAAGCCTCATTGATTCATTCTTATATAAGAAGGAATATACTTAGAAATATGTGTATATAAACACAAAGAGGGTACCTTATATCTGGATATAAGTTGAAAAGGAATAATATTTTGGAGCCATGCTGCCCTAGTGGGAAACACTCATGTCTTGCCAGAATAAATCTCTCTTCAGGTTGAAAGGTACTATTGTAAGGCACTGATGATCCTTTTTAAGACTAGAACTAATATATAGTAATGGAGAATTCTTAAGAAAATGTAATTCTCTGAGCTTTCAAAGTTAAATTTTAAGAAGTTCCTTTTTTTTTTTTTTTTTTTTATGTTAGAGCCAGACTTATAAGTACATCCGGGAAAACTTAAAAAATCTTTTGAATAGCATATCAATTTTCTTTTTCAAAAGCTTCCAATAAAAAAAAGAGACAAGGTTTTGAGGATCTGTGATTGTATCAGCACACATATTAACAAGCAATACATACATTTTGTTGAAGACATAGCACTGAAATTTATAGAGATTACATTTGTTAAGTAGGACCTGACTAAAAAAGTGTCGTGCCCTAGAAGTGGCAAGAGTCTTTTAAGTTTACACATAACCACATGCAAGGTAATTCTTTTATTCTGGGAGTGACGAACTCTCACTCTTGTTGCCCAGGCTGGAGTACAATGGCATGATCTCAGCTCACCGCAACCTCCGCCTCCTGGGTTAAAGTAATTCTCCTCCCTCAGCCTCCCGAGTAGCTGAGACTACAGGCATGCACCACCACACCTGACTAAATTTTTTGTGTTTTTAGTGGAGACGGGGTTTCACCATGTTGGTCAGGTTTGTCTCAAACTCCTGACCTCAGGTGATCCACCTGCCTCAGTCTCCCAAAGTGCTGGAATTTCAGGCGTGAGCCACCATGCCAGGCAGTAATTCTTTAAATTATTTTACTTTCAAGATTTAAAAACGGGAGGCCTAAATTAAATTTCTGCTTCTTTATACTTTAACCTGGCTTAAATAGAAGTGTGTCTTAATTATATTGTCTATAATTTTTGTATGCCTGAATTATATCATAATAACATAATAAAATATAAGTATATAAGTGTACTTTTTTTTTTTTTTCTGAGATGCAGTCAGCTCTGTCGCCCAGGCTGGAGTGCAGTGGCACGATCTCTGCTCACTGCAAGTTCTGCCTCCTGGGTTCATGCCATTCTCCTGCCTCAGCCTCCTGAGTAGCTGGGACTACAGACACCAGCCACCACGCCCAACTAATTTTTCTGTATTTTTAGCAGAGATGGGTTTCACAGTGTCAGCCAAGATGATCTCCATCTCCTGACCTCATGATCTGCCCTCCTCGGCCTCCCAAAATGCTGGGATTACAGGCGTGAGCCACAGCACCCGACCTATAAGTGTACTTTTTAAATTTAAATTTATAATTAAAAGTGCAATTTTATAATTTAAGTATAATGCAATAATATGAATATTATAATCTAATAATTTGATATTATAATTTAAGAATTTAAATATTATAATTCAAATATAATGTAATAAAATATAAGTGAGGATTAAAAAATAATAGCATAGACTGCACGGTACAGAATATAACTTCATGATACCTGGAGATTTGTAAGATTATAGACTCCCATCCTGAACCTGGCTCATAGCTTAATAAGAACAACAGAATTTCTAATATTCTTGTGTGTAAAACATATCCAATCTCCTAGGCTCCTTAAAGAAAGGCCTCAATTGTCGTTTTTATTATGTTAGAGGTTCCTTTATATGGCTTATGTTTGTATAAGAAAAGAAAATCTTATTGGGATTTGCTGCTTGTATGAATATTGCAAAAGTGATTAATGTAAATAATATATATATTGGAATTATGAAATTTCATGAAGAAAAGAAACATTTAGCTAAAATTTTATCTGTTCAAGTTAAGTCCTGTTAAGAAATTAACTACTTTATAGTTCTGAGGACAAATATTTAAATTCGTATTTTTTTTTAAGTTTACAGCCATAAATTTGAAGTGAGTCGAGTCTGGATGGTTTGAGCTTTTTTTCTGCATATCTGCTCCTATATGTAGGCATAAATTAGAGAGAAAGATGGCTTTAATCACAGTTCGGGCGTTTCCAGGAAACTATGTTGGCAAGAGAGAGTGTGTGTGATTTACACATGTACATGAATCACATTAAAATATTTGATTGTTTTAATGTAGGAAACATCAAGTTCAAATCTGTGTAACATTTACTGCAATGAAATAAAGTTCTGATATAAAACATAAAATGCTAGTATTTCATACATAGATTTCCTCATTAGATTTATTATATGAAAATTTGAATATGGGCAGCAATGTACTGAAAAATAAAATGAAATGTGTGTCACAATTTAATTTAGAGGTCTCCATATTGTAATCAGCTTAATGCCCTGGGACATCTACTAAAAATAGTTTTGATTTATGTTTTAGTAATATAAATGTTTAAGATCATATATGCACTATTCTTTCTTAAAATTTGTTTTGTTCTTTCTGCACACACAACATCATAATGACAATGACTTCCTGACGTGTACACATATCTAAAGTTACTCCAAATTTAACTTCAGGTTGTTGATAGATTGCTTCTCTTGAGTTCTTTGGGGACTGGATTGAAGCTTGGCTTTTGAGAAGGGAGACTTTCATACTTAAGAATGCATTTTTAGACTATCTCACACGGAATCAAGACTGTTTTTTGGAGAACCATATTTTTGTTTTTAACTTTTAAGTTCAGGGGTATGTGTGCAGAATGTGCAGGTTTGTTACATAGGTAAATGTGTGTCATGGAGTTTGTTGTACAGGTTATTTCATCATCCAGCTATTAACTCTAGTATCCATTAGTTATTTTTCCTGATCCTCTCCCTCCTCCCACCTTCCACCCTCCGGTAGGCCCCAGTGCGTGTTGTTCCCCTCTAAGTGTCTGTGAGTTCTCATCATTGAGCTCCCACTTCTAAGAGATAATATGTGGTATTTGGTTTTCTGTTCCTGTGTTAGTTTGTTAAGGATAATGGCCTGACGTTCCTTCCATGTCCTGCAAAGGAAATGACCTCAAAGAACCACATGTTTAAAACATATTTAATATCTCTGGGTTTGTGGTTTCCCTAAATGGATGTCAATTCCTTTCATTGAGTAAATATTGGTTGAAGTCCCAGATACTCTCTTAGGGCTCTAAGATACAACAGCAAGCAAGACAGTTTATGTCTGTGCTTATTATACAGTTTACATTCTGGCAGCTTTGACCATAAAAAAGTTTTCTTCCGCATATGTAAAAGAATATTTCCTGGAATAATAATATTAACACATAGGCTCAAAAACGTGGTTAGATGCCATAAAATATTTTTTTATTTGAATTCTATTTATTGGACTGGCTGCTCAGAGACACTTCTTAATACCTTCATTTCAATACACAGACATAATTTTCCAAATGAATACATACTCTATGTCAGGCATTGTGCCAGGTAATTCACACATATTATCTCACTTAAGTCTTGCAAAAAAACAGAGGAAATAAAAAATTATTTCCATTTTTTTCGACAGGAAAAATGACAGTGAGAAAAGTGAAATAATAATCAAATTTAATTACTTTACTTGTCAGTGGTCACATTGGGATACAAATCAAGGTTAATTCCACTTCACAACCTTAATACACTCTACCACCCTGCAGCACTGCATGAAAGCCCCTGCAACACATCATATACAGTATTTCCCCCTCACCTACAGGGGATATGTTCCAAGACTCCCTGATGGATGCCTGAAACAGCAGATAGCATCAAAACCTGTTACACTATATTTTATTGATATGATAACCAAGGCTGCTATTAAGTGACTAATGGGCTCTAGCATAGACAGCATGGATATGTTGGACAAAGGAATAATCCCTGGGCACAAGAGAGTGAAACAGCATCAATTTTATCATGCTACTCAGGGTGGCATGACAATTTAAAACTTACGGATTGTTTATGGAATTTTGTGCTTCGTATTTTTGGACCACAGTTGATGGCAGATAGCTGAACCTATGGAAAGCAAAACCACGGATAAGGGGGAACTGTGGTATTGTCTATGGATTATATCAGTATTTTCATTGTATTTCTGGTCTAAATATTGTAGAGTATTTTAAAAGAAAATTCCAAGCCTTGTTTGAAGAAGAGCACAAATTTTAAGAGCCAGTAGATTTAGTAACAAAGTATTTGTGAAATCACTAGAGAATCTTAGTGGTTGTACTCTTATGGTGTTCTGAAATGAAAAACGTTAAAGCCACTCTGCATTGCCCTCATAGGCACTCTTTTGGGCTGACTAAATTGTCTTCTTGAGATTCTCTCCTAAGGTATAAAAATTATCCCTATTAGTTTCCAAACACCACCACTGATCATGTTTTACTTACCGTGGAATGAAACCAAACCCAGTAAATATACTTGCTCAGGACGTTTAGGCTTTAATTTAGAAAAAACAGTTGCACTTGCACAAAATCAAAACCTTAGAGACAAAGGCCAATCTATGTAATAACTAAATTATTACACGAAGCTTTATTCTTCTCCAAAGCCTTATTGAAACGCTTTGTAGCATGGTTCATGAGAACGCTGAGTGTGTTGTAGGGGAGGCAGGACCTTGTAGTGCAAGCACAAAACCGGAATTACTATGGATGGAATTGAAACAAGCTGGAGTTCACTATGTGTTAGCCCTTCGTTTGCCTCCTGCTTTTCTTGGCTAGATGCTGAACCTACTGCAGTCTCACATCTTTTCTCTAGTATGTATCCATCCCAGAGATAAAGTTTTGAGTATACAAAATAGATTATTTTGGAAAGCTTGCCGAAAAGCTACTCAGCTCAAAGACGTTTATTTCATTTGTGGGGGATTGATTATCTCTCCTATTTCTTATCTGACTTAACTTCCTCTCATGCTCTGTGACACATACACAGAAATCCTATGGTATATTTTCATTAACATCATGTTTTCTCAATTTGGCTTAATGTTTTCAATTTAATTCCAACTTTTACAGGTTCTTCACAGCCTGCCAACTTTCTTTCCTAATACACTTCTCTCTATCTGGAAAGCCCATAATTTTTCCAACTCTCTTGAACAAATCACAATATTTTAGTTATCTTTTAAGGTGTAGCTAAAATCAGTCTCTTTATTGAAATCCTCTTTTGCCCCTCCAGCAACAATAAATCTCTTTTCCCCTGAACTACTGTTTCAATTTAATTTTTCACGTTATGACATTAATCTCGTTCTACCTCGTTATTATTTCTGTACATTTTTTGTTGTGTCTCCTAATTGTAAACATGGATCTAAATAGCCTGATTCATCATTGTATTCTTACTGCTCTCAATACAGGATTTTGTACATTTTCTAAGTGTTCAAAAATGTTGGTTGAATTTCTACATTCTCAATTTCATTGAGTACCTCTCAACTCTACTTAATTCACCATTCTCCATTCTGCAAACTCTGCTGCCTACTCTTACATCTTTGACCTAAGTGAGATCTGGACTGCTATGTCTCCTAGTGGGGCTTCCTCTAACCACAAAGAACTTGAATTAAATACCTAGAACAAGATGCAAAGGCTCTTTGCTATAGCAGTACGTTGATTTGCTATGGCATCACATTGATACTGAGACCCAAAGATGTTCAAGTGCTTTGGCCACGGCTGAGAATAGACATAGGTATACAGACAAAATCCACCCATGGCACTTTCTGCCTTCACATTTCTGTCAGTGTTGAATCAGATTATCTGCTTGGAATTCTTTGCTGTTTTATTTTCATTTAAATTTTAAAAAAGAAGCCATGATGTATAAAAGAAAGCCCTTAAGGCAAGACATAGTTAAACTGTCTACACAAAACTAGTAATTTTATCAAGTAACATGAAGACATTTTTGACTTAATACTTTAAATTTTTTTCAGAAAAACTGAGGAAACAGACTAAGGTGGGGCCACACGGTCAAGAGATAATAGAACACTGTTTTGTAAAACACAATGGGAGCATAGGTTGTTGGATTCCAACCCTACAGTTGATAACACACTGCACCTGTTGCATTATTATTTGTCTAGTGAAGATAGAATGATTCACTGTAACTGCTTTATAAATATCCTATAAATAAGTATTTACTTTCAGTTCATTGAGAGCAAAATTATACGAAAACATGTGATGATGTGTCAAAGGTTTAAGTGATATGAGAAGGGATCTGCAGAGATTATGTATCATTGGGATGCAATTTCTTTTATAGAAACAAGAAGAACATATAAAATATATTTATCACTTTTCCATACCCCTATCACTTGTAATTAATTTTTATCGTAAAGAAAGAACTAGATGAAAATCATTGAATATAATTTAAAAGGGCTCCAAAAAAAGAGACCAAAGGGGAGACTTATAATTACTTTTCCTGAAAAGAAATTTACCATTTATATTCTAGTACAAGCCAGGGGAAGGTGCCTAAATTTTATGTTCTTGAGAGAAAAAGTGTAGCTTGCATTGTTTCATTCACTTAACAGAGACACAGGAACATTAATGTGTTTATATTTGTAAAACACTTGGAATTTTCATTTTAAACATGCTGAAAGTGGAGAGTACAATTATCCTGTTAGGAACTATTTGAAATATTCCTTTTTAACGCAACAGATAAAACAAGCAAATGGATCTGAGAGTAAGTATGTGTAATGTTTCAAAATGCATATGTTTTCTGTCTTTTCTGTTTGGTTTCTAAGCAGCACTCCACTTATCTTGATTTAGTGGTGAGTATTGCTGTAGATACTGTTTTTGCTAGTTCAGTCACTCAGATGATGTAAGACTGCCATCAGAAAATTAAAATTTCTCTCCCCTACCAAGTACAAGATACTATAGTTCATTTTACATTAATCATAGATGTTGCGAACAAATTTTTTGAGGAGGAATTGTGTAACAACTTACATATTCTTTACTGTTAAAGTGAGATAAGCATATGTTTTTGCAATGTCAAACCTTAAGGATAAATGTAATTTATTGATTTATTATCTGTCTTAATTCATGTATGCAATTATTTTGTATCAATATATCCATGTAAGTAGAGTTTATGAGTTTTTACTTATCACAATATAAGATATCAACTTAGATAACACATTCATTTTATTAATGCATACTATACACAAGAGACTTTTCTAATTTATTCTTATCTATTGTTCTCTTTCCCTCTTTCTCTCTGTCACATCTTCTCACACATACATGTACATGCATACACATAACTTCAATTTCGGTTCCACTAGTGTAATGGAAATGCACTTTTAGAGAGAAATTCTAGAGAGTATGATTAGATAACCCCAATTCAATAGGGTCCCTGAAAAAAAATAGTAGTTTGTAACTAAACAGTCTTAATTGCTTTCAGAAATATTTCAAAAATATAGCAAGTGAGTTAAGACAATAGTTTTAGGTCAACTTCTTAGATTTCAGTTCATTGTAGTGAAGTTGTTCTTTCAAATGGTATAAATATTATTAACAATTGTTTTTCTGGTTATATGAATAGATCACTCTTCAGGGCTCAGTATCAGTGGGATTGAACTATTGTGAGCGTATGGGTGTCTATGAAAAGGTTTTCAGACAATAATGAAAATATCTAAACCTTTTAATAAGGACAATGAAAGAGTTTTCTATGCTACATATTAAAGTACTGGCTTTAACACACTTGGCATAAGCTCTTTCTATTTTTTAAAGGACATTATGCAAGAGTACTAATATTATTGTTGTGTCAAATGTCTTATTGGTAGAAAAACACTGAGATTATTTTATTTTAACACCGTGTTCTGCAAAACTGTTTTCTTACTAATTGTTCTACGTCTTCGGATAGTCCCTCCTATTGTTACCACATAAAGGAAAATTTAGTAATTTGTGAGAAGAAAATATAAAAAGGAACAGTTCTGTCATTGCTTAAACCAGTGTTTTTTCTAAAAAATGTGTTTAGTTTTGTGGTCTCAACAGGGAAGCATGTTTTGCATGCAAGTAACATGTGGTTATGGAGAGTTACTTTGACAGATGATGTCTTTTGCTGCCTCGACATCTGTGGACTAATAGAGTGAGTCTGTAATAAGTGAGTGTATTAGGCCATTCTTATATTTCTACAAAGAAATAACTGAGACTGGGTATTTCATAAAGAAAAAAGGCTTAATTGACTCACGGTTCTGCAGGAAGCATGGCACCACACATCTGCCTGGCTTCTGATGAGGCCTCAGGAAGTTTACATTCATGGTAGAAGGTGAAGGGGGAGCAGGCACATCACATGGTCAGAGCAGGAGTGAGAGAGAGAGAGAGGAGAAAGAAAGTAGGGTGGTGTCACACAGTTTTAAATAACCAGATCTCTGAAGAACTCACTCACTGTCCTGAAGTCAGCACCAAGTCATGAGCGATCCACGCACCTCCCACCAGACCTCACCGCCAGCACTGGGGATTGCAATTCAACATGACATTTGGGCAGGAACAAATATCCAAACTATATCAGTAAGGTTGTTGATAAAATGTAACCAATCTGAGTTTTTCATTTAAGTTTCTTTGGGGACTCTGGGGAGGGTTAGAAAGAAACAATAATTAAAAATAAAGTGCACTCTAGTTCTGGTGCCAATTAACAAAAATGATTTTGAAAAGGCAGTTAAGACAACACTAAAGGCACAGTAGTTCTCAGTTAGTTTCACTGGAAGTTGTAATGTTCAAAAAAAGGAAACGCTGATATGTCTAAAAATGGGGAATCTGCCAATGACCATAAAATTAAAATAAAAACACACTACAAAGGTGTATTTTAAGTAATTACATTTACATTATACTTATTTTTAATGTAATGCTTCACAATGATAAAAAAAAATCTGTTCACTTCTATTAACTGCACCTAGAGACATATTTCATTGGTTATAGGACAAAAAAATGACATGAATTGAAAATTAAAGATAAATAATCTGAGTTCTTGATCTTTACATTGTAGATGCTTCCCACGTATTTATTAAATTAGTGAATAAGAATATTCAGGTGTTTTCCATTCAATGTCTCTAAAAATATTTCATTTTTTAATTGTCATGTGGTTAATGCAATGATATAAGCTTAGTGATCAATGTTCATGCTTTTGGAAAGCAGTATTTGAGAGTAAAATGTACATGAACCAAAAAATGTGATCTCTTTCTTTTTTCCTGACTTTATTTTTATTTATTTATTTATTCATTGAGACGGAATCTCACTCGGTTGCCAGGCTGGAGTGCAGTGGCGCTATCTCGCCTCCTGGGTTCAAGTGATTCTCCTGCCTCAGCCTCCCAAGTAGCTGAAACTACAGGCATGTGCCACCACACCCAGCTAATTTTTGTATTTTTAGTAGAGACAGGGTTTCACCATGTTGGCCAGGATTGTCTTGATCTCTTGACCTTGTGATCCACCCTCCTTGGCCTCCCAAAGTGCTGGGAATACAGGCATGAGTCACCACGCTCGACCTTTTGTCCTGACTTTCTTAGTTACTAAATTATCATTCTTATTTCTATTCCTACTTCCTCCCCTTTTCATTGAATTTTTAAAGATGTTTACCTTTCCCTATGCTACTACATTCATTTGTACTGTACTATACAACTTCTCACACTGCATTTTAATTTTTTTTCGTTATCCTATTTTCTTTTCTACCAAATTGTTGTGTCAGGCAGGATCTGTGATATTTACCTTCCCAACAACAATCTATATGGGTTCTCTTTTCTCCACATCCTGGCCAGCATTTGTTATTGCCTGTCTTTTGGATATAAGCCATTTTAACTGGGATGAGATAATACCTCATTGAAGTTTTGATTTGCATTTCTCTGATGATCTGTGATGTTGAGTACCTTGTCATATACCTGTTTGCCATTTGTGTGTCTTCTTTTAAGAAATATCTATTCAAATCTTTTTGCCTATTTTTAAATGGGATTATTAGATTTTTTACTATATATTTGTTTTAGGTCCTTATATGTACTGGTTATAAATCCCTTGTCAGATGGGTAGTTTGTAAATATTTCTACCACTCTTCACTTTATTGTTTCCTTTGCTGTGAAGAAGGTTTTTACTTGATGTGATCCCATTTGTCCATTTCTGCTTTGGGTGCCTGTGCTTCTGCTGTATCACTTAAGAAATTGTTAACAAGATAAACGTCCTGGAGATATTCCCCAATGTTTTCTTCTAGTAGTTTTATAGTGTGAGGTCTTAGAGTTAAGTCTTTGATCCATTTTGATTTGACTTTTGTATATATGCATCCGGTTTCATTCTTTTGCATATAGATATCTAGTTTTCACAGCACCATTTATTGAAGAGATCATCCTTTTCTAATCTTGGAAACCTTGTCAAAATTGAGTTCACTGTAGATGTATGAATTAATCTCTGGGTTCTCTATTCTGTTCCACTGAAGTATATGTCTGTTTTTATGCCAGGACCATGTCATTTTGGTTACTTTATTTCTGTAGTATAATTTGGAGTCAGGTAATGTGACTCCTCTAGTTTTGTTCGTTTTGCTTAGGATATTCTGGGTATTTTTATGGTTTTCATATTTCCATGTGCAAACATCGGATAGCTTTCCATATTTTGTGTTCTCTTCAATTTCTTGCATCAATGTTTTATAGTTTTCTTTACAGAGATCTTTCACTTTTTTTGTTTAATTCCTAGGTATTTTATTTGTGGCTATTATAAATAGAGTTACTTTCTTGATTTTTTTTCAGACTGCTTAATATCAACATGTAGAAATGCTACTGATTTTTGTTTGTTGATTTTGTATCCTGTAACTTTACTGAAGTTGTTTATGAGTTCTAATGTTTTTTGGTGGACTTTTTAGATTTGTTCAAGCCTAATATTATATTGTCTGCATATAAAGATAATTTAACTTCTTCCTTTCCAAATTAAATGCCTTTTATTTCTTTCTCTTGTCTGATTGCTGTAGATAGGACTTCCAGTACTATGTTGAATAAGAGTGGTAAAAGTGGGCAACCTTGTAATGATCCAGATCTCAGAGGAAAAAGTTTCCTTTTCTCCCATTTAGTATACTAGCTATGGGTTTTTCACATATGGCTTTTACTAGGTGGAGGTATGTTCCTTCTACACCAAGGTTTCTGTGGGATATTATCCTAAAGGGATGTTTAATTTTAGCACATGCTTTTTCAGCATCAACTGAAATGATCATATGTTTTTAGTCTTTCATTCTGTTGATTTGATGTATCATATTGATTGATTTGCGTATGTTGAGTCATCCTTGCATCCCAAGGATGAATCCCATCTGGTCATGATGAATGATCTTGATAAAGTATTGTTGAATTTGGTTTGCTAGTATTTTGTTGAGTGTATATGCATCAATATTCATCAGAAATAATGGCCGGTTTGGGGTGTTTTTTTTTTTTTTTTTTTCTATGTCTCTTTGTTTGGTTTTGGTATTAAGGTATAACCGGCCTTGTAGAATGAGTTTGGAGGTATTTCTTCCTCCTCAATTTTTTAAAATTGTTTGAGTATAATTGGTATCAGTTCTTTTTTAAGTGTGCGGTAGAAATTAGCAGTGAAGCCCTTGAATCCTGGCCTTTTATCTGCTGGGAAACTTTTTAGTATTGCTTCTGTTTTTTTCTTTGTTATTGATTTGTTCAGGTTTGTGATTTCTTCGTGGTTCAATCTTGCTATCTTATATGTGTCAAAGAACTTAGCCATTTATTCGAGATTTTCCAATTTATTGGCATATATTTGCTCACAGTAGTCACTAATAATCTTTTGGATTTCTCCAGTATCAGTTGTAATATCTCCTGTCTCTGATTTTTTAAATTTAGGTTTTCTATATATTTTCTTATTCTGTCTAAAGATTAATTAATTTTGATTATCTTCAAAAACCAACATTTTGTTTCATTGATCTTTTGTATTGCTTTCGTGGTTTCAATTTCATTTATTTCTGCTCTGATCTTTATTTTTCTCATTTTCTTTTACTAATTTTGGGTTTGTTTTTCTTTTCTTCTCTAGTTCTTTAAGATGCATTGTTAGCTTGTTCATTGACCCGCTGGTCATTCAGGAACATATTATCTAATTTTCAAGTTTCTATGGTTTCTAAAACTTCTCTTGTTATTGACTTCTAGTTTTATTCCATTGTAGTCAGAAAAGATGCTTGATATCATTTCAAAGTTTTTGAGTGTTTTAAGACTTGTTTTTAAACCTGATTTATGGTATATCCTTGAGAATTATCTATGTGCTGAGGGAAAAAAATGCGTATTCTGCAGCCATTGGATAAAATGTTCTATAACTATCTACTAGGTCCATTTGGTGTATAGTGCAGATTAATTCTTTACTCTTCCCTCTCCTATCCTCAAGCAGAAGGTAGAGGTCTCTTTTGGAGCTGTGAGCTTTGAAGTCTGGGATTGAGATAGAGGTGGTACAAGCCCTCCATTTGCCAGTTTGGCTGGTGTCTTAGTAGACCATGTGTCCTCCAAGTGTACTGGCTCTGAACCTAGCTCAGTGCTAGGACTCGCCTAGGAGTTGTCGTCCTTGTGACCTAGATTGTCTTTCAAGTTTCCTTTAGACCCCAGTGCACTTCATGTCACAGTGGCAAGACTTGCTGAAACTCAAGTTCTGAGCACTAAGATTAGTATTTCCTCTGGCTAGGATTGTTCTGGCTACTACTTCCATTGGTGGACATAGACTGAGTTCAGCCTGATTTTGCTTTCTACGGTAAAAGGGCAGCACTGTATTCACTGCAATGTCTTGCAGTTGCTGTGTTCTCCCTTTCCCAAGTGCTCAGATTCTTTGCACCATGTGGCCATTGCCAGGGTATGGAAAAGAGGTGGTGGTAATAATTCAAGATTATCTTTTCTACCACCTTTAATGCTTCTTTAAGAGACATGAAGTTAAAACCAGGTACTATGAGCACTTATCTGATTTTTTGTTATTATGAAGGTGCTTTTTTAAAGATAGTTGTTAAATTGCTGCCCTAGCAAATGAGATGATCAGAAGAGATTTCTATTCAGCCCATCTTGCTCTGCCTCTTCCCAGATATTTATTTTGGATGACCTTTTCTAGTACTACTGTATGGGCAAATGAGCCAGTACTAATTCTAAAAACACAGTGATTCTTCAATAATTCAGTTTTCTAAGAAATCATACTATTGAAATATAAAAGGCTGGCAAGTCTTCTTATTTAGAAACTATATGACACAAAATTATTAAATATAAATACAGGTAATAAAATTAAATCCTTATCACTTAAAAATATTTCTAGAAATGATTTTCCCTAAGATCATGTTGAGTGTTTCTATGAAATTTGTAATGTTCATAACTGTAAAAGAGGAAGTATTTTTTTTGAATGTTTTCTTTTGTAAAAAAAAAATGTCTAGTGCAAAAATGCAAAGACTAATATAGGTTATAAGATGCTTACTTACACAGTAACCCTAGAAGCAGTAAAAAGCTATTCATAGGACTAATTAATCTTCTGCTCCATCAATATAAATTTGATAGTCAACACATTTTATTACCTTGATTTTGATTTCTGTATTTTTTAAGTATCATCTTTAGAAATAAAATTTACTCTGTATAATTAAGATATCAACATGATGTTACGTGATATGCATAATATAGTTAATAAAGAGTATACTTATCTACCAGGAATCTCAAATGCAATACTATTGTGACCCATAGTTCTCATATTGTACATAAAATCTCTAGACTTGCCCATCCTATGTATTTGTTACTTTTAATTTCTGTATTTTAATAATGCCTACCAATATTATAGTAAAAAAGAGAAGCTTTATGGCATTCCAATTTTAAATTGTGTGAAGTAAATGGTTTTTACTGTCTCCTTTTTAAATTTATACCTAAATAACTTGATGAGTCTCTTGAATGAATTAGACGTGTGCTCTATAGAAAACAAAAAGGAGAAAGCTTCTTTGATTTTATTTTAGAAGAAATTTTAGAAAAGCCTATTGCTAGACCAGTGATTTAGATTGTAACTATCCATTTTTAGGGATGAAGAGGGGGAGAGTTTATTCCTCTTTTCCATTTACATTTTCATAAAGCTTAGAAGATTTCCCCTCTGTCTTCCCGGGATCAAGTGTTAGTTATTACAGATAAATCTTTCCTCAACTTTTACAGTGTCAGTAAAGCAAAGAGCGCTTTGAATGATTTTATTGTACCTTTTACAAAGTCAGAATTGAAGGCAATCAATAATGTTTTCCAATATCCTTTTAAGGTGGTTTCACATGGCAAAAGTCTCCGAATTAATACAATAAAATACACTTTTCTTTAAAACAAAACCAAACTGTGTAAACTACACGTTTTCTTGTCACATTAACTTCTAATAGTATCATAGCCAAAATCATTTTTATTTATGAAACTAACCTTACTCCTGTGCTTGCTAACAAAACATCAGGGCACTTAACTATATGAAAAAAATATAACCTGAATTAAAGAGAGAAATTGAGAATTTTATAATAACATAGATTACTTCAAAACCTTAATTTTAAAAATAAATAAAACAACCAGGTAGTAAGATCAATAATGGAAGTACAGTATTGGACAACACTACAGACCAATTAAACTTAACAGACATACAGACAATGAGAGGGTGGAGCAAGATGGCCGAATAGGAACAGCTCCAGTCTCCAACTCCCAGCGCGAGCGACACAGAAGCCCGGTGATTTCTGCATTTTCAACTGAGGTACTGGGGTCATCTCACTAGGGAGTGCCGGACAATCGGTGCTGGTCAGCTGCTGCAGCCTGACCAGCGAGAGCTGAAGCAGGGCGAGGCATCGCCTCACCTGGAAGCGCAAGGGGGAAGGGGATCCGTTTTCCTAGCCAGGGGAACTGAGACACACAACACCCGGAAAATCGGGTAACTCCCACCCCAATACTGCGCTGTAAGCATACAGGCACACCAGGAGAATATATCCCAATCCTGGCCGGGAGGGTCCCACGCCCACGAAGCCTCCCTCACTGCTAACACAGCAGTCTGCCGCGATCTATCCGCAAGGCAGCAGCGAGGCTGGGGGAGGGGCGCCCGCCATTACTGAGGTTTAAGTAGGTAAACAAAGCCGCTGGGAAGCTCGAACTGGGTGGAGCTCACAGCAGCTCAAGGAAGCCTGCCTGTCTCTGTAGTCTCCACCTCTGGGGACAGCGCACAGCTGAAGACCAACAGGGGAAGTAGCAGGAGCCGGTGCAGACGCGAACGACTCTGTCTGACAGCTTTGGGGAGAGCCGTGGATCTCCCAACGCGGAGGTTGAGATCTGAGAACGGACAGACTGCCTGCTCAGGTGTGTCTCTGACCCCTGAGTAGCCTAGCTGGGAGAAATCCCCCACTAGGGGCAGTCTGACACCCCACACCTCACAGGGTGGAGTACACCCCTGAGAGGAAACTTCCAAAGGAAGAATCAGACAGGTACACTCGCTGTTCAGCAATATTCTATCTTCGGCAACCTCTGCTGCTGATACCCAGGCAAACAGGGTCTGAAGTGGACCTCAAGCAATCTCCAACAGACCAACAGACAGTCCTTCTGAATGTCAGAAGGAAAACTATCAAACAGGAAGGACACCTATACCAAAACCCCATCAGTACGTCACCACCATCAAAGACCAGAGACAGATAAAACCACAAAGATGGGGAAAAAGCAGGGCAGAAAAGCTGGAAATTCAAAAAATAAGAGCGCATCTCCCCCTGCGAAGGAGCGCAGCCCATTGCCAGCAACGGATCAAAGCTGGTCAGAGAATGACTTGGACGAGAGGAGAGAAGAAGGCTTCAGTCCATCAAACTTATCAGAGCTAAAGGAGGAATTACGTACCCAGCGCAAAGAAACTAAAAATCTTGAAAAAAGAGTGGAAGAATTGACAGCTAGACTCATTAATGCAGAGAAGATCATAAACGAAATGACAGAGATGAAAACCATGACACGAGAAATACGTGACAAATGCACAAGCTTCAGTAACCGACTCGATCAACTGGAAAAAAGAGTATCAGCGATTGAAGATCAAATGAATGAAATGAAGCGAGAAGAGAAACCAAAAGAAAAAAGAAGAAAAAGAAATGAGCAAAGCCTGCAAGAAGTATGGGATTACGTAAAAAGACCAAATCTACGTCTGATTGGGGTGCCTGAAAGTGAGGGGGAAAATGGAACCAAGTTGGAAAACACTCTTCAGGATATCATCCAGGAGAACTTCCCCAACCTAGTAGGGCAGGCCAACATTCAAATTCAGGAAATACAGAGAACGCCACAAAGATACTCCTCCAGAAGAGCAACTCCAAGACACATCATTGCCAGATTCACCAAAGTTGAAATGAAGGAAAAAATCTTAAGGGCAGCCAGAGAGAAAGGTCGGGTAACCCACAAAGGGAAGCCCATCAGACTAACAGCAGATCTCTCGGCAGAAACTCTACAAGCCAGAAGAGAGTGGGGGCCAATATTCAACGTTCTTAAAGAAAAGAATTTTAAACCCAGAATTTCATATCCAGCCAAACTAAGTTTCATAAGTGAAGGAGAAATAAAATCCTTTACAGATAAGCAAATGCTTAGAGATTTTGTCACCACCAGGCCTGCCTTGCAAGAGACCCTGAAGGAAGCCCTAAACATGGAAAGGAACAACCGGTACCAGCCATCACAAAAACATGCCAAAATGTAAAGACCATCGAGGCTAGGAAGAAACTGCATCAACTAACGAGCAAAATAACCAGTTAATATCATAATGGCAGGATCAAGTTCACACATAACAATATTAACCTTAAATGTTAATGGACTAAATGCTCCAATTAAAAGACACAGACTGGCAAACTGGATAAAGAGTCAAGACCCATCAGTCTGCTGTATTCAGGAGACCCATCTCACATGCAGAGACATACATAGGCTCAAAATAAAGGGATGGAGAAAGATCTACCAAGCAAATGGAGAACAAAAAAAAGCAGGGGTTGCAATCCTTGTCTCTGATAAAACAGACTTTAAACCATCAAAGATCAAAAGAGACAAAGAAGGCCATTACATAATGGTAAAGGGATCAATTCAACAGGAAGAGCTAACTCTCCTAAATATATATGCACCCAATACAGGAGCACCCAGATTCATAAAGCAAGTCCTTAGAGACTTACAAAGAGACTTAGACTCCCATACAATAATAATGGGAGACTTCAACACTCCGCTGTCAACATTAGACAGATCAACGAGACAGAAAGTTAACAAGGATATCCAGGAATTGAACTCATCTCTGCACCAAGCGGACCTAATAGACATCTATAGAACTCTCCACCCCAAATCAACAGAATATACATTCTTCTCAGCACCACATCGCACTTATTCCAAAATTGACCACATAATTGGAAGTAAAGCACTCCTCAGCAAATGTAAAAGAACAGAAATTATAACAAACTGTCTGTCAGACCACAGTGCAATCAAACTAGAACTCAGGACTAAGAAACTCAATCAAAACCGCTCAACTACATGGAAACTGAACAACCTGCTCCTGAATGACTACTGGGTACATAACGAAATGAAAGCGGAAATAAAGATGTTCTTTGAAACCAATGAGAACAAAGATACAACATACCAGAATCTCTGGGACACATTTAAAGCAGTGTGTAGAGGGAAATTTATAGCACTAAATGCCCACAAGAGAAAGCAGGAAAGATCTAAAATTGACACTCTAACATCACAATTAAAAGAACTAGAGAGGCAAGAGCAAACACATTCAAAAGCTAGCAGAAGGCAAGAAATAACTAAGATCAGAGCAGAACTGAAGGAGATAGAGACACAAAAAACCCTCCAAAAAATCAATGAATCCAGGAGTTGGTTTTTTGAAAAGATCAACAAAATTGACAGACCGCTAGCAAGGCTAATAAAGAAGAAAAGAGAGAGGAATCAAATAGATGCAATAAAAAATGATAAAGGGGATATCACCACTGACCCCACAGAAATACAAACTACCATCAGAGAATACTATAAACGCCTCTACGCAAATCAACTAGAAAATCTAGAAGAAATGGATAAATTCCTGGACACTTACACTCTCCCAAGGCTAAACCAGGAAGAAGTTGAATCCCTGAATAGACCAATAGCAGGCTCTGAAATTGAGGCAACAATTAATAGCCTACCCACCAAAAAAAGTCCAGGACCAGATGGATTCACAGCTGAATTCTACCAGAGGTACAAGGAGGAGCTGGTACCATTCCTTCTGAAACTATTCCAATCAATTGAAAAAGAGGGAATCCTCCCTAACTCATTTTATGAGGCCAACATCATCCTGATACCAAAGCCTGGCAGAGACACATCAAAAAAAGAGAATTTTAGACCAATATCCCTGATGAACATTGATGCAAAAATTCTCAATAAAATACTGGCAAACCGGATTCAGCAGCACATCAAAAAGCTTATCCACCATGATCAAGTGGGCTTCATCCCTGGGATGCAAGGCTGGTTCAACATTCGCAAATCAATAAACGTAATCCAGCATATAAACAGAACCAAAGACAAGAACCACATGATTGTCTCAATAGATGCAGAAAAGGCTTTTGACAAAATTCAACAGCCCTTCATGCTAAAAACGCTCAATAAATTCGGTATTGATGGAACGTACCTCAAAATAATAAGAGCTATTTATGACAAACCCACAGCTAATATCATACTGAATGGGCAAAAACTGGAAAAATTCCCTTTGAAAACTGGCACAAGACAGGGATGCCCTCTCTCACCACTCCTATTCAACATAGTGTTGGAAGTTCTGGCTAGGGCAATCAGGCAAGAGAAAGAAATCAAGGGTATTCAGTTAGGAAAGGAAGAAGTCAAATTGTCCCTGTTTGCAGATGACATGATTGTATATTTAGAAAACCCCATCGTCTCAGCCCAAAATCTCCTTAAGCTGATAGGCAACTTCAGCAAAGTCTCAGGATACAAAATTAATGTGCAAAAATCACAAGCATTCTTATACACCAGTAACAGACAAGCAGAGAGCCAAATCAGGAATGAACTTCCATTCACAATTGCTTCAAAGAGAATAAAATACCTAGGAATCCAGCTTACAAGGGATGTAAAGGACCTCTTCAAGGAGAACTACAAACCACTGCTCAGTGAAATCAAAGAGGACACAAACAAATGGAAGAACATACCATGCTCATGGATAGGAAGAATCAATATCGTGAAAATGGCCGTACTCCCCAAGGTTATTTATAGATTCAATGCCATCCCCATCAAGCTACCAATGAGTTTCTTCATAGAATTGGAAAAAACTGCTTTAACGTTCATATGGAACCAAAAAAGGGCCCGCATTGCCAAGACAATCCTAAGTCAAAAGGACAAAGCTGGAGGCGTCACGCTACCTGACTTCAAACTATACTACAAGGCTACAGTCACCAAAACAGCATGGTACTGGTACCAAAACAGAGATATAGATCAATGGAACAGAACAGAGTCCTCAGAAATAATACCACACATCTACAGCCATCTGATCTTTGACAAACCTGAGAGAAACAAGAAATGGGGAAAGGATTCCCTATTTAATAAATGGTGCTGGGAAAATTGGCTAGCCATAAGTAGAAAGCTGAAACTGGATCCTTTCCTTACCCCTTATACGAAGATTAATTCAAGATGGATTAGAGACTTAAATGTTAGACCTAATACCATAAAAACCCTAGAAGAAAATCTAGGTAGTACCATTCAGGACATAGGCATGGGCAAGGACTTCATGTCTAAAACACCAAAAGCAACGGCAGCAAAAGCAAACATTGACAAATGGGATCTCATTAAACTAAAGAGCTTTTGCACAGCAAAAGAAACTACCATCAGAGTGAACAGGCAACCTACAGAATGGGAGAAAATTTTTGCAACCTACTCATCTGACAAAGGGCTAATATCCAGAATCTACAAAGAACTCAAACAAATATACGAGAAAAAAACAAACAGCCCCATCAAAAAGTGGGGAAAGGATATGAACAGACATTTCTCAAAAGAAGATATTCATACAGCCAACAGACACATGAAAAAATGCTCATCATCACTCGCCATCAGAGAAATGCAAATCAAAACCACAATGAGATACCATCTCACACCAGTTAGAATGGCAATCATTAAGAAGTCAGGAAACAACAGGTGTTGGAGAGGATGTGGAGAAATAGGAACACTTTTACACTGTTGGTGGGATTGTAAACTAGTTCAACCATTATGGAAAACAGTATGGCAATTCCTCAAGGATCTAGAACGAGATGTACCTTATGACCCAGCCATCCCACTACTGGGTATATACCCAAAGGATTATAAATGATTCTACTACAAAGACACATGTACACGTATGTTTATTGCGGCACTATTCACAATAGCAAAGACTTGGAATCAACCCAAATGTCCATCTGTGACAGACTGGATTAAGAAAATGTGGCACATATACACCATGGAATACTATGCAGCCATAAAAAAGGATGAGTTTGCGTCCTTTGTAGGGACATGGATGCAGCTGGAAACCATCATTCTTAGCAAACTATCACAAGAAGAGAAAACCAAACACCGCATGTTCTCACTCATAGGTGGGAACCGAACAATGAGATCACTTGGACTCGGGAAGGGGAACATCACGCACTGGGGCCTATCATGGGGAGGGGGGAGGGGGGAGGAGGGAGGGCTTGCATTGGGGAGTTATACAAGATATAAATGATGAATTGATGGGTGCTGACGAGTTGATGGGTGCAGCACACCAACATGGCATAAGTATACATATGTAACAAACCTGCACGTTATGCACATGTACCCTAGAACTTAAAGTATAATAAAAATAAAAATTAAAAAAAAAAAAAAAAAAAAAAAAAAAACAGACATACATAAAACACTCCATCCAAGAACAGCAGATACATATTTTTGTCAGGTAAACATAGAACACTGTCCTGCATAGACCCTATGCCAAGCCACAAAACAAATTTTAAATAATTTTTAAGATTAAAATCCTCAAAATATATTGTCTAGTCACAATGGAATGAAACTAGAAATTAATAGCAGGAGAAAAACTAAAAGATCTACAGTTGTTTGGAAATATCTTGAAATAAATGAAAATGAAAACACAGCAAACCAAAATGTACGGAATATAGGAAAAATAGTGAAAGAAAAATGTATAGCTGTAAATGCTTGCAGCTCAAGAAAAGAGAGACCACAAATCAACAACATCAAACTAACAATCTAAATTTACACCTTACGTGACTAGTAATAGCAGAGCAAACCAAACCCAAACTTCCTGAAGAAAAGTAAGATTACAGCAGGGATAAATAAAACAATGTATAGTAAAACAATAGATAAAATGAATAAAATCATTAGTGGATTATTTGAAAAGATGAACAAAATTGACAAACTTTGATCTAAATTTAATTGGAAGGGAAGAGAGAAGACTCAAACACCTATATCAGAAAGAAAAGAGAGAACATTACACCACTTTTTCAGCAACATGAGGGATTATGAGAGAATACTATGAACAATTGAACAACAACAGATTTGATAACCTGGATGAAATAAAAACATTTCTATATCACACAACCTACAAGACAACATAATGAAACAAAAATAGAAAATCTGGACAACCTTATTCCTGTTAAGAAGATTGAATCAGTTATTAAAACTGCCCAACCAAGAAAAGCCTAGGACCTGATGGCTTCATTGGTGAATTCTACCAAACATTCGTAGACGTATTAAGACAATTCTTTTAAAATCATTTCAAAAAATCGAAGAGAAAAGACTTTCAAATTCGTTCTATGAGGCCAACAGTACTCTGACACTAAAGTCAGACAAAGATACCACAAGAAAAAAGAAAAACCTACAAGCTAAGATCTTTAATTAACATAGATGCAAACATTTTCAATAAGATACTAGCAAAGAGAATTCAACAGTGCATTAAAATGCACACCATGATCTAATGAGATTTATTATTGGTATGCATACATGGTTCAACATATAAAAATGAATCAATGTAATATATCACATTAACACAGTGAGATTTTTAAATCACATAATTTTCTCAATATATGTGGAAAAATTACTTGACAAAATTCAATATTTTTTATGATAAACACAACCAACAAGCTAGGAATGGAAAAATAAAGTACCTCTACATAATAAAGGCCACATGTGAAAAGCCAACAGTTGAAAATATACTCAATGGTGAAGTACTGAAGATTATGCTCAATGATTAATTACAAGAAAAAAATGCCTGCTTTCACCACCTCTATTCAATGTAGTACTGGAAGATCTAACAATTATGCAAGAAAAACATAAAAGTCATTCAAATTAGACAGAAAGAAGTAAAATTATATCGGTTTATCAATGATATAATCTTTTATGTAGCTAACACAGAAGAGCCAGACACAGTGGTTCACTCCTATAATCCCAACACTTTGGGAGGCCAAGGTGGGTGGATCACTTGAGGTCAGGAGTTCAAAACTAGCCTGACTAACATAGCAAAACCCTGTCTCTACTAAAAATACAAAAATTAGGCATCATGGTGGTGTGCACCTGTAATCTCAATTATTCAGGTGGCTGAGGCAGGAGAATTGTTTGAACACGGGAGGCAGAAATTGCAGAGATCTGAGACTGCAACACTGTACTCCAGCCTGGGCAACAGAGTGAAACTCCATCTCAAAAAAAAAAAAAAAAAAAAAGAAAGAAAAAAGAAAGACAACATAGAAGATTCCATTTTAAAAAACCCGCTAGAATTAATAAATGCATTCAAAAGAGTTCAAGATGCAAAATCAACACACACAAAAATTAGTTGCTTTTTTTTTTTTTTTTTTTTTTCGGAGAGGAAGTCTCATTCTTGTCCCGCAGTTTGGACTGTGATGGTGAGATCTCAGATTACTGCATCCTCTGCCTCCCGGGTTCAAGTGACTCTCCTGCCTCAGCCTCCTGAGTAGCTAGGATTACAGGTGCCTGCCACCACGCCCGGCTAATTTTTGTATTTTTAGTAGAGATGGGGTTTCACCATGTTGGCCAGGCTGGTCTCGAACTCCTGACCTTAGGTGATCCACCCACCTCGGCCTCCCAAAGTACTGGGATTACAGGTGTGAGCCACTGTGCCCAGCCTAATTGCATTTCTATATGCTAATAATTAATAATCAAAAAAGGAAACTGAGAAAACAATTCTACAATCAATAGCATCAAAATAAATACTTTGAAATAAATCTAGCTGAGGAGGTTAAAGACTTGTACATTAAAAGTTGTGAAACATGGCTGTAATAAATTAAAAGAGACACCAATAAAAATATATTCTATGTTCATGGATTGGAACATTTAATTTAGCTAAAATGTTACGATGGACTGAATGTATGCACCCAAAATTTTTATGTGGAATATTAACCCCAAAGTGATGGTACTAGAAGTTGAGGCCTTTGGTAGGTGATTAGGTCATGACAGTGGAGCCCTTATAAAAGGTATTAATATTTTTACAAAAGAGACTCCGGAGAACTCCCTTGTCCCTTTCACCATGTAAGGACACAGCTGGAAGACTATTATCTAAACCAAGAAGAAGGCACTCATGAGATACTGAATCTGCTGGCATCTTGATCTTGAACTTTTTAGTACTCAGAACTATGAGAAACAAAATTTTGCTGTTTATTCAGCCAAGTGTAATGTATTTTCATTCTAGAATACAAAGCTGAGTAGGACAGATGTCAATACTACCCAAAGCAGCCTACAGATTAAATGTAATCTGTATCAAAAAGCTATAGTATTACTTGCAAACATGGAAAAATACATTCTAAAATTAATACGTAATATCAGGGGACCCTGAATAGCCAAAATAATATTCAAAAAAATGTTTGGGAGTCTCAATATTCTGATTTTAAAAACAATTATAAAACTACACTAATTATAACAGTTTATGGCACTTGTGTAAAGAGAGACATATAGAAAAATGTAACAGAATATGGAGTCCAGAAATAACTTTCACATACATGGTAAAATAATTTTTGACAAGCATGTCAAGACTGTTGGGAAAAGTACATTCTTGTCATCAAAAGGTGCTGTGAAAATAGTATATACACATTCAAAGCAATAAAGTTGTACCCTTACCTTATACCTGTACAAAAATTAAGGTTTACGGCACTAAACATAAGAGCTAAAACTGTAAAACTCCTACAGAAAAACATAGGGGCAAGTCTTCGTGACATTGGACTTGGTGATAAACTCTTGAATATGATACTAAAATTATATGCAGCAAAAGCAAAAATAAACAAATGAGACTATGTCAAAATTGAAGTCTACACAGCAAAGGACACAATCAACAGAGTGAAAAAATCAACCCACAAATATGAGAAAATATTTGAAGATCATATATCTGATAAGGTGTTAATATCCAGAATATATGAGTTGCCACACTCAATATTAAGTACGTGAAATGGTCAATAATCATTAGAGAAATGCAAATTAAAACCACAATGTAATGTCACTTCATACCCCTTAGGATTTTTACTGTAAAAAAATTACAATTGTTGGTAATTATGTGAAGAAATTGGAGCCTTTGTGCACTCTTGGTAGTAACGTAAAATTGTACATCTGCTGTGGAAAAGAGTATGGTGGTGCTTCAAAAAATTAAAAATAAAATTACCATATAATCCTGCAATTTCACTTCCAAATAAATACCCACAACAATTGAAAGCAGGTTCTCAAAGAGACATTTGTACATCCATGTTTATAGCAGCATCATTCACAACAACCAAAATACGGAAGCAACCCTAGTGTTTGACAGATGAATGGATAAACAACATATGGTATTGTCTTAGTCTGTTTGGGTGCTATAACAATATATAATTAGCGTGGGTAATTTATAAGCCATAGAAATTTATTACTCATAGTTTTGGAGGTTGGGAAGTTTAAGATCAAGGCAGATTTGATGTCTGTTGAGAGCATAATCTCTGCTTCATAGATGGTGCATTCTTACTTCATCTTCACATGGAAGAAGGAGCAAACAATCTCCATCAGTCCTTTTTAATAAAGGTACTAATCACATTTATAAGAACAGAGCCCACGGTGCGCCCAAGATGGCCGAATAGGAACAGCTCCAGCCTCCAGCTCCTAGCGTGAGTGACACAGAAGATGGGTGATTTCCGCATTTTCAACTGAGGTACTGGGTTCAAGAACAGAACCCTGCTGACCTAATCACCCACCAAAGGTCTTACCTATTAATACTATAACATTGTGAATTATGTTCCAACATATATATTTGGGAGGAACACAAACATTCAGATCATAGCATTCTGACTCTGGCCCCACAAAATGTGTGCCCTATTCACATGCAAATTATATTCATTGCTATCCCCCAAATTACAAAAGTTTTAGCTCATTCTAGCATCAACTCAAAATTCCAAAGTGCATAGTCTTGCCTAAATCCATCTAAATTGGGTAGCGTTGAGACCCAAGATGCAATTCCCCTCCAGACATCCTGAGGCAAATCCCCATCCACCTGTGAGCCTGCGAACTCAAACAAGTTATGTGCTTCCAAAATGTTGTTTGGAAAAGGCATGGGATAGACATTCTCATTCCAAAAGGGAGAAATAGAAAATAAGTAAGGGGGCAATAGGTCTTAAGTCCAAAATCACGAAGTAAAACAATATTAAATATTAATTATTGAGAATTATCTTTTTACTTTATGTCCTTTCTTCTGGACACACTGGGGTAGGGACTGGGCCCCAAAAGCTGTCAGAGCAGCTCCCCATGTCAGTACTCATGGGTTGGAGTTGTGTGCCTGTAGCTCTCCTAGGCTGGGGTTGCATGTTAGTGGCACTACTAGTCTGAGATCTCACAGATAGCCACAGCTCCACTAGGCATTTCTATAGCAGGAGGGTCTCTGGTCGCCCCACCCGCATAACTGTATTTGGAATTGTCTTATTGGGGGTTCTTTGTAGTGGCACCACCCCTGTGACAGTTCTCTGGGCCACAAAACTCTGGGGCATCCTTTGAAATCTAGGTGGAGGCAACCATGACCTTACAGCTCCTGCAACTCTACATTCTGGTGGAGATAACATTGCATGGATGCCACCAAAGTTAACCATTTTACCCTTGAGTGGGGAGGCTACTATGGCTCATATCATACCAAAGTCCACTGGAGTCATACCAGAGGTAGAGTGCTGATCCAGCATGTGGGAAGAAGGAACTTGGTGCAGTATTGAACAACTAGTGCTGAGGTCCTACTGAAGCTCCTCTTTTGACATAGTTTTGTCCGTCGACTGTGGCACTCTGAAACTGTGATGGAAATGGCAATCAGTGATCTTGAAAATGCCTTCAGGGCCATTCTTCTATTGCCTTGATGAATAACACCCAACTGCTACTCATCCATATTAGTCACCTTATAAAACAGGAACTTGGTTACAGCCTTGGCGGTCTCTCCAAAACATGATTTCTCGTTTTTTACAATATGACGAGGGTGAGAATTTCCAAATAGTTTAAGTTCTGCTTTCTTATTTATTACAAATCCCATCCAATCATTCTTGTCTTCACACATTTTACGATAAGCAAGCAAGAGAAGCCACACCCAGCTAACAGACATATGAGGAATTGCTTGATATCATTAGCCATTCGGATAAGAAAATTAAAACCATAATAAGGTATTACTTCATACCTGTTAGAATTGCTATTATAAAAAAAGTAAAAGACAACCAGTGTTGGTGAGTATCAGAGGAAAGAGAACTCTGTACACTGCTTTTAGAAATGCAAATTATACAGCCTTTATGAAAAGCAATACAGATGTTCTTCAAATAACCAAAAAAAAAAAAAAAAGTATTACCATATGATCCAGCAATCCGACTACTGGATATATAGCCAAAAGAATTGAAATTAACATGTTGAAGAAACCTCTACACTCCCATATTTATTGCAACATTATTCACAATATCCAAAATATAAAATCAACCCAAGTTGCTTTCAGTGAATTAATAGATAAAGAAAATGTGGTGTATATACAGGGTGGAATATTGTTAGCCATAAAAAGGAAAATTCTGTCATTTGCAACAATGCAAGTGGACACAGAGGACATGATTCCAAGTGAAAGAAGTCATGCACATAAAGATAAATACTGATTAATGTCACTTATATGTGGAATCTAGGTCCCTACAAACGTTCTGCAGGAGGTTCAACAGTGGGCTTCACAAAAAAAATAATGCCAAGAAGAAAAACACCAACTGTCTTTCAGGGAGCTGCTACTTCCGACACGTTCATGTGTGTCATGGAAGTGAGGGAGTCAAGAAGCTTTTTATAGACCGGTTAACTTCATTATAATACTCTTTTAGCACTAATGCAGGAAGTGAACAGCTATCACTACCCGCCGTAACTGTCTCTCAGCACTCATGAGCTGTTTAGTAGAAACTAGATGGCAGAATACACACACACACACACACACACATACACACACACACGCACACACACGGAGAGAGAGAAGGAGGGGGAGAGAGAGAGAGAGAGAGAGAGATATTTAACAGTTCAAGAATTTGATTGCCAGCAGCAATAACCACAGCAGGATATAAATGTCCCCTGATTCATTTTCCTCTTCTATATTTTTCAGGTAACACGTAACAGTCAATATCAAATTTACCTCTATAACTTTAGCATAAAGGGAGTCTGGAAATAGAGTCGTTGGTTGTCTAGCCTCAGCATACGTGAAGGAAATTTAAATGGACACTTAGACCAAATTATACATGTCAATAATAACGTACTTTAAAAAGTATGTTTTTATGTCTCTTTATACCAAGTTCAGTGCATATGTTGTATTCTCATGGCCAGGCCATGAAAGCAACCTGATCAATTATCTTAGATTTTATTTAAGAAAAATATTATTTTACAGACTTAGACTTACATGAAGTCTTAGGTGTCAATTAGTATCAATTATGTATTGCTCAGTATCAAAGCACCCCAAAACTTAGTATTGTAATGCAACAATCACTTGTTATTTCTCAAGGTTTCACATGTTGACTGGGTGGTTATTTGAGAGTTGTCTGGCCTCACTCTCATGGATACAGTCAGATGGCAGATTATCCAGTGCCAGATGATTTAAGATGACCTCCCTCACAGGTCTACAGTCTCAACTGGGATACCTGGTATAACTGGGATGTCTTGACATCTCATTACATGTGGCCTACTATCCCAAGATTTTTATAGCCTTTTGTCTCAGAGTAGCAAAATGTTAAAAACAGAAGTGTTAAGGTCCTGTGAAGTATAGACTCAGAATTGACATGACATCACTTCCCTAACATTCCGTCAGGCAAAGTATGTCATAAGAGCAACTCAGTTTTAAGGAGAAGAAGAAGTAGACAACACTTCTTAATGGGAGGAATGCAAACGTCACATTATTTTGGGAAAAGATAAAATAAACTCTACTTCTCAATGGAAAAATAGCAATGTCACATTGGAAAACATTCACTCTAGAAAATATTGTGACAATGATTTGTATGTTTCAAGACCCATTTGACACATGGATGATTGAATTTATAATTTTAATGTAAATATTGAGATTTGAGAATATCAGGATATACAGCTATACAGATAGTGATGGTTATTATTGGTTGTCAACTTGACTGGATTGAAGAATGCCTATATGATTGATGAAATAATCTTTCCGGGTGTTTCTGGGTGTTGCCAGAGAACATTGACACCTGCATCCATGGACTGTGAGAGGGTGGGAATGTGGGTGGGAAGCATCCAGTGCAAATAGAGCAAAGCAGGTGGCGAAAGTGGGATAAAGAGCTTGCTGAGTCTTCTCAAACTCTCTTTTAGCCTTTGATGGATGCTTTGCTTCCTTTCCTCCTGCCCTTGTACATCAGACCCCTCATTCTTCAGCTTTTGAACTCCAAAATTTTCACCAGTGGCCTCTCAGGGGCTCTCAGACTGAGATATACAATGTTAGTTTCCCTAGTTTTGAAGCTTTTGGCTTTGGACTGAGCCACTACCAGCTCCCCTATTTCCCTAGCTTGCAGAGAGCCTATTGTATAAGCCAATTCTCCCTAATAAACTTCCTTTTATAATATATATGTATTATTGTTTCTGTCCCTCTTGAGAACCCTGATTAACTCACACATGGTTCTCAACTTATAATGGTTCAATTTATATTTTTTGCATTTTATGATGGGTTTATCAGGGTATTAAATGTATATTTGACTTCTGATATCTTCAGCTTATGATGAGTTTATTAGGACACAACCTCATCATAAATCAAGGAATGTCTGTATATGAATATGATGTTTCAAGTGAGAACATTTGGATTCTGATCATTTATAAGTTTGGAAATATCTGAGAAGAAGTAGGCTTATAATATCATTTCACTTATATCTTCTCATGATCACTGCCAAAAAAACTTCTCTATCGGAATAATGGGCCTTATATTTTAGACACTTTAATATTTTAAAAAATAATGGAGTCCAAATTTAACATGACATATTCCAAATTCAATGATATTATGAGCATAATCTTGTGTACTTTGTTTTGATTTTGATTTTAGCATTCTCTTGGAAATTTCTTGATAGTTATTCACTCCTCTTTTCCTCCCTGCATACGTTCTATATCTTAATACAAATTATGTTTGTGTGATGAATCCTAGAGGATCTGGGAAAGACAGCTAACTAGATGCAACTGGGAAGTGCCACTCCCACAGACAAAGACCACAATTTTTACTACACCAACATAATCTGAGCAGATTTTTGAAGTGAAAATGTCAAATGTGGATGGAGAAAAGGTGTGGACGCTGAGGCTGAAGAGGAAGGAAGTTGGGAATCCCGCATGGGGTGTCTGAATGCTACGACTAGTTCCCAGCCCCAGAAGATGCCTGGGAAGGGAAGAGTGAAGGGAATGGAGGCTCCTCATCCTCACTTTGTGCCTCTGGGATACTCAGTGCAGGGGAATCTACATTCCCATAGACAAGTTGACAGTGAATCTCCCCAGAGATTATATTGAGGTGGAGCAGCAGTAGGTGAGAAGCCAGAGATGTTTGAATTTGGGTCAGCTCTGGTGGAGGTTCGTCACAAGCTCCTACAACCCAGGGCTGCACATCTTACTCTGAGAGATCCTGGGCACAGCTAAAACTGCCTAGGAGAAAGCAGGGCCTATTTCCATGCAGGACTGGAGAACATCTGTCCTCTAGGCCCATCCTCTCAGTAGACCCTCCCAGGAATTCTGTCTTGCCGCCCCATTGGGGTGTGTATGCAATAGAGACTCCACTGCTCAGCCTGGTTGCTTTCTCCACCTGAGTGCATTCTAGTAGCCTGGGATCCTTTTGGATCTCCCCACTGCATGTAGAATCTAACCCCAAGTATATGGGGGAGTAAGTTGCAAGCAGGTCCTGACACCCCAGGGCTGCGGCCTGCAGCTCAAACGTGCTGAGTTAGGGCCGGGCGCAGTGGCTTATGACTGTAATCCCAGCACTTTGGGAGGCCAAGGTGGGTGGATCAAGTGAAGTCAGGAGTTTGAGACCAGCCTGGCCAGCATGGTGAAACTCTGTCTCTACTAAAAATGCAAACATTAACTGGGCATGGTAGTGTGCGCCTGCAATCCCAGCTACCAGGGAGGCTGAGGCTGGAGATTAGCTTGAACCCAGGAGGCAGAGACTGCAGTGAGCTGAGATTGTGCCACTGCACTCCAGCCTGGGCAACAGCGACACTCCATCCTGCTCCTCCCCACTCCCCCCCCCACTGTGCTTGACACTTGAATGGGGGAGAAGCCCACACTCCCAGAAAACGGAAAGCTGAGTCGCATAATTTTATGACCTGGTAAGAGATCTTTACATGCTACTCTCCACAGGGCTGTTCTGGTAAGAATGTGACTTATTTTCCTACCATACTTCTCCCCAAGAGAGTCCTGTGTCCTGAAAAACATAACAACAACAATAAAATTGCAAGCACAGCGCCTGTGATTTGAGACAGCTTTCCCAAGGCCCACAAGGAAACCTGATGAGAGGGTCACTTCTCTAGCCCATACACCACATAACAGAGCTGAAAATATAAGGATATGCAATGAAACATCATGGCTGACTAAGAGCCTATCTATTTCCCATTGCTCCCAAGAGCCATTCATTGGATTGCCGCCAAAACTAGAACATCAAAAATTACTAATAATCATCACACACTGTGAAACCGAGAGCAAAAATTCAATAACAAAGACCCTGTAGAGTTTTAGCTCTGTGAAAATTTCCAGAAATGAAGCCAACTGAGTATACTCAATTTACACTACAATTAAGGCAATACTACCCTGCCCAGATGAGAAAAAAACAATGGGAGAACTCTGGCAAAAAAAAAAAAAAAAAAAAAAAAAAAAAAAAAGTGTATATATATATACACACACACACACAGAGAGAGAGAGAGAGAGAGAGAGAGAGAGAGTGTCCCTTTACATCCATATAAGTCCACTAGATCCAGAGCAATGTTTCTTAACGACTCTAAATTATCTGAAATGATAGACATAAAAATCAGACTTCTGATGACAAGGACGCTTACCAACATCAAGTATAGAGTTCAAGCTTGTGATGGTTAATACTGAGTGTCAACTTGATTGGATTGAAGGATGCAAAGTATTGATCTTGGGTGTGTCTGTGAGGGTATTGCCAAAGGAAGTTAATTGAGTCAGTGGGCTGGGAAAGGTACACCAATTCTTAAACTGGGTGGGCACCCTCTAATCAGCTGCCTGTGTGGCTAGAATATAAAGCAGGCAGAAAAATGTGAAAAGACTAGACTGGCCTAGCCTCCCAACCTACATCTTTCTCCAGTGCTGGACCCTTCCTGCCCTCAAACATCAGACTCCAAGTTCTTCAGTTTTGAGACTTGGGCTGACTTTCCTCGCTCCTCAGCTTGCAGTCAGCCTATTGTGGGGTCTTGTGATTGTGTGAGTTAACACTTAATAAACTCCCCTTTGTATATATATAACCTATTAGCTCTGTCCCTCTAGAGAATCCTAACTAATACAGATTTTGGTACCAGGAGTGGTTCTAGATGAATAGAATATTAAGTATGGAGTTCTTGCATTGGTTTTGGGGTTCCTAGAGTTGGTTGCTTAAGACAATTAGACCCCAAAATGCTAACGACTCTATTTCTCATAGTATGGAGAACATTGATAGTCCTTGGTGTGAACTGTTTAGAGAGTTATGCAAAACAAATGCATTTGGCACTCCTGATTCACCACTGGTGAGAAGCAAAGAGTTTAGTGACTCTATACATAATACCTTTGACCATATGTGGAGAACCAAGGAACATAATGAAACTGGTTGATTGCTCCTAAATTCAGTATACAAAATGATGAAAGAAAATGATGAACTCAGGATTTCTAACTCCTGGCTTCAGAAGCAGATACTGAGCCTCAAATCTGCTAAGATTACCCTGAATGAGAATCTTAACTCCTATAGAGAGAAAGAGCTGACATTGTGGAAAAACAGACTCAAGCTCTTATCATGCGAGTGGCTGACCTGCAGCAAAAGGTGCATGCACAACCTTGTCACGTGTCTACTGTTAAATTGAGGGCATCGATTGAAAAAGAATGGAACCCTGCAACATGGAATGGGAACGTGTAGAAGGACACTGACGAAGTGGAGGACACTGAGTTTGTAAACTTTCATGAACCTTTTTTGCCAGAAAGAACAGCTTAACCATCCACAGGAGTAGTAATATCCCCGACTGCCCCCACCGCCCAAAATCCATGCTGTCATCAGCATTTCCAACTTTGAGGAGATAAACCCTGCACTGCCTGAGGCAGCAGTGATGGTCACCCTTGAGGCAGTGACCAGACCAGATAATGTTGATTCTCCTCAGGAGTCACCCCCAACACCCTTGTTTGCTTCTAGACCTGTAACTAGACTAAAGTCCTGGTGAGCCCCTAGAGGTGAGGTTGAGAGTGTGACCCATGAGGAGGTGTGCTGCACTCAAAAAGAACTGCTTGAGTTTTCTAATTTATATAAACAGAAATCTGGAGAACAGGCATGGGAATAGACATTGAGGATTTGGGATAATGGTAGAAGGAACATAGAGATGAATCAGGCTGAATTTCTTCATTTGGGCCAACTAAGTAGGGATTCTGCATTTAATTTTGCAGCTCAAGGAGTTAAAAAATGTTCTAGTAGTTTATTTGCTTGGTTAGCTGAAATATGGATTTAAAGGTAGTCTACTATGAGCAAGCTGAAAATGCCTAATTTTCTCCCTTGGTTTAATGTAGAGGAAGGGATCCAAAGGCTTAGGGAGATTGGGATGGTAGATTAGTCACTTTAGATCTACTCATCCCAACAGGGAGGGTCCAGATGATATACCCTTGACCAATGCCTTGCAAAATAGATTTGTGAGGGCAGCGCCTGCATCTTAGAGGGGCATGTAATCATTCCTCTCTGTATGTCAGATGTAACAATGAGAATCACAGTAACTCAATTACAAAATTTAAACACAATGAAAATAATTGGATCTCAAGGATGCAGGGACAAAGTGACAGCACTCAACCATCAAAGGCAAGGTGGGTGTTGCTGCCATAATGGACAGCAGCGACAAAGCAGCAATTAGAATATTCTGACTCTTGTAGAGCTCTGGCATTGGCAAATTAATCATGGTGTTCCTAGAAGAGAAATTGATAGGAAGCCTACTGCATTCTTAGTTAACTCATATAAGCAGAAAACATCTGGGCCAAATAAACAAAAGACTAATTTGAATTGTAAAAATGATTCATGGCCCCTCAATGAATTTCCAGACTTGATCCAGTTTACAGACCCAGAACCCCTTGAATGAAGGGGAAGCCAGGTCCCCTTGAGGAAGGACCCCACTACACTACTGACAATTTATGCTGTTAATGTTTCTCCCATCTTTCCCCAAGGAGACCTCTGACCTTTTACAGGGGTAACTGTACCCTGGGGAAAGGGAAATGATGAGACATTTCAGAGACTACCAGACACTGGCTCTGAGCTAACATTGATTCCAGGAGATCCAAAACATCGTTGTGGGCCTTCAGTTAAAGTAAAGGTTTATGGATGCCAGGTAGTTAATGGGGTTTTCGCTCAGTTTCGACTTACAGTAGGTCCAGTGGGTACCCGGACTCATCCTGTGGTCATTTCCCCAGTGCAAGAATGCATAAATGGCATAGACATACTTAACAGCTATCAGAACCCCCACATTGGCTCCCTGACTGGTAAGGTGTGGGCTATTATAGTGGGAAAAGTCAAACTGAAGCCATCAGAGCTGCCTCTACCTTGAAAAATAGTAAATCAAAAACAATATTGCATCCCCAGAGGAACTGTGGAGATAAGTACCACCATTAAGGACTTGAAAGATGCAGGGGTGGTGATTCCCACCACATCCCTGTTCAACTCTCCCATTTGGTTTGTGCAGAAAACAGATGGATCTTGGAGAATGACAGTGAATTATCGTAAACTTAACCAAGTGGTGATTTCAATTGCAGTTGCTGTACCAGATGTAGTTTCTTTTTCTTTTTATTTATTTATTTTATTTATTTATTTTTTTTATTATACTTTAAGTTCTAGGGTACATGTGCATAACGTGCAGGTTTGTTACATATGTATACTTGTGCCGTGTTGGTGTGCTGCACCCATCAACTCGTCAGCACCCATCAACTCGTCATTTACATCAGGTATAACTCCCAATGCAATCCCTCCCCCATACCCCCTCCCCATGATAGGCCCCGATGTGTGATGTTCCCCTTCCCGAGTCCAAGTGATCTCATTGTTCAGTTCCCACCTATGAGTGAGAACATGCAGTGTTTGTTTTCTGTCCTTGTGATAGTTTGCTGAGAATGATGGTTCCAGCTTCATCCATGTCCCTACAAAGGATATGAACTCATCCTTTCTAATGGCTGCATAGTATTCTATGGTGCATAAGTGCCACATTTTCTTAATCCAGTCTTTCATTGAAGGACATTTGGGTTGGTTCCAAGTCTTTGCTATTGTGCATAGTGCCACAATAAACATATGTGTGCATGTGTCTTTATAGCAGCATGGTGTATAATCCTTTGGGTATATACCCAGTAATGGGATGACTGGGTCAAATGGTATTTCTAGTTCTAGATCCTTGAAGAATCGCCACACTGTCTTCCACAATAGTTGAACTAGTTTTCAGTCCCACCAACAGTGTAAAAGTGTTCCTATTTCTCCACATCTGCTCCAACATCTACTGTTTCCTGACTTTTTAATGATCGCCATTCTAACTGGCATGAAATGGCATCTCATTGTGGTTTTGATTTCCATTTCTCTGATGGCCAGTGATGATGAGCATTTTTTCATGTGTCTATTGGCTGCACACATGTCTTCTTTTGAGAAGTGTCTGTTCATATCCTTTGCCCAGTTTTTGATGGGGTTGTTTGTTTTTTTTCTTGTAAATTTGTTTAACTTCTTTATACATTCCGGATATTAGCCCTTTATCTGATGGGTATATTGTAAAAATTTTCTCCAATTCTGTAGGTTGCCTGTTCACTCTGATGGTAGTTTCTTTTGCTGTGCAGAAACTCTTTAGTTTAATTAGATCCCATTTGTCAATTTTGGCTTTTGCTGCCTATGCTTCTGGTGTTTTAGTCATGAAGTCCTTGCTCATGCCTATGTCCTGAGTGATATTGCCTAGGTTTTCTTCTAGAGTTTTTATGGTTTTAGGTCTAACATTTAAGTCTCTAATCCATCTTGAATTAATTTTTGTATAAACTGTAAGGAAGGGACACAGTTTCAGCTTTTTACATATGGCTAGCCAGTTTTCCCAGCTCCATTTATTAAATAGGGAATCCTTTCCCCATTTCTTGTTTTTGACAGATTTGTCAAAGATCAGATGGTTGTAGGTGTGTGGTACTATTTCTGAGGGCTCTGTTCAGCTCTATTGGTCTATACTTCTGTTTTGGTACCAGTACCGTGCTGTTTTGGTTACTGTAGCCTTGTAGTATAGTTTGAAGTCAGGTAGTGTGATGCCTCCAGCTTTGTTCTTTTGGCTTCAGATTGTCTTTGCAATGTGGGCTCTTTTTTGGTTCCATCTGAACTTTAAAGTAGTTTTTTCCAATTCTGCAAAGAAAGTCATTGGTAGCTTGACATGGATGGCATTGAATTTATAAATTACCTTGGGCAGTAAGTATGGCCATTTTCATGACATTGATTCTTCCTATCCATGAGCATGGAATGTTCTTCCATTTGTTTGTGTCCTCTTTTATTTTGTTGAGCAGTGGTTTGTAGTTCTCCTTGAAGTGGTCCATCACATCCCTTGTAAGTTGGATTCCTAGGTATTTTATTCTCTTTGAAGCAATTGTGAATGGGAATTCACTCAGAATTTGGCTGTCTGTTTGTCTGTTACTGCTGTGTAGGAATGCTTGTGATTTTTGCACTTGATTTTGTGTCCCAAGATACTATTTCTAAGGTGAGGGATAAGTTGCTCTATTTGGCCCCTCCCACAACCAAGAAAGATACAAAGGTGAGTGGACCTATTTGGATTTTGGAGGCAACAGATTCCTCAGTTGAGTGTGTTACTTCATCTCATTTATCAAGTGACCTGAAGTACAGAGGTGAAGGGAAATCTTCCCTGTGGGCAGAATTTCGAGCAGTGCACCTGGTTGTGAACTTTTCATAGAAGAAGAAATGGCCAGATGTGGGATTATATACTGACTCATGGGCTGTAACCATTGCTCTGGCTAGATGGCCAGGGACTTGAAAGAAGCAATCTTGGAAAATTGGTGAGAAATAAATTTGGGAAATAATTATGTGGATGGACCTTTCTGAGTGGCCAAAAACTGAAGACATTTGTATCCTGTATGAATGTTCACCAATGGGTGATCTCAGCAGAAGATTTTCGTAATTAAGTGGACAGGATGATCCATTCTGTGGACATCACTCAGTCGCTTTACCCAACCAGCCCTGTCATTGCCCTTTGGGCACATGAACAAAGTGGACATGGTGGCAAGGATGGAGGTTATGCATGGGCTCAGCCACATGGACTTCCAGTCACCCAAGTTGACCTGGCTACAGCCAAGTGCTCAATTTGCCAGCAGCAGAGACGAATACTGAGCCCTGGATATGGCACCATTCCTCAGGGTGATCAGCCAGCTACCTAGTGGCAGGTTGATTATGCTGGAGATCTTCTATAATGGAAATGGCAGAGGTTTGTCCCCACTGGAATAGACACTTAGTCCAGATATGGATTCGCTTATCCTGCACACAATGCTTCTGCCAAGACTACCATCTGTGGACTCACGGAATGCCTTATCCACCATCATGGTATTCCACACAGCATTGCCTTTGATCAAGGCATGCACTTTACATCTAAGGAAGTGCAACAGTGGACCCATGATTGAGGAATCCACTGGTCTTACCGTATGCCATCATCCTGAAGCAGCTATTTTGATAGAACGATGGAATGGCCTTTTGAAGTCACAATTACAATGCCTACTAGATGACTATACTTTGCAGGGCTGGAACAAAGTTCTCCAGAAGGCCATGTATGCTCTGAATCAGCCTCCAATACATGGTAATCATTTCTGCCATAGCAAGAATTCATGGGTCCAGGAATCAAGGGGTGGAAGTGGAAGGGGCAACACTTACTATCACCCCTAGTGACTAGCAAATTTTTTGCTTCCTGTTCCTACATTACGTTCTGCTGACCTAGAGGTCTTAGTTCCAGAGGGAGGTACACTGCCACCAAAAGAAACAACAATGATTCCATTAAACTGGAAGTTAAGATTGCCACCTGGACACTTTGGGCTCCCCCTGCCTTTAAGTCAAAAGGTTCAAGTCAAAAGAAGGGAGTTACAGTGTTGGCTGGGGTAATTGACCCAGACTATCAAGATAAAATCAGTCTAGTACTCCACAACAGAGGTAAGGAAGAGTATGCATGGACTACAGGAGATCCTTTAGGACATCTGTTAGTGTTAACATGCCCTGTGGTTAAGCTCAATGGGAAACTACAACAGCCCAATCCAGGCATGACGACAAATGTCCCAGACTCTTTAGCAATGAAGGTTTGGGTCACTCCACTAGGAAAAAATCACAACTGGCTGAGGTGCTTCCTGAAGGCAAAGGGAATACAGAATGGACAGTAGAAGAAGGTAGTCATCAATACCAGCTATTGTCACATGACCAGCTGCAGACACATGACCAGCTGCAGAGATGAGGACTCTAATTTTCATGAGTATTTTCTCTTTCTTTTGTTAAAAACATGTTTGTGAATGTATGCACTTCTATGAAGAAAATATCTTCTTTTTGTTTCCTTTTTCCTTTATCATGTGACAGAAGATTTATTAACTTCATACCATCATTTAAGTATTGCTAACTTTATGCAATAGCATTTGAGTTGGGGTTTAGTGCATTTCCAGTTATATGAAGGATAAAGATATTATGTTAGGCATAAACATGACCATAAGGTGTATGGTTTCAAGTTGACAAGGGGTGGACTTGTGATGGTTAATACTGAGTGTCTACTTGATTGGATTGAAGGATGCAAAGTATTGATCCCAGGTGTGTCTGTAAGAGTGTTGCCAAAGGAGATTAACATTTGAGTCAGTGGGCTGGGAAAGGCACCCCAACCCTTAGTCTGGGTGGACACCATCTAATTAGCTGCTAGGGCAGCTAGAATATAAAGCAAGCAGAAAAAAATGTGAAAAGACTAGACTGGCCTAGCCTCCCAACCTACATCTTTCTCCAGTGCTAGATGCTTCCTTCCCTCAAACATTGGACTCCAAGTTCTTCAGTTTTGGGACTCAGATTGACATTCCTTGCTCCTCAGTTTGCAGACGGCCTATTGTGGGACCTGGTGATCATATGAGTTAATACTTAATAATCTCATATATATATATATATCCTATGTGTGTGTGTGTGTGTGTGTGTCCTATTAACTTTTGTGTTAACATGCCCTGTGGTTAAGCTCAATAATAGGATATATATATATATATCTCCTATTAACTTTGTCCCTCTAGAGAACCCTAACTAATACAAAACTCTATCCAAAGAAGCCAAGTAATTCGGTAAAATATTTCAGCATTTGAAAGATGCAATACTTATTTTACAAAAGACCCAAACTGAACTTCTTGAGTTAAAAAACACTAAAAGAATTGTATAATACAATCAGTGTTGTTAAAGGGAGAGTAGACCAAGCTAAGAAAAAATGCTCAGAGGTTGAAGACGGTTCTTTAAATCAACACCGTAAGACAAAAATAAAGAGCCAAGAAAATTGAACAAAACCTGTGATAAATAATGGATTATGTAAAGAGATAAAATCTATGATTCATTGGCATTCCTGAGAGAGAAGAAGAGACAACAAGAAGCCTGGGAAATATATGTGGGAGAATAGTACATAAAAATTTTCCTAAACCTGATAGAGAGGTTGGCATGCAAGTCCAAGAAATATAGAGAACCTCAACCAGATACACTACAAGATGACCATCCCAAAGTCACATAGTCATCAAGTTCACCAAGGTCAATGCAAAGAAAAAGATTATAAAGGCAGCTAGAGAGAAGGGTCAGGTTGTATACAGAGAGAACTCCATACAGCCACCATCAGATCTCTCAGCAGAAACCTTACAATCCAGAAAAGATTAGGGGCCTTTTTTCAGTCCCCTTAAAGAAAAGAAAATTCACCCCGAGAATTTCATATCCTGCCAAACTAAGCTTTATAAGTGAAGGAGAAACAAATGCTTTCTCTGACAAGTACATGCTGAGGAAATACATTTCAAATAAGAATAGCCTTGTAAAAGGTCCTTAAAGGAGTGCTAAACATAGATTAAAAAGAACAACGACAAAGGCGAAGAGGCCACAGATATTATAAAGTAACTGTGTAATAAAGTTTACGTAACAACCAGCTAACAACACAACGACAAGATCACAGTCACGCATATCACACTAACCTTCAATGTACATGAACTAAACACCTCACTTAAGAAAATGCAGAGTGGAAAATTGAATAAAAATACAAGAACCAACCATCTGTTGTTTTTAAGAGACCCTTCTCACATGTAAAGAAACTCACAGGCTGGAAGTAAAATCGTGGAATAAGATCTATCATGCAAATAGAAAACAAAAAAGAGTATTCTTATATGAGATAAAACAGAATTTAAGCCAACACAAATTAAGAAGGATCATGAAGGGCATTACATAATGATAAATAGTACAATCCAGCAAGAAACTTTAACGATCTTTAATATATATACACCAAACATTGGAGAACATAGATTCATAAAACAACTTCTCCTTGGTGTATGAAAAAAAAAAAAAAAACAAAAAAAAAACAAAAAAAAACAGACAACCAAACTATAATAGTGGAAGATTTTAACACCACACTGATAGGATTACAAGTAATAACTGCAGCAAAATTCTAACAAAGAAACTCTGGACTTAAACTTGACACTTAACCGACTGGACCTAATAGACATCTACAGAAATTCTACCCAACAGCCACAGAATATACATTCATCTTATCTGCACACAAAATATAGTCTAATATTGGCCACCTACTCAGTCATAAAGCAAGCCTGAATAAGTGCAAAAAAAATTGAAATCATATCAAGCAAACTCTTGCATCCCAGGGCAATAGAAATAGACATCAATATAAATAAGATCTCTCAAAACTATAAAAATGCATGAAAACTAAACAAGTTAACAAGAATATCTGTTTAGGGAACATTGAAATGTAAACTTAAATACAAAACTTTCTTGAAATTAATAAAAATAGGCACACTATTTACCAAAATCTCTGGGATGCAGGCCAAATAATGTTAAAAAGAAAGTTTATATCTCTAAATGCATTCATCCAGATGTTAGAAAGATCTCAAATTAATACTCTAACTTTGCACTGAAAGAAACTAGAGAAAAAATGAACAAATCAACCCCAAAGCTACCAGAATAAAAGGAATAACTAAAATTAGATAAGAACTAAATGAAATTGAGATGCAAAAATTCATTAAAAATATCAATGAAACCAATAATTTTTTTCTTCAACAAGTAAATAATGTTGATAGGCCCTTAGCTAGATTAATAAAGAACATGAAAGAGAAGATCCAAATAAGCACAATACGAAATGACAAAGGTGATATTAAAACTGATCACAGACAAATACAAAAGATACTCAGAGACTACTATGAACAACTCTCGGCACACAGATTAAAAAAACTAAAGGAAATGGATACATTCTTGGAACTGTACAATCTTATAAAATTGAATAAGGAAGAGATTAAACTCTGAATACACCAATGTAAACTTTTAAAATTGAATCAGTAATAAATAACAAACCAAATAAAAACCCCAGTAAGAGATGGGTTCACAGATGGATTTTATTTATTTATTTATTTATTTATTTATTTATTTATTTATTATACTTTAAGTTCTGGGGTACATGTGCACAATGTGCAGGTTTTTTACATATGTATATATGTGACATGTTGGTGTGCTGCACCCATTAACTCGTCATTTATATTAGGTGTATCTCTTAATGCTTTCCCGCCTCCGTCCCCCCACCCCACGACAGGCCCCAGTGTGTGATGTACCCCTTCTTGTGTCCAAGTGTTCTGATTGTTCAATTCCCACCTATGAGTGAGAACATGCGGTGTTTTGTTTTCTGTCCTTGCGATAATAGTTTGCTGAGAATGGTGGTTTCCAGCTTCATCCATGTCCCCCCAAAGGGCATGAACTCATCGTTTTTAATGGCTGCATAGTATTCCATGGTGTATATGTGCCACATTTTCTTAATCCAGTCTATTTTTTTTTTTTTTTTTTTTGAGGCGGAGTCTCACTCTGTCGCCCGGACTGGAGTGCAGTGGCCGGATCTCAGCTCACTGCAAGCTCCGCCTCCCGGGTTTATGACATTCTCCTGCCTCAGCCTCCCGAGTAGCTGGGACTACAGGCGCCCGCCACCTCGCCCTGCTAGTTTTTTTTTGTATTTTTAGTAGAGACGGGGTTTCACCGTGTTAGCCAGGATGGTCTCAATCTCCTGACCTCGTGATCTGCCCGTCTCGGCCTCCCAAAGTGCTGGGATTACAGGCTTGAGCCACCGCGCCCGGCCAATCCAGTCTATTATTGATCGACATTTGTGTTGGTTCCAAGTCTTTGCTATTGTGAATAGTGCCGCTATAAACATATGTGTGCATGTGTCTTTATAGCATCGTGATTTATAATCCTTTGGGTATATACCCAGTAATGGGATGACTGGGTCAAATGGTATTTCTAGTTCTAGATCCTTGAGGAAATGCCACACTGTCTTCCACAATGTTTGAACGAGTTTACAGTCCCACCAACAGTTTAAAAGCATTCCTATTTCTCCATATCCTCTCCAGCACCTGTTGTTTCCTGACTTTTTAATGATCACCAGTATAATAACTGGTATGAGATGGTATCTCATTGTGGTTTTGATTTGCATTTCTCTCATGGCCAGTGATGATGAGCATTTTTTCATGTGTCTGTTGGCTGCATAAATGTCTTCTTTTGAGAAGTGTCTGTTCATATCCTTTGCCCAGTTTTTGATGGGGTTGTTTGTTTTTTTCTTGTAAATTTGTTTAAGTTCTTTGTAGATTCTGGATATTAGCCCTTTGTCAGATGAGTAGATTGTAAAAATTTTCTTCCATTCTGTAAGTTGCCTGTTCACCCTGATGGCAGTTTCTTTTGCTGTGCAGAAGCTCTTTAGTTTACTTAGGTCTCATTTGTCAATTTTGGCTTTTGTTTCCATTGCTTTTGTTGTTTTAGATATGAAATCCTTGCCCATGCCTATGTCTTGAATGGTATTGCCTAGGTTTTCTTCTATGGTTTTTGTGGTTTTAGGTCTAACATTTAAGTCTCTAATCCATCTTGAATTAATTTTTTAATAAGATGTAAGGAAGGGATCCAGTTTCAGCTTTCTACATATGGCTAACCAGTTTTCCCAGCTCCATTTATTAAATAGGAAATCCTTTCCCCATTTCTTGTTTTTGACAGATTTGTCAAAGATCAGATGGTTGTAGATGTGTGGTATTATTTCTGAGGGCTTTGTTCTGCTCTATTGGTCTATATCTCTGTTTTGCTACCAGTACCATGCTGTTTTGAGTACAGTAGACTTGCAGTACAGTTTGAAGTCAGGTAGGGTGATGCCTCCAGCTTTGTTCTTTTGGCTTCAGATTGTCTTGGCAATGTGGACTCTTTTTTGGTTCCATATGAACGTTCAAGTAGTTTTTTCCAATTATGTGAAGAAAGTCATTGGTAGCTTGATGGGGATGGCATTGAATCTATAAATAACCTTGGGCAATATGGCCATTTCCACTATATTGATTCTTCCTATCCATGATCATGGAATGTTCTTCCTTTTGTTTGTGTCCTCTTTTATTTCATTGTGCAGTGGCTTGTAGTTCTCCTTGAAGAGGTCCTTCACATCCCTTGTAAGTTGGATTCCTAGGTATTTTATTCTCTTTGAAGCAATTGTGAATGGAAGTTCATTCATGATTTGGATCTCTGCTTGTCTGTTACTGGTGTATAAGAATGCTTGTGATTTTTGCACATTAATTTTGAATCCTGAGACTTTCTTGAAGTTGCTTCTCAGCTTAAGGAGATTTTGGGCTGAGACGATGGGGTTTTCTAAATATACAATCATGTCATCTGCAAACAGGGACAATTTGACTTCCTCTTTTCCTAATTGAATACCCTTTATTTCTTTCTCCTGCCTGATTGCCCTGGCCAGAACTTCCAACACTATGTTGAATAGGAGTGATGAGAGAGGGCATCCCTGTCTTGTGCCAGTTTTCAAAGGGAATGTTTAAAGTTTTTGCCCATTCAGTATGATATTGGCTGTGGGTTTGTCATAAATAGCTCTTACTATTTTGAGATACATCCCATCAATACCTAATTCATTGAGAATTTTTAGCATGAAGGGCTGCTGAATTTTGTCAAAGGCCTTTTCTGCATCTATTGAGATAATCATGTGGTTTTTGTCTTTGGTTCTGTTTATATGCTGGATTACATTTATTGATTTGCATATGTTGAACCAGCCTTGCATCCCAGGGATGAAGCCCACTTGATCATGGTGGATAAGCTTTTTGATATGCTGCTGGATTCAGTTTGCCAGTATTTTTTTGAGGATTTTTGCATCAATGTTCATCAGGGATATTGGTCTACAATTCTCCTTTTTTTCTTGTATCTCTGCCAGGCTTTGGTATCAGGATGATGCTGGCCTCATAAAATGAGTTAGGGAGGATTCCCTCTTTCTCTATTAATTGGAATAATTTCAGAAGGAATTGTACCAGCTCCTCTTTGTACCTCTGGTAGAATTCAGCTGTGAATTGGTCTGGTCCTGGACTTTTTTTGGTTGGTAGGCTATTAATTATTGCCTCAACTTCAGAGCCTCTTTTTGGTCTATTTAGGGATTCAACTTCTTCCTGGTTTAGTCTTGGGAGAATGTATGTGTCCAGGAAATTACCCATTTCTTCTAGATTTTCTAGTTGATTTGCGTGGAAGTGTTTATAGTATTCTCTGACGGTAGTTTCGATTTCTGTGGGATTGGTCATGATATCCCCTTTATCATTTTTTATTGCATCTATTTGATTCTTCTCTCTTTTCTTCTTTATTAGTCTTGCTAGCAGTCTATCTATTTTGTTGATCTTTTCAAAAAAACAGCTCCTGTATTCAGTGATTTTTTGAAGAGTTTTTTGTGTCTCTATCTCCTTCAATTCTGCCCTAATCTTAGTTATTTCTTGCCTTCTGCTAGCTTTTGAATGTGTTTCCTCTTGCTTCTCTAGTTCTTTTAATTGTGATGTTAGGGTGTCAATTTTAGGTCTTTCCTGCTTTCTCTTGTGGGCATTTAGTGCTATAAATTTCCTTATACACACTGCTTTAAATGTGTCCTAGAGATTCTCATATGTTGTGCCTTGAAAGAACATCTTTATTTCTGCTTTCACTTTGTAATGTACCCAGTAGTCATTCAGGAGCAGGTTGTTCAGTTTCCATGTAGTTGAGTGGTTTTGAGTGAGTTTCTTAATCTGAGTTCTAGTTTGGTTGCACTGTGGTCTGAGAGACAGTTTGTTATAATTTCTGTTCTTTTACATTTGCTGAGGAGTGCTTTACACTGTCAAGATTAGACAGATCAATGAGACAGAAAGGTAAAAAGAATATCCAGGAACTGAACTCAGCTCTGCACCAAGCAGATTTAATAGACATCTACAGAACTGTCCACCCCAAATCAACAGAATATACATTCTTCTCAGCACCACATCTCACTTATTCCAAAATTGACCATATAGTTGGAAGTAATTCACAGATGAATTCTATCAGACATACAACGGTCTAACACTAATCCTACTGAAACTATTCCAAAAAATTGAGGAGGAGTTTCTCTTACTTAATTCATTCTATGAAGGCAGCATCAGCCTGATACCAAAATCCTGCACAATGAAAAATTAAAGCTTTACACCAATATCTCTCATGAAAATATGCACAAAATCCACATCAAAATACTAGCAAATTGAATGCAACAGCACATCAAAAAGTTAACACAACATAATCAAGTGGGCTTATTTCTGGGATGCAAGTCTGATTCAACATATGCAAATCCACAAATGTGATTAACCATATAAACAGAATTAAAAACACAAATCATATGATTATCTCAACTGACAAAGTAAAATCTTTCAATAAAATTCAAAATCCACTTATGTTATAAACCCTCAAAAACTAGGCATTGAATGAACATACCTCAAAACAATAATAACCATCCACAAGAAACTCACAGCCAACATCATACTGAATGGACAAAAGCTGGAAGCTTTTCTCTTGAGAACTGGAGCAAGACAGGGATGCCTACTCTCATTCCTACTATTCAGTGTAGTATTGGAAGTCCTAGGCAAGACAATCAAGCAAGGAAAGAATTAAAATGCATTTAAATACTAAACGAAAATTCAAACTATCTCTCTTTGCAGACAATGTGACTCTGCAACTAGAAAATCCTAAAGGCTCTGCCAAAAGGATCCTAGAACTAATAAACAACTTTAGTAAAGTTTCTGGATATAAAATTAACGTACAAAAATCAGTAGAATTTCTTTCCACTGACAACATCCAGACTAAAAGTGAAATCAAGAACACAATCTCACTTACAATAGCCACAAACAAAATGAAATACCCAGAAATTCAGCTAACTAATGAGGTGAAAGATCTCTACAAGGAGAAGTGCAAAACAGTGCTGAATGAATTCAAAGATGACAAAACTAAATGGAAAAACATTCCATGCTCATGAATTAGAAAAATCAATATTATAAAAATGGCCATGTAGCCCAAAGAAATGTACAGATTCTATGCTATTCCAATCAAACAACCAACATAATTTTTCACAGGATTAAAAAACCAATTTAAAATTAATATAAAGCCAAATAAGATCCCTAATATCCAAAACAATCCCAAGCAAAAAGTACAAAGCTGGAGGTATCACACTACCCATCTTCAAACTATACTAGAAAGCCATAGTAACCAAAACAGCTTGGTGCTGATACAAAAATGGACACATATACCAATGGAATAGAATAAAAAACTCATAAATAAAGCTGAATACCTGCAGCCATCTGATCCTTAATGAGACTGAACAAAACAAGCAGTGGGGAACAGACATCCTATTCAATAAAGGGTACCAGGATAACTGGCTAGCTATATACAGAAGATTAAAACTAGATCTCCACGTTTTATCATATACAAAAATTAACTCAAAATGGCTTAAATGAAAGGCCTCAAACTATAAAAATCCTGAAAGACAACCAAGGAAATACTTTTTCCACACTTTCCTTGCCAAAGAATTTATGGCTGAGTCTTCAAAAGCATTTGCAACAAAAACAGAAATTTACAAATGGGATGCAGTTAAACTAAAGAGCTTCTGAACAGCAGAAGAAACCATCAACAGAGTAAACAGACAATCTACAGAATGGGAGAAAATATTTGCAAACTATGTGTCTAACAAACGTCCAATATCCAGAATCCATGGGAACTCAAACAAATCAAAAAGCAAAAAACAAATAGCCCCACTTAAAAAAAAAATGGGCAAAAGACATGAACAGACATTCCTCAAAAGAAGATATACAAGTGGCCGACAAACAAACAAAGAAGTGCTCAACATCACTAATTATTAGAAAATTTAAATTGAAAGCAAAATAAGATGCCATCTCACATCAGTCAGAATGGCTACTGATAAAAATTCAAGAAACAACACTCTGGCCAGGCTGTGGAAAAATGTGAACAAATATACCGTGTTGGTGGGAATGTAAATCAGTCCAGTCACTGTGGGAAAACATCCAGAGATTTCTTTAAAAACTTAAAACAGAGCCACCATTTGATCCAGCAATTCTATTATTGGGTATATACCGAAGATAAAATAAATAATTCTATCAAAAAGACACGTATTCTCTTATGTTAATTGTTGTGCTATTCACAATAGCAGACGTGGAATCAACCTAGGTGCCCATCAATGATAGATTGGATAAAGAAAATGTGGTCCATATACACCATGGAATACTATGCAGCTATAAAAAAGGATTGAAATCATGTCTTTTGTGGCATCATAGATAGAGCTGGAAGCCATAATCTTAAACAAATTAAGAACAGAAAACCAAATATTTCATGTTCTCACTTATAAATGGGAACTAAACATGGAACACACATGGTTATAAATATGGGAAAAACAGACACTGTGGAATACTAGAGGGTGGAGGGAGGGGTTTTCTGGTTAAAAACTACCTGTTGGGTACTATGATCACTACCTAGGTGATAAGACCCATACTCCAAACCTCAGCATCATACAACATTCCCATGTAATGTATTATCTGTACATAGACTCATTGTATCTAAAATGAAAGTTGACAAAACTTAATTTCTACCTTATAGGGTTATATTTGGTATTAAATGTAAAGTGACTGGCACCATACCTGGTATATCGTAGACAGTCCGTTACTCTTAGCCTAGGAGCACTCCTCTTTTCTAATACAATCTGTTTAGTGTTACGGAGAAAAGAATAACAAACTTGCAGTTAACAAACCCCAGAATGAAATTTCATGTGTGTAATGCAGATTTCTTTCTTTGTTTTCTATCACTTTTGTGGCTTTCTTTTCTTATTTCTTTTCCTTTTCTTTTCTCAAAATCTATTTGTTCTCTGACTCTACTACCACTTATGTTCTGTGTGACCGTTAGCTAATTACTGAAACTTTTGGAGCCTCAGTTTTTTTCATTTCAAAACAGGGTTGATATTGTTGTTCTTACAACAATTTTTGGAAAGTTTAAATGAGATTACAAAACAAAATAGAAGAACACTAATACACTAAATTAAAGTAATTAAGCAGTAGTTTAGTTCTTCATATGATTGTAAATTCTTGGGAGATGAAATTGTTATTATTCCAGATCTCCATAGCCAATGATGATTAATAATATAAAAAATATATTCAGTTCTTGAAACCTTGCTATGTACCAAACAGCACACACGTTGATATGGGAGAAAAAGCAATGGATAAGATGTTGTATCTACCCATAAGAAGATTAACACATTGTAGGGAAATAGAGTATTTACATAATGATCATCAATGTTATTTATAATAAATGCAAAAGGGAAACTGAACATAGCATAGATGTTGACATGAGGGATATTATTTTAGTTTAGAGGATAAAAACAACCTTTATGAATGAGATATTATAAGATGGATTTAAAGAATAAATACTTTTTGTGTTTTGACAAAAATAGTTCAAATATGAGTTATGAATTAGAAATTCCAAGCAAACAAGATACCTTAAACTAAGTCACAGAGATTTAGTGAATCCATGATATTTTTGGATAAGAGTGAGACATTCACTACTTCAGTTTAGTGGATTTTAGTAGAAAGTTATTTAGAAACCTGTGTTGAGACTAGAAGATGAACATTTTTGACTATCAGGCTAGCCAAGTACATTGTAACAAACTTGAGTGTTTCACTGTTTTTAAAGACAGAAGTGGCAAAATCAGAGATGTGCTATAAAAATGACATGTCATAGACAAAATAATGCAGAAAAGACACTAAGTAAAATAAAAGCAGTTCTTTTTTGCATTTCCATATGTTCAGTTTTATCACTTTCAGGTTATTGATCTTTCAGGTTATATGTATCTTCACATTACATAGATTATATACAGATATAGATATATGTATCTGTACATACTGTATATATAGAGAAAGCTTGATATATACGTGTAAAATATAGATAGACACCATAGCTTAATAAATATATATGTCAGCATAAATATACCTTATATTGGCAACATTCTCAGATAAATGTATCTTAAATATTCAGTTAAGATAAATTGTTACATCACGTCATATGAGATCTCACAGAATAGATTCTTTTACCATGACAAATTAATCATTAGTATTGAATGCTAGTGATGGAAATAAATAATAAAGGAAGTTTATTTATCTTGATACATTAATTGTATAGGTCATAAAAATGAAAAATAAAGATAATTTACTATATTTAGAAATACTCTGTTTTGGTAGAGAGAATAATTCCCTGAGCACATTTAGTACAGATTATTGATTTTGCACTCATGGTTAGATTAAAGGTAAATATAAAAAGAGATTTATTTTTGACCTTCAGAATCTAAAATGTCCAAATGCTCATCAAACGAGAGAAAAGTCAATGAGTGAAGGCAGATTGTTTTTCTTTAAAGATTTTCTGTTTGAATGTCACTGCCTCTTAGTGCCCTACAGAACCACAGATTATGAATAGAATAAAAGGATGTACTTTAGAAAATATTGAACCAGATACTTCCAGTGTCTGTGCTAAATATTGGGAGAAAATGAAGCACTCTTAATAAATAGATAAACTTTTAAATTAGTTATTGCTTCAGTATACCAAATGGTATCCTTGTCGCCCAAAATATTTAACGTCCATTCCTAAAGTGTTTAATATATTCTGGTAAACCATTTACTACTGGGAAACCTTGGCTGACTTAGGAGATAATTAATTTGTGGTTTAGTGAACAACAAACTTTCCTCATTTAATACTTTAAATTGAAACTTTTCCCATCACAGATGGCTGACAATACACAAGATATAACACATATTAAAAATAGATTGGACGGAATACACTTGGAGCAACACTTGAGTTCTTCATGGTAGTGCAAAGATACTATAAGATATTTAACTGTGACTGAATCGCAGTGAGCACAGTCAGCCACACCTTACAGAGTGACTGGTCATTGTCAAGACTCTGTAAATCATGTTTGTTAAGAACAGAGTTCATCATAGTCACATAAGCATTTATTTCCCCGACAATTAAATAGTGAAAATGCTTGGAGATAATATTTAGCACAACGTAGAGTTACCATACAAAAGCCCTTTTCTGTCATAAATCTAATGATAATGCTACAATCTATAAGTCATAAACAACCATGAGTGTATACTAATTTTGCAGTACTTGCCTTCACTCTTCCAATGGAGGAATAATATTATCAAAGGCAACATTTAATAATAACCCACCACGTACGGTTATCACTTCATTATTAGAAACACTAACAAAGCATAGATTATCTAGTTTACAGTTTTATATTGTGTATTCCTTAAAACATTACATCTACAGGATTAAAATAGGCCTTGTGTTGAAAAAGCAGTTCTCAAATTTAGAAAATGTTGAATCAGGAAACATTAAACAGTTTTTTTTGTTTGTTTCTTAAAATTGCTTTCCACTGTACATTTTCTCAGAACCTTTAAATGAGGTAGAATACTACTGACTATAAGATGGAAATATAGTATGTGACATTTCTCAGATGGATTTGAATATGGAGGCTTTCATTCTGTTGTGACTTATGGGACTAATATCCATGAAATACTATTTGGGGAGTACAAATCTAATTAAAGCCCCTGACAGGAAGAAACTTCCTAAGAGGCAGATAATCTTATATGACATTCCTGAAGGTCTCAAAGTGATTTAAACAGAATTTAGATGAGGGCCCCCTAGTTTCCTGTCCAATACTGATTTCCATTTTCGCAAAATGTCTTTCTATTTTAACTGGTAATGTTTAATTGAAATTTTAAAAAACATCAGGTTTACTCTAAAGTTTAGAGGAAACACTTAAAATAAGACTAGAAGACTAGAACTGCGGGGTTAGGACAGTTCTTCTACCAAAGCAGTACAGTTTCTAATACACGGTATTGTACACAGTATTGGAGTACTTGTCTTTACACTTCCAATGGAGAAATAATATTCTCAAAGACAACATTTAATAATAACACATCATGTACGGTAATTACTCCGTTAACTTGATAATTTGATAATTACAAATGTTAAGGATATATATATATTTGTAAACTGTTCATAAAATATGCTTATATATGTTATATTTATTCAACCTAACCTGTAACCTTATGTGCCATTGTGTTATGATTATCTATTTATCTATCTATATTAGAAATGTTAACAAAGCATAGATTATGTAGCTTTTGTTGTGTAGTTTAAACCTCACTCTAAGCATTTGCTGATAGAACAGTTTTGCTTTTCCATGCTGAAGCAATTGAAGCATGGCCCTGTCAGAATACCTCACCTATAAACATTTGTATTAAAGTCACAGCAACATTTGAAGGATGCTACAGAATAACCCAGCTCACAATGTGGACTTCCAAGATTTTCTGCAAGAATTAGTCAGCCTTTAGTAACTCTTGCCTATGTGTTTAAATATCATGTATGTAATGTGATTAATTAAAATATATTATTCTTATCATTTGCTTGTATTTTACATTGACTATTTTATAAATGTGTACTAAATGATAAAATAAACTGGTTTTACCTTAAAAAAGAAAAGAAAAATAGATTTTTGCATCCCTTCCAGAAATTACATTAGCATGAGAACTATACAAGGTGAACACATTCAGATTCAAATCCCTTTACAGAAAGAGATCTCTTAATGATACACAAATCAATGAAAAGATATGCTTTAGTATGTACTATATATATTGTGAATTGCCTACATTTAAAAATAAATGGCTACACCACTTAATTTTTTAACTTGCAGACTGCATACAATGATATAGAGTTAATTGAAATTCATATTAGGATTCTTAAGTGCAGTATTCATTGTATGTTAGGGCCAAATATTCCTGTGGAAAAGTACAGGTGTGAAATTGTAACAGAGAAAATGTGACTTTGTATATAATTATTAATTCACATAATGCACACATTTTAGAAGCATATTTTATGTATAAGATCAAACTGTCTTATTCTTCCTTTTCTTTATTTAGAGATGTTTATTGAAAGATAGACCTAGAAGGGATCTTGAAAGGTCTTTAATCCATTCACTGCATTTAAACTAAACTAAACCTTAAAGAGGCTCAGAGAGACTATCTTTGGGAGTGTGAAAGCTTTTCACTTCTCATTCCCTTTATGAAGACAATCTAGGAAAAAAAGAATAAAAAAGAAAAGCTTCCAGTATGGCATTTTGCTTTTCTAAGGTGGTTTCCCATTCTGTTATTAAAAAAGAACTGAATTTATATTTTTCTCTTTTTATCTTTTCTCTCTTTGCAGATGCACTCTAAGTGTACATGAGTCATGATACAGTTCATAGCAACTGTAGCAATGCAACTGTGTTTCTGTTAATTAACTCAATAATTAATATAGCTATTGTGCATAAAATGTGTACATTTAACAAGGAAATCAAGATTTAAAACGATTTCAAAAAATATTTTATTGTAAATATACACAAAATACTTTTAAAATCACCAACCATTTGTTATTACTTCTTACAAATTCAGACATACAGGATTACGTTCCTTAATTTATAATATATTAAATATAGTAATGACTCTACATATTATGGCTTTTATCTACCATAATGGGTTATTTTCATTCCAATACAAATATTAAATATTTGTGGCTATATATTTTACATGCACAAATTATATGCATATATATAAAATGTCCTATATATGTGTGTGTGGGGGGGTGTGTGTACACTTCGATGGAGAATAAGTTGTGTTATTTTGTTAAACAAAAACATTGCCTTTTATGGTACATAAAATGACTCGTGTTTCCATGTTATTAAAATTCCTACATAAGTCTAAATTCTTATACATTCCATTCTCTCTATATATTTTCTCTTTATGACAAACATTTATTTCAAAATATCTACATTTTGTAACATTATACTCTAGTATCCAGTTTACTTACTATATGTATGTATCTGTATACATATGTATATTCATTTATACATATTGGTGGTAACACTTTTCTCCATTTATTGTAGTTTTAAATTTCTGGAATTTGGGGAAAGAAGATATTGAAATTTTTTCTTATTTCAAGATATGTTTACATGACCCACTTGCAAACTTAATACATCATCTGAGAATATTTTTTGTCAGTAAACTTAACCAAAATTTGAACAAAACTTGAAGTAATGATCAGTTTGCTGTTTTGATAGTTTGTAGACAAGTCCTGTGCCTTTAGCATCTAATAAAGTGAGTGACAGTGAAGAATTCAGTGACAAGAATACAAACTAGTCAAAAGAGATTGCCTCTATGTAAATAATTATCAGGCTGCATATCAAAAAATAGTCATATATATATATTCTAGGCACTTTTTAGGGATAGTAAAAGAACTAAAAATTGTGTACATATATTTTTTTGGAACACAATGGAGGTGAGGTTGGGGAGTATGGTGTATTTCTGTGTGGTTTAAGTGCCTGGGTGTGTGTGTACATGGGTGTGAGAATTACTTTTTATAGAAATATAATTAAGTAAAAGTAACTTGGCATGTAAAATATGAGACAGTGAAGGAATAGGAGCATAGAAAACTATACATTTTATAATTGTGCCATGTTTATACTTTTCAGTTATTTCATAGTTATTATATCAGACCTAAGACCATGGCACATATTAGGTTCACAATGAGAATGTAGATCCCTAGTTCTAGATCCTTAATTCTTAATGCTTTTCACAATCACATGCCACAGTTCATTCACACAAATCACTGTATTTCTTTTGGTTGACACAGACCTATCCCCGAGAAAATAGACTCAAAAGACACCAATAAAAGCTTTTAAAAGTATTTTTATAAGCCTGGGAACTGCAATAATCCATGTATCACATTAATTGTTATAATATAATTATATGAAATATGAGAGAATTGTGGAGAGACAGGAGTAAAAGCTGAACTTTGGGGAAGGAACATTGCTATGGAATGAATGCAGAGTCCAGTCCCAAGGGAAATTGGTTAGGGTGTCCGTTTAGCACAGGGTATTTGATAATCAAACACATGGACTCAAATACAGTTTCAGAAAACATTATGTATCTTAGTGATGAAAGCAACTGCTTTTCACTTTTCACAAACATGACATTAGTGCACCTTCTGCTAAATCCTCTACACTATTTAGTAAATCTATATGCATCGATTGATTGTCCTTCTGATACTGCCAAAGTTCAGGTTTGTATTAATTTCAAGAATGATTGAAACTGAAACCTACCAAGTAGTCCCATAGACAGTTTTTCTTTCTTTCTTTTCTTTTTTTTTTTTTTTTTTTTTATCTATTTTGATAAACATAGAAATTGGCCTTCGTGGTCTTAAAGCTTGAAACTCACCAGATCCAGACAATGACATACCAGGCCTCTCAAATGGTATCAAAGAACTGAAGCTCACCAGATCATCACATTCTGACAATGAGATGCCAGGCCCCTCATTCATCATGATTGCTTCCTTACCCATCCTGAGTTTCCCTTTTCCAGTTCATAGTTACATTTCTTCCCTGCTCTATAATCTAATTTTAGTTGGTCAGGGAGATGGATTTAAGACTGATCTCACATCTTCTTTGCTGCAGCACTCGATTAAAGACTTCTTCCTTGGCAATAACCATTATCTCAGTGATTGGCTTTCTACGCAGCCAACAGGAACAACAGGACCTAGACTGAACTCCTGGTGTTTCAGTAACACCAGGAAAATTGTAAAGGAATTCCCATTTGCAGGTTGAATAAGCCCAACGGACTGAGAGAGGAGGGAAGCACACTGACTGTTTCAGTATGGACACATTGGGGGGCTTATGTGTAATTGTGTGTTGTGTGTATGTGTCTGGGCATATCAGTGTTTTCTGTGAGTACCAGAGAGTGGGATTGACTCCTCTCAATTGGACAAATTCTGAAGTAATTTTTGTTTGCAAGTTGACCAAGTCCACCCAATGGAAAGAGGAAGCATTCAGATTGCTGCAGTTTGGACATTCTTGGGACTTCTGTGTTGCTGCAGGAGTTGAATTGTGTTTTGGTGATTGTTTTTTGTGTGTTTCATGAAAAATTAGAATTCAATATACCAATTTTTTTTTATTAATATACTTTAAGTTCTAGGGTACATGTGCATAACGTGCAGGTTTGTTACATATGTATATATGTGCCATGTTGGGGTGCTGCACCCATTAACTTGTCATTTACATTAGGTATATCTCCTAATGCTATCCCTCCCCCATCCCTCCACCTCACAACAGGCCCCAGTGTGTGATGTTCCCTGCCCTGTGTCCTGGTGTTCTCATTCTTCAATTCCCACCTATGAGTGAGAACATGCAGTGTTTGTTTTTTTTGTCCTTGTGACAGTTTGCTGAGAATGATGGTTTCCAGCTTCATCCCTGTCCCTACAAAGGACGTGAACTCATCCATTTTTAAGGTTGGATAGTATTCCATGGTATATATGTGCCACATTTTCCTAATCCAGTCTAGCATTGATGGACATTTGGGTTGGTTCCAAGTCTTTGATATTGTGAATAGTGCCACAATAAACATACATGTGCATGTGTCTTTATAGCAGCATGATTTATAATCCTTTGAGTATATACCCAGTAATGGGATGGCTGGGTCAAATGGTATTTCTGGTTCTAGATCCTTAAGGAATTGCCACACTGTCTTCCACAATGGTTGAACTAGTTTACAGTCCCACCAACAGTGTAAAAGTGTTCCTATTTCTCCACATCCTCTCAGGAAACTGTTGTTTCCTGACTTTTTAATGATTGCAATTATAATAACTGGTATGAGATGGTATCTCATTGTGGTTTTGATTTTCATTTCATTGATGGCCAGTGATGATGAGCATTTTTTCATGTGTCTGTTGGCTGCATAAATGTCTTCTTTTGAGAAGTGTCTGTTCATATCCTTCACCCACTTTTCAATGGGATTGTTTGCTTTTTTCTTGTAAATTTGTTTGAGTTCTTTGTAGATTCTGGATATTAGCCCTTTGTCAGATGAGTAGATTGCAAACATTTTCTCCCATTCTGTAAGTTGCCTGTTCATCCTGATGGTAGTTTCTTTGGCTGTGCAGAAGCTCCTTAGTTTAATTAGATCCCTTTTGTCAATTTTGACTTTTGTTGTCATTGTTTTTGGTGTTTTAGACATGAAGTCCTTGCCCATGCCTATGTCCTGAATGGTATTGCCTAGGTTTTCTTCTAGGGTTTTTATAGTTTTAGGTCTAACATTTAAGTTTCTAATCCATCTTGAATTAATTTTTGTATAAGGTGTAAGGAAGAGATCCAGTTTCAGCTTTCTACATATAGCTAGCCAGTTTTTGCAACACCATTTATTAAATAGGGAATCCTTTCCCCATTTCTTGTTTTTGTCAGGTTTGTCAAAGATCAGATGGTTGGTATTATTTCTGAGGTCTCTGTTCTGTTCCATTGGTCTATATTTCTGTTTTGGTACCAGTACCATGCTGTTTTGGGTACTGTAGCCTTGTAGTATAGTTTAAAGTCAGGTAGCATGATGCCTGCAGCTTTGTTCTTTTGGCTTAGGATTGTCTTGGCAATGTGGGCTCTTTTTTGGTTCCATGTGAACTTTAAAGTATTTTTTTCCAAATCTGTGAAGACAGTCATTGGTAGCTTGATGGGGATGGCATTGAATCCATAAATTACCTTGGGCAGTATGGCCATTTTCACGATATTGATTCTCTCTGCTCATGAGCATGGAACTGTTTGGTCCTAATATTCTTTGGAATCTGGATTTTTCTACTGAATGAGAAAGTGTGTTTATGCAGGATCTTATGTTGCTGTTCTACGCAGAGTTGTGCCTAGTTAGTACGTTCCAGGTGATGTCCTGAGGTGCTCTTTGACCCTGATATTCTTTGGAGTCAGGGGAGGTTTGGGTCTTTAAGAATAAAACTACCATTAAAATTGCTTTACCCAAAATTTTGGTTCACAGCCTTCATTGGGTTACCTATGAGGCAAACAAAGTTTAGTCATGTAAACATGTTCATAGACTGGTAAGTTTGTATTGCTATCTCATGGCTACAGTTTAAAGGTAAAAGCTACTGGATCTTTATTTGTATGTGTGCATACATGTCTGTATGTGCTTAGGTGTATGTACATGTATTGTTACATGTTGTGTCTACCAAATTGGCTTATAAATTAGAAAGCACTCATAAATTAAATAAATGCATTCAAGAAATTTCATATTCACATGAATTAAGTAAATCTTTAATAAACAAGCTGGCTTTAAAATTATTGGCAATATAAAAATAGAAATGTCTTCAGAGTTTTCAGCATATATTTTTTGTCTGGGTTTTATATTTGCCTCTGCTATATATTTTGAGGTATCAGAGTTTGCCACAGAAGGCTATAAACCTATGAACGCAGCAAAAATAAAATAATCTGTGTGCAAATTTTTTGATAAATAAGACTAATTGAATGTTTTCCGTTTAATGAAAATAATTGAATTTCCTGGATTATTGGTGAAAAAGTTCATGTAATTCATTTTAAGGTTCTTATTTAGGTGACCAGCTGATATACACAGGTTATAAAATGAATAACAAGAAAATGATGCATAAAGAATTTAGATAAACTTCTAAAAAAAATAAAATACAAATGATTAAGTGCTATAGATGATATTTTTGTGGAACTTAAAATATTACAATTATTTGTGCTGCTCATTGGATGTCTGCACCCTTTCCAATTAAGAAAAGGTTATGATATTGAAAAACGTATTTTTAAAAATCATGAAATGCTTCTCATCTATAAAATTCTAATATCTGATAGGAAGCTCAGGATTTCTTGCTTTCTAGATTTTTACTAAAATGTCAGGTTACTGAGGATAAGAATACTAGATAAGATGTAATTTTGTGTATAAAATCTGCCAAAGAAGATGTGATTTTATTAAGAGAATAATTTTGTCTGCTTCAGAAGTTATCTGAAGATTAATTCAAATTACAGACTTGAAAAGGTCATTTGTAAAACAAGGTATAAAGGAATCTGGAAGTAGGGGACAGAGATGTGAAGAACTCTATGGATATGAAAATATATATTTTGGCTGGGTGTGGTGGCTCATGCCTGTAATTCCAGCATTTTGGAAGGCTGAGGCAGGCAGATCACGAGATCAGGAGATTGAGAATATCCTGGCTAACACAGGGAAACCCTGTCTCTACTAAAGTTCCAAAATTTAGATGGGTATGGTGGCACAGGCGTGTAGTCCCAGGCACTCAGGAGGCTGAGACAGGGTCAATTGCTGGAACCCTGGAGGCAAAGGTTGCAGTGAGCTGAGACCATGCCACTGCACTCCAGCCTGGGCGACAGAGCGAGACTCCATCTCTCTCTCTATAGATATAGATATAGATATTCAACATTCTTAAAGACATGAATGTTCAATATTCAACATTCTTAAAGACAATAATTTTCAACCCAAAATTCCATAGCCAGCCAAGTATATATATATATATATATATATATATATATATATATATATATATATAAAGGTTATAAAGAAGAGAAAATTATAATACAACTGAAATTCCAATTGTGCTATAGATGGTCTGTGTAAGTCTTATGTAGTTTTTTTCTGTTTCTTTGTATGTCTACCTTTGTGCATATGAAGGAAAAATAGAAAGTTGAAAAAGTTTAGATAATAAAATCTTTAAAATGTGATAGAAAACTGAAGATATGGCAATTAACATTGCTTATAGTCAAAGCTCTAAGTCTCAATGAAGGCAAATTGAGAAATATTATAATAAAACACATCAGAAGTTTGGCAATTTTTTTATTATACTTTAAGTTCTGGGATACATATACAGAACATGCAATTTTGTTACATAGTTATACACATGCCATGATGGTTTGCTGCACTCATCAACCCATCACCTACATTATGTGTTTCTCCTAATGCTATCCGTCCCCTATCCTCCTATCCCACAACAGGCCCTGGTGTGTGATGTTTTCCTCTGTGTCCATGCATTCTCATTGTTCAACTCCCACTTATGAGTGAGAACATGCAGTGTTTGGTTTTCTGTTCCTGTGTTAGTTTGTTGAGAATGATGGTTTCCAGCTTCATCCATGTCCCTGCAAATTACATGAACTCATCCTTTTTTATGGCTGCATAGTATTTCATGGTGTATATGGATCTCTCTGCAGAAACCCTACAAGCCAGAAGAGAGTGGGAGCCAATATTCAACATTCTTAAAGAAAAGAATTTTCAACCCAAAATTTCATATCCAGTCAAACTAAGTTTCATAAGCAAAAGAGAAATAAAATTCTTTACAGATAAGCAAATGCTGAGAGATTTTGTCAACACCAGGTCTGCCTTACAAGAGTTCCTGAAAGAAGCACTAAATACAGAAAGGAAAAAACTGATACCAGTCACTGCAAAAACATACCAATTGTAAAGACCATCAACACTATGAAGAAACTGCACCAACTAATGGGCAAAATAACCAGCTAACATCATAATGACAGTATCAAATTCACACATAACAATATTAACCTTAAATGTAAATGGGCTAAATGCCCCAATTAAAAGACAGAGACTGGCAAATTGGATAGAGTCAAGACCCATCGGTATTCTGTGTTCAGGAGACCCATCTCATGTGCAAAGATACACATTGGCTCAAAATAAAGAGATGGAGGAATATTTAAGAAGAAAATTGAAAGAAAGAAAAAAAACAGGATATGAAATCCTAGTCTCTGATAAAACAGACTTTAAACCATCAAAGACCAAAAAAGACAAAGAAGGGCATTACATAATGTGAAGAGATCAACTCAACAAGAAGAGCTAACTATCCTAAATACATATGCACCCAATACAGGAGCACCCAGATTCATAAAACAAGTTCTTAGAGACCTACAAGGAGACTTAGACTCCACACAGTAATAGTGGGAAACTTTAACACACCACTGTCAATATTAGACAATTCAATGAGACAGAAAATTAACAAGGATATCCAGGACTTGAACTCAGCTCTCGACCAAGTGGACCTAATAGACATCTACAGAACTCTCCACCCAAAATCAACAGAATATACATTCTCCTCAGTGCCACATCACACTTATTCTAAAACTGATCACATAATTGGAAGTAAAACACTCCTCAGCGAATGCAAAAGAATGGAAATCATAACAAACAGTCTCTCAGACCATAGTGCAATCAATTTAGGAATCAGGATTAAGAAACTCACTCAAAAGGGCACAACCGCATGGAAACTGAATGACCTGATCCTGAATGACTCCTAGGTACATAATGAAATGAAGGCAGAAATAAAGATGCTCTTTGAAACCAGGGAGAAGAAAGACACAACATTCCAGAATTTCTGGGGCTCAGCTAAAGCACTGTTTAGAGGGAAATTTCTAGCACAAAACGCCCACAGGAGAAAGCGGGAAAGATCTAAAATCAACACCCTAACATCACAATTAAAAGAACTAGAGAAGCAAGAGGAAACCAATTCAAAAGCTAGCAGAAGACAAAAAAATAACTAAGATCAGAGCAGAACTGGAGGAGATAGAGGCACACACACAAAAAAAGCCTTTCAAAAAATCAATAAATCCAGGAGCTGGTTTTTTGAAAACATTAACAAAATAGATAGTAGCCAGTCTAATAAAGAAGAAAGGAGAGAAGAATCAAACAGACACACAAAAAAAAAAATAATAAAGGGGATATAACCACTGATCCCACAGAAATACAAACTACCATCAGGGAATACTATAAACACCTCTATGCAAATAAACTAGAAAATCTAGAAGAAATGGATAAATTCCTGGACACATACACCCTCCCAAGACTAAACCAGGAAGAAATCGAATCCCTGAATATACCAGCAGCAAGTTCTGAAATTGAGGCAGTAATTAATAGCCTACCAACCAAAAGAAAAAAGCCCAGGACCAGATGGATTCACAGCTGAATTCTACCAGAGGTACAAAGAGGAGCTGGTACGATTCCTTCTGAAACTATTCCAAACAGTAGAAAAAGAGCATACAGGACTCACTACATGGATACCTCATTTACTCAGCCTTCCACTCTCAACTTCAGATGAGAACTGGAGTGTGTGAGCACTGGAATTGGCCAACTGGTTTGGTGTCAGCAGGAGCGAGCTCCATGTGGGGCCCGTGGCATTGTCCACATATGGATGCCTGTGATCCCAAAGCCCTAGAGGGCATGTTACCAGTGCTCTTTAAGCTGTGCCATCCATGGATGGCTTAAGTGTTTACAGCTCAGTGAGTACTTTGCCTCTTTGTGTGGGGCAGCTGCCCTCCACCAGTGAGGGGAAGGGGCCAGTGTGACAGCCTTTTGTATCCACTTGTAGCTCCCAAGCTCTTGTCTAGAGTCCAGGAAAAATGAGGTTAAATGAACAAATTGAAGGATGGTATACGCAGGGTATTTTATTGCTGATTAAATTGGCTCTCAGTGGGAAGAGGTGCTCAAAAGGGGATGGGGAGGTAGGTAATTTTCCCCTGAAGTCTGGCTGGAGACAGCCAGATTCTTCTCCAAGGATACACCATCAAGCTGCCCCTCTGAACTCAAGCCATTTCTCTCGGACATCCAACCGTAGTCTCTGCTCCTCTCCAACTGAATCTTGGGTCTTTACAGGCACATAATGGAGGATAGGGTGGGTCATGGGTAGTTTAGGAAAAGACAACATGCAAGCAAGAAGACAGGGATATAAGTTCTCATTTTAGGCCATGGTTTCAGGCTTTTTGGCTTGAGGGTGAGGGTTTCACTGGGGACCTGCCCTTTTCTGCCTAGAATTTCTCTGCCTCCTTGACCTATCAATACAGGTACTAATGTACTTACTGGTCATCTGCCTAGAGTGAATTTCTCAACTGCACAAAATATACATTGGTATTGATAAACTTAAAGACATTAATCTCTATACCAGAAACAACATGTCCATTAGGTGTTTGTTTTAGGCTCTGGGTAACATTGTAGCCTCTCATATAAACTGAGTAGGAGAAATAATTGGAGTCAGTTTTCTGTTTATTTGTTTTTGCTTTTAATTTTCATTTATTTGCTGTTTGATCTTTTTGGAGTTTTAATCATATTTGCATATACATAAAACCATTGATGGTTTTTAGTTTCTAATGGAAGACTTTTATTTGATCCCATGAATAGCCATTTATTGGCCTATGCATTTCCAACAATTCATCATCTGTTCTATTTATCTAAAATTCCTAAGCTACCTATGTCAAATCTGCAAAAGTAATTAATAGAGGACACCAGCTATTTAAAATTTCATTGGTTTTGTTTACCTCTGACACACAGCTACAAAAGTTTTAAGGTTTCTGTAAAAATAAGATAAATAAAATTTATTTTTGCACGTTTTAAGCAGTAATGTTACATTACTTCATTTGAAAAAAGTAGGTGAGAATAAAGATGTATAAATAATGTTTACCAAGGTAATTCAGTTCAATCAATAATTTGAGTTGGTTTCAGATCTTTATATGTAGGGAATGAAGAAAAATTATGACATTGACATAAAGTTTTAATGTCCAGAAAAGATTGACCGTGCCCTTAAGGAAATTATACTGATTGTGATTTCCCTCAAACCAATTTAGTTGTATTTACCATTATTAAAATTCAGTGACATTTGCTTGGGTTAAGTCATAATAAAAAAGTGTGACTTTCTAGTAATCTATTTTTTTATCCCAAGCCATTTATCACTGACAGGCCTCAATGTGTGTAATTGAAAACAAAATATGTACAAGTATTACACTGGTTTGAAGATTTTACTGGTGAAAGTTACCTAATCAGTTGTCTGCACTGTGTCTAGAAGCCAATCTTGGAAATGTGTGATGATGCTCTTCTAAAACAGTTGAAAAGAAATTACTGTGTGCTTGTTCTTAATTTGTCCCTTTTTTGTTGTACACCATTTAAATGAAAGGAGATTATTTTTCCTCACACTGAATTTCCAAAACTGATAGCTGCATTTATCATTTTTTAAATTATGAAGAGAAACCTTAGTCATCTTACTTTGATAAGTTTGGAATAGGAACTATCATATTTTGGATGCTTTTTGTCACAGTTTTGTCACTAGATGCTAGCAACTAGACATGCAATAAGTAATATAACTAACTTAATATACAGTGGTTTCAAGTGCAACAGGCAGTAGCCTCTAAACACCAAATCACAGTGTTTTAATTTGTGACATGATAGAGAGAATGATAGCACTTTCTGTGGTATAAATATCTTATTAACCCATCCTTGTGCTGTTAAGTTACAGGGCTTTGAATCCTGTAACTTAACAGCACAGGGTGCCTTTGAATCTGAAAAAGGCACCCACTTCTGCTAAATTTTGAGCATTGACAGCAGTCTAAGCTGCGTCTCGAGACCACCGAGAAGGTGAAAATCAAAATGAATGCTTTTGTGAAACAGAGCCAGAAGTTTGAACCATTCAATCTCTCTAGGCTCAGGGACTATCATGAAACAGGTGGGCACATGAGATTTTAAGAGCCAATTTTGAGAGATAAAATTAGTACAGAGGGTTTTTTATATAGATTAAACATTAATATTAAAAGCACACTGATGCAAAGCCAGCATCTAGGCCTGCATGTAAAAATAACAGGATTTTCTTGGAGCATTGATCTGATCTGTTCTTTAATGGAAAGTTACAAAATATTTAAAAGAAATTGTACTTTGTGGTCAAACTAATTAAAAATAGATAGATTTGTTTTAAAGGTTTTATTAAATTTTATTAAAATTAGATTTAACATTAATAATACACCATACAAAGGTAAACTTTAGTTTTCTTCTTTGGAGAAAATTTTCATGTAAGAGATAATAAGAGATTTTTGTTTACCATTTGATTAAACCGCAGGCAAAAAAGGATAGGGAGAGACAAATTTATTTGACCTCATGCTATCTTTATTAGGTTTCATTGAGAAACTTTTTCTCATCACTATCAAAGGGTAATTGTTTTTATATTATCATTTTGGCTAAATGAACGACTAGTTTGTAGTAACTTGTGGTTCTATTTTGTAACATCAGTTGTCTTAAACCTTTGATAGTTTCCAACAGCAAAATTTCAAGTTCTAAATTCAGGCTTTTTAACCTCAAACTAACTTTTTCTTATATTGGGTCCTCTGAAGTCCAACAGAGACATATTAGGCTTATTTGGTATGTTAGAATTATACAAAAAGCATTGTCAAATGTGATGTAGTATTTAACTTCTTTTGGGTTATATTTATAAAGATGTGTTATTAATATGTGTTCTAGGATTGTATGATATTTCTGAAATTTTGACATACCTTAATATATTTGTTAAGTCATGATTATAATTATGAGGTTGAATTTTTTTGTTGCCAACAGAAATTACTAAATTTCTTCATCAACTGTATCTTTAACTATGACTGTTTTAAGACTTTTGTCATCCACAATTGTTTCTTGTTGATTCTTGTCAAAAAGTGACTTAAAATCAGTTTTAACCCAGGGCTTGCTTCTTTGGGGAAGTTTATGGAAGGAGCTCATGAATGCAGGATTCTGATAACTTTGGAGATTGTGACACTGGATTAGAAAGAAAACTTCCAGCAGTCTAATTAACTAGCTGATAGGTTTATAAAGACTGCTAACAAAATATGAAGCACAGTAGGAGCTGATTGGATGGTCTGAACTAATGGAGGACTGACATAATTTTTATGTTTTTTTTGTTTGAAATATTGTTGATTCTTTGTTTTTCAGAATCTGGAGAACTTTTTTCTTTAGAGCTATGTATAACCTTTAAATATACTTTAAGTGTATTGAGGATAGTTTGAAGATTTTGAGTCATAGTCCTCTCTCTCTCTGCCTCTTTCTACTTAATTTGTAAACTATTTGTGAATATTCTTAATCCATGGCAATGCGATCATTTGTATATGTATAGTAAGAACCTGTTTTCTTTTATAAGGGGATGCAGTTGGAGGAACTGATTATTTTTCAAGGGTTTTTACTGAAATGGTCTCGTGAGAAGTTTTAGCAAAGCCAACACAGGAGAGCCTATTTGGTCAATAATTATTTCTGCACTTTATATGGGCAATCAGGCCCAGTATATGGGACTAAAGCTTATTTTGCAGGTAGGTTTGTCCTGCTATAATTCATCTTTGGTGAAAGCGGGGAACTGGAGAGAGAAAAATTGTATTTCAAAAGAAAACTATAATACCAGTCCTTGATTTCTCCATGGCCATGTGATCACCCATGGTATAGAGTACCCACAATGCCCCTTTGAGACTGATCTCCCCTCTCCTTCGCCGCAGCACCTGTTTAAGGTCTTTTTTTCTTGGCAATAATCATTGACTCAGTGATTGGCTTTCAGTGCAGTGAACAGCAGGACCTAGGCCAAATCCCTAGTGTTTGGTAAAAAAAAACTACTTCTAAGTGAAATTAAACAATGGAAAATAGAAGAAAACTCTCAAATGCCAAAATCAGTCTTCACTATGCAATGATTTTTTTTTTCTCTTGCACTCACATATACAAAATACTAACTACCTTAGAGACACTTGAGGGTGAAAGAAGCAATATTTCTTTGATGTATGTTACATTGTTTATTTTAAGATGATCATTTTCTAATTGTTTTTGAAGTATGATTTGTTTGGCTATTTGCTTTTTGGAATTTTAGTTGACATATAGTCATTGTACATATTTATGAGGTAGAGGTGCTATTTTGATACCTATATCAAATGTATGTATAAAATGTGTGATGCTCAAATCAAGGTAATTGTTATATTCATCACCTTATTCATTTATCATTTATTTGTATTGGGAGTTTTAAAAATCTTCTCTTATAGCTGTTTAAAAATTCAGAATAAATTGTTGTTTACTAGTCACCGTAGTCACACTAGAAATGCTTCCTCTTATCTAGCTATAATTTTGTATCCAATAAACCACCTTTCCCTATATGGCCCCTTAACCATTTTCAGTCTCTAATTACCACTATTCTATTCTCTCCTTCAATGATATAAACATTTTTAGCTTCTACATGTGACTGAGAGCATATGGTATTTATGTTTTTGTGCCTGGATTAGTTGACTTGGTGTAATGTCCTACAGCTTCATCCATTCTGCCACATATAACAGGATTTTATTCTTTTTAAAGGTTGAATGATATTCCATTGTGAATCTATGCCACATTTTTGTTATCTATTCATCTGTTGTTGGACTCTTAGGTTGATTCAATATTCTGATTACGGTGACAAGTTCTGAGAAAAAATATTCAAGTACAGGTATCTCTTTGAAATACTAATTTACTTTTACAAAAACATATATTCAATAGCAGGATGGCTGGCAGATACAACAGCTCTGTTTTTTGTTGTTTGAAGAACTTCCATACTCTGTTTCATAACTGATGACTGATTTACATTCTGACCCACAACGTATAAGCTTTTCTCTGCATTCTCACTACTATTTTTTATAATAGTCATTCTAATTAAGGTGAGATGATACCACGGTGAATTTGATTTGCATTTCTCTGATTATTAGTAAAAATGGGCATTTTGATACATTTATTAATGTTTGTATGTCTTCTTTTGAGAAATTACTGTTCAGATCTTCTATTCTCTTTTTCAATCAGGTTATTTATTTTTCTGCTGCAGAGTTGAGATCCTTTTATATTCTATATGTAAGTCTCTTGTCAAATTAGTAGTTTAAAAATATTTTCTCCTATTCTGTTGTCTCTTTATTTATTGTTTTTCTTTCCTTGCAGAAACCTTTAATTTTGATACAATTTCAGTTGTCTATTTTTACTTTTGTTGCCTGTGCTTCTGAGGTCCTAGCCATAAAATATTTGCTCAGGCCAATGTCCTGAAGGATTTTCCTGTTTTCTTTTGGAAGTGTTATAGTTTCAGGTCTTATATTTAGGTGATTATTTTTGAGTTCAACTTTGTATATGGTGGAGAATATGGCTTTAGTTTTATTCTTTGTATATGGATATGCAATTTTCCAACCATCATTTATTGAGGATACTGTCATTTCCCCAATATGTATTCTTGAAAACTTTGTTAACATTGGACTGTACATACGTATATTTATTTCCGGGTACTTTACCCTTTTCCATTAGTCTATGTGCCTGGCTTTATGCCAGTACCATGCTATTTTTGTTACTATGTCTGTAGTACATTTTAGGTCAGGTAGTGTAATGCCTCTAGCTTCTTCTTTTCACAAGACTCCTTCGGCTATTTTAGATCATTTTTAGTCCCATAATGACATAATTTTTTTATTGTCCTTTTAAAATATTTCTGTGAAAAATCCTGTGAATGTTTTGTTAGGGATTACATGGAATCTGTAGATCACTTTGGGTGGTGAGGTTATTTTAACAATATTATTTCAATCCATGAAAATGGGATGTTGTTTTACTTTTTAAATGTCTTCTTTATTTCATCAGAGTTTTATTATTTTTATTATAGAGATCTATCATCTCCATGGTTAAATTTATTCCTAAATATGTGATATTTTGTGGCTATTGTAAATGGCATTACTTTCTCAATTTCTTTTTCACCTAGATTGTTATTGGTATATAAAAATGTAAATGATATTTGGATGTTGATTTTGTATCCTGTGAATTTACTGAATTCATGTACTAGTTCTGAAAGATTTTGGTAGAGCCTTTAGAATTTCTATATAAAAACACAGGCCATCTGCCAACATGTACAACTCATCTTCCTCTTTTCCAATTTAAAGGTACTTTATTTCTTTAGCTTCTCTATTCACTCTGACTAGGACCTTCACTGCTGTGTCGAATAACAGTAGTGAAAGAGGGCATTCACGTTTTGTGCCAGATTTTAGGAAAAAAAGGTTTCAATTCTTCCTTGTTCAGGATGATGTTAGCTGCAGGTTTGCAACATACAGCCTTTATTTTCTTAAGGTATGTTTCTTCTATACTTAATTTACCGAGAGTATTTATTATTTAGAAACATTGAATTTTATCAAATGCTTTTTCTGCATCTATTGAAATGATTATGTTCTTTCCTTCATTTTGTTTATGTGATTTATCACATTTATTGATCTGTGTATGTTAAGCCATTCTTGTATCCTTGAAATACATTTTATTTAATCATGCTGTATAATTGTATTGATGTGATGTTGGATTCAGTGTGCTAGTATTTTGTTAATGTGTCTATGCTCATCAGGGATGTTGGCCTAGTTTTGTTGTTGGTTTGTCCTTGTCTGGTTTTGGTATCAGTGCAATGCCGGCCTCATATAATAAGTTTAAAATAATTTCCTACCCTTCAATTTTTGGAATAGTTTAAGAAAAATTGAAATTAATTTTAATTTAGATGTTCGGTAGAATTCAGCAATGAAGTCATCTGATCCTAGGCATTTTTGATGTTGTGAGAAATATCTTACTAGCACTTCAAACTTGTTACTTGTTTTTGGTCTGCTCGAGTTTTCCATTTCTTCCTGGTTCATTTTTGACAGGTTCTGTGTGTCCAGGAATTCATCCATTTCCTCTAGCTTTTCCATTTTATTGGCATATAGTTGTTCATAACAGTCTCTCACGATATTCTGTATTTCTGTGTTATCGGTTGCAATTTTTTATTTTTAATAATTTTAGGGGGTCTTTTTATTTTAGTCTAGCAAGTTATTTGTTTATTTTGTTCATTTAAAAACCATTTTTGTTTCATTTGATTGATCTTTTGTATTTTTAGTCTCTATTTTGTATATTTCTGCTGTGATCATTATTATTTATTTTTCTATTAATTTTGGCTTCAATTTGCTCTCATTTTCCTTGTTCCTTAAGGTCCATTTATAGATTATTTGAAAACATTCTTTTTTGATAGAGATGTTTATTGCTATGAACTTCCCTTTGAGTACTGCTTTTGTTGTGTCCCATAGTTTTTGGTATATTCTGTTACTTCTGTCATTTGTTTCAAGAAATTTTCTAAGTACCTTCTTAATATATCATTGACCCATTAGTCTTTCAGGAGCATATTGTTTAGTTTCCATGTATTTGTACAGTTTCCAAAGTTCCTCCTGTTATTGATTTCTACTTTTATTCTATTATGGCAAAGAAAGATATTTAATATGATTTTGATTTCTTTTTAAATTTATTGAGACTTTTTGTGGCCTATAATATGGTCTATCAGAAACATGTTCCATATGCTGATGAGAAGAATTTGTATATACTAAAGATATTGAATGAAATGTTCTTGTTTTTTAGGTCTATTTGTTCTATCACGCATTTTAAATGCAATGTTTCTGTGTTGATTTCTGTTTAGGTGATCTGTCCAATTCTGAGATTAGGGTATTGAAATCCCCAACTATTACTGTATTGGAGTTTATCTTCCCCTTTAGATATAATAATATTTGCTAACATATCTTGGTGTTCCGGTGTTGCTTTTATATATATCCATATATTTTGGATCCTCTTACTGCATTGATCACTTTAATGTTATATAATGACCTTATTGTTCTCCTTTTATACTTTTTATGGATAAAGTCTATTTATCTAATATAAGTAGAGCTATTTGTGAAAATTTTGGGGTTTCATTTGCATAAAGTACTTACTTTCAGTCTATATGCACATTTACAGATAAAGTGAGTTTCTTATAAACAGCATATGGTTGGGTTGCCAAAAAATTTGTTCCACCAGTTTTTATATTTTAATCAGAGAGTTTAATCCATTTATATTTAAGGTTATCATAAATAGGAGAAAACTTACTTGTGTCATTTTGTTAATTATTTTCCAGTAGTTTTGTATATATTGTTCATTTTGTTCTTTTCTTTCTGATTATCTCTGACTTTTCATGTTTTTTTGTAGTAATACAGTTTAATTGCTTTTTTATCATTTGTGGGTCTTCTTTACCAGTGTGTTGTATACTTTTGAGTATTATCATAATGATAGTTATTTTTTTATTTCTAGATATCAGGTTCCCTTAAGCACTTCTTGTAGGACCAATTTAGTGGTGATGAATTCCCTAAGCTTTTGATTTTCTGAGATATATTTTACTCCTTCTTTATTTTTGAAAGCTAGCTTTGTTGAGTGCAGTATTCTTAGTAGACAGATTTTTTAGCTTTTAATATATCATCCCATTTTTTTCTTGTCTTGTAAGCATTTTTGCTGAGAAATCTGCTGTTAATATAGTGTGTATCCTCTTATATGTGACTTAATGCTTTTTTTTGCCATTTAAAAAATCCTCACTTCATCTTACACTTTTCACAGTTTGTCTATAATATGCCTTGAGAAAGACCTTTTGTGAGTTTGATCTATTTGAAAACATTTGACCTTACTATATTTGTATGTCCACATTTTTCACAAGAGTTGGGAAGTTTTCAGCTACTGTTTTATTAAATATATTTTCTATGCCTTTTCCTGTTTCTTCTCATTTTTCCGTCTCTTCAAATGTTAAAATTTGCATTCTTAATGGTGTTATATAAGTCCCGTAGGCTTTCTTCATTTTTTTGTGATTTATTCTTTTTCCCTCTGGGTTATTTTAAAAGAGCCATCCTCAGGTTGAGAAATTATGTCTTCCACTTGACCTAGTCTGTGGTTGAAGCTCTATATTGTATATTTTTTTATTTCATTCATTGAATTTGTAGTTCCTCAATTTCTGTTTGATATTTTTATATAATATGTATCTCTGTTGAATTTATCATTCAGATCGTTGTTTCCCTGATTTTGATGAATTGTCTATCTGTATACTCTTGTACAAGCTAAATTTCCTTAAGAACATTATTTTGAATTTCTTTTCAAAGATTTGATAGATTTTTCTTTTTTGGGGTTCAGTTACTGGAAATTTATTCAGTTCTTTTGGATGTTTTGTATCTTCTTGTTTTTATTTTTCAATGTTCCATGTGTTCCTACATTTATATCTGCACACTGGTGAAATGGTCACCTCTCCCAATTTCACAGAGTAGTTTTTTTAGGGAAAAACATTTCTATATGCTCATTTCCCATATTGTTGGTTAGGTAGCGTACTTTGCTCTGGGTACTGGGTAGGTGCGATAGTGTAGTCTCTGTGCAATTTCTTAGGCTTCAATAACTGTCATTAGTATCTGTGCCTCAGTGGCCTACACTTCAGGTGTTTGTGGAGACAGTGGCAAGACTTTTTCATGGGTGAGGGCAAGTGGTCAGGCTTATTCTCAAGTCCTTGGGAATATGTGACAGGTACAGCAGCACTACAATCATGGAGCTGGTGTCACCTGTGGTGGCACAACAGGCAGTTCATCCCCCAGTCCCTGGTAGGTATGCACTGTGTGCAGCAGCTTCACTGGTCAAGGATGGTGGTTCAATGCTAGTGAGAGGCATTAGGAAGGTCAGTGCTGGGTTCTTGATTGGTGCATACAGCACACAGTGGCCCTGGTGCTGGAGATGGTTGGATTGCTGCCAGCGGTGGGCTCAAGGTACCAGTTCTAGGTACCTGGGGAGTGTGCACAATGGTATCCCTGATCCTGGGAACAGCCTCCCTGTTGTGCTGGAATCTCTGCTCTCTGGAGTGTAGGACAATATGGGTTCAAGTGGGGTCCCAGCTGTACCACTGAGTCTTACTGGGACCACAATGTTGAAACCTTCTGTGTTGGTAAAATGGGGTGATGACAAGACCCCAGGGATGTGGAGATTTAAATGGTATTGGCCCCCAGAACATAATATATTCCATCAGTGGCTCCATTCTGTAAATGTTTCCTGCTATAGCAGCCTGTGTACTCAGGAGTAGGTATGTCTCATTGTGTGTTTCCTCTTTTGTGGAAAAACAGCCATGTGAATTCCAGAAAACTTTCTATACTGAGCTCACGGTCTGTGAGGATTGTAGGGTTGTCCTGTAGATAGAAATTAAGGCATCTTTTGTGATAATTGGGAATGCTGGGGATCTGGTATGTGCATTTTCTTGGCTCTGAGCTGGATCTGGCTGGGTGTTTTTCTTCCCTTTCTATGCTGCTATCTAGAGTTTCTGTGTCTCAGAGCATTTTCATTGCTTTCTTGCTGAGTTCCAGTCTTCTCTCTCAGTCACTCTACTCAAGATGCAGTTATTTATTTGTTGCTTTGGTCCTTCTTTGTGGAGATGAGTGTTGGGTGCCTCTAGTTAGCAATCTGATGACAATTTTGTTGTGATATTTATTGAACTCAATTATCAAATGACCATACTGATACTGATGTTGTATCACTATATAAAATATGAGTTTATATAAAATATTCTCACAAAAGACCAGCATGATTATATTATAAATTAGCAGTTTTGTACTTTTAATATATTTATTATGTTATTGAGATAACTAGAAATACATTATTTAAATTATCATTTTTATATCATTTAGTAAGGTCTAGTCTGAGTATAAAATGCACATAGCTCAAGAGAATCTAGGTATCTGTTTATCATATAAAGCAGGTAAAAGATAACATTTTATTATAAATACTGGTCTTCTGTAAGTTATTTACTACTTTTAGAATTGTAGTCCAAAAAAATCCTAGAGTGAAAAAAGGACATGTATTTATAAAGCTTACAAAAGTTATTTTCCAATCAACACCTGAAATTCTTGCCAGTTAAACTTTCTGTCATAAAGGAAGTACAAGAATAGACATTTACTTTTTATTTCTTGCTTCAAAAGAGGTAGCCAAGAACCATAATAAAGCAGCAATGGAGAATGAACATTTCTTCTCCTCTGTCTGATTTCCCACTTCAATTGCTTTCATGTCCTATCGTATTATATAATTATTTATCTGGCAGCTGCCTCAACCACTATTCCCAAGGTACTCTGAAAACTAGAAACTGAAACCTGGAAGCCTGAGCACTTCCAGGTTTACTATATTTAGAATATAGTAATATCGCCAGAGAATCACAGTAAATGTATGCTTTTGGCCTTGATACTGACCTTGTGCCCCAATAATCAGACCAGTTCATGAGGCAGTGACTGTTTATATGTGTCATTTAATTATACTACTTTAATTATACTGTAAAGAATAGAAAAAATATCCATATGCTGACTGAAGAAGTGGACTCTATTAACAGTTTAAAGAATTGAGATTATTGGGGCTTATTTCTCTTTTATATTTGTGGTGGTATAAATATTAATAAATCTTCACTGGAATATATGAGATATAAAAATAAGAGGATAAAAATGAAAATCAGTCACCTTACACGAGCGCACGCACACACACACACAGTGCATAATACATAAGCTATTATACACTTATAGATTTTTACTGTCCAATAGAGTAGCCATGAGCCACATGTAGCTATTTAAGTTTACATTCAAACTAATTAATGCTAGATAAACCTAAAAATCCAATTTCTCAGTTTATTATTCACATTTCAGGTTCTTATCATCCACATATGTCTAGTGGCTATCATTCTAATTTATAGTACATTTCTATCATTGCAGAGAGTTACATTGGGTAGTGCTAGTATAGACAATAAATATGTTATGTATAGATTATAAATGCATTACAAAAAGTACCAAAAAAAAAAAAAAAAAGAAAAGAAAAGGACCACAGTAAAAATAAAAATAAATAGCAATTCTAGTATTTTCCCTCTCCCCGAGTAACCATGTTGTGCAATGCTTGGATGCATACAGCCTTCTTTAGAGATAACTGATTGCCCAAATAAAGAATCAAATTTATTAAATTTATTTTTTTCTATAGAACATTAACACTTTTTAAAAATAAACTAAACTGACAAAATATACTTCGTACTATTCTTTATAACATCAATCATAATTTTGGAAGCATAAGTGTGTTTTATATAATATAAAGCATTCTGCAAAATGATGAAGTCATGGAGTTAAAAGGCCTAGACCACCCCAAATATTTTAAAAAATGTTTTAAAAATGAAATAACTTTTAGGCTAAGCCGCATAACTATTCGGTTTCCTCTTTTGATGAAGTCATTGGAATCTTTAACGTTTAAGCAAAAATTAATACCACTTATACATCTAAACACTTCCAACCTTTCTGAGCTGCTCTGCCTAACCATATACACAAGTTTTTGTGTTCATATTTATGACATAGTACATTTAAATTAGAAACAGGTCTGCTTCAGAGACAATAACTAGAGAATGATGCTAAGTGTGCTTTTTTTTTTATTTATTACAATTTTCAATATTTGTATTTTTAGGCATTTTTGTTTACCAAGAGTTTAAGATGAGTTTATTTATTTTGTGGTCATATTAAATTTAAAATACACTCTGAAAATCCTATACTATAAATAATATAATATTTTTTTCATATTAATGAACATCTTTTCCTACATGATATTTAACAAGCAGAAATTGGTATATATACTCAAAGGTTATATTTTTCAAAAATTTATAACATAAAATATTTATGTGACTAAAATTATCCTTGGGCAAGGAAACAAATGTAGCATTTCAGATGAGGGGACATATTACTAAGAATTTAGTTTATTTAACACTTTAAGTTTAGAAGCATTAATCTCATCACTGGTATTTCCTTTGCAACAGGTACTGCAGTTTAATAATTACAATTTAATTAGAATTTTAATTGGGTTGTTGTTTCTAGATCTGAATATGACAAATTTATTTTATTTATTTATTTTCTTTATTTATGTTATTTTCCTTTCTCTTTCAAGAAATATTTCTTTCTGCCCTTCTTTTATTCCTGTAGAATGCAAGGGAAATAATACTAGAAGGTAATTAAGATAATCACTTGAAATGTCATGCTTATCTGTTCACCCACAATGTAAATTTTATTTTTTCTGCTAGTTTAAGGATATCATTTTACACAATTTAGGACATGTTTTCACACTGTTTCTGGTAATGTGCTCTCCCTCTCTACGTCTAATCACAAATTTCCTAGTACATTCCTATTTCATTCCTTGTTAAACTGGGGTCCTAATTTTACTTCTTATAAGTATTAAACGTTTAGGATTGTGTTCCCTAGTCTGCTGTTTATTTCATGTGAGTGAGGCCCGTTCGACATAGAACATAAATATATTAAGAATGCACTATTTTTCCAAGTCTGATAGGTTTTAAACTATGATAGATATGACTGTAAAGGCTAGAAATGCCTTTAACCAACATGATTACAACCTAATCCCCCTTTGTCTCAGCAGTGAAAAGGTAGATGTCTAATCCAAATATTTCTATTTGTCTCTCTATCTTCCTGCTTCTCTCTTCTTTCTTCTTTCAAAGAGACAGAGAGAGAGACAGAGAGACAGAGGCAGAGAGAGAGTAAGATAAGGCTAGTCAATCCTAGCTTTAGATAAATTGCTTTTCTACTTTCTAAGTATGAGTATATTTTAAGCATAACTTTTGCAAACAATAAAAGACAAACTTTGGAATGAAAGGCTAAAGTGGTGAAGACTTGTATATATTAGATCACAGGTAAAACTAACATAAGAGCTTTTAAAAAAATCTCATTCCGTATTTCACTTTTTTTTTTTTTTTTTTTTTTTTTTTTTGAGATGAAATCTCGCTCTGTCACCCAGGCTCAAGTGCAGTGGTGCGGTCATGGTTCACTGCAACCTCTGCCTCCCAGGTTCAAGCGATTCTCCTGAGGATTACAGGTGTCTGCCACTCTGTCCAGCTAATTTTTGCATTTTTAGTAGAGACAGGATTTTACTTTGTTGGCCACGCTTTTCTTGAATTCCTGACCTCAAGTGATCTGCCTGCCTTGGCCTCCGGAACTGCTGGGATTACAGGCATGAGCCACCGCACCCGGCCAAATTTCTTCATTTCACTTAGGTTTTTTTCAGACTTTTCTAAGTTTCTTTTTCCTATCAAAAAGTTAAGCAGAGGGAGGGGCTAAGATGGCCAACTAGAAACAGCTGCAGTCAGAGGCTCCCACTGAGAGGAACAAAAACTACGAGTGAATCCTGCACAGGCAAGTCAGGTATTCAAGTTCTCTCATTTGGACTTACTAGGCAGTTGGCATGACCCAGGGAGAGCAAGGAAAAGCAGGGTGGTGTGATGGTCCACCTGGGAGCCACATGGAGCAACGGGAGCTCCTACCCCAAGCCAAAGGATGCAGTGAGTGATCATACTACCTTGCCTGAGAAACTATGCTTTTTTCTATGCAACCTATGAAGCATCACAGCCTCCTCATGAGCCCATACCACCAGAGCCTTAGGTCTCAAGCACAGAGATATGCAGATTCTCAGCAGTCACTTGGCTGAAGACTGCCTAAGACTACCAAGTTCCTGGGGGAAAGGGTTGGCCATCAACATTGCAGCTGCCTGCTGCCTGAGATGACTGAGCTCCTTGCAGGAGGGGCGGCAGCCATTACTGCAGTGCCAGTCTGCCATTTTTTCCCCTGCTGGTAACAGGGAGACTGGATGGTTTGGATCTAGGAGGAATTCCCCACAGTGCAGCACAGTGGCTGTGGCAGACCGTGGCCAGACTGCCTCTTTAGGTCAGACCTGGACCCATCCCTTTTCACTGGGAGGGGCCTCCCTGAAGGAATTTCAGCAATTCTAGTCAGGAGTTTAGGGACAAAACTCTGATCTCCCTGAAACTGAGCCCCTTGGAGGAGGGGTAGCCACAGTCTCTGAGGATAAGCAGACTTAGCCTTTCCTGCTGGCTCTAAGGATATTGGGCAGTCCATATGAGTGAGATGCCCCCCTGCACAGCACACATCCTCTGCCAATGGGCAAGCAGAGTGTTTCATTAAGTGGGTTTCAGAATTTGTGACTCTGGACTGGGTGAGACCCCTCAACAGGAATCACCAGAGACCTTATACAGGAGTGTTCATGCTGTTAACAGGTCAATGCTCCTCTAAGGCAGAGATCCCAGAGAAAGAAGCAGGCAGCTATCTTTGCTGTTCTGTTGCCTCCATGGGTGACACCTCCAGGTGCAGGAGGAACCCAAGGGAATAGAATTTGTAGTGGACCCCCAGGGAAACATAGCAGCCCTATAGAAAATGGGCTTGATTGTTAAAAGAAAAGCAAACAAACAGAAGATGACAACAACGACATCAACAAAAAGGTTCCCACAAAAACCCATCCAAAAGCCAACAGCCTCAAAGATCAAAGTTAGATAAACTCACAAAGATGAGAAACAATCAACGAAAAAAACAATAAAACCTCAAAAATCCAGAGCACCTCTATTTCTGAAATTGATGGCAACACCTCTCCAGAAAGGGCACAGAACTGGGCAGATACTGAGATGGATGAATTGACATAAGTAGGCTTCAGAAGGTGGATAATAACAAACTTCACTGAGCTAAAGGAGTGTGTTATAACCCAATGCAAAGAAGCTAAGAACCATAATGAAACATTACAGGAGCTGTTAACCAGAACAGATAGTTTAGAGAGGAACATACATGACCTGATGGAGCTGAAAAACACAGAAAAAGAACTTCACAATTGCAACCATAGGTATCAATAATTGAACAAAAAGCAGAGGGAAGAATTTCAGAGCTTGAAGACTATCTTGCTGAAATAAGACAGGCAGACAAGATTAGAAAAAGAAGAAAAAAGAAATGAAAAGGAATGAAAAAAACCTCTGAGAACTATGGGATTATGTAAAAAGACTGAACCTATGACTGATTGGGGTACCTGAAAAAGATGGGAAGAATAGAATCAAGTTGAGGCCGGGCGCGGGGGCTCAAGCCTGTAATCCCAGCACTTTGGGAGGCCGAGACGGGCGGATCACGAGGTCAGGAGATCGAGACCATCCTGGCTAACACTGTGAAACCCCGTCTCTACTAAAAAATACATAAAACTAGCCGGGCGAGGTGGCGGGCGCCTGTAGTCCCAGCTACTCGGGGGGCTGAGGCAGGAGAATGGTGTGAACCCAGGAGGCGGAGCTTGCAGTGAGCTGAGATCCGGCCACTGCACTCCAGCCCCGGCGACAGAGTGAGACTCCATCTCAAAAAAAAAAAAGAAAAAAAAAAAAAAGAATCAAGTTGAAAAACACACTTCAGGATATCACCCAGGAGAACTTCCCCAACCTAAGAAGACAGGCCAACATTCAAATTCAAGAAATCCAGATAACCCCAATAAGATACTTCATGAGAAGATCTACCTCAAGACAGATAACCCTCAGATTCTCCAAGGTTAAAATGCAGGGAAAACTGTTAAGGGCATCCAGAGAGAAAGGCCAGGTCATCTGCAAAGGAAAGTCCATCAGACTAACAGCAGACCTCTCAGCAGAAACTCTACAAACTAGAAAAAATTAGATGCCAATTTTCTGCATTCTTAAAGAAAATAATTTTTAATTTAGAATTTCATATCCAGCCAAACTAAGCTTCATAAGCAAAAAATGAATAAAATTTTTTTCAGACAAGCAAATGTTGAGGGAATTTGTCGCCAGCAGACTTGCCTTGCAAGAGCTGCCAAAGAAAACACTAAATATAGAAAGGAAAATCTATTACCAGCCAATTCAAAAACACACTGAAGTACAAAGATCAATGACACAATGAAGCAACTACATCAAAAAGTTTGGAAAATAACCAGCTTGCATCATGATGATGGGACTAAATTTACATATAACAATATTAACCTTAAATGTAAATAGGCTAAAAGGCACAAAATAGCAAGCTGGATAGAGTCAAGAGCCATTGATATGCTGTATTCAAGAGACCAGTCTCATTTACAAAGACACACATAGGCTCAAAATGGAGGGATGGAGAAAAGTTTACCAAGAAATGGACAGCAGAAAAAAGCAGAGGTTGAATCCTTGTTTCTGATGAAACAGACTTTAAGCCAACAAAGATCAAAAAAGTCAAACAAGGGTATTACATAATGGTAAAGAATCGATATAACAAGAAGAGCTAACTATCCTAAATATATGTGCACCCAATACAGGAACACCCAGATTCACAAAACAAGTTCTTAGAGACCTACAAAGAGACTTAGACTCCCACATAATATGGTTTGGCTGTGTTCCTACCCAAATCAAATCTTGAATTCCTACTTATTGTGCAAGGGACCTTGTTGGAGGTAATTGAATCATGGGGGCAGGTCTTTCTTATGCTGTTCTCGTGATAGTAAGTCTCACGAGATCTGATGGTTATTATAAAAGGGAATTTTCCTGTGCAAACTCTCTTTGCAGCCATCCACGTAAGACATGACTTGCTCCTCCTTGCCTTTCACCATGATTGTGAGACTTCCCTAGCCACACAGAACTGTAAGTCGAATTAAACCTCTTTATTTTGTAAATTGCCCAGTCTTGGGTTTGTGTTTATCAGCAGCACTAATACACCACACAACAATAGTAAGAGACTTTAACAACCCACTGTCAATAGTAGATTATTGAGATAGAAATTTTGCAAGAATATTGAGGTGTTGAACTCAAGCAGACCTGATATATATCTACAGAACTCTCCACACAAAAACAACAGAATATACATTCTTCTCTGTGCCACATGGCACTTATTCTAAAATCAATCATATAATTGGAAGTAAAACTCCTTCACAAATGCCAAAGAACTGAAATAATAACAGTCTCTTAGACAACAGTGCAATCAAGTTAGAACTCCAGATTAATAAATTCACCCCAAACCAAACAATTACATGGAAATTAAACAACTTGCTTCTGAATGACACCTGAGTATTAAGGCAGACAATGTACCAGAGTCTCTGGGACACAGCTAAAGCAGTGTTAAGAGGGAAATTTATAGCAGCAAATGCCCACATCAATAAGCAAGAAAGATCTCAAACTGACACCATAATATCACAACTCAAAGAACTAGGAAACCAAGAACAAAAATACTGGAAAGCTAGCAGGAGACAAGAAAAAACCAAGATCAGAGCAGAACAGAAGGAGATAGAGAAAAAAAAAAAAAGAAAAGAAAAAAAACCTTCAAAAAATAAATGAATCCAGAAGCTCTTTAAAAAAAGTAAAATAGTCTTCTAGCTAGACTAATAAAGAAGAAAAAGAAAAATGAAAAAGGGATGTAACCACTAACCTCACAGGAATACAAATAGCCATCAGATAATACTATAAACACCTCTGTGCAGATTAACTAGAAAGTCTAGAATAAATGGATAAATTCCTGAACACATACACCCTCCCCAAGACTGAACCAGGAAGAAGTTGAATCCTTGAATAGACCAATAATATGTTATGAAACTGAGGCAGTAATAAATAGCCTAACAACTAAAAAAACCCAGGAAGAGACAGATTTACAGCTGAATTCTACCAGAAAAACCAAGAGGTGCTGATACCATTTATTCTGAAACCATTCCAAACAACTGAAAAGGAAGGGCTCCTCCCTAACTCTTTCTATGTAGCCAGTATGAACCTGAAAAAACCTGGTAGAGATACAACAAATAAAGAAAACTTCAGGCAAATATCCCTGATGAACATTGAAACAAAAATCCTCAATAAAATACTGGCAAACTGAATCCAGCAACACATCAAAAGCCTATCCACCATGATCAAGTTGACTTCATCCCTGGAATGAAGGCTCCTTGTAGAAATGGTAATTTCAGGACATGGGCCAGAAACCTATAAAATGAGTCTGAAAAAGCCTCACAAGGGAATAAGAAAGAACTCAAAAAATGATAACAATAAAAATAACAATATTTTAAAACATAATGACAATAAAAAAGCACATATCATAGCAAGAAAATGCATTTAAAGTAATAATCAGAGAAGCTTCCATAGCAGTAAACACTTTTATCAGTAAGAGATTTTAAATAAAATAAAGAAATTCTCATCTAAAAATAAAAAAAGAAAATCATAGTGATAAAAGCAGAAATCAATGAAGTAGAGTACACGAAAATATTAGAGTTAAGAAATCAAAATCCTGCATTTAAGAATAAACAAAATGGATGAACTAGTAGCTAACCTCATCAAGAAATAAAGGAAAAAGCACAAATATAAGAAAGGTCAAAAAGAAAATGACCATTGAAACAGAAGATAGTTTTTAAAATGCAAGAGAAAAAAGTATAGCCCCTTCTGCAAATAAATATAAACATCTCCATAAAATAATTTTCTACTTAATATAGATCAGCAAAATTTGGTTTCCTTAGACCTATAAACTTAAAGAGACCATTTTCCACAGAAGAAATAGTTATTAATATTAAGCAACTATTTCCCCCTAAACAGCAGACACAGAAGTTTTCATATGGAATTTCCATCACACTTTCAAAGAACTGATAGCCACTGTGCTTTATAATCATTTTGAAGTGTTGAAAATGAAATAAAAACTCCTTAATTCTTACCATGAAACAAGAAACACTGGCACCTAAACCAAAAAGAAAAATTTGAAAACCCATACCATTACTAATGAATATTATGAGTATCAGCAAAAATACATTAAAATAGCATTGGCAAACAAAATCTAACACCACATTAAAACACAGACACACACACCCACACACACACACACACAGACTTAATGAGATATTTTTCCCCCTCAGGAATACAAGCTTAGTTCAATATTAAGATATTGCTTAATGTAATGCAATGTATCAATAGATATAAAATAAAAATCATATGATTATCTATACAGATGCTAAAAATCCTTTACCATAATTTAACACCTTCTCTGCTATAAAGACACATGCACACGTATGTTTATTGCGGCACTATTCACAATAGCAAAGACTTGGAATCAACCCAAATGTCCATCTGTGACAGACTGGATTAAGAAAATGTGGCACATATACACCATGGAATACTATGCAGCCATAAAAAAGGATGAGTTTGCATCCTTTGTAGGGACATGGATGCAGCTGGAAACCATCATTCTTAGCAAACTATCACAAGAAGAGAAAACCAAACACCGCATGTTCTCACTCATAGGTGGGAACTGAACAATGACATCACTTGGACTCGGGAAGGGGAACATCACACACCGGGGCCTATCATGGGGAGGGGGAAGGGGGGAGGGATTGCATTGGGAGTTATACCTGATATAAATGATGAATTGATGGGTGCTGACGAGTTGATGGGTGCAGCACACCAACATGGCACAAGTATACATACGTAACAAACCTGCACGTTATGCACATGTACGCTAGAACTTAAAGTATAATAATAAAAAATAAATAAATAAACTAAAATAAAAAGCACTCAAAGATACGAATTGTGAGGTACTATTTTTACAGAGTAAACTACATGTACCTTTGTCCTAAAGCTAGTATTTTGATGTTGAAACACTACAGGTATTTTTACTAACATCAGGAACACGGTAAGAGTTGCCACTGTCATTACTACTATTCAAAAATGCACTAGATTTGATATCCAATGCAGTTAGACAAAAAATCATTTGGACACATAGGGTGGGTATAGAAATAAGACTTTATTTATGTGCAGAGAATATGATAGTGTACATGAAGAAGGCTAAATCGTTTTATTAGTCCATGTTTCCCAAAGAAACAGAAATAGTAGTATACTATATACATACTATAATTGTGTGAACCAATTCCACTACTATAATTGTGTGAACCATTACTCCACAATTCACAATGATGGAGTCTGAGAAGTTCCATGATCTGCCATTTACAAGCTGGATGCCCAGGAAATCCACTGGTGTAGTGTAATTCAGTCTGCATCTGAAGGACCAAACACCAGAGAACCAAGGGAGTCAACAGTGTAAATCTCAGTCTGAGTACTAAAGACGATGAGACAAAATGTTTCCATTCAAGCAGTCAGTCAGTAAGGGGTGAATTCCTTCTTCTTCTACCTTTTATGCTATTCAAGTGCTCAGTAGATTGGACGATGCATTCAGTAGATGTATCTACTGAGTCTATGGATTCAAATACTAGCATCCTCCTGAAACACCCTCAAAGAGACACTCCATAATAATGTTTAATCTAGTTACTCTGTAGTAAGTCAAGTTGTCACATAAAATTAACCAACACAATAATCAATAATAATACTAAAACAATAAAATAATAAATCAGTAGTACTTAAAATTAATGCACAAATAACATTTAATAGTCTTTATATATACCCAAAAATTGCCAATAAGATGATATAAATAGTGGAGAAAATCACATATAAAATAGCAACAAAAAAGATTAATACTTAGGAATAAACAACATGAAATGTAAAAAACTACAGTATACAATAAAAATGTTGCAATGCTACTGAAAGATAAAGTAGTTTGAGCAAATGGAAAGGTATCACCTGTAATTGGATTGGATGTCTCAAAATTCTGAAGATGTTAATTGTGTCTAGATTAATATATAGATTTAATGTAATCCCAATATATATGCCAACAAGCTCTTTAATGGATTTTGAAATGTTGATATTGTTAGGGAGGACTAGCCCTGCCAGGCATTTCAAAAATTCTATATAGTTAAAAGTGTGATAATAACAGATGACAATTTGGCAAGTGAAATAAAACAGAAAGCCCAAGTATACACCAAAGTATATATGGAAACTTAGTGCTTTGCAAATCTCTGAGGCAAATGATAACGTCTTAATAAATGTTGCTAGGATGACTAAGTAGCCATTTGGAAAATGGTAAAAGTTGATTCATACTTCAAACATACACAAGGAAAAACTCCAAAGGATTAGATAACTAAATACAAAAAATAAAAACCCAAAAGTACTACAAAAAAAACACGGGTTAATTCCTCAACAAATGTTGCTGGAGTAACAGGTTATATCTACAATCAAAACTGAACTTCAGCCTAGGTTTCACAACTTGGGCAAATATGAACTCAAAATGGATTTCGTAATTATATGTCAAATGCAAAATTGTAAAACTCTTTTTAAAAATCAGAAACATTCAAAATCCAGGTCAAGGTAGAGTTTTTAGAGGTAACATCAAGCATAATTACATAGATACACTGAAAGTAAAAATAAAATATAAGACATATCAGGCAAACCTCAATTAAAAAAAAAAAAGAGCAGAACTGGCTATGGTAATATAAGACAAAGTAGATTTCATGAAAAGAAATTTACTAGGAACAAAGAGGGTCATTATGCAATTACAAAATTATCAACCCAACACGAAAATGTAGCAATACTAAACATGTATGTAGCAAACAACTAGAGAACTTCAAATTCTTGAAGGAAAACCTGATAGTATTAAAAGGAGAAAGAGACAAATCCACAATTATATTTGGGATTTTCAGCACCGAATGTTCCATAATTGATCAATCAACTGAACTGAATAGGAAAAAATATTTAGAAGAACTGAATATCCCCATCAAACAGCAGGATCTAGTTGATGTTCCCTGATCAATCCACTCAATAAAAATAAGTTAGACATTATCTTGGATCATAAAGCAAACTCCAACAAATTTAAAATCATAGAGATCATACAGTGACTGATTCCAGAAAATAAAGAAATTGAACTCAAAATCAATAATGGAAAGACAATACAAAAGTTTTCAAATACTTGAATTCAAATTACTTATTTCTAAATAACCCGTTGTTCCAAGTCAAACATTAAATGAATAAAATATACATAGAACTGGATGAAAGTGAAAATGAAAAATGTTAAAATATGTGATATGTAGATAATATGTGAGAGAAACTTATAGCATTAAATGCTTACATTGTAAAAGAAGAACACTCAAATCAATAATCTAAATTTCCACCTGAAGAAACCAGAAGAACACAAGCACAAAAATAAATCCAAAGCTAGCAGTAGGAAGGAAATAATAAAAATAAGAGCAAATATAAATGAAATTGAAAATTGAAAAATAATGAAAAAATGGGAAAAATACTAGATATACAAACATAATAAAATCAGTCAGGCATGGTGACTTACACCTGTAATTTCAGCACTTTTGGAGGCCGAAGCAGGTGGATTACTTGATCCCAGGAGTTTGAGACCAGCCTGGGCAACATGGCAAAACACAGTTTCTACCAAAAATACAAAAATTAGTCAGGCAAGGTGGCATGCACCTGTAGTCCCAGCTACTCAAGAGGCTGCCAGGCAGGCAGAGGGGGAAGACTCCCTTGAGCCAGTGAGGTCAGCTCCACAATGAGCCATGATCACGCCACTGCACTCCAGCCTGGGTGACAGAGTGAGATTCTGTCATAAATAAATGAATGAATGAATGAATAAATAAATAAATAAATGTTTAAGAAATCTGTAGCAATACCAGAAAAGACAAAAAGAAAGAAGATTCAGGCGGGGTGCAGTGGGTCACGCCTGTAATCCCAGCACTTTGGGAGGTCAAGGTAGGCGGATCACTCAAGGTCAGGAGTTCTAGACCAACCTGACCAATATGGTGAAGCCCAGTGTCTACTAAACATACAAAAAATAGCCAGGCGTGGTGGTGGGCACCCGTAATTCCTGCTACTTGGGAGGCTGAGGGAGGAGAATCGTTTGAACCCATGAGGCAGAGGCAGAGGCTGCAGTGAGCCAAGATGGTGCCATTGCACTCTGGGTGACAGAGGGAGACTGTCTTAAGAAGAAACATGAACGAAAAGATGAAAAGGAAACAAAAGGAAAGGAAGAAGAGAGGAGAGGAGAGGAGAGGAGAGGAGAAAAGAAGAGAAGAGAGGGAAGGGAAGGGAAGGTAGGGAGGGAGGGGAAGGAGGGGAGGGAAGGGAAGGAAAGAGAGGGCAGTGAAGGAAGGAAGGAAGGAAGGAAGGAAGGAAGGAAGGAAGGAAGGAGGAAGAAGAGGAGGGAGAAAGAGAAGAAAAAGAAAGAAAGAGAAGAAAGAAAGAAAGAAAGAAAGAAAGAAAGAAAGAAAGAAAGAAAGAAAGAAAGAAAGAAAGAGAAAGAAAGAAAGAAAAAAAGCAGGAAGCAGAGAGACAAGACTGTAATCAACAAATAAGAATGTGACAGTTGACATCATAACAGATCCTGCAGTCATTAAAAAAATAAAAAGGGAAGGGTGGATAATAAAGAAATACTACAAATAAAATTAAGCTCACAAATTTATCAACTTTGAAAAAAAAGTCCAATTCCTCAAATGCTACAAAGTAATATAACTCAGCTAAGATAACTATATAACTTGAAGAGCCTTATAACATTTAAATAAGATAAATTTATAATTCAAGTCTCCCAAATAAGAAAGGTTTAGGCACAAATGATTTCACAGAATTTTACCAAACATTTAAAGAAGAATCAGCATCAGATTTACATAATCTTTTTCAGAAAATATAATAGGAAGGAACACTTCTCCCCAGCTCATTTTTGAAGCCAGTTTTACCCTGATAGGACTGTAAGACAAACACAACATTAAAACGTTGAAAACTACAAACAAATATCTCTCATAAACTTAGATGCAAAAATTCCCATCAACATTTTAGCAAATACAATCTGGCAATGTATAAAAGAATATTGTGAAAAAAAGCTCGAGATGGCCGAATAGGAACAGCTCCAGTCTCCAACTCCCAGCGCGAGCGACACAGAAGACGGGTGATTTCTGCATTTTCAACTGAGGTACTGGGGTCATCTCACCAGGGAGTGCCAGACAATCGGTGCTGGTCAGCTGCTGCAGCCTGACCAGCGAGAGCTGAAGCAGGGCGAGGCATCGCCTCACCTGGAAGTGCAAGGGGGAAGGGAATCCGTTTTCCTAGCTAGGGGAACTGAGACACACAACACCTGGAAAATCGGGTAACTCCCACCCCAATACGGCGCTTTAAGCAAAGAGGCACACCAGGAGAATATATCCCACGCCTGGCCGGGAGGGTCCCACGCCCACGGAGCCTCCCTCACTGCTAACACAGCAGTGTGCCACGATCTATCCGCAAGGCAGCAGCGAGGCTGGGGGAGGGGCGCCCGCCATTGCTGAGGCTTAAGTAGGTAAACAAAGCCGCTGGGAAGCTCGAATTGGGTGGAGCTCACAGCAGCTCAAGGAAGCCTGCCTGTCTCTGTAGACTCCACCTCTGGGGACAGCGCACAGCTGAAGACCAACAGGGGAAACAGCGGGGGCCGGTGCAGATGCGAACGACTCTGTCTGACAGCTTTGGGGAGAGCTGTGGATCTCCCAACTCGGAGGTTAAGATCTGAGAACGGACAGACTGCCTACTCAGGTGTGTCCCTGACCCCTGAGTAGCCTAGCTGGGAGACATCCCCCACTAGGGGCAGTCTGACACCCCACACCTCACAGGGTGGAGTACACCCCTGAGAGGAAACTTCCAAAGGAAGAATCAGACAGGTACACTCGCTGTTCAGCAATATTCTATCTTCGGCAACCTCTGCTGCTGATACCCAGGCAAACAGTGTCTGAAGTGGACCTCAAGCAATCTCCAACAGACCAACAGACAGTCCTTCTGACTGTCAGAAGGAAAACTATCAAACAGGAAGGACACCTATACCAAAACCCCATCAGTACGTCACCACCATCAAAGACCAGAGACAGATAAAACCACAAAGATGGGGAAGAAGCAGGGCAGAAAAGCTGGAAATTCAAAAAATAAGAGCGCATCTCCCCCTGCGAAAGAGCGCAGCCCATCGCCAGCAACGGATCAAAGCTGGTCAGAGAATGACTTGGACGAGAGGAGAGAAGAAGGCTTCAGTCCATCAAACTTATCAGAGCTAAAGGAGGAATTACGTACCCAGTGCAAAGAAACTAAAAATCTTGAAAAAAGAGTGGAAGAATTGACAGCTAGACTAATTAATGCAGAGAAGATCATAAACGAAATGACAGAGATGAAAACCATGACACGAGAAATACGTGACAAATGCACAAGCTTCAGTAACTGACTCGATCAACTGGAAGAAAGAGTATCAGCGATTGAAGATCAAATGAATGAAATGAAGCGAGAAGAGAAACCAAAAGAAAAAAGAAGAAAAAGAAATGAGCAAAGCCTACAAGAAGTATGGGATTACGTAAAAAGACCAAATCTACGTCTGATTGGGGTGCCTGAAAGTGAGGGGGAAAATGGAACCAAGTTGGAAAACACTCTTCAGGATATCATCCAGGAGAACTTCCCCAACCTAGTAGGGCAGGCCAACATTCAAATTCAGGAAATACAGAGAACGCCACAAAGATACTCCTCCAGAAGAGCAACTCCAAGACACATAATTGCCAGATTCACCAAAGTTGAAATGAAGGAAAAAATCTTAAGGGCAGCCAGAGAGAAAGGTAGGGTTACCCACAAAGGGAAGCCCATCAGACTAACAGCAGATCTCTCGGCAGAAACTCTACAAGCCAGAAGAGAGTGGGTGCCAATATTCAACGTTCTTAAAGAAAAGAATTTTCAACCCAGAATTTCATATCCAGCCAAAGTAAGTTTCATAAGTGAAGGAGAAATAAAATCCTTTACAGATAAGCAAATGCTTAGAGATTTTGTCACCACCAGGCCTGCCTTACAAGAGACCCTGAAGGAAGCCCTAAACATGGAAAGGAACAACCGGTACCAGCCATCGCAAAAACACGCCAAAATGTAAAGACCATCGAGGCTAGGAAGAAACTGCATCAACTAACGAGCAAAATAACCAGTTAATATCATAATGGCAGGATCAAGTTCACACATAACAATATTAACCTTAAATGTTAATGGACTAAATGCTCCAATTAAAAGACACAGACTGGCAAACTGGATAAAGAGGCAAGACCCATCAGTCTGCTGTATTCAGGAGACCCATCTCACATGCAGAGACATACATAGGCTCAAAATAAAGGGATGGAGGAAGATCTACCAAGCAAATGGAGAACAAAAAAAAGCAGGGGTTGCAATCCTTGTCTCTGATAAAACAGACTTTAAACCATCAAAGATCAAAAGAGACAAAGAAGGCCATTACATAATGGTAAAGGGATCAATTCAACAGGAAGAGCTAACTCTCCTAAATATATATGCACCCAATACAGGAGCACCCAGATTCATAAAGCAAGTCCTTAGAGACTTACAAAGAGACTTAGACTCCCATACAATAATAATGGGAGACTTCAACACTCCGCTGTCAACATTAGACAGATCAACGAGACAGAAAGTTAACAAGGATATCCAGGAATTGAACTCATCTCTGCACCAAGTGGACCTAATAGACATCTATAGAACTCTCCACCCCAAATCAACAGAATATACATTCTTCTCAGCACCACATCGCACTTATTCCAAAATTGACCACATAATTGGAAGTAAAGCACTCCTCAGCAAATGTAAAAGAACAGAAATTATTACAAACTGTCTCTCAGACCACAGTGCAATCAAACTAGAACTCAGGACTAAGAAACTCAATCAAAACCGCTCAACTACATGGAAACTGAACAACCTGCTCCTGAATGACTACTGGGTACATAACGAAATGAAAGCGGAAATAAAGATGTTCTTTGAAACCAATGAGAACAAAGATACAACATACCAGAATCTCTGGGACACATTTAAAGCAGTGTGTAGAGGGAAATTTATAGCACTAAATGCCCACAAGAGAAAGCAGGAAAGATCTAAAATTGACACTCTAACATCACAATTAAAAGAACTAGAGAGGCAAGAGCAAACACATTCAAAAGCTAGCAGAAGGCAAGAAATAACTAAGATCAGAGCCAAACTGAAGGAGATAGAGACACAAGAAACCCTCCAAAAAATCAATGAATCCAGGAGTTGGTTTTTTGAAAAGATCAACAAAATTGACAGACCGCTAGCAAGGCTAATAAAGAAGAAAAGAGAGAGGAATCAAATAGATGCAATAAAAAATGATAAAGGGGATATCACCACTGACCCCACAGAAATACAAACTACCATCAGAGAATACTATAAACGGCTCTACGCAAATCAACTAGAAAATCTAGAAGAAATGGATAATTTCCTGGACACTTACACTCTCCCAAGGCTAAACCAGGAAGAAGTTGAATCCCTGAATAGACCAATAGCAGGCTCTGAAATTGAGGCAACAATTAATAGCCTACCCACCAAAAAAAGTCCAGGACCAGATGGATTCACAGCTGAATTCTACCAGAGGTACAAGGAGGAGCTGGTACCATTCCTTCTGAAACTATTCCAATCAATTGAAAAAGAGGGAATCCTCCCTAACTCATTTTATGAGGCCAACATCATCCTGATACCAAAGCCTGGCAGAGACACAACAAAAAAAGAGAATTTTAGACCAATATCCCTGATGAGCATTGATGCAAAAATTCTCAATAAAATACTGGCAAACCGGATTCAGCAGCACATCAAAAAGCTTATCCACCATGATCAAGTGGGCTTCATCCCTGGGATGCAAGGCTGGTTCAACATTCGCAAATCAATAAACGTAATCCAGCACATAAACAGAACCAAAGACAAGAACCACATGATTGTCTCAATAGATGCAGAAAAGGCTTTTGACAAAATTCAACAGCCCTTCATGCTAAAAACGCTCAATAAATTCGGTATTGATGGAACGTACCTCAAAATAATAAGAGCTATTTATGACAAACCCACAGCTAATATCATACTGAATGGGCAAAAACTGGAAAAATTCCCTTTGAAAACTGGCACAAGACAGGGATACCCTCTCTCACCACTCCTATTCCATATAGTGTTGGAAGTTCTGGCTAGGGCAATCAGGCAAGAGAAAGAAATCAAGGGTATCCAGTTAGGAAAAGAAGAAGTCAAATTGTCCCTGTTTGCAGATGACATGATTGTATATTTAGAAAACCCCATCGTCTCAGCCCAAAATCTCCTTAAGCTGATAAGCAACTTCAGCAAAGTCTCAGGATACAAAATTAATGTGCAAAAATCACAAGCATTCTTATACACCAGTAACAGACAAGCAGAGAGCCAAATCAGGAATGAACTTCCATTCACAATTGCTTCAAAGAGAATAAAATACCTAGGAATCCAACTTACAAGGGATGTAAAGGACCTCTTCAAGGAAAACTACAAACCACTGCTCAGTGAAATCAAGGAGGACACAAACAAATGGAAGAACATACCATGCTCATGGATAGGAAGAATCAATAGCGTCAAAATGGCCATACTGCCCAAGGTTATTTATAGATTCAATGCCATCCCCATCAAGCTACCAATGAGTTTCTTCACAGAATTGGAAAAAACTGCTTTAAAGTTCATATGGAACCAAAAAAGAGCCCGCATTGCCAAGACAATCCTAAGTCAAAAGGACAAAGCTGGAGGCGTCACGCTACCTGACTTCAAACTATACTACAAGGCTACAGTAACCAAAACAGCATGGTACTGGTACCAAAACAGAGCTATAGACCAATGGAACAGAACAGAGTCCTCAGAAATAATACCACACATCTACAGCCATCTGATCTTTGACAAACCTGAGAGAAACAAGAAATGGGGAAAGGATTCCCTATTTAATAAATGGTGCTGGGAAAATTGGCTAGCCATAAGTAGAAAGCTGAAACTGGATCCTTTCCTTACCCCTTATATGAAGATTAATTCAAGATGGATTAGAGACTTAAATGTTAGACCTAATACCATAAAAACCCTAGAAGAAAATCTAGGTAGTACCATTCAGGACATAGGCATGGGCAAGGACTTCATGTCTAAAACACCAAAAGCAATGGCAGCAAAAGCAAAAATTGACAAATGGGATCTAATTAAACTAAAGAGCTTTTGCACAGCAAAAGAAACTACCATCAGAGTGAACAGGCAACCTACAGAATGGGAGAAAATTTTTGCAACCTACTCATCTGACAAAGGGCTAATATCCAGAATCTACAAAGAACTCAAACAAATATACCAGAAAAAAACAAACAACCTCATCAAAAAGTGGGGAAAGGATATGAACAGACATTTCTCAAAAGAAGATATTCATACAGCCAACAGACACATGAAAAAATGCTCATCATCACTCGCCATCAGAGAAATGCAAATCAAAACCACAATGAGATACCATCTCACACCAGTTAGAATGGCAATCATTAAGAAGTCAGGAAACAACAGGTGTTGGAGAGGATGTGGAGAAATAGGAACACTTTTACACTGTTGGTGGGATTGTAAACTAGTTCAACCATTATGGAAAACAGTATGGCAATTCCTCAAGGATCTAGAACTAGATGTACCATATGACCCAGCCATCCCACTACTGGGTATATACCCAAAGGATTATAAATTAGTCTACTACAAAGACACATGCACACGTATGTTTATTGCGGCACTATTCACAATAGCAAAGACTTGGAATCAACCCAAATGTCCATCTGTGACAGACTGGATTAAGAAAATGTGGCACATATACACCATGGAATACTATGCAGCCATAAAAAAGGATGAGTTTGCGTCCTTTGTAGGGACATGGATGCAGCTGGAAACCATCGTTCTTAGCAAACTATCACAAGAACAGAAAACCAAACACCGCATGTTCTCACTCATAGGTGGGAACTGAACAATGAGATCACTTGGACTCGGGAAGGGGAACATCACGCACTGGGGCCTATCATGGGGAGGGGGGAGGGGGGAGGAGGGAGGGATTGCATTGGGGAGTTATACATGATATAAATGATGAATTGATGGGTGCTGATGAGTTGATGGGTGCAGCACACCAACATGGCATAAGTATACATATGTAACAAACCTGCACGTTATGCACATGTACCCTAGAACTTAAAGTATAATAAAAAAAAAAAGAATAAAAAAAAAGAATATTGTATCACATTGTACAGATAGAGAATAGGTTAGTCACTGCCAATTATTAAGGATGGTAGATAGGGCAAATTTGGCTAGAAAGGGAGTACAAGGGAGTCTAATCATGATGGCATAGCTAAGTGAGATTATGACTGTGGCTACATGAAACTGCACATGTGATAAACTTGTACAGAAATATACACTCACATAAACACACAAATGATTGCATGTGTCTTTGGTGAAATCTGAATGAGCTCTACGAATTGTAGCAATGTAAATTTCCTGGTTTTGATATTGTACTGTAATTATGAAAGACATTAACTTTGGGATAGATTGGTAATGGGTGCAGGAGACCTCCCTGTACATGTCTTTGAATCTTCTTTTAAATCTATATTTATTTCAAAGTAAAATAAATTAAATGAGTGATAAGGAATGATTTATATATTGTTAAGAAAAAAGAAAAATGCTAAAAAAAAAAAAAAGAAAAAAAAAAAAACTACAGTATATAATCCTTGCTGTAAAAATGAAGACATGAGAGAGAAATGCATGTTTTTGCTCAGGTTTGAAAAAGACATACAGAAGAGATTAACCAAAAGCTAGTGAGTTTGGAAACAGAGTTTAATGAGTAAATAATGAGAACAAGTTATTGGAAAAGATGAAAAGGTTAGTAGGTATGAAGAGTGAGTGGCATTACTCTCAGTGTACCGTTTTTATAACTGTGATTATTAAAATCATAGTTATGTTTCACATACTGCCCTCAAATTAATATATAATGTTCACCATTTTGGGAGACAATGAAAAATGGATGAGAAACAATAACAAATAAACCTACCTATATTAAAATGCATAGCATTATCATGCCGAACATGATAGAGAATAAAATAACTATCTTAAATAATTTCAGGAAAGAGTATTGTAACAATATATTTTAATAATAAAGGCAAAATAATTTACATAATTATTGAACTCTACACAGTAAGTGTGTTTATTACAGGACATGGGTTAAAATTATGTTATGTTTATACTCATAATTGAATACATATATATACTGTGAGTAACAAGAGCCAGATTTCTAACTATCGAAAGAAAAAGGACTTACAAATAAGGCCAGAGGGAAAGCAAGAATTAACTCTGTATTTTACACTGGGATCACAGGCGTCAGTATGGTTTTTAACATAGAGTCAGATGCTTACATGTCAAAATGATTATAAATGTATTTATTTGTATATCAGTATACATATATGTATTTACTAGCTCTGTTTGCTTATGGGGCCTAGAAATAATGATGCTCTGATAGCAATGAGCATACTTAACACTCAAATGTCCATTTAAAATATAATTATCTAATAAAAACAGAGCAAGGCTTCTTGAAGAAATGGTAATTTCAGGACTTGGGCTGGAAACCTATAAAATGAGTCTGGAAAATCTCACAAGAGAATAAGAAAGAACTCAAAAAAATGATAAGGCTTATTGAAACAACATAAAAAAGTAACAGAAGCTATAATAATAACATCAGATAACCTACAGAATAAAATAAAATAAACATTCATGAGTCCAAACTGATAGAGATAAAAATGTAATGAATAAATAAATATATGAGGGGGGATTGATAAGTCTTTCTGGAGGTAAGAATTCCAATTAGTAAGTGTGGAATGAATGATGGAAATAAAACATCATCATTAGAATACCAAAGTCATTGTTGAATGCGATAATCACAAATGGATGCTAAAAATCAGTGACAGAACGTGTGGAACGTATGGTGAGAAACAGGATATTTACATAGTCTCAATTATTTTTCTGCAATATTTGCATAGAGTACAAAGATAAATAACTTTAGGGTGTAGAAACCTGGCTGATACCTTTTGTAACCAAATGATTACAGTGAATATGGCCACTAATAAGGTATATATAAATCAATGTCCCCAGATTCGATGCAGTAAGATGGATGTATCACCTCTGTAGTGTTCTTGCTAAAGCTACATTACCTTAATCTAATCCTGAGTAAATATCAAACAAACCTAAATTGAGAAAATTTCCTTCAAAAAATGACCAGAATTCTTCAAAAATGCCAAGGTTGTAGGTGACAAGGAAAAACCGAAGAATTGTCACAATCCAGAAGCAGCTAAGTAGACATGGCAACCACTGCGAATTGTGAGATAATGAATTGGAACCTGAACAGAAAAAGAATATTCATGCGAACATTAGTGGAATTTGAATAAGGTCTACAGATATGTTAACAGTATTATATCAATATTATGTTCTGCTTCCCATAATTGTACTATCATTATCTACCAAGATTACATTAGGAAAAGCCAGGTGAACATGTTTGGGAATTCTCTGTACCATTTTGACAAATTTTCTGTAAGTCTAAAATCATTCTAAAATTTAAAAAGTCTGAAAAAGTCTAAAGATGATTTACATAATGGGAGGAAATTTTGACAAAATATATAACAAACAGCTTATCCCTATGGAGAGATCACCTTCAACATAAGAAAGAAAAGGCATATTATGTAAAGAAAGATGAGCAAAGATGAATATAGGCAATTCAGAGCAGAGGAAATGCAAATAGTCAACCAGCATATAACAACATCCTCAATCTCACTAGTAACAAAGGATTGCAAATCAAAATGATAAAGTTCAATTTTGTGTCTAGCAAACTAAATACATTATATAAATGAATAAAGCCAGCATTACTGAAGTTATGAGACAGTGGGAACTTTCACATATTTTTGGTGGTATTATTTAATGCCTCATCCACATTGCAGTGACATTTAACAATACCATTCAATATTTTAAATGTACATACTCTGACCCAGCAATCACATTTCTGATAAATAATTTTATACAATGTGCTCATTAGTACACATTAGTTGGTTATAGGAAAAACTGGCTATAATTTGTTTTCCCAGATGTTCAGTGATATAGAACGAGTAACATAATCAGCTGTTAAAAATGAGAAAAATGTAAACCCATGTATTTGGGCAGTGGATTATATCCATGATATTGTTGAGTAACAAAAACAAGTTTAGAAAATATTTAAAATATAAAACTATTCCTGTAAAAATACTGCGAGTGTATATGTGTGTGCATACACACTTATAAAAGCACGCTGGTAGAAACAGGGTCTGTAAGTATGCATATTTAAAAATGTTAACAGTGTTTATTTCTGTGGAGTAGGATTAGAAATGGATGAATTTCTATTTTTTGCTGTCTATGTATTTGAATATTTTGGATTTTCAACAAGAAGTATGTATTACTTTTGAAACAAAAATAAAAATATATGTATCTTATACATCTGAATCTTGCTCTTTGAGGCTAATCAAACTGATACACTATTTGATGTAAAATCTGTGACACTGATATTAATAGATCAATATGTTTATGCACTCCAGGATTATATGTATTCTTTTACACAGTGTGACTTGATTATAACATCAAGAGTTTCAGTATACATGAAAAAAAGATTTTAAAAGAAGATATTTTTGGAAATGGTTAAAACTGATTTTTTTTTTTTTTTTTTTTTTTTTTTTTTTTTTTTTTTTTTTTTTTTTTTGAGACGGAGTCTCGCTGTGTCGCCCAGGCTGGAGTGCAGTGGCCGGATCTCAGCTCACTGCAAGCTCCGCCTCCCGGGTTCACGCCATTCTCCCGCCTCAGCCTCCGAGTAGCTGGGACTACAGGCGCCCGCCACCGCGCCCGGCTAGTTTTTTGTATTTTTTTTAGTAGAGACCTGATTTTAAAGGTAGCCATTTACATTTACAAACTTCTCCGATACTGTCTTCAACTCATTTTTTTTTTTTTACTCTCCACTTACTTCTGCAATTCTTTCTGCCACTTTTCCTTTCACAAGCATTGACTAGATAATGAATAAAAGCTTGATGTCAATGTACAAAATATCCCGCAAAATTTGATATGAACTTGAGGTTCATTAACGCTAAATGAATACTCAGTAGACTTCCAGAACCTTATGGTAATAGCAATGAAATCCATTAGCTAATAGATATTGAATGAACTACAGCTTTAATAAGATTATGTGTCTGTTTATGAACACTGAAACTTTTGTAACTTAAACAACTGTTGCATTTATGAAATCTCCATGTGTGACTGGGATTGTATTAATAATTAATTGCAAATAATGTGCTACTAACTCTGAAGCCTTTTAGATTTTTGCAATGTTTCTTGTTCAGATTAAGAATGCTATATTCATTAATGTTACTTTGCAACTTATTTTTACCAACTCTAATACTATACTTTTAAAAGACTATTTTAATAGTAAAGCAACTTATTAGTAGTGTCAACTTTTAGTGGGTAGTGCCTGGAAGGGGACACGTGGAGGTCTTACAGGGTTCTAATAATGTTCTGTATTTTTATAAGAGTATTTGGTCACACAGATATGTGAAATTTGTGAATATTCATAAACAGAATGCTTATACTTGTACTAAGATAGTAAGTATGCTTTTTATAAACTGATATAGAAATATTCCATGAAATTATTATGTGACAGAGAAAGATACAGAATAATGTGTATAAAAACTAAACTTATGTAAAGAAATAGAAAGCAACAAAAATACAATATTAATGATATTATACTTGTATATACATAAATACATTCTGGAAGAATACCCCAACTTAATAATACTGATGACCTCTAGGAGAGTAACTGGATATCTGGTGATTAGGGGTTGGCAAGGAGAACTTTTAGTATGTTCTATTTTTTAGCATTTAAAATGTGAATCATGAATTTGATACCTATTGCAAAATAACTAAAATTTTAAAATAAGAAATATGAAGTCTGAAGAAATAGTAAAATGAAGAGGTACATGTTTATTTTTTACTGTTTACCCTTTGTTTGACATCCGTTTTCCTTTTCCTTCTCTTTCTCTTTCTCTTTCTCCTTATAATTTTTCTCTTCTGCTTGCTCTTCTTTCTCTTGTCTCTCTTATCCCCCATTTCACACAAGTTCTTAATCTTGCTGTTGTTGAAGAAAAGCAGATGTCTGTTCTTCAACATCAAATAAAATGTTGATAAAAAGCCTTGCAAGCTGCTATCAAGAAATAGAGGAAATCCTGTAACTTTAGACTATCAGAAGGGTGGAGGGCAATTTGCATATATATATATAGCTTCTCTAAATAACATTGACTAGTGACAACTAGTTTAACAACTAGTTTCACAAGTTCAAGCCAAACTTTAAGATATAATAGCTACAATTTCTGGTAAAAAGTTTCACATGTAAAATTTGTGTTTTATAACAAAAGCGAAGCTTCCAAATTGTTTAATTCCTTAGCCTAATTGCTCTTGTGTATATTTAAGCATAGAGTTTCATCAACAAATTCAATCTCAGGTCTTTAGTTTCAATTAATACTGACCCATAAAGAGTTGATTTTCATGCATTATTTATAATGGTCTTACCATTCAAGCACATAAAAATGTTAGTTACATCAAGGACCAACTTCTACTAGTATTCCAGTACTGTATCACGCTTTGCAATTCCAATATTTTTTGTTTGATTGAAGTAATCACCCACATAGAACAGGAATAACACTTCTGCCATTTAATGATTTTTTTTTTTTTTTTTTTGAGAACTTGTGAGCCCTTTCTGCTCTAATATTTTTGATCTGTAAAGTTCCAGAATTAGTGTAACCTACTAGCTGGTTCATAAGAATTTGTTTGGAAAAAAATTATTATATGTTGTTGATTGAACGTATTTCAACGTTACATATTTTTTAAAAAATACAAAATTCTAAGAAAAATGTACCTTCATATAAATATGAATGAAAAACAGGACAAGAACTCATTAACTGGGTAGCATAAAGGTAAATATGTTCTGAGTAAGTAACATTCTGCTATTTAAAGACAAAAATTACCCTGAGTTTTGCTTAAGCTATTTGAGAAGACAAGACCAAAATTCACAAACTGTAGTTTTCTCATTTGTAGAAAAATGTGGTAGAAAATTTCTTCAGAAGCTAAACCTTTGCTATTATCGCTGACATAAAAATATCATTTTTTTCCTGGTTTACAATTTTGAGGAAACTTTTTCATTATATTTTGTACATGTAAATTTATGGATGTCTAATTACTATGTTTTAAAAATAAGAAATGTTTAAAGCCTTAAAAACAAACTGTGGTGTTTAAGAAGACTCAAGTCAAATTAATTTCACAATATCATGGACATTATTCTTTGACTTCTACTGGTCCAGATCATATTTAGAAAGATAAATACACAAATATATATACCCCCTCCAAATGCTTTCATCAATTGACATTTTGGTGTGGTAAAATATCTCTTGCCAATGTAATACACTGTAATAGATAAGGATGCATTTATCAGATTTCAACTCCTCAGGTAAAAAAAATAGCCTGTATAAGAAAATATTAAATATATATATGGTCAAAATACCTGGTCAAATTTTAAACAGTTTTAAAGCAATAATACATAAATGTCATTATTTATTGTATTTGCCAATATTTGTTAGCTATTTTAATAAAATTTAAAAAAATCTTATATACCATATTCTCATCCACTCTGGTAAATGATATGTAAATAAAAATTATGTGTAATGATTATTTTAATTTTCAGGTAAAGTGAATCAACCATTCTTTGTTTTCTAAGCTTTACTAAATTTGAAATAGGATTTATGTTTGAATAATCTCACTAGGCCATTAAGTTATAAAAAAAATACACAAAACACTTTGGGAGGCTGAGGCAGGCGGATCACTTGCACTCAGGAGTTCAAGACCACCCTGGACATCATAGAGAGACCTCGTCTCTACCAAAAGTAAAAATAAAAATAAATTAGCTGGGCATAGTAGCATACACCCGTAGTCACAGCTACTTGGCTACTTTGGAAGCTGAGGTAAGAGGATAGCTTGAGCCCAGGAGGTGGAGATACAGTGAGCCTAGATGGCACCACTGCACTGCAGCCTAGATGACAGTGGGAGACACTTTCTCAAAAAAGAAGGGGAGTTATTTTTAAAAAATATTGCCATTATAAATATGCTTTTTGTCAATTCTTGTACACTTTCTTTATTATATTGAGGTTTGACTTTATTCCCTTAATTTTTATATCTATTTTATTTTTTTGATGGAAAATAACATGATGCAAAAGGTGTTTTAACATGTAAAAGACATTTTAATATAATAGAATAAACAAGTAGCACCTTAGTGGCCTGAAAAAAAAATTGATTCTTGAAGTGTATCACTCTGATAAATTTGAAATAAATATATACATAGGCTGATAATAACATTGGTAGGTTTTTTTTTTTTTTGAGTTTTAGGCTTTTAGAATATGCCTTTCTCTCTCATGTTTTCCTTTTTTTGTTATCATTATACTTTAAGTTCTAGGATACATGTGCACAATGTACAGGTTTGTTACATATGTATACATGTGCCATGTTGGTGTGCTGCACCCATTAACACGTCATTTACATTAGGCATATCTCCTAATGCTTTCCCTCCCCTCTCCCCCCATTCCATGACAGGCCAACAGGCTCCAGTATGTGATGTTCCCTGCCCTGTGTTCAAGTGTTCGCATTGCTCAATTCCCACCTATAGTGAGAACATGCAGTGTTTGGTTTTCTGTCCTTGAGATAGTTTGCTGAGAATGTGGTTTCCAGCTGCATCCATGTCCCTACAAAGGACATGAACTCATCATTCTTTATGGCTGCATAGAATTCCCTGGTGTATATGTGCCACATTTTCCTAAACCAGTCTATCATTGATGGACATTTGGGTTGATTTCAAGTCTTTGCTATTGTGAATAGTGCTGCAATAAACATACATGTGCATGTGTCTTCATAGCAGCATGATTTATAACCCTTTAGGTATATACCCAGTAATGGGATGGCTGCATCAAATGTTATTTCTAGTTCTAGATCCTTGAAGAACAGCCACACTGTCTTCCACAATGCTTGAACTAGTTTACAGTCCCACCAACAGGGTAAAAGTGTTCCTATTTCTCCACATCCTCTCCAGCACCTGTTTTTCCTGACTTTTTAATGACTGTCATTCTAACTGGTGTGAGATGGCATCTCATTGTGGTTTTGATTTGCATTTCCCTGATGGCCATTGATGATGAGCATTTTTTCATGTGTCTGTTGGCTGCATAAATGTCTTCTTTTGAGAAGTGTCTGTTCATATCCTTCACCCACTTTTCAATGGGATTGTTTGCTTTTTTCTTGTAAATTTGTTTGAGTTCTTTGTAGATTCTGGATATTAGCCCTTTGTCAGATGAGTAGATTGCAAAAATTTTCTCCCATTCTGTAGGTTGCCTGTTCACTCTGATGGTAGCTTCTTTTGCTGTGCAGAAGCTCTTTAGTTTAATTAGACCCCATTTGTCAATTTTGGCTTTTGTTTCCATTGCTTTTGGTGTTTTAGACATGAAGTCCTTGCCCATGCCTGTGTCCTGAGTGGTATTGCCTAGGTTTTCTTCTAGAGTTTTTTATGGTTTTAGGTCTAACATTTAAGTCTCTAATCCATCTTGAATTAATTTTTGTATAAGGTGTAAGGAAGGGATCCAGTTTCAGCTTTCTACATATGACTATCCAGTTTTCCCAGCACTATTTATTAAATAGGGAATCCTTTCCCCATTTCTTGCTTTTGTCAGGTTTGTCAAAGATCGGATGGTTGTAGATGTGTGGCATTATTTCTGAGGGCTCTGTTATGTTCCACTGGTCTATATCTCTGTTTTGGTACCAGTATGTTGCTAACATTGGTACATTATAATATGTAATTGTTTACATGAGGAATGCAACTGGATGTCACTAATCTGTGTTTAATTATGGAACAATCCAAAACCCGTTACCTAATCCTAGTGGAAAAACTCGTAACTGTTATATAGGTCTAGAGCTGGCCTCACAAGCATGCAACCTGTTCCCTTATACAGGCACGAAGTTTAAAAGGATTCAGCACTTTAATACACTTGTTGTCTGGAAATTCTGAATGATTTTTTAATAACTGACTGCACATTTTGCAATTTGTATTGAACCCCATACCATGTAATCAATCATTTGTATGTCCAAAGGGTTAAAGGTCATAAATCTAGACCAGAATGACTAAGATTACCTACATAACAATCTAGGATTATACAAAAATCCAGGATGCTCAAGGGAGTTCTAAAAGAAACAAAGAAAGTAAGCTAGGAGACACGATCAGAAAAAAGAATTTTAGGAACTGTAGGAGCTATCTTTTCTTGAAAATATTAGGGTGAATTTAACTCGAAATGAATTATACTAATATTAATATGTGTAAAACTGGAATCAAATTTCTTCTTATGTGTTCCAATTTGAATCGCTGAAATTGATATTTACTCACTCAAATAGAGATGCTTTAATAAGCTATGGAGTGTTAAAGAAGTTTCCAGTAACATCAAACTGTTCAGCATATATTCACACCAATGACCTTTGTGTCTGTGGGTTGTTTCTTTTTGTTGGCAACAAGTTTTGGTACATGGATCATAATAAGTTACAGCCAAGGACTTTCTTTTTCAAATGCACACCTTACAATTTACAGTGGTTTTCCTATGAAATGAATCAATTGATAGCTTTAAATTTGCTTTCACAAATATTGGTGGCTTTCTCAACATTGTGTTAAACATAGAAAGTTGTCCTTGTATATAAAATCAGTAGAATAATTTCCAATCTATGTCATGACTAGTAAAATACATTGATGTTAGAAATGAACACAATCTACTTAAACTCTGAACCTGAGTGTCCTCAGATGAAAATGATAATAATCTATAACTCACAATGCCTAGAACAGCATGACACTTTTAAATGGTAGCTCTTGCAACTATTTCAAAATTCTATGTTATTCTCTTTACCAATTAAAAGTTCATTTCAACCTGAAGGGTTCAAGGTTTTACATCAAATGTAAAGCACTTTGCTTGCACCTTATATTTATTCTTAAGTACAACCCATTGTATAAAAAATTAAATTCTAAAAAATGTGGGGAGAAATGGAGCATAAATAATTGTATACATTTGTTTGAAAAGTTGTCTAATGCAATCAGAAACACATGGTGTCATTTTTCAAGCTTCAAAACACATTGAAACCTGGTAAATGCTAATTTGAGAAAATACAATTTCGGGCCTGAGTTTCAAGTTCCAATTAGGGTTGCAAAACATGAGTTCTGAACGACTGCAAAAGTAGGGCAAATATTCATGTCAAACTTCCATCAGGACTGCTTGAATGACATTGACTTTTATTTATTTGTAATAGCATACCAAGGAAATGCACCTGAGATAGAACACAAGAAAATCTCTTTAAAGACAATGGATTTGCAAGTATATATCTGATGACTAATTTCAGTAAAGTTTTTCTCAGTTTTTCTGAAAAAAATATGAACAAAGCTGTATTGGGAAGCATTAAAATATGTGAAATATTGCAAATCACTTAGGCCAATAAATGTAGATAAAATATTTTTATTAATATAAATAATATGAGTACATGCCACTGTGGCCATTAGTGAAAAAAGCATGAAGCCTATGTAACTCCTCCATCAGCATTCTTTTCTTCCAAAAAAATTGCCATAACATTTAGCCCAGATTTGTAAAATATGTAGTGATTTGTTTTCAGGCATTGTGGGTAGCTAGTTAACCCGATGTCAGGTTGTTAGAGAACTCTTCCATCCTCTTACGCTCATGCACGTGTACCCATACATAACATGCAAACACACACGGCAACCTGAAAATGAAATTATTCTATCAACAAATCTTATCTTAAATATGAATTGCTACATCCTCAAAAGAATTTAATACTTTTATTTAAGGTGTTGAGAATCTTCCCACATGCTTCTCCACACATGGGGGAACAGAAAGAAAATCTTTCTCATTCTGTTCTTCAGTTAGTTATCTAGCACAAAGACTGTGGCCGTATTGTCAGTGTCCTTTGCTGTACAATGATTTGGCATGTAGATGCTGAGGAGGAAATGAAAGATATAGAAAGAAATAAGATGGTTAAGAGTTCTGGTACTCTTCATGCTTTCAGAAAGTATTGTGAAACTTCCCTACTGTCAAAAATGCTAGAGTAATTTTTATTTAGCGATTCGTTCACATAAATATTTCAAGAATTTTGCATAAAACTGTTGCGAAATTATCCATGAAAAATTTAAGTCTCCAAATGGGAGGTAGACATATGAATACATAGCCAAGAAATAATGAAGTGTGTGGCTGTCGTTACTAGTTCACACGTGCCCTGAAAACACCTGTGTTATAAAACCCAAAGTTACAGCTTCAATTGTAGAAATGCCCAAATCCCACCACAACATGAATATCGATTTTTTCTTGCTAAATAAGCAAAGTTAATTATGCAAATATTCATTATATGTTTGAGAGCATATTTAAGATATTTCCATAAATAGTTTGTAAATCAAGAGTGCACATGAGTCTTTTACTAATACTATTTCTGAAATTAATATAGCCTCAGAAATGATTTTATATTTATTTTTTCATAGAATTTATTTTTCCGCCTTTTTACTATCACCTATTAGTACCTTCATGCTTAAATTACAACACATAACCAGAATATATTTCGTTGGGCCTGCTTTTGTATTTAATGTTGTCTGATATTAGATTTTACTTCTGCTTTTCCAAATATATATTAGAAGATGATTTTCATCCATTTGTTGCATGGTTGGTTAAATTTTTAAACAGCAGAAGACAAAAGAAGCACAATTTCTGTTTCTTAATTTGTTCTATAATTTTTTAAAATAAATTTTACTGTGTATAAGGTATATGACGTTGTGTTATGGGATACATATAGATAGTTGAAGAAGATTAGTGAGGCAAACGGACATTTCAATCATTTCACATAGTTGCCCATTATCTTTCTTTTTTGTTGTTAAATGTCAAGAGCAGATAAAATCTACTGATTTATTATGAATCCCATATACAATACAGTTTTATCACCAATACTCCTCATGTCGCACATTAGATTTTGAACTTGTTAAACCTACATAATTCCTACTTTGTATCCTCTGGCCCACATCTCCCCATTTCTTCATCTCTGTATATTTGAATTTGTTTTTAGACTTCACATATTAGTAAGATCATGAAATATTTTTCATTCTGTATCTGGCTTATTTAACTTAGCATAATGTCCTCCAGGCTCATCCATATTGTGGCAAATGGTAATATTTTGCCCTTTTAAAGTGTAAAATAATATTCCATTGTATATATGTGACACAGTTGCTTTATCCATTTATTCATTGATGAACACTTAAGTTTATTCCATATGTTGGTTATTGTAAAAAATGCTGCAATAAACATGAGATTGCAGGTGTCTTTATGATGTCATGATTTTGTTTCCTTTGGATATATGCCAAGAAAAGTGATTGCTGGGTATTATGGCTATGTTAAGAAACCTCCATACTGTTTTCCATAATGACTGTACCAATCTATATTCTCCCCAGCAATGTACAAGAATTCCCTTTTTTCCACACTATCACCAACATTTGTTGTCTTTTGGCATTTTAATAGTAGCCATCCTAATGAGGGTGAGGTGGTATCTCACAGTGATTTTGATTTGCATTTCCCTGACAACTAATGATGTTTAGCACTTTTTAAAATATCTGTTGGCTATTTTTATGTCCATTTTGGGAAAATATCTATTCAGGTCTTTTCCCATTCTATAAAATTGAGTTATCTGTTTTTCCACTATTGAGTTTTATGAGTTATATGTAAATTTTGCATATTACTCTTTTATCATATATGTGGAATGCAAATATATTTTTCCCAATCTGTAGTTTTCCATGTCATTTTTTTGAGCATTTCTTCTGCTACGCAGAAGCTTTTTAGCTTGATATAGTTCCATTTAGAAAAATACAACCTATTAAGATTGAATCAGGAAAAAAAGAGAAAACCTGAACAGACCAATAACAAATAAAGAAGAGTAATCAAAAACTTCTTGACAAAGAAAAGCTCAGAACCAAATGGCTTCACAGCTGAATTTTACCAAGCATTCAAAGAACACTCAAGCATTCAAAGTATAATAACAATACTTCTTAAATATTCCAAAAAATAGAGCTAGAGAGCATAATTTCAAACAGATTTTAGCAGGCTAATATCACATTGATATCCTAGCCAAAGACATCACACACACATACACACACACACACTCTCTCTCTCTCTCTCACACACACACACACAAAATTTAGGCCAATTTATCTGAGAAACATTGATGCAAATATTCTCAATAAAATATTACCAAACCAAATTCAACAACACATTAAAAAAATTACACATTGTGATCAAGTGGAATTTATTCCTGGTATTCAAGTGTGGTTGAGCATATGTAATCAGTGCGTGGGATATAGCACATTAACAGAATGAAAGACACAAACCACATGATCATCTCAATTGACATGAAAAAAGCATTCAGTAAAGTCCACCACTCTTTATTGATAAAAACTCTCAACAATTTAGGTATAGAAGAAACTTCTTCAATAAAATAAAAGCCAATTATGAAAACCCACAGATAATATTCTAACTAATGGAGAAAAACCTGAAGTCTTCTCCATTATGATTTAGTACAAAGTAAGAATGCCAACTATCACTACTTCTATTCAATACAATACTGGAAGTATTAGCAAGAACAATCACATGAGACAAAGACAGAAAAGGCATCCAAACTGAAAAGAAAGAACGAAAATTATCTCTTTTTGCAGATGGCATCATTCTATCTATAAAACAATGAAAAACAAATCACCTAAAAATTCTTAAAACTAATAACAAATGTTATAGTGTTGCAGGGTACAAAATCCACATATAAAAATCATTAGCATTTTGATAAATGCATAACAATCTAACTGAAAAAGAAATCAAGAAAACAATCTCATTTATGATAGTGTATGAAAAAAAATACCTAGGAATAAATTCAACCAAAGAGGGAAAAGATCTCTAGATTGAAAACCTCAAAGCACCGATGAAAAACAATTCAAGACACAAATAAATAGAAATATATCCCATGCTCATGCACCAGGAGAATTATCATTTTAAAAATGTCTATATTACTCAAAACTATATACAGAAACAATGCAATACCTATTAAAATCCCACTGACATCCTGTTTTACTTCATTCTCACACTGCTATAAAGAAATATCTGCAACTGCATAATTTATAAAGAAAAGATCTAATTGTCTCATGGTTCTGCAGACTGCACAGGAAGCATAGCAGCTTTTGCTTCTGCAGATGGCTCAAGAAACTTACAATTATGGGGGAAGGTGAAGGAGAAGCAGGTATATTTTACATGGCCTGAGGAGGAGAAAGAGAGAGAGAAGTGGGAGATACTACACACTTTTAAACAACCAGATATCATGATAACTTACTCACTATCATGAGAACATTGATGGAATGGTTCTAACCCATTTATGAGAACTCTACCCCCATAATCCAATCACTCCCCACCAAACCCTACTTCCAACATGGGTGATTATGATTCAACATGAGATGTGGGTGGGAACAAAGATCCAAAGTATATCATTCCACTCCCGGCCCCTCCCAAATTTTATGTCCCTCTCACATTTCAAAATACAGTAACAGTATTTTGAACAGTCCACCAAAGTCTTTACTCATTCTAGCATTAACTCCGAAGTCCAAAATCAAAGGTCTCATCTGAGACAAGGCAAGTCTTTTCTACCTATAAGCCTGTAAAATAGAAAAAAAAGTTAGTTACTTTCAAGATACAATGGGATAAATACTTTCAATCTAAATGACAGATATTTCTTGGCCAATAGAAAGAAGCTACAGGCCCCATGCAAGTCTGAAAACCAGCAAAGCAGTCATTAAACCTTACAGCTCCAAAATAAAATCTTTTTATTTCATGTCCCACATCCAGGGCACACTGATGCAATGAGTGGCTTTCCAAGGCCTTGGTCAGTTCTGATCCTGTGGCTCTGCAGGGATCAGCACCCTGAACAGCTCTCATGGTCTGGATTGAGTGCATTCAAATTTTCAAAGCACAGTGTGCAGGCTTCCAGTGGATGTACAATACCAGGTTCTGCAAGATGGTGGCCCTCTTCTCAGAGCTCCACTATTCAGTGCCCCAGTGGTGACTCCATGTGGAGGCTCCATTCCCACATTTCCTTTCCACACTGCCCTAGTAGAGGTTTTCCATAAAAGATCTGCCCCTGCAGACCAGAACAACCAGGCTTTTCCATACATCCTCTGAAATCTAGGCAGAGGCTCTCAAGACTCAACTCTTGCACTTTGCTCACCTGCAGGCTTAACTCCATGTGGAAGCTGCCAAAGCTTATGGCTTGCACCCTCTGAAGCAACAGTTCAATCTGTATCTGCGCCCTGTTGAGCCATGGCTGGAGATGGAGTGGCTGGGACACAGAAAACAGTGTTCCAAGGATATGCAGTGTGTTGGGGTCCTGGTCCTGGCTCACAAAAACATTCTTCTCTGCTAGGTCTCTGGGCTTGTGATGGGAGGGACTGCTGGGAAAATCTCTGAAATGCTATTGAGGTCTCCTCCTTGTCTTGGTTATTAACATTTGGATTCTTTTTACTTATGCAAATTTCTACAACCTGCTTGAATTCCTTCCCTAAAAAAAATGGGCTTTTCTTTTCTACCAGATGGCCAGGCTGCACATTTTCTAAACTTTTATGCTCTACTTCCCTTTTAAATGTCAGTTCCAGTTTCAGGTCTTTGCTTTCCTCACACATATGAGCGTAGGTTGTTAGAGGCAGCCAGGCCACATCTTGAACACTATGATGCTTAGAAATCCTTCCTCCAGATAATCCTAAATCATCACTCTCAAGTACAAAGTTCCACAAATCCCTAGAGCAGAGCCACAATGCTGCCACGTTGTTTGGTAACACATAACAAAAGTTACCTTTGTTTTAATTCCCAATATCTTCTTCATCTCCATCTGAGACTTCATCACCTTGAACTTTATTGTCCATATCTTTATCAGCATTTTGGTTGCAACCACTTAACCAGTCTCTATGGGGTTTTAAATTTTCTCTCATCCTCTTGTCTTCTTCTGAGCTCTCCTAGCTCTTACAACTTCTGTTCATTACCTAATTCCAAAGCTCCTTCCACTTTTTCAGGTATCTTTGTAGCAATGCCCCAATTATTGGTACCAACTTTTAGTATTACTTTTTTTCTCACACTGCAATAAAGAAATACCTGAAGCTGGGTAATTTATAAACAAAAGAGTTTAATTGGCTCACAGTTCTGCAGGCTGTACAAGATGCATAGTGACTTCTGCTACTGGGAATGTCTCAGAAATTTACAATGATGGCAGAAGGTGAAGGAGAAGCAGGCACATTTTACATGGCCAGAAAAGAAGGAAGAGAGATAGACGGGGATGGTGCTATGCATTTTTAAACAACCAGATCTCATGATAACTCACTCACTCACTGTTAACGACACTGAGGGGCTGAAGCTAACTCATTCATGAAAAATTCACCCTCATGATCCAATTACCTTCCACTAGGCCCCACCTCCAACACTGGAGATTACAATTCAACATGAGATTTGGGTTGGAACACAGGTCCAAACCATATTATATTATTAACAGAAAAAAAAATAAAATTTCTAAAATTTGTCTAGAACTATGAAAGACTCCAAATGTGCAAGACAACTTCAAGAAAGAAAAAAAATTGAGAGCATCACAATTCCTAATTTAATATAACATTGCAAAGCGATAGTAATCAAAACAGTGCAGAACTTGCATAGGAACAGACACAGACTAATGGAACAGAATAGAGAGTCTGGAAATAAAATATATACAGTCAACTAATTTTTGAAAAAGGCACCAAGAGGACACAATGAGGAAAGCATAGTTTCTTCAATAGATGGTCCTAGGAAAAATAGATTTTCAAACTCCAAAGAATGAAATTGAACCCTTGTAACATACACAAAAATTTACTAAAATAACACAAATATAAGATCAGAAACTATAAAACTCCTAGAAGAGAACATAGAGAAACAGCTCCTGTACATTCATCCTTGGTAATGATTTTTCTATTTATTACAGAGCAATCTCAGGCCACAAAAGCAAAAACTTTACATTAGTTTTAATGCTGAAGTCTTGCATAATGATTAAACATGCAGCCTTGAGAGTCAGACTAGAGTAAGTTTAAATAGCCATACTGTGCTTTGGTTTTCCTGTACATAAAATGGGGATAATAGCAGTATTTCCTCATCAAATTGTGATGAGAAGTAAATAAAATAATTCATGTTTAGTCTACAGAAGAGTTACTAACACATGATAAAACAAAAGATTTTAAATTTTCCAAAAATCCATTTTTGGATATTCCACCATGAAAATTGATAACTAAATTTATATCTATTATAATACTTCTACTAGTACATTTCACTTTCTCTCACTGAATAAAATGTTTTGAGAAAAATACTTCATTTTCATGCCTATATAACTATTGTTTGCCTTGCCACAGTGTCATACACAAAAAAGTACTCCATGAGTGCTTATTAAACGTATAAAAGTCAGAACAAATAATATCCACATTTGTGGATATTAATTATCTTCACTGCTTTTTACCTTGATTATAATTTTTATTCTAAGGCTTCATACTTTATGTAATTTTAATGACATTAAAAATTGAGCAAAGTACATTAACAGACAGATTTCAAAAGAAAACATACAAACAGCCTACAAGCATATGAAAAAATGCTCAACAACACTAATAATTAGAGAAATGCCAATCCAAATCAAGATGAGATACCATCTCACATCACTCAGCATGGCTGTTGTTAAAAAGTCAAAAAAAAATAATAGATGCTGGTGAGGTTTCAGAGAAAAAGGAATGCTTACACACTGCTTGTAGTAATGTAAATTGGCACAATCATTTAGAAAAGCAGTTTGGCCATTTTTCAAAAACCTTAAAACATGATCAACATTCAACCCAGTATTTCCATTATTAGGTATATACCCAAAGAAATATAAATTATTCTAACATAAAGACACATGCATGCATGTGTTCATCATAGCACTATTTACAATAGCAAAGACAGGGAATCAACCTATATGCCCATCAGTGGGAGACTGGATAAAGAAAATGTGGTTTATTACACCATGGAATACTTTGCAGCCATTAAAAAGAATGAGAACATGTCTTTTGCAGCAACATGAATGGAGCTGGAAGTCATTATCCTAAGCAAACTAACACAGGAACAGAAAAGCAAATACTGCATTTTCTCACTTATAAGTAAGAGCTAAACATGGAGTATGTTAGGGACAAACCGCCCCAAGAAACTTTCTTGGTGCTGCCCACCCCTCCACCTAATGCTCTGCAACTCTTCTCCATGCCACCCAGGCTTTCCCCAAGCCTCTACATTTCTCAGCCCTTAAGCAGTGAAACCAGTAGACTTCACTTATCAGACCTTGCTGCCATAAGCAAACCCCAATTACAAACCAGTCATACTGCACAGGCGGAGGTCGTGGGAAGCATAAACAAACTTTACCTACACCTTCCTATAAGTTCCTGTTCTTCACCTAGCTACCACCGTGAATGTCACAAGGTGATATGTGAAAAAATTAACCAGCAAACAACCCCGGGATGTGGCCATACCAAAGAACCCCCTCAAACGTCCCTCCCCACTGGAAATCCCTCATTCTGTAAGCTTGGGGCTTCTTCCTCTCTGACTGTTAAGGGGCAGGTTAATGAAAACTTGCTTGCCTGACTTTGGGTCTGTTTTTTCTTTCTCTTGACTAACCTTACAGAGTACATATGGACACAAAGAAGGAGAAAACAGACATTGGGGCCTACTTGAGGGTGGACGGTGATAGGAGGGTGAGGATTGAAAAACTACCGATTGGATACTAGCTTATGACCTGAGTAATGAAATAATCTGTACACCAGACCTCTGTGACACAAAATTTACCTATATAACAAACCAACGTATAATTAAATAAATGTAACAAATGAAATAAAAGTTAAATAAGTACAAGTTAAAAATTAAAGAAAATCAAGGACTTAGTAGAAAAGAAAATTTCCATTTAGACATGCTTTTTGAGTGACAAACAGATATCTCTGAAATAAACCTGGAGTTAAGGGCATATAGGAAAGAAAGACAAAAACATAAAGATAAGTTTCTTTATTTTATCTCAAGAATAATGGATCTGGAAATCTCAAATATCATATTTTTCAATATGACTTTGTAAGCAATTTCTAAAAACTTAAAAAATGATCCCCTCCTCTATTCAAGATCCAGTTTGGGTATTATCTTCAGCTGAGTTTCTGCAAATGTAGTCCCTGGATCGGATCCCTGGAGAAGCTGAGAACTTCTAAGTGTCTTTGAAGTCAATGTTGCTCTCACAATAATACTAAGTTTTTATTTTTCTTTTCCATTGTATCAATATCTGTACTGCTTAAGTTTGTTTTTGTATTGGCTGGTAATTGTTTTCCTTTCCATAATTAGTTCTCTTTTCAATATATCTTTGTATAGTGGGTCTGGTGGTAACAAACAAGGTCAGCATTTGCTTGTCATAAAAGGATCTTATATCTCCTTCACTCAGAAAGCTTAATTTGGCTGGATATGAAACTCTTGGTTGAAAAAGTTTTTCTGTAAACATGTTGAATATAGTATCCCACTCTCTTCTGGCTTGTAAGATTTCTGCTGAGAGGTCTGCTGTTAGCTTGATGTGGTTCCCTTCATTGGAGACCTGCCCCTTTTCCCTAGCTTCCCTAATATTTTTTCTTTCATTTCAACTTTTGAACATCTAATGGTTATGTGTCTTAGGGATCATCTTGTTGTGCAGAATCTTGCAGAGGTTTTCAGTATTTTCTGAATTTAATTGTCAGCCTCTCTAGTGAGGTTGGGGAATGTCCTGAAATATATTTACCAAGTTGTTTGCTTTCTCCTTTTACTTTCAGGAATGTCAATGATTTGTAGATTTGGCCTATTTACATAATCCCATATTTCCTGGAGGTTTTATTCATTCTTTTTCATTTTTTTCTTTATTTTTGTCTTACTCCCTTATTTCAGACAGCTACTCTTCAAGTCCTGAGATTCTTTCCCCTGCTCAGGCTGTTCTGCTGTTAATACCTGTCATTGCATTGTGAAATTCTTGTAGTGCATTGTTCAGCTCCATCAGATGAGTTAGTTCCTATTTCATACTGGCTATGTGGCTGTGTCATCTGTCAGCACCTGTATTATTTTATTGTGATTCTTAGTTTCCTTGAATTGGGTTGTGTCATTCTCTTGAATCTCAATGATCTTCATTTCTATTCGTATTCTGAATTCTACTTCTGTCATTTCATCCAATTCAGCCTAGTTAGAAAGACCAGTGTATTAGTCAGGGTTTGTTAGAGGGACAGAATTAATAGGATAGATGTATATATAAACGGGAATTTATTAATGAGTATTAACCACACAATCACAAGGACACCAAATAGTCCATCTGCAAGCTGAGGAGCAAGGATACCAGCCTGAGTGCCAAAGCTCAGGAACTTGGAGCTTCCTGCAAGGGCAGGAAGCACGCAGCATGGGAGAAAGATGTACGCTGGGAGGCTAAGCCAGTCTAGTCTTTTCATGTTCTTATGGTTGATTTTTATTCTGGCCCCTCTAGTAGCTGATTAGATTGTGCGCACCCACTTTAAGGGTGGGTCTGCCTTTCCCAGTCTACTGACTCAAATGTTAATCTCCTTTGGCAACACCCTCACCAACACATCCAGGAACAATACTTTACATCCTTCATCCCAATCAAGTTGGCACTCAGTATTAACCATCACAAGTCCAGCCCTTGTTAACTTGAACCCAAACACATGTCCTAAGATTATACATAATCTTCAAATAAAGACAATAATAAGATCCCAATTATGCCTAACATAATACAACTAATCTTTGTACAACTGGAAAGGCACCAATCCCCAACCCAAATGCTATTACATAAAGTTGACAACACTTAAATGCTGATATGAAGTCAATAAATCTTATATCATATGATAAAAGAAAAAAGGAAATAAAGACATTTTCTTAGTACAAGTGCATACATGTGCAAACATGTTTTTTAAAAAAAAGAAGGAGAAAATACTTATGACAATTACAGTTCTCGTTTCTGCAACTGGTCACGTGGTCATAGCTGGTATTGATGACTACCTTCTTCTACTACCTATTCTTTATTCCCTTTTTCTTCAGGAAACACCTCAGTAGGTTGTGGATTTGTTGTTGCTGTTGTTGTTGTTGTTTTTGTTGTTTTTCCTGACAGAGTGACTCAAACTTTCATTCCTAAAAGGAGCTGGGCCAATTGCAGTCTTGCCTGAATTGGGCTGTTGTAGTTTCCCATTGACCTTAATCACAGGGCATGGTAATAAGAAGAGACACCCTAGTGAATCTCCTGTATTCCATGCATAATCTTTCTTACCTCCGTTGCAGAGTAGTAGACTGATATAATCTTGATGGTCTGAGTCAATCATCCCAGCCAACACTGTATCTCCCTTCCTAGTCTGTTGGCGTAAAGGTAGGAGAAGTGCAAAATATGGCAATCTTAATTTCCAGGTGGCAATCTTAATTTCCAGTTTAGTTGAATCATTGGTGTGTCTCCTGGTGGCAGCATTCCTCCCTCTGAAACTAAGACCTCTGGGCCAGCAGAACACAATGTCACAGGAACAGGAAACAAAAATGTTGTTAGTGGGTGACTAGGGGTAATGGTGAGTGATGCCACTTCCAACTGCACCCCTCGATTCCTGGAACCATGAATCCTGGCTATAGGAGAAACAGTACCATATATTGGACGCTGATTCAGAGCAAAGACAGCCTTCTGGAGAACCTTGTCCCAGCCATGCAAAGTATTATAACCTAGTTGGCATTTTGGTTGTGACTTCAAAAGGCCATTCTATCATTCTATCAATCCAACTGTTTCAGGATGATGGGGAGCATGGTAAGACCAGTGAATTCCATGAGCATAAGCCCGCTGCCACATTTTTTTAGATGTAAAGTGAGTGCCTTCGTCAGAGGTAATGCCGTGTGGAATACCATGACGGTGGATAAGGCATTCCATGAGTCCACAGATGGTAGTCTTGGCAGAAGTATTGCATGCAGGATAGGCAAACCTATATCCAGAATAAGTGTCTATTCCAGTGAGGACAAACCTCTCTGCCTTTTTCATGATGGAAGAGGTCCAGTTTAATCAACCTGCCACCAGGTAACTGGCTGAACACCCTGAGGAATAGGGTCATATTGAGGGCTCAGTGTTGGTCTCTGCTGCTGGAAAACTGGGCACTCAGCAGTGGACATAGCCAAGTCAGCCTGGGAGACTGGAAATCCATGTTCCTCAGCTTATGTGTAACCTCCATCCCTGCCACAATGGCTACTTTATTCATCGGCCCATTGAGTGATGACAGGGGAAGCTAGAAAAAGAGGCTGAGTAGTGTCTAGAGAACAGGTCATCCTATCCACTTGATTTTTAAAATCTCTTCTGCTAAGGTCACGTATTGGTGAGCACTCACATGGGATACAAATATCATCCCTTTTTTTGGCCACTCAGAAAAGTCTATCCATATACCTCTTCCCCAAATTTCTTTGTCACCAATTTTCTAATCATATTTCCTCCAAGTCCCTAGTCATCCAGTCAATCCATTGGCTACAGTCCATGAATCAGTATATAATTGTACATCGAGCCATTTTTCCTTACATAAAAAGTGCGCAACCAGGTGCACTGCTTGAAATTCTGCCCACTGGGAAGATTTCCCTTCACCACTGTCTTTCAGGGATGTCCTGAAAGGGACTGTAGTGCTGCAGCTGTGCACTTGTGGGCGGGGTCTGCATATGCAGAAGCATCTGTGAACCAGGCCTTAGACTTCTCTCCCTCTGTCAAATGATCACAGGGAACTCTTCATGAGGCCATTGGTGCAGGCTGAGGGAGAGAAGGCAGGAATGGAAATAATGGGCATTTGAGCCACTTCCTCAGGTAACTTACTTGTGCCTTAAGGATCTGCTCAAGCCCAATCACGTATATACTACTTCCATTTGATCATTTGATGATGGAGTGCTGCTGTGCATGAACCACTCTATGGCAAGATAGGTCAGAAAGCACCCAGGTCATGATAGGCAGTTTAGGTTGCATGGTGGCTTGACTCATAGTCAAACATTCAGTTTCCACCAAAGCCCAATAACAGGCCAAGAGTTGTCTCTCAAAAGGAAAGTAGTTATCTGCAGAAGATGACAGGGCCTTGCTTCAAAATCCTACAGGCCTCTGCTGTGATTCACCTATGGGGACCTGCCAAAGGCTCCAAACAGCATCCCTATTTGCTACTGATACCTCAAGCACCATTGAGTCTGCTGGGGTCATATGGCCCAAGTGGCAGAGCAGCCTGCACAGAAGCCTGGATCTGTTGTTGAGCCTTTTTCTGTTCTGGACCCCACTCAAAACTGGCACCCTTTCAGGTCACTTAACAAATGGGCTGGAGTAACACACACCTAAATGAGGAATGTGTTGTCTCCAAAATCCAAATAGGTCCACTAAGCATTGTGCCTCTTTCTTGGTTGTAGGAGGGACCAAATGCAGCAATTTATCCTTCACCTGAGAAGGAATATCTTGACAGGTCCCACACCACTGGACCCTTAGAAATTTTATCGAGGTAGAAGGTACCTGAATTTTAGTCAGGTTTGTTACCCATCCACTGGCATGCAAATGTCTCACCAATAAGTCCAGTATGTTTGCTACTTCTTGCTCACTTGATCCAATCAGTGTAATGTCATCAATGTAATGAACCGGTGTGATATCTTTTGGAAGGGAAAATCAATTAAGTTCGCTCCAAACAAGATTATGACACAAAGCCAGAGAGTTGGTATACTCCTGAGGTAGGACAGTAAAGTCACATTGCTGGCCTTGACAGCTGAAAACAGATTGCTTCTGGTGGGCCTTATGGACAAGAACGGACACAAGGACATTAGTCAAGCCAATGACTTCATACCAGGTACCAGGAGATGTGTTAATGTGCACAAGCAATGAAACCACATTTTGTACAGCAGATGCAATTGGAGCCACCATTTAGCTAATGTACGGTAATCCACTGTCGTTCTCCGACATCCAACTGTCTTCTACACAGACCAAATGGGAGAGTTGAAAGGGGATGTGGTGGGAATAACCACCCCTGCATCTTTCAAGTCCTTGATTGCAGCACTAATCTCCACAATCCCTCCAGGGATGTAACATTGTTTTTTATTTACTTTATTTTAGGTAGAGGCAGCTCTAATGGCTTTCATTTGACCTTTTCCACCGTAATAGCCCTCACCCTACCAACCAAGCAGCAAATGTGGAGGGTTCTGTGAGCTGCTAAGTATGTCTATGCCAATTATGCATTCTGGCACTAGGGAAACGACCACAGCATGAGTCCGAGGACCCATTGGACCCACTGTAAGTCAAACCTGAGCTAAACCTCCACGAATTACCTGACCTCTATAAGCCCCTACTTTAACTGGAAAACCATGATGCTGTTTTGGGTCCCCTAAAATCAATGGCAGCTCAGAACCAGTGTCCAGTAGTCCCCAGAATGTCTGATTATTTCCCTTTCCCAATACAGTTACTCTGGTAAAAGATCAGATGTCTCCTTGGGGAAGGATGGGAGAAAGATTAACTGCATAAATTGTTGGTAGTGTAGTGATTTCCTTCCTCAACAAAGGGACCTGGCCTCCCTTGCATTCAAGGGATTCTGGGTCTGTAAACTGACTCACCTGGTTATTGATTGAGGTGCTGTGATTCTCAGTTTTTGTAATTTCAATTAGTCTTTTGTTCATTTGACCTGGAAGTTTCCTGCTTATGTAAATTAAATAGGGATGCAATAGACTTCCTATGAATTTCACTTCTACAGAAACCGTGATTAATTAGACAATGCCAGAGCTCTGTATGAGTCAAACTATTCTGATTTCTGCTTTACCCCTGCTGTCCATTATGGTGGCTATGCCCATTTTGCCTTTGATGGTTGAGTGTCCCCACTTGTCCCCTGCCACATCAGTATCCAATTATTCCCATTACATTTAAATTTTGCAGTTAAGTGACTGTGGTTCCCACTGTTAGATCTGTCATACAGAGAAGAGCAATTCATACAGAGCTCTTCAAAGATGCAGGTGCTGCCTTCGCAAATCTATTTCACAAAGCATTGTTCAAGGATATATCTTCTGGACCCTCCTAGCTGGAATAAGTAGGTCTAAAGTGACTAATCCACTCCTCCATCCCAATCTCCACAAGCCTTTGGATCCCTTCCTCTACATTAAACCAAGGGAGAAAATCAGGCATTTCCAGCTGGCTCACAGTGGGCCATCTTTTAATTTATAATTCAGCTAACAAAGCAATAAACTCTTAGAACATTTTTTAACTCCCTGAGGTGCAACATTAAATGCAAAATCCCTACCTAGTGGGCCCAAATCAAAAAATTCAGACTGATTCAACTTTATGTTCCTTCCACCATTATCCTACACCCTTAATATCCATTCTCATGCCTGTTATCTAGATTCCTGCTTATATAAATTAGAAAACTCAAGCTGTTCTTTTCAAGCATAGTGCACCTCCTCATGGGTCACACTCTGAACCTCACTTCTATGGGCCCACTGGGACTTCAGTCTAGTTATAGGTCTAGAAGCACACAAGGGTGTTAGGGGTGGGTATTGAGGAGAATAAACATTATCTCGCCTTGCAACTGCCTCAGGAGAGGCCATCACTGTTGCCTCAGTTAGTGCAGGGTTTATCTCCTCAGACAAAGGTGGAAAGGCTGATAGCAGCATGGGTCTTGGAGGGGATCTTGCCACTATTGGGGATGGGGTAGCTGTTCCTTCTGGCAAAAAAGTTTCCTCAGAGTTTACAAGCTCAGTGTCCCCAGCTTCATCAGGGCCCCCCCCCACACATCACCGTTCCAAGTTGCAGGGTCCCATTCTTTACAAATCAATGCCCTCACTTTAACAGTATACACCTGGCAAGGCTGTGCATGCACATTTTGTTGCAGGTCAGTCGCTTGCATTATAAGAACCTATGTTAGATTTTCCACAATTTCAGCTCTTTCTCTACAGGAGATAAGACTCTCACTCAGGGAGATCTTAGCAGATATGGTGCTCAGTATCTACTTCTGAAGATGGGAGTTAGAATCCCTGAGTTCAGCTTTTTTTTTTTTTTTCATCACTTTGTCCAGTGGACTTAGGAGCAACCAACCAACTTTATTATGTTCTTTTGGTTCTCCACATATGGTCAAAGTTATTATGTACAGAGTTATTAAACTCCTTGCCTCTCACAAGTGGTGAATCTGGAGTGTCAAATGCATTTATTTTGCATAACTCTCTAAACAGTTCATGCCAAGGACTATCAGTGTTCTCCATACTATTAAAAGCAGAGTCCTTAGCATTTTGAAGTCTAATCACATTAAGCAGCCAACTCCAGAAACCTCAAAACCAATGCAAGAACTCCATCCTTACTATTCTGTTCCTCTAGAACCACTCCTGGTACCAATATCTGTATTAGTCAGGGTTCTCTAGAGGGACAGAACCAATATAATAGATGTATATACAAAGAGAAGTTTATTAATGAGTATTAACTCACATGATCACAGTGTCCCACAATAGGCCATCTGCAAGCTGAGGAGCAAGGAAGCCAGTTTGTTTCCAAAGCTAAAGTACTTGGAATCTGATGTTCAAGGGCAAGAAGCATGCAGTGTGGGAGAAATATGTAGGTTGGGAGGCTAAGCCATTCTAGTCTTTTCATGTTATTCTGTCTGCTTGTTAGTCTGGCCCTGCTAGCAGCTGATTAGATTATGCCCACCCATATTAAAGGTGGGTCTGCCTTTCCCAGTCCACTGACTCAAATGTTAATCTTCTTTGGCAACACCATCACAGACACATCCAGGAGCAACATTTCACATCTTTCAATTCAATCGAGTTCATACTCAGTTAACCATCACAACCAGTGATACTGTAAAGCAATGACACAGACAAGCCTGCACAATCACCAGCTAACATCACGATGACAGGATCAAAACCACACATATCAATAGTGACCTTGAGTGTTAATGGGCTAAATACTCCACTTAAAAGGCATAGAGTTACAAGATGAATAAAATGCAAGACTGAAAGTTATGCTGTCTTTAAGAGATCCATTTCACATTCAGTGACACTCATAGTTTCAAAATAAAGGGATGGAGGAAAATCTATGAAGCAAATGGAAAACAGAAAAAAAAACAGGGGTTGCAATTCTAATTTCAGACAAAACAGACTTTAAGCCAACAAAGATTGAAAAAAAAAGACAAAAGAAAACATTACATTATAGTATAGGGTTCAATTCAACAAGAAGAACTAACTATCCAAAATATATATGTACCCAACATAGGAGCACCCAGATTCATAACGCAAATTCTTAGAGATCTACGCAGAGATTTAGACTTCCGTACTACAACAGTGAGAGACTTCAACACTCTGCTGACAGTATTAGACAGATTATCAGGGCAGAAAATTACAAAAATATTGCATTAGTCAGGGTTCTGCAGGGGGACAGAACTAATAGGATATACGTATATAGTAAAGGGAATTTTAAGGAGACTTGACTCACACAATCACAAGGTGAAGTCTCACCATAGGTCATCTGCAAGCTGAGGAGTAAAAAAGCCAGTAGTGACTTAGTCCAAGTCTGAAAGCCTCAAAAGCATGAAAACCAACAGTGCAGCCTTCAGTCTGTGGCCAAAGTCTCGAGAACCCTTGGCAAACCACTGGTGTAAGTCCAAGAATCCAAAAACTGAAAAACCTGGAGTCTGATGTTTGAATGCAGGAAATATCCAACACTTGAGAAAGACAAAAGCCGGAAGACTCAGCAAGCCAGCTTATTGCACCTTCTTCTGCTTTCTTTTTCTAGCCATGCTGGCAGCCTACTGGATGGTGCCCACCCAGATTGAGGGTTGTCTTCCTCTCCCAGTTCCACTGACTCAAATGTTAATCTCTTTTGGCAATACTCTCACAGACACACCTAGAAACAATACTTTGCATCTACCAAACAATAAAGTTGACACTTAATATTAATCATCACAGATATTCATGACCTTAACTCAGCCCTGGATCAAATGGGTCTGAAAGACATATACAGAACTCTGTAGCTAAAAAGCGATAGAATGTACATTCTTCTCACCACCACATGACACATAGTCTAAAATTAACCACATAATCAGACATAAAACAATCTTCAGCAAATACAAAATAACTGAAATCATACCAAAAACACTCTCGGACTGCAGCACAATAGAAATAGAAATCAAGACTTAAAAAAAAAAATAACTTGAAATCATGCAATTACACGGAAATACAAAAAACCCTCCTGAATGATTTGGGTAAATAAAGAAATTAAGGCAGAAATCAAAAAGTTCTTAAAGTAGTAAGATACATATATGGCAAACCCACAGCCAACATTATCCTGTATAGGCAAATCCTAGAAGCATTCCCCTTGAAAACCAGCACAAGACAAAGATCCTCGCTCTCACTACTCTTATGGAACATAGTATTGAAAGTCCTGGACAGTGCAATCAGGCAAGAGAAAGATATAAAGACAACCAGTTATGAAGTCAAACTATCCCTCTTTTCAGATGATATCGTTCTATATCTAGAAAACACCATAGTCTCTGCCCGTAAGCTACTTGATATGATAAACAGCTATATGAGTAATAGACGTACAAGATTTTAACAGATATGTCTTATTTTCTTTAGTAAATGAAGCAGCATCTTTAAGTTGTTATAAGAACATAATCTCATTTATTTTTACTAAACAACTCATAATTTTTAAACCTGGGGAAATGCCTTCATTTGTGGAGACAGCTTTAAAAAGTTGCAACCCTGAGCATTTCCCCCTACGCTGAACTTGAATCCTTGCTATGTAACCTAAAGTTTTTCCATCATAAAGTGTTAAATAATCTATGATTTTCTTCCCTATGGACATGAAAATAGATAAATTTAATCCACATCTACTTCACAAAGTAAATGCTAAAAGAGAATGTAAGTCGTATAGGAAATAAAATGTTCTAATGTTCATTTTGCTAGATGTTAGAGTAGTGAATATACCCATGTACTATCTGTGATTACACCATTTGGAAAAATATTCAACAATTTTGATGTCTTAGATGAGAGTCATTAAAAACAAAGCCTGTGTACTAATGTTTATTGGTGTGGGGGATGGGATGGGGATGTTAGTCATGTAATTTCAGGGCATCCGGAGTAAGGAAAAGACAGATGACACAAAAGAAAATGAGCGTGAAAAAGTCACCAATGGCTTAATGAGGAAACAGCGTGTTGCTTGATCACACGGAATATCTGAAAATGCCATGGTGAATCATCATGCATTAAAAGTTTATCTGTAAGAGAAAAGCAGAGCCATAGATTGTTCATTCTTTCTCTTTTCTGTGTTTTGACTCACTGCCCTTCCAGTCACTGGAGATGCCTGATTCCATACCCCTTGCAGTTTAGCAGCTAGATCTAAGCCCAGAAGTGCTGGGAAGAGCCAGTGACTGCAAGGGTTAGATCAGATCAGATTGGTATAATAGGAAGTTACAACAAATGTTATGAGACTTTCTTGGAGTTTAGCCCTCACTTCAGTGAATCCATGACAATTAAAATTATTAGGAGATGAGATGACATTGGTAGGATCTGGGGAATCTTCACTATTCAATAACAAAATCCAGGATAAAAGTGGAGCTAAGTGGACCTGGGGAGCTACACAATTTGGATTCCACATAGTTTACCTCTTTCACTATTTATATTAAGTAGAAATTACCCATAATATTTGGCTCTGATACTCTAATGTGATATCTCCAGTTTTGCACCAACTCACAAAAGATGGTGAGAAATGGTGAAAAGATGGTAGTATCAACAGGTTGTAAATCCTGTAAAGGAATTACTACTATAAATTACAGTGCAATTATCGAAACTGGGATATTAAGATGAGTGACCTAGGACACAAAAAGATGAAAACACTAAAACACAATAGGATAAACATTTAGTAGGTTAATGTAATAATTCAGGTAAAATATGATGGGAGTTTTGGCCAGGACAGGTAGAAGGTGAAGAGAAGTAGCCAGATTCTAAAATTCTAAAGACATTTTAAAGTTGAGGCTAGCTGAGTTTGGATGATGAAATGGCTAACAGATGTAAGGGAAAGAGGTGAATAAGTAATAAATCTAAGATTTTGGATTGTCATTTACTTAAATGGTAAATAACAGAGGAGCAACTTTTGCAAAGCAGAAATTAGGAGATTTTGGGGATATGTTAATACTGAGATGCCTAGAGATCCAAGAGGAAATGCTGAGAAGACAATGGGATGTATGAGTCTTGAATTCAAGGTAGAAGTTTATACTAGAGAAAATAAATTTTGTTGCCATTGGCATAGATATGTAATTTAAAACCACAATATAGGTTAACACAATCTAGACATGAGGGTGGGTAGATAAAAAAGGTTATTAAGGCCTATGTCACTCTATTAAGATCAGAAAAATGGAAAGGAAACCTTAAAAGTGATTATTCACAGAAAAACAGAAATTAGAATAAAAAATAATACAGAATAATGTTGTTCTGGAAATAAAATGGAAAAAAAAGTAAATATTTCAAGTTGATGGAAATGATCACTAGTGTCAAATACATAATATGTCAAGTAAGATGGGAACTGAAAGTTAACCATTTCATTTAGGAACATGAATGTCATTGGTGAACTTGACAAGGGTTTTAATGCAAATGTGATGTGAGTCCTGAGTAGAGTGTATTTAAGGAAAAATTGGAAGAAAGGAAGAGGAGACAGTCTGTATAGTCATTTCTTGTCAGGCCTCTGAGCCCAAGTTAAGCCATCATATCCCCTGTGACCTGCACGTATACATCCAGATGGCCTGAAGTAACTGAAGATCCACAAAAGTAGTGAAAATAGCCTTAACTGATGACATTCCACCATTGTGATTTGTTTCTGCCCCACCCTAACTGATCAATGTACTTTGTAATCTCCCCAACCCTTAAGAAGGTTCTTTGTAATCTCCCGCACCCTTAAGAAGATTCTTTGTAATTCTCCCCACCCTTGAGAATGTACTTTGTGAGATCCAACCCCTGCCTGCAAAACTTTGCTCCTAACTCCACCGCTTATCCCAAAACCTATAAGAACTAATGATAATCCCACCACCCTTTGCTGACTCTCTTTTCGGACTCAACCCGCCTGCACCCAGGTGAAATAAACAGCCTTGTTGCTCACACAAAGCCTGTTTGGTGGTCTCTTCACATGGACGCGTGTAACAGTAAAGTCTTGGATTTCTCAATAAAAATGAGAAGCCGAGTGTATCAGTCCATTCTCACACTGCTATAAAGAAATGCCCAAGACTGAGTAACTTATAAAGGAATGGGGTTTAATTGACTCAGAGTTCTGCATGGCTGGTGAAGCCTTAGGAAACTTACAATAATGGAGGAAGGCAAAGGGGAAGCAAAGACCTTTTTCACATGGCATCAGGAGAGAGCAAAGCATGCAAAGGAGGAACTTGCCAAACACTTATAAAACCATCAGATCTCATAAGAACTCACTCATTATCACAAGAACAACATGGCGAAACTGCCCACATGTTTTAATCACCTCCCAACAGGTTTCTCTCTTAACATCTGGGGATTACAATTCAAGATGAAATTTGGTTGGGACACAAAGCCTAACCATATTACTGAGGTGAAACAAAGTACAGGTTTACTGAAAAATATTTCAAGGACCTAAGAGAACAGAAGACTGGAAAGATTATCCATAAGAATATTAAAATTGCTATGAATTAGAAGTAGTGCTGGAGAAATAAAAAACAAAATATTTCAATGGATAAGGAATAGTGGATACTATGGGTTGAATTTTGTCCCCACAAAAGAAAGGTTTTGAGATCTCACCTCTCAATTCCATTCAGTTCAGCTCAGATTTTGGTTATTTCTTATCTTCTGCCAGCTTTGGGTTTGGTGTGCTCTTTATTTTGGCTTTTATTTTAGATATGGGGGTACATGTATAGAATTGTTACATGGGTATATTGGACTCCATTTGTGAGCATAGTACCCAGTAGCTATTTCTTCATCTCACTCCCACTTTCTTCCCTCCTCCCTGCACGTTATGCACATGTACCCTAGAACTTAAAGTATAATAAAATAAAAAATTTAAAAAAAATCTAATTTGCATTCATAAGAAATAAAAAAAAAAAAGATTATAATGAAGCTGAAAATTCCTATCGCCTGTTGTTTACTATACTGCACTTTTCATCATTATTTAGAATGTACTACCGTGAAATAGTAACTTATAAAAAACATTACCTGTAAAATAACCTCAGGCAGGTCCTTCAGGAGGTATTTAAGAAGAAGTCATTGTTATCATAGGAGATGACAGCTTCATGCAAGTAATTGCCCCTGAAAATCTGAGATGTGGAGGTAGAAGGCAGTGGTATTTATGATTCTGGCTCTGTGTAGGCCTAGGATCAAGTGTATTTTTGTGTCTTAGTTTATAACAAAAATGTTTAAAAAGTAATGAAAGCATTAAAAATTATTTTTAAAAAGGTCATAAATAAGCACATAAACAAAGAAAATATTTTTGTACAGCTATGAGACGTTTTTGTGTTTTAAGCTAAGTATTATTTTTAATCAGTCAAGGAGTTGAAAAAAATAAAAATGTTATGATGTAAAAAAGTTATAGTAAGCCAAGCTTAATTTATTTTCAAGAAGAAACAATCTTTTAAATGTACTTAGCACAGCCTAAGTGTTCAGTGTTTATAAAGTCTTCAGTTGAATGCAATCTTAGGCCTTTACATTCATTTACCACTCACTCACTGACTCAACCAGAACAACTTATAGTCCTGTGAGTTCCATTCATGGTGAGAGCCCTATACAGATGTATCAAATTTAATCTTGTATACCATATTTTTACTCTACCTTTTCCATGTTTAAATATGTTTAGACACACACACACATATTATTGTGTTACAATTGCCTACAGTATTCAGTTCACTAATGTTTCATACAGGTTTGTAACCTAGAAGCAATAAGGTATACTCTATAGCTTAGATGTGTAGTAAGCTACAACATCTAGGTTTGTGTACATACATTCTACAATATTTGTTCAATGATGAAATTGCCTAAGAATATATTTCTCAGAAATATATTCACTGTTTTAAACAATAGGTGATTGCAACAGACACATCTCAGTTTTTTTTGTTATTTGCTTTATTGTGCTTCACAGATATTGTGTTTATTAACATTTGTCTGTGGCACTCCTGTATCAAGAAAGCCTATTGGTAACAATTTTCCAACATCACTTGCTCACTTTGTGTCTCTGTGTTGCATTTTGGCAATTCTCATAATATTTCAAAAATTTTCAGAATTATATCAGTTATGGTCATTTATGGTCTTTGATGTTACTATTGTATTGTTTTGTGGCACCATAAACTGCACTCACATAAGGCAGCAAACTTAATACATAAATGTTGTGTTGTATGTGTTCTGACTGCTCTACCTACCAGCACTTCCCCCATCTTTCTCCTTCTTGTCAGGTCTATCTATACCTTGAGACACAACAATATTTAAAGTAGGCCAATTAATAACCCTACAATGACATGTAAGTATTCACGTCAAATAAAGAGTTTCATGTCTCTCACTTTAAATCAAAAGCTAGAAAATGATTAGACTTAATAAAGAAGGTACTTCAAAAATCAAAATAGGCTGAAAGCTAGGCATCTTGCACTAAATAATGAGCCAAGTTGTGAATGCAAAGAAAAAGTTATTGAAGAAAATTAGAAGTGTGACTCCAGCAAAACCCTGAATGATAAGAAATTGAAACAGCCTTATTACATGCTGATATGGAGAAAATTTCAGTGGTCTAAATCAAAGACAAACCAGTGACAAAATTTACTTCGGCAAAAGCTTAATCCAGAGCAAGGCCCTGACACGCTTCAACTCTATGAAAACTGAGAGAGGTGAGGGTGTTACAGTAGGAAAGTTTGAAGCTAGTAGAGGTTGGTTCATGAGGTTGAAGGAAATAAGCCATCTTTATCACACAAAAATGCAAGGTGAAGCAGCAAATGCTGGTGGAGAAGCTGCAGCAAGTTATCTGGAAGATCTAGCTAGGATAATTGAAGAAGGTGGCTGTACTAAAAACAGATTTTCATTGTAGACAAAAACAGCCTTCTGATGGAAGATGATGCCATCTAGGACTTTCATAGCTGGAGAAAGGAAGTCAATGCCTGACTTCAAAGCTTTAATAGACAAGCTGACTCTCTTGTTAGTGGTTAATGCAGCTAGCGACTTTAAGTTGAAGTCAATGCTCATCTACGATTCTGAAAATCCTAGGGTATTTAAAAATTATGATAATTTTACTCTGCCTGTCCTCTATAAATGGAATGGCAAAACCTGGATGACAGAACATCTGTTGTTGAGACCTACTGCTCAGAAATAAAGATGTCATTCAAAATATTACTGTTTACTGACAATTCACCAGTCAACCTAGAACTCTGATTAAAATTTGCAAGGAGATTAATGTAGTTTTCATGCCTGTTAACACAATATCCATTCTGTAGCCCTAGGTCAATGAATGTTTTTGATTTTCAATATTTATTCAAGAAAAGCATTTCATAGTCAGGCATGGTGGCATGTGTCTGTAATTCCAGCTACTCAGGAGGCTGAGGCAGGAGAATCACTTGAACCCAGAAGGTGGAGGTTTCAGTGAGCCAAGATTGTGCCACAGCCCTCCAACCTGGGTGACACAGCAAGACTCCATCTCAAAAACAAAACAAACAACAAAAAGCATTACATAAGGCTATATCTTCCATTGGTAATGATTCCTCTGCTCGATCTGGGAAATACCTTCTGGAAAGGAAATCACCATTCAAGATACCAATTAAGAACATTTGTAATTCACGAAAGGTCAAAATATCAACATTAACAGAAGTTTGGAATAAGATAATTTCAACCTTCATGAATGACTTTAATGGATTCAACACTTCCAGGGAGAAAGTAATATAAAAATGATGGGAATAGTAAGATAGATAAAATTAGAAGTGGAGCTTAAAGATGCAACTAAATTACTGCAGTCTCATGATAAAACTTGGATGGATGAGGACTTACTTTTTATGAATAAACAAATAAATTGATTTTTTGGGGGATAGAGTCCACTCCTGGTGAAGATGCTGTGAACTTGGTTGAAATGACAGCACCTGATTTAGAAGATTACAGAAACTTAGTTGATAAAACAATGTCAAGGTTTAAGATGATCAACTAAAACTTTGAAAGAAGTTCTGTTGTGGGGATGATGCTATCAAAAATCACTGCATGTTACAGAGAAATTTTTTATGAAAGAATCAATTAATATGGCAAACATCATTGCTGTCTCATTTTAAGAAATTGACATATTTTCTTTCTGGGACCAGAGGAAGATGGCAGATAGGAGGCAGGGCTAATGTGCATCTCCCACTTGGATAGACAGAACGATGTGTCGATACTCACACTGTGAACTTTTGTTCCAACAATTACTGCAGGAAAGTATCAGGATAATCAAAAGAATTAACAGATTATTTGAAAGAAGTGACATGCCTCTGCAAACTCTGCAGGACAAGTGAAAAGCTTTGAGTTCCCAAATTGTGAGAGTGAGAAAACCTGCCTTTGAACACACATCTCCACTGGGAAATCTAAAAATTCAGATCATGGGAGAAGGATTTAACCTTATCTAGAGCTGGAATGCATTTAGGGAGCCATGTGAAATACAAAAGTAGAAGCAGCAGTATGAGGAGCCTTGTAGGCACTCCCATTGAGCCCATGGAAGCCATCTCTTACTATATCTCACAGGGGCCCTCAGGGAAGGCAGCCAGCAGAATTAGGGAAGGGACACAGGGTGAAAGAAGCTCCCAAATAAATGTTGTGATAATTTCAAGTGGGAACAAAACCTCTCGAACAGAGTCTAGGGGGTAAATGGGAACTGCAGTGGAAATGAGCGTAGGGACGGGGTGTCCACCATTGCAGGTAAATGGAGAGAGGTGTGGCGTGAAAGTTGTGCTTGCTTTTTTGGTGGGGAACCTTATGACCTGGGGCAGGTCTGTGTTCTGTGCACAGGCAGCCTGGATCTAAACTTATCACTTGCACTGTTAGTGGAGCACTGTGGGAAAAAGACCAGCCTTGCCAACTGTGTGGAGGTTGGGTGAGGCCTTTTGCTACCAGCTATCCCCCACTTCCCTAGTGAAGTCTCCTGTATGGCAGAGGCAGCCATAATCTCCTCTGGAACATAACTCCATTGATCTGAGAACTACCTGCTCATCCCCACAGTGACAGCAGCAAGCCCTGCCCAAGGAGAGTCTTTGCTCAGATCAGCCTAACCCTGCCCCTCTGATGGTATTTCTCTACCCACCTGGTAGCCAAACACAAAAGACATAAACTCTTGGGAGCTTTATGGTCCCACCCATCACCTGAGAAATCAAAATACTTCCCCTGGCCAACTTAGGGCAAGCTCAAATTCCACTGCTAATACAACAGCTGGGATCTCTTGAAAGTGCCACCTCCTGGCTGGAGGTCAACCAACTAAGGCCATTACAGCATCTCATGACAGAATAATTCTGCTCCCAGGAAGGAGAAAACAACAGTTAATTCCACTGCCTGCAACATCCTGGCTAACCAGAAGTCCTGAGTCTGTCCATGTGACTACTTCACTGCTAGCATAACCAGCATTCGAGAAAGCCAGGATGTAACCTGTCTACAACCAAGGATTCTCAGGGTCTACATCACTCCCCTGCCATCTCCACCAGAGCAGGTGCTGGTATCCATGGCTGGGAGACCCAAAGACTGATCACATCACGGGATTCTTTACAGACATTTCCCAGCACCAGCCCAGAGCCTGGTAGCCCCACTGGGTGACTAGATCCAAAAGATCAATTACAGTCACTGCAGTCTGGTTCTCAGGAAGCCCCATCCCTAAGGGGAGGGGGAGAACACCACATCAAGGGATCACCCCATGGGACAAAATAATCTGAACAGCAGGCCTTAAGTTCCAGATCTTTCTGCTGGTGGGGAGTTTCTCACAGCAGAAACACAATTGCAGTGCTGGATGCAGTAATAGAAATTCTGTACCTATATCACAACAGGCAGGCAGCTTCGGTGATCACGAAGAGCCTTGGCGAAAGGGTCCTTGTTCCCCATTGGTACTCTACTGTAGACACAGCTGGAGCTTCCCCCACAGGAATGCAGTATGGAGTCACCTATAGACAGACTTTCTGGAACAGTCCCGGAGAGGGCAGCCCCATAGGAGGAGCTTACCCCAGATTCAGGCCTGCAAGTGTGGCAGAGTCACAATTCCCCCCTACTTGAAACATCAACATTTCCATAGACAAAAAGTGGTGCCTGTATGATCTGAATAGCTGAAACATAAAGCAGGAGTGAGGCTGTGAAACTTTCCTGCTGATCTGACAGGAAGCTGAGGTAGCTCCCACTCTTCACCCTGATAAAACCTCAGCACATTTAATTGAGAGTTCACCCGGCCATCCTCATTATGGCTGGCACCTTGACCCAACATTGGGTATTACATCTACCCATCTGCCTTAGTCAGGATCAGTGCTTACCCAGGGATACTTCCCCTTTTGGCCTGAAGCCTGATTCATCAACTCAGTCAATAAAATATGAGGACAAATAATAAATAAATAAAGTGTATACCACAAGAGAATGAGATATGCTTCAAGAGATCTTTGCCATTCCAACTCCATAGGAGATAGTAAACTGGTCCACACACCAAGACTATAACTACTACAACCAGCATTAGGGAAAACCAGAACACAAAGACTCTCATAACTAAGGATCTCTTAGAGAGTCATCATCCTTACAAGCATCAAGAATCAAATTAGGCTAAAATAAGCATTAAAGTCTGATCCTTAAGAGAATAAAAAAGAAATATATATTAAATAAAAGCACAGTTCAGTTAAAAATAAATTCCAAAAAAAATTTTTAGTATTAACCTACCCAAATGAGAAGGAACCAGAAAAGTAATTCTGGTAATATGACAAAACAGGGTTTTATAACACCCCCAAAAGATCACACTAGCTCCCTAGCAGTGGATCGAAACCAAGAAGAAATCTCTGAATTGCCAGGTAAAGAGTTCAGAAGTCACGCCTGTAATTCCAGCACTTTGGGAGGCTGAGGTGGGAAGATCATGAGATCAGGAGTTTGAGACCAGCCTGACCAACATGGTGAAACTCCGTTTCTACTAAAAATACAAAAATTAGCAGGGCATGGTGGCACACACCGGTAATCCCAGCTACTCAGGAGGCTGAGGCAGGAGAAACACTTAAACCCAGGAGGTGGAGGTTGCAGTGAGCCAAGATTGCACCACTGCACTCCAGCCTGGGTGACAAAGCAAGACACACTCTCCAAAAAAAAGAAAAAGGAAAAAGAAAAAAGAATTCAGAAGGATGATTACTAAGCTACTCAAGGAGATAACAAAAAACGTGAAACCAACTTAAAGAAATTTTTAAAAAAACAATAGAGGATATGAATGAGAACATTTTCAGAAAAATAAATGTCATAAAGAAAAAAACAATCACAACCTCTGAAAATGAAAGTCACACTTAGAGAAATACAAAATGCAGGGAAGAGTTTTAACAATAGAATAGAAAAAGTAGAAGGAAGAACTTCAGAGCTTGAAGGCAAGGCTTTCAAATTAAACCAATCCTACAGACAAAGAAAAAGTAATAAAAAATGAAGAAAGGTTCCAAGAAGTTTGGGATTATGTTAAGTGGCCAAACTTGAGAATAATTGGTGTCCCTGGGGAAGAAGAGAAATCTAAAAGTTTGGAAAATTTATTTGAAGAAATAATTGAGGAAAACTTCCCTGACCTTGCTAGAGATCTAGACATTCAAATACAAGAAGCTCAAAGAACTCCTGGGAAATTTGTTGCAAAAAGATAATCACTAAGGCAAATAATCATCAGGTTATCTAAAGGCAAGACAAAGGAAAAAATCTTAAGAGCTGTGAGACAAAAGCATAAGATAACCTATAAAGGAAAACCTATCAAATTAACAGCTATTTCTCTACAGAAACCTTACAAGCCAGAAGAGCTTGATGTCCTATCTTTAGCCTTTTAAACAAGATAATTGTCAGCCAATAGTTTTGTATCCAGAAAAACTAAGCTTCATAAATGAAGGAGAGATAAAGTATTTTTCAGTTAAACAAATGCTGAGAGAATTTGTCATTACCAAGCCAGCATGGCAAGAAATTCTAAAAAGGAGTTCTAAATCTTGAAACAAAATCTCAATATACACCAAAATAGAACTTCATTAAAGCATAAATTTCAGAGGGCCTATACAAAAATAACACAATGGAAAACAAAAGTATTAAGGCAACAGCTAACAGGATAAATAGAATACTACCTCACATCTCAATACTAATGTAAATGGCCTAAGTGCTCCACTTAAAAGACACAGAATGGCAGAATGGATAATCTACCAACAAAGTATCTGCTATCTTCAAGAGACTCATCTAAAAAATAAGAATCACACAAACTTAAGGTAAAGGGGTAAAAAATATATATTCCATGCAAATGGAAACCAAAAGTGAGCAGGAGTAGCTATACTTATAGTCAGACAAAGCAGACTTTAAAGCAACAACAATAACAAAGAAAAATAAATAGATGGACATTATATAACAACATAGCTAACTGAATCCAATAGCATATCAACAAGAGAACACACCATGATGAAGAGGGTTTCACACCAGGGATGCACAGATGGTTTAATATATGCAAGTTAATAAATAGGTACATCACATAAACAGAATTAAAAACAAAAATATACTATCATCCCAATAGATGCAGAAACAGTATTTGACAAATTCCTGCATCCCTTTATTATTAAAGGCCTCAGCAAAATTGGCATAGAAGGAACATACCTGAAAGTAGGAGAAAACATCTACAAAAATCCCACAGCCAACATTACACTGAATGGAAAAAAAGTTCAAAGCATTCCCTCTGAGAACTGGAACAAGACAATGGTGTCCACTTTCACCACTTCTATTCAACATATTACTGGAAGTCCTGACCAGAGCAGACAAGAGAAAGAAATATAAGGAGTCAAAATCAGAAAAGAAAAGTCAAACTGTCGCCATTCACCAACGATATGTTCATATAACTAGAAAACCCTAAGACTCATCCAAAAAACTCATAGATCTGATAAATGAATTCAGTAATGTTTCAGAATAAAAAATCAGTGCACACAAATCAATTGCACTGCTGTACACCAATAAACACCAAGCTGAGAATCAAATGAAGAGCTCAGTTTCTTTTACAACAGCTTCCAAAAAATAAAAATAAAATAAAATACTTAGGAATATACTTAACCAAGGACGTGAAATATCTCTACAAGAAAAACTACATAACACTGCTGAAAAAGAAACTGCAGATGACACAGACAAATGGAAACACTTCCCATGGAAATGCAAATTAAAATCACAACTCATTCTTACAAGAATCACTATAATTAAAAACATCAAAAAATAATGTTGGCATGGATGTGGTGAAAAATGAACACTTTTACACTGCTGATGGGAATGTAAACTACTATGAACACTACGGAAAACAGTATGGAGATTCCTCAAAGAACTAAAAATAGAACTACCATTTTATCTAGCAATCCCACTACTGAGTATCTACCCAAAGGAAAATAAATCATTATATGAAGAAGACACTTGTACATGCATGTACAACTTGCAGTCATAAAAATACAGAATCATCCTAAATGCCCATCAACCAATGAGTAGATAAAGAAATGCAGTGTATATACACACCAAGAAATGCTACTCAGCCATAAAAAGAATTGAAATGTTGGCATTTGCAGCAACCCAGATGGAGTTGGAGACCCTTTTTCTAAATGAAGTAACTCAGGAATAGAAAACCAAAAATCCTATATTCTCACCTATAAGTGAGAGCTAAGTTATGAGGACACAAAGGCCTAAGAATTATAAAATGGACTTTGGAGACTTGGTGAAAGAGTGGGATGGGTGTGAGGGATAAAATACTATGCATTGAGGGGTGCACCAAAATTTCAGAAATCACCGCTAAAGGACTTATCTATCTAACAAAAAATGTTTGTTCCCCCCAAAAACATTGAAATAAAATAAAATTAATAAAAGAAACTTCCTTAGCTACCCCAATCTTTAGTAACCACCAGCCTGATCAGTCAGTAGCTATCAACATCCAGGGAAGACCCTCCATCACTCAAGAGAATATGACTTGTTGAAGACTCAGGTTACTGATAACATATTTCAGCAATAAAGTAATTTTAAACTAAGGTATGCACATGTTTTTAGACATAATGCTATTCTATTGCATACTTAATAGACTACAGCATAGTGTAAGCATAAGTTGTATATGCATTGGAAAAATAAAATATTAATGCCAGTCACTTTATTGTGATATTTGCTTTATTGCAGTGATCTGGAACCAAACACAAAAGTTTGAAGGACAAAATGTGGACATTGAATGACTTGAAAGACAGGCAAATTGTATTAAAATTGATTATTTGGTTACATAAAATACAAGAACAGATTTTGAGAAGTAAAGAAACATGATAATAACTATGATTTTGGAATATTGGTCTAGCAAAGTCATGTAGGATAGTTTGTTGTGGGGAAATAATAGTCAGGGGGATGAATATGAAGGTTATTAGAATAACTAAGCATACGTAGTTAAGGCCAAAACTAGAGGTTAGTATTGGAATAATAGAAAATATTAATAGGTAATATTTAGTGAAGACTTACTATGTTACCTGCTACATGCTTTATAAATGTCCTGCAGTATCTACCACACAAATTAGGCATGTGCTTTTATTATTACTGTGTTACAACTAAAGTGACTTGAGATTATTATAGGTTATATGCTCACTCAAGGCTACACTGCTAGTAACTGACCAGAGGTATGCTGAGAACTTGGAATAACCTCCATACTAAATTCTAACATAACAATTGTGTGTGAGAGAGATAATACAATAATTAATGTTTTGGTGACTAACTGATGGTCAAGAAGTTTATAGATAAATCATAGATGATTCTGAAGTTTCACATATGGCTTACTGAGAAATGATGATGATATTTATAAATGTCATAATTTAGAATGGACTGCTTTCTTAAATACTTTATGGAAAGGTTGGGTTTTCTGTTCTTTATTTTTACTATTCTCTCAAAAGGAGGTTTGCTGTTGTTTGTTTTTGCTATCTTTTGTGTCATTGTCATTGTCTTTGTTTAAACTCTACAACAATAAAAATTCATTCTTTTTTTTCCCACTCAATCTTAAGACATACCTCTAAAGCTAAACATTTTGCTGTATTAAACCTAGCTGCAAATATCTACTTTATCTTTGAATTTCAAACATATGCATGTGTTCAGAATAATGCTATTTTAAACTTCCCTGTATTTTGTTAAATGATTCTCTCTTTCTCTAAATTGTCCATATTTTCAAATCAGAGGTAAAGTACTATGCTTACATTACAGAGTTGTAGATAATTTTGTATTGGTCTTCTGAATGCTTCACAATTTAAAAATAACTGATATTTAAATATAACTACACTTACACCACCACTACTTTTTACCAAACACAGATGAGCAAGAAAATACCAATTATTGTGGAAAGAAGAATTCAGTTGCATTTAAGTATACATTGTCTGACAATCAGAACTGCTAAATATTTATATCTTTATTGGGAAATTATAAAATGTGCCTTTCCCTGAAATCTTTAAAATGGAATTGATGTAATATTGCAGTTAATTACTGAAAGTGCAACATTTTTCATTAATACTCAATGGGCCTTAGGCTATGCTTACTGATCCTATAAATGAAATTCCCAAATAAAGTACACCAATGTTAAAGAAAAGCCTTACCACAGCATGACTAACAAGCAACAAATTAACAAATTATTTCAAGTTTTGATCATTTTTGTGGTATCCTTGTTTGGCTTTTGCTGCAAATATAAAGCATAAAAAGCTGGTCTGTACAATGATCATAATCTAACATTTTCTATAATACAAAGACAGTCATGTAAATACTAAAAATGATCATAATTGCTTGAAATAGATTTATAATCTCCAAATGTATGGAGATCAGTAGACCGTTTTTTATTTCTTTGTATTTCCCTCTCTCTTTCTATTTATTTCTTTTTTTAAATTTTGCTAACTTGAATTCCCATGTTGAAAAGTCTAATTTCTCTAACCTGCCGGAAAAAAACAAATGCTGCCAAAGAACTTCATCTTCACAGCATGCATTGAAAACATAGTCCAAAAGGACTGAATCAGTCCAGTCATTTGGGACTAATTTAAACATTTTGATGGGATCAACAATGTCAAAAGCTTATGCAAAATTGCTTTGCTGTTCTGTGTTATCCAGGTGCAATATTCAAATTCCTACAAAAAGTTGCCATTGCAAGATCTGTAGCAATAGAATGATCTTACAGAAGCATGTATAATTATACCTCAGAGAGGAGTAATAGAAGAAATACCTGCTGCAAAACTAATAAACATAAGAAGGCAAGTAAGATTATCTCATGTAGGTGCACTGGTGGATTCAGGATTTGTAGGTTTTGCCCCTTATATAATTTGAAGTAGGACTCTTTAAGTAAAAGAATAACAAATTAGGAATGAAAGTGAATTTTACTTAGAATGAGCAAAGGAAATCACACAAAATTACAAATTTATAAAAGCTGACAAGTATCACAAACATCACAACATCCAGAAAAAGAACATAATATTTTTTAATTAAGTGAGAAACCTCTTTCATATGATTTTTCTATTTTTTTGTTACCAATGCTTTGATTAGCTCTTCATAGCACAATGATTTTGTGACATTTTTTTCTATAGAGAGAAGAGAAACATAATTTGGTTTTCCTCTAGCATACTTTAGGAAAGTTTCTTTCAAATTTACAACTCATTCTTGGTAACGTAATTAAACTAAAGGATTCTAATCAAATTTATACAATTGACTATAATGTCTCTTTTATACATAAACTGCAAGATTTGGGACACATTTCTATAGCTTAGATGCTGGCTACACACACTTCAAACTTGTTTCTTCTCCAATACTCATGTACTCCCAGAGTTAAGTATCATAAACAAGTTCATATCACAATACCACCTCTGACACTGAAACTTCATGTCATGATGCAGAGTGAATTGGCACAGTACACGTAAGTGCACAGAGCAATGGGAGAGAATGAAATGCACGGTGCAATGCAAGGAAACTGAACATATTCACTTCAGGAAGAGCTGGCAAACTCCAGCTTGGGAATCTACAGTGGTCACTTATTGAGCCATCTGGGAGCAAGATTTTTTCCACAGTCAACTTGTCTGTTTCAAATCATTTGACACCCCTAGTTATAAGGTGAGAGTGGGCAAAAAAAGTTTGATCCAAGATGCCTAAAAAGTAGTAACGGAAGCAGAAAAGTTATTTTAGAGCTACCTACCACCAGGATTATGCTGCAAGAGTCAACCCTGGGCTAGTAAATATGAAATTGGTAATACTTTTCCCTAACAGAAAATTTAAGGTTAGAATTTCCAGATTCTGTAAATCTATAACATACTATAATGGTATATATTCTCAATAATCATGAAAAATAACAGGTGTCTTTGTAAATGCTGCAACCACAAGAGTGATCTCTTCATAGATTAAAAGATAAAAAAAGAATGCTGGCAAAAAATTAATAAAATCGTCTATTTTAAATCCATTTATTTTTCTTACAGAATCTTCAGAGCTTTACAAAGGGGTCTGATGTCTTACTGCTAAAAATTGATTATAAACACCACTTCCTTGGATTCTAAAGCAGCCAGGAAGACTAAAAATGCTAATGACCGCAATGTTTTTCCCGTTATAAATTCAGAAAACGAATCAGAATTTAAAAATTAAAATTTAACACAAAACAATGCAATCTTTAAAAGATCAGATTGCCTAGCCCATTGGCTTTGTACTTATAAAAATAGGAAGCTGAAATTTTAAGTTTTGATGGTCACCGTATCATTAACCTATTATGTTTCCATAGCAACTTACCTGCTCAAATTTAAGTTTCCTTTGTCTGCAAATCTTAAACAGTTCACTGTGTCATGAATATAATTAGTAAGCAATCGGCCGGGCGCGGTGGCTCAAGCCTGTAATCCCAGCACTTTGGGAGGCCGAGACGGGCGGATCACGAGGTCAGGAGATCGAGACCATCCTGGCTAACACGGTGAAACCCCGTCTCTACTAAAAAAAACTACAAAAAACTAGCCGGGCGAGGTGGCGGCGCCTGTAGTCCCAGCTACCCTGGAGGCTGAGGCAGGAGAATGGCGTGAACCTGGGAGGCGCAGCTTGCAGTGAGCTGAGATCCGGCCACAGCACTCCAGCCTGGGTGACAGAGCGAGACTCCGTCTCAAAAAAAAAAAAAAAAAAAATTAGTAAGCAATCATATCTCCCTATATGAGGCAACCTCTCTGTGCACCAAACTAATTACCTAAACAATTTTTTTCCCCATGAAGATTGGTAACAACCATATATAGGAGAAAAAATATTAGAATTAAAGTGTCTTTGTTGTAAGATAATATTTTTTCTAATGATCTGGTTTCACTGCCAGTGTTAATAATTTATCTCTTCCCAAATCTGTTCAGAAATGGAAATACTTTCTCGTATTACCTAAGAAGCTCCTAACAATCCCAACTGAAAAATGCCTGCCCTGCTACTAGTATGGAAATCAAATTTTCCATACCTGTACATTTTAATTTGTGATGGAGGAATTTGTGCCTAATTATTTATATGGTTTGAGCTGTATAATTATTAGTGCTGTTTTAAATAATTTTACCTATGATAGCATGAATTTCTCAAACTAATTTTTATTGTTTCATCTTCCTTTGAGTCATTCGCAGGATGACTTAGAAATAGTATTTAGTTATTTTTTATTTTTTTTTTTGAGATGGAGTTTCACTCTGTCACCCAAGCTGAAGTGCGATCTCGGTTTACTGCAACCTCTGCCTCCTGGGTTCAAGCAATTTTCCTCCCTCAGTCTCTCGAGTAGCTGAGATTACAGGTGCCTGCCAGCACTCCCAGCTTTTTTTTTTTTTTTTTTTTTGTATTTTCAGTAGAGACAGGGTTTCACCATGTTGGCCAGGCTGGTTTCGAACTCCTGACCTCAAGTGATCTGCCCTCCTTGGCATCCCAAAGTGCTAGGATTACAGACATGAGCCACCACGCCAGGCCTGGAAATAGTATTCTTGAATCTTTGTCTTTACTCTTTTAGGAAATGTGGCTTACTATTACAAGCTGATAGAATAGTTCCCTAAACTATCCTCTTATTATTATCTATGATAATATATTGAAAAGTATAGGTCATTGCTTAGACATATGTTGGGTTGTCAATACATTGAATACTCAGTAATATATAACACAAAATATTTTGTCAACATATATTAACTGAATGAAGTTGACAAGTATAGAAGTATGCTTATGGAGCTTTCTCATTTTGTACAATCAAGTTGCTCATCTTTCCTAGGACCAGAATAGACCAGAATATTTTCCCTCTTAATTCCTGGGTCCACTGAAGAAAGAAGAGCAAATCTTAATTTTGACCTAAAACTAAATTCCAGAGTGCTACTTTCTACATATATTAACTACAAATAGCATACGTATTTCAAGATCTGGAATAGAAGTTGATAAGCTACACTTAAATCTTGGTTTGCTTTGGCTCTTGCCCTTGAGTTGCAAAACACAATGCTTATAGCATGTAGACCCTGATTTTATCTTCATAAATGTGACATATTAGAAGCCAAATTAGATGACATACACCTAGAAGAGCCTCAGTGGTGTAATGTATTAAATATTTTACTGTAATGAGTATTTTTGTTAAATTGATTTTGCTAAGACTATGGCAGGTTAACCTTAATATTTCCGGTTTCTGAATGCTCAGTTTAATATATCAGATTACAGTGTTTTGCCTCTGTTTATTGTTTTGTGCTGCTTGTGTGTGTGTGTGTGTGTGTGCACAAACTCAAAGAACTAAAAAAAAAAAAAAAGAAACTAAGCCTGTATTAGTAAACTGAAGTAAAAAATAAATATTAAAGCAGAACTAACAAAATATAAAATAATTTGTAAAAACTCAATAAAAGTGAGTTACTTTTTGGAATGACCAACAAAATTCACAAAACTTCAGCTAGACTGAAAAAAGAAAAAATTCAAATAAATAAAATAAGAAATTAGGAGACATTATAACTGATGTCACAGAAATATAAAATGATTATAAGAGATTATTACGAACAGTTGTACAACAACAAATTGGATAACTTGAAAAGATACATTAATTCCTATTAACATAAAACCTACCAAGAATGAATTATGAAGAGGTAGAAAGTCTGAACAGAGTGATAATTAGTAAGGAGTTTGAATGAAAGAAAAAATCTCCAAACACCGCATGTTCTCACTCATAGGTGGGAACTGAACAATGAGATCACTTGGACTCCGGAAGGGGAACATCACACACTGGGGCCTATAATGGGGAGGGGGGAGGAGGGAGGGATTGCATTGGGGAGTTATACATGATATAAATGATGAATTGATGGGTGCTGACGAGTTGATGGGTGCAGCACACCAACATGGCATAAGTATACATATGTAACAAACCTGCACGTTATGCACATGTACCCTAGAACTTAAAGTATAATAAAAAAAAAAAAAAAAAGAAAATGTGGCACATACACACCGTGGAATACTATGCAGTCATAAAAAAGGATGAGTTCATGTCCTTCGTAGGGACATGGATGAAGCTGGAAACCATCATTCTCAGCAAACTATGGCAAGGACAAAAACCAAATATCACATGTTCTTACTCATAGGTGGGAATTGAACAATGAGAACACTTGGACACAGGAAGGGAACATCACACACTAGGGCCTATCGTGGGGTGGGGGGAGTGCGGAGGGATAGCATTAGGAGATATACCTAATGTAAATGGCAAGGTAATGGGTGCAGCACACCAACATGGCACATATATACATATGTAACAAACCTGCACATTGTGCACATGTACCCTAGAACTTAAAGTGTAATAAAAAAATAAAAATAAAGGATATCTATTAAACAAAAAAAAAAAAAAAAGAAAAGAAAAAATCTATGAAAAAAGAAAAGTTTAGGACCGTATGGCCTTACTGGTGAGTTCTACCAAACGCAAATAAGAATTAAAACCAATCCTTCTCAAGTTCTTCCAAAAAATAAAGAACAGTGAATACTATTGAATTCATTTTATGAAGCCGACATGACCCTGATTTCAAAGAAAGGCAAGGAGTCTACCAGAAAAGAAAATTATAAGGCAATATCCCTGATGAACATAAATGCAAAAACCCTCAACAAAAGGCTAGCGAACTAAATTCAACAAGATAACAAAAGCTTCATACATCATGACCAAGTGGAATTACACATAGAATGCAAAAAAATACTAAATTAATATAGGAAGCTATCAATGTGACAGATCATATTAATATAGTGAAAAATAAAAATTACTTGATAATCTCAATAGGTACAGAAAAAGCATTTGAGAAATTTCAACAACTCTTCATGATAAAAACAGACTACAAATAGGAGAAATTAGCCCAAAGTAATAAAAGCCATATATGGATAACCCACAGCTATTATATTCAATGGTGAAAAAACTGAAATCTTTTTCTCTAAGATGAGGAACAAGTTGAGGATGTCCACTCTCACCATTTCTGTTCAACACAGTACTGGAGTTTCCAGCCAGGGCAATAAGTAAAAAAGGCATCTAAATCAAATAGGTAGAAAAAATATTGTGAAGATTATACATACACACACACACACACACACACACACACACACACACTGTTAGAACTAAAAAACAAATTCAATATAATTGCAGAATACAAAATAAATGTACAAAAATTGTGTTTCTGTACACTGACAATGAAATATTAGAAAAATAAGTTATGAAAATAATCTCATATACAATAGTATCAAAATAATAAAATATATATGAATAACCTAACCAAAAAGGAAAATGACTTGTTTACACTGAAAACTACAAAACACTGGTGAAAGAAAGTAAAGAAGATAAAAATAAATGCAAAGATTCCCTGTGTTTATGGATTGGAAGAGCTAATATTGTAAAAATATACATAATACTCAAAATGACCTGCAGATTTTTCCAATCTGTATCAAAAAACCAATTTTTTTACATTAATAGAAAAGCCATCTTAAAATTTATATGAGACTATAAAGGACTCTACCCAAATCTTAAGAGAAACAAAGACGAAGGACCCTAACTTCCTAATTTTAACACATATTACAAAGTCACAGTAATCAAAATAGTATGATACTAGCATAGAATAGACACTTAAACCAATAAAGCAGAATAGGAAGCCCAGAAATAACATCGTGCATATATGGTCAACAGAGCTTCAACATGAGTGCTAAGAATATACAGTAGAAAAAGGATATTCTCTTCAACAAATGGTGATGAGAAAATTGCAAATTCGCACACAGAAGAATAAAATTGGGCTTTTATGTTACATAATTAATAAAAACCTACTCAAAATGAGTTAAAGACTTCATTGTAGAATGTAAACTGTAAAACTTATAAAAAATATAGGAGAAAAAGCTTCATGACATTGATCTTGGCAATGATGCATTAGATATAACACCAAAAGTACAGGTGAGAAAAGCAAAAATAAACGAGTGGGACTGTATCAAACTAAAAAGCTTTTGCACAACAAAGGAAATAACCAACAGAATAAAAAGGCAACTTACAGTCTGTAGGAGAATATTTGTGAACATTATACCTGATAGCTTAATATCCAAAATATATAAAAAACTACACCTCAATACAAAAAAAAAAAAAACAAATAACCAAATTAATAAGTAATAAAATGATCTGAATAGATATTTGCTCAAAGACATCCAAATAGCCAAGAGGAATATTAAAAGTTGCTCAACATCGTAATCCCCAGGGAAATGCAACTTGACAACGAGATGTTACCTTATACCTGTTAGAATTTAAAAACGAAAACAAACAAAAGTAGCAAGTGTTGATGAGGATGTAGAACACAAGGAACACTTGAGCACTGCAAGGAAATATGTAAATAGTAAAGCTGCTAGGGAAAAACAGTATAGCATTTCCTTAAAACATGAATAATGGAACTACCATGTGATCCAGCAATCCCAATTCTGGGTATTTTTTCAAAATAACTGAAATCCAGATCTTGAAGAGATATTTGTACTCTCATATTCTGGGCAGAGTATTTACGACAGCCAAGAGGTAGACATTACTTGAATGTCCACGGACTAATGAATAAAGAAAATATGATATATATATATATATATAATGGAATTTATTTAGTAATAAAACATATGCCATACACTATAATATGGATGAATCTTGAGGACATTATGTTAAGTGAAAAAAGCCAGTTGCAGAAGGACAAAAACTGTATGATTTAACTTATGTGAAATACCTAAAGGTGTCAAACTCATAGTAGTACAGAGTGGAATGTTGTTTGCCAGGGTCCCGGAGAAACAGAGAATGGAGAGTTGCTGTTCCAAGGATATAAAGTTTCCTTCACGCAGGATGAAAGTACTCTAGAAATCTACTCTACACCATTGAGATTATAGTTAGCAACAAAGTACTCTGCACTTAAATATTTGTTAAGAGAGTGGAATTCGTATGTGTGTCTTTTTTAACACACACACACACAAAAAGAACTTGAATTCAGTAACTTATAAGACATAGGTTGGAGCTTTCAACTCTGATGGTCCTGTGGCCTTAGTCAGTCAGTTTACTTAATTCATTTAATATGTAATAGTATTTAACATTTATCCACTATAGCGTTTAGTATGTACAAGACAGTTGTGAAATGCTACATAGATTGATAGATAATAAATAGATGGTCAATTGATACATAAATGTCAATACTCCTTTAATCCTCACAACAATCCATTCTACAAATGAAAAAAACAAGGCAGGGAATGATCAACTAATTTGTCACATAGCTAGTAAGATATTGTGTAAGAATTCAAATCTAGGCAGCCTAGCTTCACAGTTTTTGCTTTTAACTAATCTACTCTTGAAATCTCTTTACTTTCCTGCAAAGAGGTAGTATATATAAAACACTAAACAAGTGCTTTGCACACAACAATTAATATAGGCTTATATTACATTATTTCTTACAATAAAATGTAATAAAACATGGAAAGTCATGATGAGTATAAGAAGGCAATAAACTTTGCAACAAATTAAATAACCATTGCAATTAAAAGAGTTGAAAGTTTAAGCAATGAAATATAAAGACTTCAGCTAATTATCAGATCATAGTATAGTGGTTCCAATTTTGGTCTCAGTTTCCTGATCTTTATATTTGGAATAATATTTCTCTCACAGGATGTGTAAAAATTAAATGAATTCGCACACCTGAAGTATTTAGACCAAAGCCTGGCATATGTTAAGTGCTCAAAAACAGTCCATGTGTCACAGAGGACTGACCTGCTGCATAGTTGTAATAATTAAAAATATACGGGTATGTATATTATAAAACCTCTTTCAATGGTGAATGTCAGGATTTAACAACCTTCACAGCAGGAACTATTTCCTTCTATCATAACTGAATCTCGTAATCTCCACGGGCTAGAAAATAGCACATTATATTGCTTTTATAGTTATCCTTATAATAAACAGGCAATATTACATAATTTGCCTGAATTCTTTATTTTAGATGAAGTGTTTTCAGCTCCTAAATTGATTTCAGATGTTTTAGATTTCCTAACAGAAAGCATTTCCTTTATTCTCTTTAAAACTAGTCTATGTTAATCTCAAAATTTGGAAATCAAATTGTAGTCAAAATTTAAATAATCTAACATTCTTCAATGCAAGATAATTACTCATTGAACAAAGTTTTAAAACATCAAGAAATGCAGATGGCTCAAGTCACTAGTCATGAAAGAACATCATGAGGCATTTTAGCAGCAGATACTGGGGAAACTATAACTTTGACCAGCATATACCCTTTGAACAGAATAGGAGAAGAAAAGACCATAGTGAATTTAACTTATCTGAAACTACTGATTTTGTAATAGAATTTTTAAATTTTTAAAAGACCATAGTCATTACTTCAGCAATAATGAACCATCAGTATTCTACCAAACAATTTCTATCAGATATAAAAGGAGATGTAATTAGAAGGAAATCGACTTCAGCTACTCTAGTGAAAATTTTGCATAAATATGTTGTTAAAAATGGTCTTGGTTGTTATGGACCTGTAGTTTATGTTGCTTGCATGGTGTACACTATGGATGTATTAATGGAACTACAGGTCTATGGTAACTATAAGTTAAATATCAGGGTGAATATATGAATTTTCATTATTTTAAATACAGAAAACCTTGTAAATATTCTTAATAATGAAACAATTCAATTTACAATATATGCACAAAGGGGACAAGGTTTAGTCAGCAACAAAAACTACAGATTAAAGAAAAAAAACAGTAGTGATTTTTAAAAATAGCACGATGGTAAAAGTAAGATGTGTGTATATCAACATAAAAATCTCTGAAAGTTTAGAAAACTGGATAAGTCAGCCAGGACATTTCTTATGGGAATGCAGCAAGACTAAAGAGCTTCTGCAGAGCAAAAGAAACTACCATCAGAGTGAACAGGCAACCTGCAGAATGGGAGAAAATTTTTGCAATCTACCCATCTGACAAAGGGCTAAAATCCAGAATCTGCAAAGAACTTAAACAAATCTACAAGAAAAAAACAATCCCATCAAAAAGTGGGCAAAGGATATGAACAGACACTTCTCAAAGGAAGACATTTATGCAGCCAGCAGACACATAAAAAAATGCTCATCCTTACTGGACATCAGAGAAATGCAAATCAAAACAACAATGAGATACAATTCCATGCCAGTTAGAATGGCGATCATTAAAAAGTCAGGAAACAACAGATGCTGGAGAGGATGTAGAGAAACAGCAATGCTTTTACACTGTTGGTGGGAGTGTAAATTAGTTCAACCATTGTGGAAGACAGTGTGGAGATTCCTCAAGGATCTAGAACTAGAAATACCATTTGACCCAGCCATCCCATTACTGGGTATATACCCAAAGGATTACAAATCATGCTACTCTAAAGACACATGCACACGTATGTTTATTGCAGCACTATTCACAATAGCAAAGACTTGGAACCAACCCAAATGTCCATCAATGATAGGCTGGATTAAGAAAATGTGGCACATATACACCATGGAATACTATACAGCCATAAAAAAGGATGAGTTCATGTCCTTTGCAGGGACATGGGTGAATGGAAACCATCATTCTCAGCAAACTATCACAAGGACAGAAAACCAAACACCACATATTCTCACTCATAGGTGAGAATTGAACAATGAGAACACTTGGACACAGGGCAGGGAACATCATACACCAGGGCCTGTTGGGGGCTGGGGGGGCTGGGGGAAGGATAGCATTAGAAGAAATACCTAATGCAAATGACGAGTTGATGGGTGCAGCAAACTAACATGGCACATGTATACCTATGTAACAAATCTGCACATGTACCCTAGAACTTAAAGTATAATAATTTTAAAAAGAAATTTTATTATATTTAAATCACTACAACACCTGCCTTATGTGTGGTATAAATTTACTTCCTGACTTCTTCCAATATCAATATTTTGTTCTTGAGAGAAATCAAACATTGGCAGTATTGATAGTCTAGGCTATACTGGCAGGAAGAGGCCATCTCATTTTCATATCCTATGGTATAACAATGTGAACCCTGCAAATAGAAATATAGAAATAAATAGAAAATTTTATAATTTTAAGTGTGAAAAAAAGAAAAGTGGAGAATTTGTGAGCAAACATATCCATTTAAAGCTTTGGTGACTACATAAGGAATAAAGGTACAGTTATAATACAGGAATTAGTAAACAATGCAAATTGTGTTTTTATTTGGTTATAATTAATATTGACAATTTTTTACTCTATGAAGAACTGAGGGATGCCCAGAAAAAATATCCTCATAATAAAACAAAACACCAGAAGGACCTACCCAGTATTTGAAGGTCAAATAATAAATCTTATTTTACATTATTTTAGCAATTTGCGATTTTATTTCTCTGTTCGTTCACAAGATTGCAGATTCAGAATTTGTGTGTTTATCTTCTTTCAAATACTAGAGAGTTATTTCCTAAATAGTATTTTAAATGTGCACTTTTAAAGAAGTAATTGTGTCTGAAAAGGAAAATAAAAACATGTGCTTTGCTGTTGTTAAATGAGCTTCCTTCTAATCAACTTTTAACAATGATTCCCATAGAATAAACTCACATAAGAATTATTTGAGCATTATGAGTAAAATTTATTCCTAGACTAAAACACATTTCACAGGGAAGCAAAATATAAGACAGACTACATCATTGAGTAAGAAAATTTACTATGCTGGTGTTTTACGTATCTCCTCCATTCTCCCTCTGTATGTCTATAGATTGCTTTCTACTAGTTTATTTTGTTTATTGGTTTGGTCATTCTAGGACATTACACATTTATATCTCTGAAAAAAATCTAATATTAGAGAAAGATTTAACGACATAAAACATTTTTTCTCAATTAATAACTTTGTACACATTTAGATAGAAAAACAACTGTTTGTTTTCTGAAATACGAAATAATGTTTTTTTTTTTTTATTATACTTTAAGTTCTAGGGTACATGTGCATAACGTGCAGGTTTGTTACATATGTATACTTATGCCATGTTGGTGTGCTGCACCCATCAACTCGTCAGCACCCATCAATTCATCATTTATATCATGTATAACTCCCCAATGCAATCCCTCCTCCCTCCCCCCTCCCCAGGATAGGCCCCAGTGTGTGATGTTCCCCTTCCGGAGTCCAAGTGATCTCATTGTTCAGTTCCCACCTATGAGTGAGAACATGCGGTGTTTGGTTTTCTCTTCTTGTGATAGTTTGCTAAGAATGATGGTTTCCAGCTGCATCCATGTCCCTACAAAGGACGCAAACTCATCCTTTTTTATGGCTGCATAGTATTCCATGGTGTATATGTGCCACATTTTCTTAATCCAGTCTGTCACTGATGGACATTTGGGTTGATTCCAAGTCTTTGCTATTGTGAATAGTGCTGCAATAAACATACGTGTGCATGTGTCTTTGTAGTAGAATAATTTATAATCCTTTGGGTATATACCCAGTAGTGGGATGGCTGGGTCATATGGTACATCTAGTTCTAGATCCTTGAGGAATTGCCATACTGTTTTCCATAATGGTTGAACTAGTTTACAATCCCACCAACAGTGTAAAAGTGTTCCTATTTCTCCACATCCTCTCCAACACCTGTTGTTTCCTGATTTTTTAATGATTGCCATTCTAACTGGTGTGAGATGGTATCTCATTGTGGTTTTGATTTGCATTTCTCTGTTTTTGTTGAGAATCTGCTTGCATTAAATTGTATCATTTCACAATGTATTAAGATAAGTTTTCAGATTTATAATAATATGGGAATCCCTTACAGAGAGTAAAAGCGGGAATTACAAATGGTAACTAATCACTCACATTTAGAAAACAAGAGTAGAGTTTAAGCAGTAAAAAGAAAAGATAGCTATACTTTTAGATTTGTCTTTTATCCCTCTATCTGTCCTCTTTTGAAGTTCCCACTTTAATACAGTCAGATAAAAAACACATGTGAATATAATAAAAGAGTCAGATAAAATGAGAAGGTATAGGTATTAACACTCTCCAAGAAAAGGGCTTGGATACATCAGAGATCTGTCCATTTTGTAGTTAGCTAGGTGACCTATAGTATAATTTTTTTTTCTAATTTGGTCTTGAGATCTCCATAACAAGAGCCTCTATAAACTCTAGACTTAACTTATGGGGCTCCAGGGCACTCATCAAGCAGGTATCCTGCAAGAAGTTCTAATTGGTGGGTTTAGAGCAAGCAGGTTCCATGGAATCACACTGTGACTGTGAGGTGGTAACTTGCCATACCTGCACAATCCATACAGAGTATAGGAGTCAGTGGGGTGAGCCAAATAAGTTGTATTTATCTGTTCCACAGGGATGTGGGACACCAGGAGGTGGTTGTACAAGGCAAATATCTGGGTTGACCACATTGAGGAACCGGGAGGAGGTGGAGAACTAGAAAGTTTATCAAGGGCAATTAAGTTTTTTGGTATGAGAAAGCCCAACTTTTATTCAAAATGGATGCTGAAGTAAAACAAAATTATAGGAATTAATTACTGCTGTAAAAAGATAAATTGCATCTATACCTCGTCCTTATTTTCAGGAAAGCGGAAGTCGTGTGGAGGGAGAGGGCATAAGGACTGAATAAAGAGTGATTTTAAAGAGAACATCAACAGGGCTTTAGGATAAAAAATTTAATTCAGAAATTTAACCCTGATTGAGAGAATGTTAATGCCTTTGGTTGAAGTAATGAACTTGGGAAATAGGCCATTGTTTTTAAGAGAGGTGAGCAGGTTATGTACCTTATTGTAGGTAAATTGAATGAGGTGGTAATTAAACTTCCACATGATAATACTGACAACATGTAGAGATATGAAACTAGAGTTAAAGCTAGAGATGGTACAACCAAACATATGAGGTGTCCACATAGAGGTAGTAGTTGAAGCCACAATACATGATCATTTTATCCCCCCAAAAATGGAGATTAGTAGAACCAAATGGATTATATACTAAATATATTTGCTAAGAAGGAGTTATGAATTAATGTTCGGGAAATTGCTATTTACATTTATTTTATTTTATGATGAGTATATATCAACAGGGAGTGATCTAATGATAAAATTAAACATGACTTAATTTCTATTTTAAAATCCCTTTAATATAAGTTTCTCACTGACCCATGGCTATTGCCTGCCCCAAGTACTTATACTAGTCAGTCCCAGCCCTGGCACTAACAGAAAATAATAAATAACTTCCTCTGTCACAGAGATTCAACTTAATGTTTTCAGGATCAAATACACACATTGCTTCAAATGTATTTTATAAATTATATTAAGAAATAGGCCAGGCGTGGCGGCTCATGCCTGTAATCTCAGCACTTTGGGAGGCCCAGGTAGATGCATCACTTGAGGTCAGAAATTCAAGACCAGCCTGGCCAGCATGGGGAAACCCCATCTCTAAAATACAAAAATTAGCCAGGTGTGGTGGCACAGGCCTGTAAATCTGGCTGCTTGGGAGGCTGAGGCAAGAAAATTGCTTGAACCCAGGAAGCAGAGGTTACACTGAGCCTAGCCACTGCATTCCACCCTGGGTAACAGAGTAAGACTGTGTCTCAAAAAAAAAAAAAAGATATATTTGAAGATATATGTGACACCTAGTCGAAAAAGAAACATTAAAATCTACCAAATCATTTTGAGAAAAATATAATTTATATGTGAAATGAAATTATGGTAATTAAGATCATCCTAGTTAGTTATTGTTATAAACTGAATGTGTCCCCCCAAAATTCATGTATAGAAATGCTAACCCCCAAGGTGATGGTAGTGGAAAATGGGGCCTTTGGGATCTAATTAAACCATGCAGGTGGAGCCCTTAGGAATGGGATTAGTGCACTTATAAAGGAGATCTCAAAGAGATTTCTAGTCCTCTTTCTGCCATGTGAGGATACAGCAAGAAATTGGCAGTTTGCAACCCAGGAGAGGGCCTTCACCAGAACCAGACAATGAAGGCACACTGTTCTTGAACTTCCAACCTCCAGAGCTGTGAGTAATAAATATCTGTTGTTTATAAGTCAACACTCTATAGTGTTTTGTTAAAGCAAGCCAAACTAAAATGGAAATGTTGACTATTTAATCATTCATTCACTTACTCATTCAACAAATATATGCCTAACTGGTTCTCTATATTATGCATCATCTTAAAAATTGAGGATATGACTACATGAACAATTAACCCAGTCTGTGCCAGCATGCAGCTTCCCATCTAGAATTGGAGATAAATATTGCATATAAAGTCACACAAACATATAATATCAAAACATCAGAATTACTATGAATACAAAAGTATAGAATATTATTAAAATATGTATTATATATTATGTATATGTGGGGAGGATAAAAGGTCATAGAAGACTTCCTTGAGAAAGTGACCATTAAAATGGAACAGAAGTATGAATAAATGTTAATTTAGTAAAGTGATGTAAAGAAAAAACAACATACCAGGCAGATTAAATTGCATATTCAAAGGGTTTGAAGTAGAGGGAGCCTAAAGTTCCCCTAAACTGCATTAGGGGAATGCATAGAAGTGGGGTACAGATATTGATCCATTTAGAATGAGTATCAGTCTTCAGTGTGAATTGAGACTCATTAAGTTCATGTTGGTTAAGAACTTGATTTTACATAAATAAGTATGCATGTCTCCCAAGTGCATTGAGAAACTACTGGGTAGTTTGGAACATTTTAGCACAAGCTTTGAAAGCAATCCCATCAAGAATAAGATGATAACTTAAAGTAAAGGAGTAATGATGCAGATGGATAAAAATGAACAGAATAAGTTACTTAATACTTAACATTGATTTAATATAAAATATGATATATGTCCACGACTGTAAAGGGCCTGATATTTTATCCTATTGGCAAGACAGGAAGTTAGCCTGATGCAGCTCCAAGGATGCCGACAGAGGATATGAGACTTCTGTATCAGAGACAAAGGATTTTATTACTCATGACGAAAATAGCAGTAACCAGAATGTCAGAAATTAGAATATATTGGTTCTTTTACCTCTAATTCCCACAACAATGTGAAGTGGGTCTGTAGATGTAGTAGGTTGCCTTACAAGAGAAGAATCCTGAATTTAGGGAACAAACATCTTTATAATGGGCAGTAAGCATGCCTAACATTGTCTTAGAGGGAAACATTATCTCTGTTATACTAGACAATAAACAAATCTGCTCTTTGCTATGGAGAAATGTT